>NC_136432.1:37884013-38602013 GCF_052849685.1 Lactuca virosa
AATCACTAAGATAATCATAAAACAAGATACTCAAGTACTCTCCCATCTTTTCAGATTGGAGAAACTTTTATCTTTCTGCCTAATTTGATTCTTCTTATTCGTTCTGCCTTACATTGAAACTTTTCCAATGTTTCAGAATTACACTTAAACTTGTAAGCACAACCATATTTACTAAACTTTAGTAAATCATGACAAATAGCCTTATCGTTCTTTGTGGCGGACTTGACCAGCGCACAACCAAGTGTACCCGATCCCCTAGTCCTTTACTGGACTCACATATACATGTGAACAAGGAATTAGTCTTAATTTCCCAAAGATAAAAATTCTCATTCATCATACAATACAAGTTGCACGATTCCAAGTTTCTATCCAACTGAAACTTGGGTGATGGGAATCTTTCCTTATTTGGTAAATTATGACACTTCCACAAACGAAAGAATCAAATCCATTTTCCAATATTGCTATCAATGGAATCATATAAACAACAATTTTTCACAAATGACATTGTAAGGATATTTAAAATAAATAAAATCAAAACTCTTCCTTTTATTTTAAAACTTGTGGAAAAATTTATCCTTACAATGCAAATGCATATGAAAACTATGTTGTTATCTATTCCTAAGCAATCTATCCCAACTCTTAAGCAACAGCTCAAAATTCTGATCACCGAACCATGCGATCGAAATCCATCTTCGCGATCAGAATCAACATATTCTTCTTTTAAGCTTCCTCTCCTTTTCTTTGATTCTTAAAACATCAACATTGTGACCTGGTCACATCATGTAATAAGAATCTCCAAATAGGAACTTAATAGAGTTAGATAGTGGACTTTACCCGAAGTAGAGTCAAACTTTTTGACTTTACCAACTTTATGATCTTTCAGGTAAATAGGGCAGCTTCGCAACCAATGCCCCTTCCTTTGGCAATAGAAACATATGGACTCTTTGGGAATGGTACACGAGACTATCTTAGACTTAGCCTTTCTCTTTACCATTTGGTCAACCGAGTTGACTATGACCGATCCCTTTCCAATGGGAAGAGAAAGCTTTTATGGATTTCCAATGTTACCATTGTCAACGTCCATGGTAGTTTGGGAAGTCGATCTTCCAATCAAATTTGTTTTACTAGTGCTCCAAATCATTGTTGATTCAGCAGCACCAAGCAAATAGGTAAGATCAATAACCAACTTCAGGGTCGTGTCATGGTCTGTCATATAGTAGTTCCTAAAGGAACTCACTATGTGACTTAGAAAGTGATTGAAGAACCTAGTCAATAACCAACTTCCTCAAGACTTTGACACCCAACTCTCACGGCTTGTCAATATGTGATTTCATCTCCAAGATGTGAGCACACATAGACTTTTCTTGCCAATAGGGCTTGAGTGACCTTGAACTATTCAAGAACTTGTGGGTTAGGGAGAATAATTGGAGGAGGTGGAGGAAGAGAATTATGATTTCCATGATCCAATCACGGGACATCATCTTCATTAGGAAAGATTCTTCCAAGAGATTTGGGAAAATCATAGTTGTCTGAACTAGACAATGGGAGAAATTCAAGTTAGTTGATTCAAGTCCTTAATATAACACCCAATATGAAATATTAAGGTTAGGACCCAACACAATATTTTATAACTTGGAAGAGGGATGCCGTAATCCAAGCTATAAAATATTTGAAGGTAGGCGAATGACGATCCACCAATTTCTACCATGAAAAACGAAAAAGGTATTAGGTTTTAGTTGGTTTGAAACTCCTAGATCTTTTGAGATTCATTGAACTATTCAATGGCATGTTTAAATCTCGATTGTGCCCTCTCAATTTTGTGATTGGGATGCCGAGGATCACAAACAAGGTGTGAATAACCATGCAAATTAACTTGGCACCCTTAATATTTATCACCTAATCGATGTGCCGGTTACCCACACGCACTCCACCGATCTATGATAAACATTAAGTCACCCTTTGCCACTCTTACTAGTCCATGTTAGTGTGCCGGTTATCCACACACGCTCCACCAACGACTTGGTAAGGTACAAAGTGCAATTTCACGGGTTAGCACCAAATTCACATTTTCCTAAGTAACTAAGATTAGGAATTTTTAAGTGTTTAGTTACTTAGTATTTATCATTATACTTTTAATGAAGGGAGAATTATAGTCCTGTCCTACCTGTTCGGATAACGACCCTCCACCAGTCAAGGAAGCGGTGGGGGAGAGTGGACACCCATTAAACTGCCATTTTATAGGCAGTAACCTTATACCCCCCTTATAAACCGGCTTCGTGAATGAGGCCTACTAACGGTAAGACTGACTTTGTTCTTATACATATATATAACTATTAACTATTAATATTATAATAGTATAAGGGTTGAATTTTAACTTTTAAAAATTCTAAGGGTTTACTTGGAATTAAAGTATTTATGGGGGGAAACTTTACAAATTCCAAAACTTGAGGACAAGTTTTGAACAATTCAAAAACTTTTGGTTTCCATAACTTATGAGTTTAATGTAGTTTAATGGAAAAACTCTTCAAGTTCCATAACTTGAGGACAAGTTATGGAAGACTTTAAAAACATTTAAAAAAAATTAGACTCTTCATTTTCATAACTTATGGAAATATTATGAGTTTTAAAAATCATAAATGTGACTTTTCATATAACTTGAGGACAAGTTACAAAAACACATTTTATGAACAACTTTTAGATCAATTTGGATAGAAAACAAATTATCACATAATTTTCCTATTAATCTAAACTAAATCATAAGAACAAGATAATACAAATCAAACAATCTTCATGTAATTAGCCTAACCACTAAACTAATACAAAACATGAATCTATTGACAATTATCTTTTGAATTGGATTAGCATGAACATTACCACATAAAAAATAGGTTTATAAGTTCTAAAACAGCTTAGGGTAATGTTCCTAGTCCAATTCCAGCCAAAAAACTCGAAGATATGCTGTCAGGGGGTCCAATTCACCGAGTGCAAGAACCAACTCGACGAGTTGGATGAATTTGTACATGGACTCGTCGAGTCCCCTGTCCAGACAGCAAAAAATTCGATTTTTCTAGCTTTTTTCAGCAATTTGCATCAAGTATAATTGAAAACAACCCATGGCTCTGATACCACTGATGGGTTTAGTATACTCCAACATCCTATGGTGCACATACAACCCTAAATACCTTGCATCTACGTTTTCACTAATTATACATGCAAATGGTTTCCAAGGCATTAAACCTATAACTAGCATGCAAATTGTCATAAACAATACAAGATACTAGTTAGAGTAACATACCTTTTATGTGGCTTGAAGTCTTGATGTATTTGGTGTTGCTTGAAAGACTTTGGCCTTTAAGATCTTAGTGCCGCAAGTGTTGCACCTCAAATGGAATCACAACTCACCTAGAACAAAGGTGACTCTTAAGAGAGAATTCCATGCACCAAAAATACCTCCATATTTCTCTAAGAAAATGAAGCACTTTCAAGTGGCGATTTTAGGCAATGGAGTATGTATTTATATGTGGAATTTCAAGGGTCATGGGTATAACCCAAATCCATACCCATGAGTATTATGATCCATCGAGATTGTGACTTGAAGGTCACGATTGAAGGTCCAACATAAGATATAGAGTGGGTACAAGATCGGGCACCGCCTACAGTCAAGAAGTCCAAGAGTCAGATACTCATTCGAAGGAACATAGAAGTTACGGTTATTACCTAGGATGAAGAGATAACGCATGGAGTCATTATACAACCCCTGTTTTGTTGATGATTTTGGGACGTAATCATCCTAAGGGGGAGATAATTGTAACGGCCGCAGATTCGGGCTAGTCAATTTAGAGACAATAAGCGTCAAAAATGACTTTTTTATAGAAGGTTATTTAGAATAAATAATATTAACTAATTTATAGTATATGTCACAAGGTTTCCGTACATATAAAGAACGCCGAAATCCGAGTTATAACGAAGAAGTTATGACTTGTCGAACTTTTACGGCAAAACCGGCACGACACCGGGAATCGTAAAAAGTGAATTTTTGATAAATAACTTTTTAGCCTTAGATATATATATGAAAGTTGTAGTATACGTTAAACCGAGAGCGTGCATAAAATGAACGTCAAAATCTGACTTCGTATGAGGAAGTTATGATTTTTCTAAGATTTCGCATAGCAGTATACAGCCCGGAAATCGAATTTTAGATCGAGCGATTTTTAGCCGACACAACCTAAATGAGAATTGAATATCTCATTAATAGGAGTTCAACAATAAAAATACAGTCGAAAACGGAGTTCGTATGTAGAAGTTATGAATTTTACACGGTCGTTAGCAGTGTAATCTTCTCATACTGTTAAATTTAAAATCGGACGACAATTATCCGATGGAGTCGGAAGGAGAGTTGGTGATATTTTCAATACCTACGCGTGGACATAAAGAATGTCGAAAACGAAGCTCATATGCAAAAGTTATTGAATTTAGAAGTCGGAAGGGTGCTGCTGCGAAGTGGGTGACGTGGCGCGATCTGAGTCATTGCTTTCTCCCCATGTCTTGCCACCAGATGGTGACATGTGACACCAAATCAATGAGTTGGAAGCCAAAACTCGACGAGTAGGTCCAAAATTCAGCCTATAAATAGCATGCGAGAGTGCCTTCATTTCTCACACCAAAAACCCATTCTCTCTCACTCTAACTTCTCTCTAAGCCTCCCAAACCCCTCCCAAAGCCCTAGTAACCTCAAGGTGCTAGAGGAAATGCCCCAGAGCGCCAGAAGGCTCCGAGAAGAAGAGCTTTCGGCTTGGAAGTTCTGCCCCCGCAGTGCCCGGTTCCTAGCCAAACCTCCCGGTATGCAAGTTATGCTTACCCTACCTTAAGTATAGCTTATGTTTAAGTTCAATATCGTTATTATGAACTTATAAACAATAAATATATTATAAAATATAATATAATATATATATATATATATATATATATATATATATATATATATATATATATATATATATATATATATATGAAGTGTTATTATAATATATTTTAACTACTCGCGGCACAGAGAATCTGCTTTGAAGGGCCGCATAAGGTAGCTGGATTTCAGAAGTGCTATAATGCCAAAATGGTCCTGCCCTCCGGTGTTTCATGTCTGGCCCCTGTCTATACATAAAGGTTGAAAATTATTGTTTTAACACTTATAAAATAATATCGCTTGTAATTAGTCGCGATATATATTGGACTAAAATCTAGTGGTAATAATATTAGGTTTCGTCGAAGAAATTATATTGTTAAGAAGCGAAGCGCTGTCCAAGTTGGAATCACCACTTTAATAAGTGAGTGCATAGTTACTTTCATCTTGCATATATATATATATATATAGATATATATATATATATATATATATATATATATATATATATATATATATATATATATATATATATATATGAAGTATTTAATATAAACTACGTGCTATTTGTGCATATTATTTCTGTTCCTTATATATATGCTGGAGGAACGATTTATACATGTTTTAAATGATTTAAACTGTATATGAATTTTATATCTACGAATATTTTGGGTAGAACATGGGTAGATGAATGATGAGGGGTGAAAGATTAAATAGATGAATATTGGCAGATGCGCCACAACCTGTAGATGTTTTTGAACAACGATGTACTGTACACATCCTAGCAGCTGCGCCTAAATGAGAATATCGGCAGTTGAGCCTAATAGAGAACATCATAATCCTGGCAGCTGCGCCTATTAGAGAACATCATAATCCTGGCAGTTACGCCTAATAGAAAACGTCATAATCCTGGTAGCTGCGCCTAAATGATAATATTGGCAGTTGTGCCTAATAGATAACATTGTCAACTGTGCCATAGGCAACTATGGACTTCGTGCCTATTCCTTAGGAGAATCCTTAGGAATGAATAAGTGAATGATAGATGGTTCTTAGGGTAGATCCTTAATAAATAAAGAAGATAATGGGGATGGGTAATTGGGTTAGTTATGTGATGATGAAACATAATAACTTTATTATTTTGGGTTGAAACCCTATGTACTCACCAGGTTTCCCAACCTAACCCACTCAGTTTATTTGTATCACAGGTGTCGATACGAAGCTACATTACACTGAGAGATTAAAGGAGATGTAAATCACTAGTGTAAATGAATGTAAGGTCTGTTTATGCTTATGTTTCTGTATTGACGATGACATCCCAAAGTTTTAATATAAACTAAATACATTTCTTCGGAAATCCTTTGATAATATCTTAATCATGTTTTTCTGGGAACAAATTCCACAACACTTTTCTTTAAAAAGGATACTCTGATTTTCAAATAAGCATAAATAAAATTTTCTAAAATGAGCGTGAATTTGGGGATGTCACAGTTGGTATCAGAGCATTAGTTTAAGCAAACTAGGAATTTTAGGAAATTTCTAAACTTAAACTTAGAATGCTAAGTGATGATCGTGAGGAGTGTGTCTAATATACTTTAGGAAGTAGACCTGAATAGACACAAGCACTAGCTTATTTAGGGAAGATGTCAAAAATGCTTTTATGTGCTAACTAATTTATGATGCTTTATGGTTCCATTATTTGATCGGATCTATGGTCTGTTGCCGACCGGATATGGAAATTTTATGTGTTCATATTTCTAAACGTTTAATTACGATATTTGATATGACATGTAAATTTTCAGAGTAATAAGGAGGATTACACGTCTATTTACTCAATTCTCTACGAGTCTTCACCATGGTGTTATGATACTCAATTCTCTAATATCTATGATTTCTACTGGCTCTTCAACCAGCCACCTATCTTTGTTGATCCTTAACTCTGAAAGTGGAAGCATATCCACTTCTTCTCCAGAGTACTTCCTCAAATAACAAACATGAAAGGTATTATGGATACCTTCCAGTTCGGTGGGCAATTCAAGCTTGTAAGCTTGATTCCGTATCCTTTGAAGTACCTTGAATGGTCCTATGAAACGAAGACTCAACTTCCCACGCTTTTCGAATCTAATAAGCCCTTTCCATGGCGAGACTTTAAGTAACACTTGATCACCCACATCAAATGTTATCGGTCATCGTTTCTTATCTGTGTAGCTCGTTTGACAACTTCGGGCAGCTAACATCCTTTCCCTAATGACTTTAAGCTTCTCGACGGTTTAATGTACTATATCCGGACCCGCAAAATGTTTCTCTCCCGCTTCTAGCCAACACGACGGCATTCAGAACTTCCTTCCATATACTACTTCGTAGCAAGGCATCTTAATGTTTGAGTGATTACTATTATTGTAGGCAAATTCGGCCAAGTATAGATGGTCGTCCCAACTACCCGGAAACTCTAAGGCGCATGCCCGCAACATATCCTCCAAGGTTTCGATAGTTCTCTCACTCTTTCTGTCTGTTTGCGAATGATATGCAGTACTCAAACACAACTTCATGCCTAACACTTCCTGCAGACTTTTCCAAAATCTGGAGGTGAATCTATTGTCCATATCTGACACGATAGATAAGGGCACTCCATGAATCCTTACGGTTTCCCTTACATTAGTGTTGTAAATATCGGCCTAGGCGGCCGCCTAGGCGCTAGGCGGTCTGCATCTGATTACCATTAGGGGTGCTTGGCGGAAATTGGTCAATATCGGTCAAACTCGGGCTAGGCGGTCCTCGACGGTCCTTGGCGGCCCTCGGCGGTCCTCGGTGGTCCTTAGCGGGAAGATTTTAAAATTTTCAAATTTTAAAATTTTCAAATATTACACCAAAATTTACAAAACTTCAAAATTTTAAATTTTTAAATATTCAAATTTTCAAATATTATACCAAATATTTCAAAATTTCAAAATTTAAAATTTTGAAATTTTCAAATACTATTTTTTCTTAGGATATATTAAGTTTTAAAATAGTTTTATTAGTAATTTATGGCCCCCGATTAATCCCCGCCAAACCGATTAATCGCTTGACCCCAGTCGACCGTCGAGCTACCGCCGAGCGATTTTTACAACCTTGCCTTACATAGGTCTCTACTAAATTCTTTATAGACCAATTCTCTCGTACGACTATGAAATTCACACTCTTCGTAAGTCGGTCTACTACAACCCATATCATGTCATGACCTCTCTTTATCTTTGGCAACTTTGTTATGAAGTCGATGATAACATCATCCCATTTCCCTATGGGTGCTGGTAAGGGTTCCAGACTCCCGTATGGCATATGATGTTGTGCCTTAACTCTCGCACAAGTTACACATTCCACTACGTTAGTCGCAATGTTGACCTTCATTGTCCGCCACCAATAATAGGGCTTCAAGTCTAAGTACATTTTGGTGCTTCCTGGGTGTATAGAATACATAATCTTATGACATCCTTCCATGAGAAGATCTCGTATCCCACCCACGTTTGGCACCCAAATGCGATTTTTAAACGTCTTCAACCCTTTTTTGTCGTCTTCAAACATGAATGGCTTGCCTAGACATTCCTCCTTCAGATCGCTCTCAGCCAGAGCCCTTTTCTAAGCTTCTTTGATCTTCTCTATAATCTTTGAGATTACTGCAGTCTTTAACGATCTAGCTCTCTTTCCTTCAGGAATCACCTTTCCACTCAGGTCATCGGCTACGATATTTTCTTTACCCGGGTGCTAAAGTATCTCGCAATCGTAGTCCCTAAGTAGCTCCATACATCGCCTTTGTCTCATATTCAACTCCTTCTGAGCAAAGAGATATTGGAGGATCTTATGATCCGTATAGAGTTTGCATTTGGTTCCGTAAAGATAATGACTCCATATCATTGGGGAAAAAACCACTGTTGCAAGCTCTAGATCATGAGTCGGATAATTCTGCTCATGGGGCTTTAGCTGTCTTGAGGCGTAAGCTACTACTTTATCCCTTTGCGCAAGGACACATCCCAATCCAATCTTAGAAGCATCACTGAAAACCGTGAAATCTTCAGTTCCTTCTGGTAGGACGGGGATTGGTGCCTCACACAATCTCTTCTTCAATTCACCAAAATCTCTTTCTTGCTTCTCGCTCCAAGTATAGACAACTCCCTTTTTGGTCAGGGCTATCAATGGAGCCGCAATAGAAGAGAAATTTTGGATGAATCTTCGATAGTAACCTGCCAATCCCAGAAAACTACGAATTTCAGTGGGACTCTTTGGTGTCTCCCACTTCATTACAACTTCTATCTTTGTTGGGTCAACCATAATGCCTTCCTGGTTAACTACATAACCCAAGAACTGAATCTCCCGTATCCAAAAGTCACACTTGGAGAACTTTGCATAAAGTTTCTCCCTCTTAAGGACTTCCAGTACTTCTTTGAGATGTTTGTCATGATCTTGATTGTTCTTGGAGTAAATCAAGATGTCGTTTAAGAACACTATTACTGCTTTATCGAGAAAAGGTTTACAAAATCGATGCATCCAATCCATGAATGTTGCAAGAACATTTGTTAGTCCGAACGACATAACGAAAAATTCATAGTGTCCATGTCGGGTTCTAAAGGCTGTCTTATCGATATCTTTCTGCCTAATCCTTAACTGGTGATAACCTGACCTGAGCTCAATTTTGGAGAAAACGGTTGTGATGGGTTTTTGAGCACTATAACATCCCTATGGTGCACATCTAACCCTAATGCTTTGGATCTAATTTTTCTCTATTTATACATGTAATTTTCATTTTCCAAAGCATGAAGCCTAACTAGCATACAACATTGATATTTGAAACAAAAAAACGAGTTAGATGATTACCTATTTGTTGTAGCTTGTAGGACTTGGCCTTTCAAGAGCTGAGCACCTCAAATGTGATTCCTCTAATAAGTCACAAACACCATAATAAAATGGAGGATAATGAGAGAGAGGCTAGGAGGCACACAAAAACGGCTAGGGTTCATCTTGGAACTCCTAGGGGCCTTTTTGGTGATGCTAGGGGTTACATTTATAGTGTGGAATGCCTAGGGTTTCACTTGTAAACCCTAATTCACTTCCTTGGGCATTTAGTGCAATAATCCATATGATAAGCCCTTTGGACTAACTCTTCATGGACTCCCACATAAAATTAGTCCATACTAATCAACATGGATCATTAGCCCAAACTATATGTATTACCGATTTACTTAATTCCAATTTAATTCTTGACCAATACCAATTAAATAATATGATTTCTCAATTAATATATTATTCTTATAATATATTAATAAACCACAAATAACCTCTTTATCAAATATCCATCCTATCAAATTGCTCCGGTGAAGGCAACCCAAAAGGATCATGCTACTATCGGGTGAAGTACATACCAATTATAGTTATGGGCTTAGACACCTAATCCAACAGTCTCCCACTTGGATAAGTCTAATAACTATGATTGCAAGTACGACTTCAGAATCCGATTAGCAATCGTAGCTCTCAAAAGCCGCTGTTGAACTCTGATCTTATCAGTAATGCGTCCTTTAGATTAGGGATCATATATTCCTCCATTCTTTAAGATATCGTATGGACTGAGACATGGATTATAATCATTCTCTCTGTCCATGTGTTGTTTCCTGACTTCCGATTTATGACGATTGACAACAGACTACATTGAACACATCAACTTAGTCCAGGCTTGGCCAAGCGCTTAGGGTGTCATCACTAAATCATCGAGGGGCCCACATATATCGCTTTTATCCTACATTGGGTAAATGGAACGGATAAACATCAACTCATATGGTTGCTTAATTTATTCATCAAATTACACACAACAATATGTTTTATAACACCAAGTTACTGGTGCGTTTACGCATCATTAATGTGCAACCGACTTGGAAACTACAACTCATATGTCTCTGTTTCAAGAATATAAGATATTATCGTCTCACAATCACTCGTGATAAAATCCATGAAGTGATTCAGATGAGCATGGGTTTAATCCAATACTCAAATCTTATTATAGGAAAACTCATGAACACTGCAGCAAACTTGTGATATGCCTAACACTTAGACAATCTGCAGTCGAATTCATGATAGTCTTTCCTCATTACTTACTTCCAAAGTATGATCAACTGTGGATGTTTGAATAACCTAGTTATTCGGGAAGTAAAACACGCGAAGTGAAACACAAGAACAATTTAATCAAATATGGTCTCAAAACTTTTGAATATATGTAACACCCCGACTCCGAGGTACAAGTTTTAAAGCATTATATACATATTTATGGACCTACTCGACGAGTTGGTTGCCCCCAACTCGTCGTGTAGAGGCGGGTTAACCCGTGTGGATTATTGGATCTACTCGGCGAGTCGGAGGACCTGGACTCGACGAGTAGGAGTTGGGAGATGAAACCCTAATTTTTAGGGTTTGCACCCTATTTAAATAACCTTAAGTCCTTTCCTCCAGTCCCTTATCACCCCTTGATGGCCAAAAGAAACCCTAATAGCTATTAACCTTGTTCTTAAGTGACTGTGAGGCTTAAAGAGTGACTTTGGTGCATTTTGTGAAGAAGGTGTGAACTATAAGAAGCTTGGAGCAAAGAGGAACTTGTGGATCTGACTCTACTTCATATTGGAATCATTTTGAAGGTATAAATTTGTTTCCTTGGCTTATCTTTAATTAGATCTCTTCATGTCTAAGTTTAGTGCCATCTTTAGGATATTTGGAAGTCATTTCGGGTATTGGGGTAAGATCTAAAGTTGTAACTTCAGATTTGGACTCCCCTAGGTCCCTATAGCCATAAAGTTATGAGATTTAGCAAGCTTGGGTCCTTCCCTTTGAGTTAACCTTTCCCTTAGTCTAGTTTTGGCATTTAGGACCATGCATGTACGTAAAGTTTGCAACTTTACGTGGAAACCATGCCCTAGGAGCTTGGATCTACAATATGGAGCTTTGGGGTAGCTTAAAAACATATGTATAAGAAATAGACTACATGAACTTGACGAGTCGCTTAGCTGACTCGGCGAGTCGGATGAAGGTTGCCCGTATTTGACTTTGCATGAACCCGACGAGTCAGTAGGAGGACTCGACGAGTCAGTTAGGGTTTTCCTCGACATCTGGACACGTATGGACTCGACGAGTCAGTCAGCGTTTTACGACTTTCTGAGTTCTTAAGGAACTCGACGATTTGCTAGCTGCACTCAACGAGTTGGGTCAACATGGACTGTTGACTTTGACCGTTGACTTTGATTTTGACCAAGGGTTGACCAGTTTGACTTCTGGGGGTATTTTGGTAATATGGGAATTTATGGAAGAGGATCATCGGTGGATGTAGGTGTTGGACTTGGAGCTGCATTTGGTGGAGTTTAACTTTATCACTTCGAGCTACTTGTGAGGTGAGTTCTCCTCACTATATCAACAGGGTCTAAGGTACCAATGCCGGACCTTATCAGATTTGTATCCAGGTTTATTGCATGATATGCTTATTGATTTACATCCTGGTAGCTAGGATGGTGATGTGCTTAGTGACCTTGTAGGTCGGTATCCTGGTTATAGGATGGTTGCTATGTTATTGATCAGTTAGATCGATATCTTGGTTATAGGATGATGCCATGTTAGTGATCTGTTAGATCTGTATGACTATCTGTACTTGCATGCTAGCGTATGATATTTATGTGCACATGTTTGTTGGTTTGGGGGATTGGGTTGAGGAAGGTACTGCTTTGTGTTGTAGGCCAAGATACCCAGGGCGGATCGGATAGACTGCAGACCCGGGAGGGCATATAGTCAGGCCGAAGGCCCGGCGAGCGGTCCGGATATGCTGAAGGCCCTGAGAGGCGGTCCAGACGTGCCGAAGGCTCGGAGAGCGGTCCAGATAGACTAATGGCCTGTGAGACGGTCCAGTCAGACTGATGGCTCATTATGCATGTTGTGTTTGTTTATATGATATGATTATGATCCTATGGCGTTGGTATTTTGGGGGTAACTCACTAAGCCTTCTAGCTTACTGTTAGAACCTGAAAGTGAACCTCTAGCAATCCCAATCCAAAGTTAGTCAGAGTTCCGAAGTGTTTTTGATGGTGTCCGGAATTGAAGCTATGCTCCAGAATCTCAGTTGTGTCCGAACTTGAATATATGCTCCGGAAGTGAAGGTCAGTGAAGGCATTCCGGAATGGACTATGTGTCCGGAATGTTAGTCTATCCGAATCAATGTTTTGTCTTTGTGAATTTATTGTCTTTGTCATTTAGTTTGATTTAACTTGTCATAGGAATTAGTATTTTTGTCAACACGGATATTCAGAGTGTCAGATGTAACTCTTTTATCCAGTCCTATGTATGTAATCGGTTAGTACCATGTACTTCATTCTCCTATTTATAGGAGCATTCAATGTTAAATCAGACGACGGATTTGTTCAAACCTTTTAGCAATATCTCATTTACTTCACTCTCTTTACAACATTCTCTTTGTTCTTCATTTATTAACTTTACTTTGATCTTAATTCTCATTCTTCATTTATGGGTTGAATATTTGTTGAATACATTTAACTCAGACTTGATTGGTCTATCCAGACTTGACTGGAATATTCTTTAGTAAGCAGACATTGATCTTAAAGTATTAACTCAAGGTTTGAGTTTTCAAACCTTGTCCCTGCGCATTAGATCAATTTGTTCTCTCAATTGGTATCAGAGCTTGAGTGGTTGTCCTTTGAATCCATAAGATCAGATTATAGTTGATTTGAAATTACCTTGGTATTTCAATCATTTATGTGTTAAGGATAAAAGTTCTTCTATATACCACTTTTGCTCAAAGATATCTTAACTTCAATGGCTGATTCTAATACTCAACAAATGTATTCAATTCAAATAGGAAATAGCATGGGATGCCCTACACGTGCCCCACTGCTAGTTGTTGAAGAATATGATCATTGGAAAGTAAGAATGGAAAGACTTTACTTGGAAAAGAGAAAGGTGAATCTATCTGGAGATCCGTCACTGAAGGTCCTCATGTTCCAACTCGAACTGTGGTTAGATATGTTGCTGCAACTCTTTTGGGACAAGATCAACAACGTCAAGCACCTCTCACTGCTGATGACCTCGAAAAGTTGCATGCTGATCAAGTTGCCTTTTTGGAAATGGTGTTTGGTGTTCCACCATCTCTCTTTGAGCATATCAAATTATGCAAGTCCGCAAAAGAGATTTGGGACACACTTCAAGATTTATTTGAAGAGTCAGAGAACATGAAGGATAAGCGCTTGACTTCGGTTGTCAATGAGTTCGACACTTTCACTACCACACCTGGTGAATCTGTTGCCTCAGCCTCAAACAGATACCGAATCGTTTTTAATAATATGACAGCTCATGGGATAGTCCGACCTCCTCTTGAGTACAATCTCAAGCTCATTAACATTCTAGGAAAGGGATGGGGAAACGTGAAATCATGTCTTCAGAGCAATGGATCTCTAAAAAAGCTCAAGCTCGATCAACTTTTTGATGAGCTTCAAGGTCATGAGTCAAATGTTGCTCAAACTATACGTGAACTCACTGGAGGTCCGCTTGCCTTGGTTAGTTCCTATGATCCACAAACCTCAAACCCTATTGTTTCGGACCCTATTACTGCTGTTGTTCCATACATTCCTCCCATTCAACCTTCACCTCCAAATGTTCTAAACCCTGCTCTCACCAACTCGAACTTTCAATCTATGGGTGACCTTAACCCTGATGAAATTGACTCCAAACTACGCTTTCAACAAGAGTTTGCCCTACTCTCTATGAGATACAATCATCCTTTTAACAAGTCTCACACCAATTGATTCCAAACTTCTTACCAAAATAACCGCTTTCAAGCTCTTCACCAAAACAATCATCAACCTTTCAACAAACCTTCCGAAAATCCTCCTGCCTATAAGCCAAATCTTCCTACTCAGAATCATACTTAGGAACCATCTCAGCTTCCGAAATATGAGAAACCAAAAATTGTGTGTCACAAGTGCGGACATGGAAATCACTTTTCCAAAGATTGCCTAGCAGAAGTCCCACAAAAACCAAAGATCAAGGACTCTGCTTACTATGCACGTTGATATGGACATATTTAGTTATAAAATTCATGCATTATCTTAATAATTTATATTGATTTTATCTCATTTAGTGAACAAAAGATGCTTAATTAGTTTAGAATTTCATTTTTCAGCAACAATGACATGCTCGGATGGAAAAGGAAGCGGAATTGGCGATTGGAAGCTTGGATCTTGGATTTTGAAGAAAGAAGGATGTTGCTGGAAAGCTTTACCCCTTGTCAGTGTTTTGGACATATCTCATGAACTGTAACTCCGATTGAATAGATTCAAAATGTCCTGAAAACTAGACACAATTTCGGACGACTTTTGTGTTTTGAGAAAATGCTAATTCCAAACAGACTCGACCAGTTGGCCATCAACTCGACGAGTTGATCAGAAAAATCGCGATTCTTGTCGCTGACTTGCCGTACACGGGATGTTAATGACCAACTCGACGAGTTGGGTCACAAACTCGTCGAGTTGGCCCTGTTTTCAGAATTTATATATAGAATATCTTCTCATTCGAACCCGAACTAATTCTGGAAGTTTAGGACGATTTTTGGAGGCCAGAAGGGTTCTTAGAGCTGTGGTTTTCGAGAATTCAACCTAGAAATCAATTTTGAAGAGATTAAAGGCAACATATACTCTCTTTTTCTTAATCTATTGCATAAAACCATGTTTTTACTTATGGATTTAGTTTTTGAGTTGTTATTTGTTGTAAGTATGAGATAAAAACTCATAACTTCTGTTTAGGGTAGATGACTTTATGAATATGGCTTATTTTATGGTTGGATTAATTTAATTTGGTGAATTTTGTTTTGTTAAGCTTTTTAAAGAACCTTATGTGTTAACAACAACTATTTTCTGTTAATTGCAAGTATATTAAGCTGCATGAACATCTCTTAATTGCTTATCTCATATGATTTTTGTGAAAAAATGTTATATGCATAGGAATAGCGAACGTGAAACTAGGGTTAACTAGAAAATAGTTAATTTAATGTGTGAGCTTATGTGACGAACCATCAACAAGAGGTTAATTGAATTAGTAATTTGATTAGCTAACTACAAGTCCTACTTAACCCGAATCAATATACTAGGAAACTCATTAGTTTAACCAACTGGCCAATGTTTGAATTAATTTGTTTTCTAAGGATTAGTAATAGCGAACGTGAACCTAATCACACTAATCGGTAACTAATCCCAATTAATCCATAGCACTTGCCATAAAATCAACCATATGAATAAATGATTCAAACCTAAACATAAGTCTCTTTTAATATTGAATTTAGTTACCTTCTAGTTCCTTACTTATTAATTTTCTTTGTTTGAGTGTTAAATGATTGTTTAAGTTTCTAGTCTTGCAAAAATAGAGAAACCCCCTCTTTTATTAATTGTTTTAATTAGATAATATTAGTATTTAATTTAATTATTACCGTTCCCTGTGTTCGATACCCTACTTGCTTGAACTAAACTGCTAATCGATAGGTACACTGCCTTTCGTGTGTTTGTCTTTGTGTTTAAGTTAGTAGGATTAAAACTAGTGCATTCCACACTCATCAAGTTTTTGGCGCCGTTGTCGGGGAACGGTTCTAAAATTTATTTTAATTGCTAATATTATCAATCCTTTGTGTGAGATTTATCTCATATAAAGTTACGAGTTTTTTTTTTTGTTTTAATATTTATTATGTATTTTCCAAATCTCGATGCTTTTGATGCTTTTCTTGAGGAAGTAGTATAGGAAATTGAGCAAGAAGATGAGGAGTATGACTCAGATGATGATTTGAAGGAATTTGGAAGATGGTTAGATAACATCTTGCCCAACACACAAGTGCAATCTGAGTTACAAGAGCTAAATCTACAAGATGAAGAATTTAATCCATATAAAGATTTGGAGGAGCTGGAAAGATTGCTAGCAGAGAGGTCAGATGAAGAACAAGAAATACCTAAGTTGCAGGAACCAAGCCGTGGTTTGACCATTACCACGACGTGGCCCCCTATTCTTCCGGTTTGTGTTTCGAAGCATGGGGTGACGATTCCAACTTTGGAGAAAATTCTGAATCACGATCCATTTCTTATTAGTTCCCGACCGGTTCCAACCCTTGTCAAGATTCTTGGGTTACATGAATTAAAGCTCGTTTAGCCAATTTTTGAAGCAAAGAGCCAAATTTTATGAATTGGTCCAAAGAAAATATTCAATGCAACGGATGGATTGGCATTGAGTTTATTGGAAGTTTATTAAGTTGAGAGTCCAGCTAAAGACTCGCATAAAAAGAAGCTCTTGCGGGAGGCAACCCGTCATTAGAGTTTGCTTTTCTTTTTCTTTCTAAACTTCTAGTATTTAAGGATAATTTAGGATTTTTATTTTGATGGTTTTTTTATTACTTGGTATTTGTTTTTGATCTTTTCAGTTTGAGTGTAAGGATGCATGCGAGAGTCTAGAGTCAAGGATAACCAAGGGAAAAATCGAGTCCAGGCGAGAGAGAAAACGAAGTTTTGAGTGTAATTACGAGTCCGATGATGAAAGAGGTTATTAAGAGCTCATTTACTGAAGAAAAAATGGGGAAAGTATCAATTTAATATTCCGCACACACATCAGAATCGGACCTGGAGCAAAAACATTTTTTTCCATACAACGATGGACTTGACGAGTGCACTTACCTACTTGACGAGTCCCAGTATAAAAACTCGACTTATGCCAGTATTACGCTACAACTCGGCGAGCCACCCTACAGACTCGACGAGTTGATCCTTATTTTGTCTCTCAAGCTGATGATTTGATAATATTTGATGTGGCAATTGGCTACATTTTTTAAGAACATTTTCCGAGCGTTTCCGAGAGTTTTTTCCGTCAACATTTGGAGCTATACCACACGAGATTTGACGCCCGAGATATGGATGAGTTGTTCCCGTGTCTAAAGATGGAGCTTTCAATGTCAAAGATCAACCTCGTGACTACTATCCCAGGGGAGTTTGTTCCAATTCCCTCTTTACTTTTGTGTTTTTCTTTTCATGCATAAAATGCAATGGGGACATTGCATGAGTTAAGTGCGGGGTAGGGGGTTGGTTACATTAGTTGACTTAGAATCTTAATCATAGGCTTAATTTTAAATTTTTTTGCATAAAATTGCTAGGACTTAATTTAGAAAATTTTGGTAAAATCAATTAGGATTCCATGCTAGTATTGTGTTTGATGATTTTATGAGGACCCAAATGTTTAGTTGAGCCAATATACGTTATAATGCATTTGTGGCCCCTTTATTCTAGTGAAATCATGGGGCAAAAACACAACCTCACTTAGTTTGAGGATCACAATATGTTTAGCATCGTGTACCAGAAATGTATCCAGGAAATCTTAAGTAGTCATTGAACTAAGACTAATGCCTTAACCAATAAAGGTTGAAGTTGAGCGCCCTTGCTTAAGCATGTAGGTTTTGAGAGAAAAAAGTGAGATACATGTGAATTTTTTTTTTTTAAAAAAAAAGAGAGAATTACAAGAAAAGTTGGAAGAATTTTTGGAGCATTCAAGTATAAAGTATGAAGATCAAAGATCAAAAATTCTGAAGAAATTCAAAAATTGAAGATACCAAAAATCAAACGAAAAGGTGGGGAATTCAAAGAAATCAAAGATCAAATTATCAAAGAAGTGAAGAATTCCAAAGAGCTCCATTGTGGTATCGAAAAGTTGTAAATTTTTTCTAGATTACGTATGCTTGGGTTGCTTGACCAAAAATACCTTGAGGTTAGAAAGTTTTCTGTGGATGGATTCGGAGGGATGCATAAAATGAGCGTTGTTCAAAAGAAGTGGGTGAGTGTTTATGAGGATTGTAAGTATTTAGAATTAGGGGGTCCTTAGGAAAAATTTTGACACAAATGCATGCGTTGCGGTCTTGGCAGAATGGTTGGCTTCAATTGGGATTGTCTTATGTGATATAAGTGAGCTAAAATTCAGTTTTGCTTGGAGGCAAACAAAAGTCAAGTGTGGGGTATTTTGATATGGGCTTATTTAGTCATAAACATCATGCATGATCTTAATACTTTATGTTAATTTTATCTCAAATAATGAACCAAAGGTGCTTAATTAGCTTAAATATTTCATTTTCAGCAACAAAGACATGCTCGAAAGGAAAAGGAAGCGGAATTGGCGATTGGAAGCTTGGATCTTGGATTTTGAAGAAAAGAAGGATGTTGTTGGACAGCTTGACCCCTCGTCAGTGTTTTGGCCATATCTCATGAACCGTAACTCCGATTGATGAGATTCAAAATGTTCTGAACACTAAACACAATTTTGGACGACTTTTGTGTTTTGAGAAAATGCTGATTCCAAACAGACTCGACGAGTTGATCAGAAAGTTTGCGATTCGGGACGCTGACTTTCCGTACACCGGTCTTAAGTGATGGACTCGTCGAGTCGGTCCGGGCTAGTCAATTTAGAGATAATAGGGGTCGAAAACGACTTTTTGACAAAAGATTATTTAGAATAAATAATCTTAACCAAGTTGTAGAATACGTCTCAAGGGTTCCGTACATATAAAGAACGTTGAAATCCGAGTTATAACGAAGAAGTTATGGTCCGTCGAAGTTTTACGGCAAAACTGGCACGACACCGGGAGACGTAAATAGTGAATTTACGATGGAGAACTTTTTATCCTTAGAAATCTAAACAAAAGTTGTAGTATACGTTAAACCGAGAACATACAAAAAAAAAAAAGAACGCCCAAATCTGACTTCGTATGAGGAAGTTATGAATTTTCTAAGATTTGGCTTAGCAGTGCACATCCCGAAACTCGAATTTTAGATCGAGAGGTTTTTGGCCTACGCGACCTAAATGAGAATTGAAGATCTCATTAATAGGAACTCAACGGTAAAAAGACAGACGAAAGCAGACTCCGTATGTAGAAGTTATGAATTTTACGCGGACATTTAACAATATAATCTCCTCGTACTGTTAAATTTAAGATCGGTCGAGAATTAGCCGAAGGATTCAAAAGGAAAGTTGTAGATCTTATTTTTACCTACGCGTGGATATAAAGAACGTCAAAAACGGAGGTCGTATGTGAAAGTTACGGATTTTAGAAGTCGGAAGTGTGTTGTGCGAAAATGGGTGATGTGGCACAATCTTGGCCATTGCTTTCTCCCCAAGTCTTGCCACTAGATGGTGACATGTGGCACCAAGTTCAGCCACTTTTCACCCTATAAATAGAACCTATCCCACCCTCATTTTCTTCACACCTTTCCCATTCTTTCTTGTCTTTACTCTCTCTCTAGAACCTCTCTCTAGCCCCGAAACCCCCCGAAAAGCCTAGAGAACCTCCCTAGCACGAGGCGGAAGCCCCGGAGTGCTCGACGGCTCCGAGAAGAAGAGTTTTTCGGCTCGGGAACGCTGCTCCAAGCAAAGCCCGGTTTTCTATAAAACCCGCTGTAAGTGAGCTACGTCTACGCTATTTTTAATATAGCTTTTATTTAATTATAGTAACGTTATTAGGAACTTATAATAAGTACTTGGGCTATTATTATGGGTTATATAAGTCTTGTTTAATGCTTATATATTAGTAATAATAGCTAGACTATTAATTAGTCTCGGCGAATAATAGACTGAACTCTAGTGGTAATAATACTAGGTTTCGTCGAAGGAAATTATTTTTAAGAAGCGAAGCGCTGTCTGAGTTCGGAATCACCACCTTTTCAAGTGAGTGCATGGTCCCTTTCATCTTACACATAGATATGAAATATTTAATATAAATTACGTGCTATGTGTGCATATTGTCTAAATACTTGCTGTCTATGCTGGGTGAAATATTTTTATACACGTTTTAAATGATTTAAACTGTATATGTATTTTATATCTACAAAATGTGTTGGGTAAAACATGGGTAGATGTAATAGTTGCTGTGTGACCAAATAAAATAATGAGAGGCCTCGATATAGATGTTATTGATGATCCAGTCATCTAGCGGAGTATAGATGACGACCACAGACTATTCTAGACAGTCCAGTGGAACGCTAGCAGGATCGCAACCTGTAGGTGTTTATTTGAACTGTGTGCTCACCAGCAGTACTCCATCCCCCACATGGTTGCCTTATTTGATATGAAGTCACATTACACTGAGAGATTAAGAAGATATAAATCACTAGTGATAATGAATGTAAGTTCTGTTTATGCTTATGTTTCTGTATTGACGATGACATCCCAAATGTTTTAAAATGAATAAAAATACTTTTCTTCGGAAATGCTTTGATAACGTATTTATCATGTTTTACTGGGAACAAATTTCGCAACATTTTTATTAAAAGAGGTACTCTGATTTTTATAAAGCATAAACAAAATCGGTCTTTTCTGGCCGTGAAAATGGGGATGTCACAGTTGGTATCAGAGCATTAGTTTAAGCGAACTAGGAGTATGGATTTATTTCTAGACTTAAACTTAGAATGCTAAGCAAGGATTGTGAGGAGTTTGTCTAATAAAATTTAAGTAAAGCACCTGAATAGACACAAGCACTAGCTAATTTAGGGAAAATGCTTAACATGCTTTTATGTGCTAAATGATTCATGATATGCATTGTATGATCGGATCTATGGTCTGTTGCCGACCGGATCTAGAAACTTTATGTGTTCAGATTTCTAAACCTTTAATTACGGTATTAGAACTGGCATATAACTTTTTGGAGAAATAGGGAGAATTACACGTCGATCGTAAATAAAATCTTTCCTATCTTAATTCTCGTCATTGCACACCGAACGTCTGATTTGGTATATAGATCGAAATGGAAAGAACCCGTAGTGGAGTCGGGAATGCAAATGGGAACAGGAATCAACCACCAGTGATTGAACAAATACCTGTTGTAGCAGATGCTCCTGAGCCAATTACAATGGTCGGAGTACAAGCCATGATACGGGCTATGTTGGCTGAACAACGGGAAGAGATGAGGCAAATGTTGCATGAAAATATGGATGAACCTACAATGCCAGTTGAACAGCCCGAATTGAACGATGGGCAGTCAGATGGAGGGAACTACAGTGGGACCGTTGGTCAAGCCAACCCACCAATAGTTCGACAAAACAACCAATATGACGGAGTCGAGAGGAATGGATGCAAGTACAAGGATTTTCTGACTTGCAAGCCATCGACTTTCACTGGAAAGGAAGATCCGATCGGAGTCATGGATTGGATCTCGGAGATGGAGTTAGCTTTCATGACTTGTGGTTGCAGAGGCAAGTTACAGACCACCTTTACAGTACGTTAATTCCGAGGAGGTGCTATGCACTGGTGGAATACCCTGGGGAAGACTCTGAGCCCCAATGAGCCCCTGCAACTGACATGGGCAGAGTTTTTGGTGCAGTTCAAACGCAAGTACTGCTCAGCCCAAAACCTGCTCGAGCTAGAGAACCAGTTCCTGACCTTGAAGAAAGGAAGCATGTCAATTGATGAATACACCAACAACTTCACAGAGAAGATGGAGTTCGCCTTGCGTCTTGTTCCGGATGAGCTGACGAAAATCGACAAGTATGCAAAGGGACTTCCATGGGAGTATGCGGTGCCAGTGCGTCAGGCACCTACTCTGGAGGCAGCTATCTGGGCTGCCAAGTCTGTGCAGGATATGATTAAGGGAAGAGCTGCCAACAAGATTGAGGTTGGCGAAAAGAGGAAGTTTGAGGGGTCTACGAGGCTCAATAAGAAGATCAAGTCTGGTTCAAAGGAGTTTAGCGGAGGAGGAAACAAAGTGAAATGGTGCGAGAAGTGCAAGAAGAAGCACTTTGGGAAATGTAGCGAGGAAGACTGGACATTATGCCAACGAGTGCACCGCCAGCAAAAGGGTGTGTTATGAATGTCGTGAAGAAGGGCATGTTGCTAAGGATTGCCCGAAGAAGAAAGAGGCGGCAAGACCAAACATTCCACCGAAACCGAAGGCAAGAGCGTTCCATATGATCCTTGACGAAGAAGATGGAAATGAAAGGGATCAGGAATGAGGATCTATGAAGTAGTCGTGTAAGTAGTACCACGTGGTGTAGCCTATTAGAGGCATAGTATAGGTTGAACTTGAACACCTATGTAATCGTTTCAAGGAATAATATAAAACCTTCGTTTTGTTATCTAATGTGTCAAGTTGTTATGTGATTTTCTTTTATGGTGACTTGGGTGAACTGCGAGACAATACTTGGGACGAGTATGAGTAGGTGTGAAAGGTAGTAGAGGCCTATACTACCGGAAGCACAGGACTCACGCTTGGATCAGGGAAAATCACAAGGTTACCAAGAAGCTAGTAATTGATACCGTTTTATTCAAATATGTCGTTACCATCGTTTCGATAATGACTAAGAGGATGATTGTTATTCCAACCCTAGTGGTCGTATCGAATTGAGTCCGACTACGATAAGTATGTTACGTGGTTCAGAGAACCAAGTTTGATGTAGCATCTGACTTAAGTCGGAAGATTGAAATAAAAGATAATCAAAGCGATCGGTAGAGGTATCGCGATAGTTGCTTGTAGCTAGAAATGCTACCTTTTAAGATGTGATTAGAACATGAAGAAATGTATAGTCTGTTCTGGAAGACTGTAAGAGACCTGAGTCTAAGCGTGGGAACATATGATGATAAGTCATTAGAATATGACACATCGGTCCATTTTAGTAATAAAATAACTTATCTTAAGTTTGTTAAGAAGAAGAAGCAGTCTCCAGTAAGGATCGAGATTGTGACTTGAAGGTCATAATTTGGAGTCTAACGTGAGATACAAGTGCAAGATCGAGCACCTCCTGCAATCAGGAAGTCTTAGAGTTAGATATTCGTTCGAAGAAACATCAAAGTTACGGTTATTACTTAGGATGAAGAGATAACGTATGGAGTCATCATGTGAGCTGTGACATCCGCCTAAAATGGATTCGGGTCAACCCAACCCAATTGGAAATTTAATAAACCCTACTCAAGATTACTTGACGCTGATAGGATCAAAACCCATACAATACGATATAACTTGACGTTAATAGCAACATAGTATTGTACAACGTTATAACTATAATCAAAGTAAATTATGATACCATATTAAAATCAAGTCAAAGTATAATGCTCTAATTAAATTAAAAGAATCAAACTTGAATTCTCTAATTAAACTTCAAATCAAAGTAGATTGTTATAATCAAATAATAACCTATCTTTTATAAAACTCCATTTTTATAAACTTTACATTAAATTTTATAAAACTCTATTTTTTATAAACTTTACTTTAAATTTTATAAAACTCATATATTAATTATGTAAAAGATGCTTGTGTTAGTGGGAAATTATGAAGACCACCAAAAGCAAAAAGATTATTCCCATGGTCTCCCACTCACACCTCCCATCCACTTTCCTTTCCTTTTTCTCCCAACACATTATTCTCTTCACCACTTAAATCTTCTCTATTCTTGCTCTCACTCTCAATCTCGAAATTTCCTCCAAGAATACTCATATTCCATCCAAGAACAATCTATTATACTCAAATCTTCATCCCTCTTGAAGCATTCATCAAGGTATGTTGTTAAAAGTTTCAAATTCATACAAGAAACAAATTAAATCCACCAAAATATCTAAAACTCATTTTTTTCATAAACCTGATTTTTCTCAGAATACCATCAATAAAATAAGAAGTTCTGGAAATTTTCAGAAAATAACTTATTTTTATTGAATTATCATAATTATTTCAATAAAGTAGGGCAATAATTCACATAAAATACTTGTTGCATTCAATAAATTCTGAGAAAATTCTGGGATGACCTGTATACTGATTAAACATGATATATGAAGTTTCATGCATTTATATTACTGTTTACTATTATTTATGATTTTATTGATTAATTAATAATGAAATATATAAAAAATACTTCCCATAGTCACAAATATCTGAAACTTATACACTGGGCTCTACATCATGTTATAAAACTATGGTTAATTTTACAAATTTTTTGAGAATCATTTACTATTTTTCCCGAATTTTGTGTTGTTTAATCATTAAAATATTAAATAAATACTAAAACAGTTCAGAAAAATATACAAATTTTACAGTAATTCATATTGTATGAAATAATGATTTCCTAATAATTTCATAATTTTTCAATACTGTTTACTATTTAAAATTATTTTCCTAAGTATTTAAGCATGTAAAAATGCATTTTTATGATTATTTCATATAAATAATTGTTAAAATCTGTAAATAATTATAATTGGGCAAGTTATTATTTTAATAAGAAATTATTAAAATCTGGCCTAAATTGAAAATATAAATTAATTATGCAAAGTAAGTAATTCAATTTAAAATTCATTTAACAAATAAATACCTTAATATTATAATCAAAATGAATTATTGTTAATTCATCTAATATAAGAATACGTGTCTAATTATTTGTATTAATACTCCATTCTTGTTTAGCAGTTCCTAAACCAAAACTATTAATTATATTAGGTTCTACGCCATTTTGACCCGAATCGTCTATCGTACGACACACGCATTTCGTTTTGGGACTAAAGTGAGTAATCTACCCCATATTTTATAATTTTCAATACTTTTGGGGTGTATCATGTGGTTCTAATATGTTCCAACTTCATTTTATTGTTTTCTCACAATTGAGACATTGTTGGGACATTTATACGTGAGTAATTAATTGTATAACTATTGTTTGTTTACGCTACATGTACTTGTAGTGCATTACCATTTTTAGTCTAATCTCCATGACTATGCCCGTATTCTTGAGGTACGTTATGGACAATAATAGCGCTATTGGGTTGACCACCCCGCCTTGGGACGCTAAGGTGATTGATCACACGTGGTTGAGTGTGTATGATGATTAGATGCTCCATCCTATATATATTTATATATATACATATGTATATATATAGGGTGAGGACTTATTGTTGTTGTTATCAATTGTTAATCAATTTTTGATTTATAAACCGTTATCTCAAATACAATTGTTTGGCGACTTCAAAAGAAAACAGATTTCAAATTATAAATGTTTCAACTTCACAATTTTCTCTACTAAAATTTGATTACTCACCAACTCTCGTAGTTGACCTGTTTTTACCCATGATGCAGATTTGAAGAATGAAGAATGATGAAAAATAGGTTGTGCCTTAGAAATCCACAAGACAATTTAAATTTGATGTAATAAATGTGGTTTGCATTTGTATTTGTACTTGTATGTTGTGGATCTTGTTTACATACTTAGTACTTAATTGAATCTAATCACATTATAACCTAGTTGTCATGAGACTTTGAACAATATATCACGCCTTGATCGATTCCGACAAGGATCGGGGTGTGACAGATTGGTATCAGAGCCCTTGACTATAGGGAATTAGGTTAATTGCCTTGACCTAGTCTATAGCCTCTAGGGTCCTCTCGTATGCTAGTTTATAAAATGCACACACAACTGTATGCAATTCGCACTTAGAAAATCCTAGGAATACCTTTGTGTGTTAATTGCTCCCTTATGTGCATACGTATTACTCCTGACACTTATATGTGTGCATACACTTGTGAATATTCTCCACTTTCTCTGAAAATCACACACATACTCAAGTTGTTTAACAAAATGTATATACATATATGTATTCCTTAGAGCTCATAGGAAATTCAAAGTCATCCACTCTAGTTGGGTAGGATCATAGTAATGGACGCGTAGTAACTGGAAGGGGGAGGTGCCGGTAGCCCGAAAGTCCTGACTAGGTAAGCATTCGTATACATCCCAATCAACCGAGGGACCAGTTTGCTTATCTGGGGACCAAAGGCGAGAGTTCCCAAACCTATAGGCCAAAGCGCGTCATTCACATTACTTTTGAGCCATCAAAATACCCGACCTTATCAAACGTATCCGAAAGGATACACTCCAAAATGGCCAACTCATTGGACTATTAAGTTCCCTAATGGGCCTAGAAGTGGGAAAGAAATGTGAAAACTTAGTTTTGTGGGGGCCCACGCAAGTGCTACATGTTTCACATTTAGTAACCATGGAAAGCCCAAAAGGTGCCCAACACTCCTAACCATGGCCCAACAAGTGTTTTACAATTATTTTACCCAACAATGTCAAAAAAACTTTATTTCCATAATCAATTTACAAATAACTCACAAGTCCATATGCGTGTTTCTCGTAGATGGCATTACGACCCCCATACGCTGCTCGCAACAACAGAAGGCTAGCTGCCCTGGTCGCCAAGGAGGTAGCAAACGTCATCCCAACAATTGCAACCCAACTTCATTCTCTTCAGCCACAAGCTCCAGCAACAACTCCTCGTTGCTCGTTCAAGCACTTTCGTAACTGCAATCCGCCTTACTTCAAAGGCACCGATGGTGCCACCGCACTCCTCACATGGATTGAAGAAATGGAGAGTACTTTCATCCATAGCGAGTGTCCTGAGGACCTGATGGTTCGTCATGCTACAGGGTGCCTCCTAGGTCATGCTCTCACATGGTGGAACCTAGAAAAACGGGCAAAGGGAGAGGCTGTTGCCTTGGGAATGACCTGGTCAAAACTAAAAGAACGCATGATGGAGAAGTTCTGCCCTGACAGCGAATTGCAAACTCTCGAGGATGAATTCTGGAATCTGAAACAGGAGGGAGGCGACAACGCGACCTACACCAATAGATTCCATGATCTCTCGAGACTCCTACCTCACATGGTTCAACCTATGAAAACTGCAATACGCCGCTACATCAAAGGGTTACCACGCCAGATCCGTGATTCGGTGACCAGCAGCAGGCCATCTACCCTAGAATCCGCCATTGAAATAGCAGGTCAACTCAACGAGGACAATGTGAACGATGGTGTCCTCCCACGCAAGGGTTCAAAGATGTCAACTGAAAAGTCGACCCCTGAGACCCCCCAAATTGTCAAGTCCGAGTCCTCCCACCGACATGACAAAAAGAAGCGGAAAAGTCATCACCACAACCATGCTGTTATTACCCCTGCTACTCCTATCACCCAAGTCACCCCACCAGCCCAACCAAATAAAAAGCCGTATACCGGACCTCACCCCCTCTGTAACCACTGTAACTATCACCATATGACCACTAGCCCGTGTCGCCTCTGTACGAATTGTGGTCGCTATGGCCACTTGGCGGACACATGTCGTGCACCAAAAACTCAGCGACCACTCTATCTACCCTCAAATCAGCAAACACAAACCCGGTATCCAACTGGAACATGCTTCAATTGTGGTGACCCCACCCATTTCAAAAACGCGTGTCCTAGGTTAGTCAATATCATCAACACCCAAGCCCAGGCAAATCCAACAATGCAGGTTCCAGCTCCCAAAGGCCGAGCCTTTGTCATTACCGCAACCCAAGCAAAGACCGATAACAAGGTCGTAAATGGTACGTTTCTCATAAATAACTGCTACGCGTCAGTACTTTTTGATTCAGGTGCCGATAAAAGTTTTGTGTCTTTGGAATTTGAGCCCATACTTCACACACCTCGCACGATTCTTAATGAGTACTTTACCGTAGAAGTCGCCGATGGAAAATACGTTTCACTCAATGCAGTCATCCAAGATTGCACTTTCGATTTTTCCGGTCATAAATTTTCTGTCAATTTAGTTCCTATGGAACTTGGTAGCTTCGACATCATCGTAGGAATGGATTGGCTATCCCAAAACCATGCTGAAATAGTATGTTACGATAAGTTCATTCGTATTCCTCTCGCCGACGGTCAAAGTCTTCGTATTTATGGCGAGACTCATTCGAAAAAGCTTAGTCTTATGTCATGTACTCAAGCTCGATCATATCTACGAAAAGAATACATGGCTTTCTTAGCCCATGTGGTGGAAACAAAGGTCAAAGAAAAGAAGATTGAAGATATTCCGATAGTACGAGACTTTCCCGACATCTTTCCCGATGACGTATCTGGACTCCCTCCAGTACGTGAGCTAGAGTTCCGCATCGATCTTGTTCCTGAGGCTACTCCCATAGCCAAGTCTCCATATCGGTTGGCTCCAACCGAGATGCAAGAATTGGCAAGTCAGCTCCAAGAACTAACCGATAAGGGATTTATCCGCCCTAGTACTTCACCCTGGGGAGCCCCGGTTCTCTTCATTAAAAAGAAAGATGGTTCGTTTCGTATGTGTATCGATTATCGGGAGTTAAATAAATTAACCATCAAGAACCGATATCCGTTACCTCGGATCGACGACCTTTTTGATCAGCTTCAAGGAGCTTCATGCTTCTCAAAAATTGACCTTCGCTCGGGTTATCACCAACTTCGAGTACGGGAAGTAGACATCCCCAAAACCGCTTTCCGAACCCGCTATGGTCATTACGAGTTCACCGTTATGCCTTTCGGCCTAACAAATGCCCCTGCCGTATTCATGGACTTGATGAATCGGGTATTTAAACCTTATCTCGACCGTTTTGTTATCGTCTTTATTGATGACATCCTCATTTACTCAAAGACAAGGGCAGAGCATGAAAGACACCTTCGCCTAACTCTCCAAACGTTGCAAGGAAATCGGCTCTACGCCAAATTTTCGAAATGCGAGTTTTGGTTAAATGAGGTACAATTCCTTGGTCATATTGTAAGTGACAAGGGTATTTTAGTCGATCCCTCAAAAGTTGAAGCAGTCCAGAATTGGAAAGCCCCCCGTACCCCCAAGGAAATTCAGTCCTTCCTTGGTTTAGCCGGCTATTACCGGCGTTTTATTTCAAATTTCTCAAAGATTGCTTTACCGCTTACTTCTCTCACTTGCAAGGGTACACCATTTGATTGGGGACCCAAGCAGGAATACGCTTTCCAAACCCTTAAACAAAGTTTGTGTGACGCTCCGATTCTTACACTCCCTGAAGGATCCGAAGATTTCGTGGTATTCTGCGATGCCTCCAATCTCGGTCTAGGTTGTGTTTTGATGCAAAGGGGAAAGGTTATAGCTTACGCATCACGACAACTCAAAATCCACGAAAGGAATTATACGACTCATGATTTGGAGCTCGGTGCCGTGATTTTCGCTCTTAAAATTTGGAGGCATTACCTTTACGGCACTAAATGCGTAATTTTCACCGACCACAAGAGCTTGCAACATATTCTTAATCAAAAGGAACTCAATATGAGGCAAAGACGATGGGTCGAACTCCTAAATGATTACGAGGGTGAAATACGCTATCATCCGGGCAAGGCAAACGTCGTAGCCGACGCGTTAAGCCGAAAAGAACATGCCAATGCATTTCATCTAATATGTTCTCCTATCTTGTCCAATCTCAGCGACCGAATTCGAGGAGCCCAACACTCGGCAATTACCGAAAATGACATGCCCACGGGAATTGATGGGGAGTTGGAAACCAAATCTGATGGTATTTTCTATTATCAAGATCGCATCTGGATCCCAGATCGTGACAATCTTCGCATATTCCTGATGGAAGAAATCCATAAAACCCGATATTCCATTCATCCGGGCACTGACAAGATGTATCATGGCCTGAGAACCAATTATTGGTGGTCGGGAATGAAAAAGGATATTGCTTTATTCGTGGCCAAATGTCTTACATGTTCCAGGGCAAAGTAGAACATCAACGACCCTCTGGACTATTGGTCCAACCAGAAATCCCCAGGTGGAAATGGGAAGCGATCGCCATGGATTTCGTAACCAAACTTCCCCGTACCACAAAAGGACACGACAGCATTTGGATAATCATTGACCGTTTGACCAAATCCGCTCATTTCCTTCCCATCCGGGAAAATTTCAAAGTCGAAAAACTTGCTCGGATTTACATCAACGAGATAGTTAGTCGGCATGGCATTCCTCTCAGCATCATTTCAGATCGTGATGGGAGATTTCTCTCTCGGTTTTGGCAATCACTTCAAACAGCCATGGGAACCCGCCTCGATCTCAGTACCGCCTATCATCCTCAGACCGATGGTCAATCTGAGAGGACAATTCAAACACTCGAAGATATGTTGAGGGCGTGTGTCTTGGATTTCGGAGGAAACTGGGACTCTCATTTACCGTTGGTGGAATTCTCCTATAATAACAGTTATCATTCTAGCATCAAGATGCCACCATTTGAGGCATTGTATGGCCGTAAATGCCGATCTCCTATTTGCTGGCATGAAATCGGTGAGTCCCACGTGATTCGCGCAACAGTGGATTCTCCAATCGTTGGTCCTGAGCTTATCCAGGAAACAACCGACAAAATCACTCAGATTCGCGATAACCTTCTCGCATCTCGTAGCCGACAAAAGAGTTATGCCGACAAGCGACGCAAACCGCTTGAATTTACCGTAGGTGACATGGTCATGTTAAAAGTGTCCCCATGGAAAGGTGTGGTTCGATTTGGACGCAAGGGTAAATTGGCACCACGCTACGTAAGCCCGTTTAAGATCATAAAAAGGATCGGACCAGTAGCCTACGAGTTGGATCTACCAACAGAGCTTAAGAAAGTTCACCCAGTATTTCATATAGCCAACCTCAAGAAGTGTTTAGCAGACGAGAACCTTCATGTTCCTCTCGAGGATATCCAAATCGACGAGACAATGCAATTTACCGAGAAACCCTTGGAAATTGCCGACCGAAAGGAAAAGCAACTCAAAAGAAGTCGCATTCCCCTGGTTAAGGTCAGGTGGCAGTCGGCACGTGGACCTGAGTATACATGGGAGCGTGAGGATCATATGCGTACCAAATACCCACAACTTTTCTCTTAAGGTACTCTCTTCTTAAATTTCGGGACGAAATTTCCTAAAGTAGGGGAGACTGTGACATCCGCCTAAAATGGATTCGGGTCAACCCAACCCAATTGGAAATTTAATAAACCCTACTCAAGATTACTTGACGCTGATAGGATCAAAACCCATACAATACGATATAACTTGACGTTAATAGCAACATAGTATTGTACAACGTTATAACTATAATCAAAGTAAATTATGATACCATATTAAAATCAAGTCAAAGTATAATGCTCTAATTAAATTAAAAGAATCAAACTTGAATTCTCTAATTAAACTTCAAATCAAAGTAGATTGTTATAATCAAATAATAACCTATCTTTTATAAAACTCCATTTTTATAAACTTTACATTAAATTTTATAAAACTCTATTTTTTATAAACTTTACTTTAAATTTTATAAAACTCATATATTAATTATGTAAAAGATGCTTGTGTTAGTGGGAAATTATGAAGACCACCAAAAGCAAAAAGATTATTCCCATGGTCTCCCACTCACACCTCCCATCCACTTTCCTTTCCTTTTTCTCCCAACACATTATTCTCTTCACCACTTAAATCTTCTCTATTCTTGCTCTCACTCTCAATCTCGAAATTTCCTCCAAGAATACTCATATTCCATCCAAGAACAATCTATTATACTCAAATCTTCATCCCTCTTGAAGCATTCATCAAGGTATGTTGTTAAAAGTTTCAAATTCATACAAGAAACAAATTAAATCCACCAAAATATCTAAAACTCATTTTTTTCATAAACCTGATTTTTCTCAGAATACCATCAATAAAATAAGAAGTTCTGGAAATTTTCAGAAAATAACTTATTTTTATTGAATTATCATAATTATTTCAATAAAGTAGGGCAATAATTCACATAAAATACTTGTTGCATTCAATAAATTCTGAGAAAATTCTGGGATGACCTGTATACTGATTAAACATGATATATGAAGTTTCATGCATTTATATTACTGTTTACTATTATTTATGATTTTATTGATTAATTAATAATGAAATATATAAAAAATACTTCCCATAGTCACAAATATCTGAAACTTATACACTGGGCTCTACATCATGTTATAAAACTATGGTTAATTTTACAAATTTTTTGAGAATCATTTACTATTTTTCCCGAATTTTGTGTTGTTTAATCATTAAAATATTAAATAAATACTAAAACAGTTCAGAAAAATATACAAATTTTACAGTAATTCATATTGTATGAAATAATGATTTCCTAATAATTTCATAATTTTTCAATACTGTTTACTATTTAAAATTATTTTCCTAAGTATTTAAGCATGTAAAAATGTATTTTTATGATTATTTCATATAAATAATTGTTAAAATCTGTAAATAATTATAATTGGGCAAGTTATTATTTTAATAAGAAATTATTAAAATCTGGCCTAAATTGAAAATATAAATTAATTATGCAAAGTAAGTAATTCAATTTAAAATTCATTTAACAAATAAATACCTTAATATTATAATCAAAATGAATTATTGTTAATTCATCTAATATAAGAATACGTGTCTAATTATTTGTATTAATACTCCATTCTTGTTTAGCAGTTCCTAAACCAAAACTATTAATTATATTAGGTTCTACGCCATTTTGACCCGAATCGTCTATCGTACGACACACGCATTTCGTTTTGGGACTAAAGTGAGTAATCTACCCCATATTTTATAATTTTCAATACTTTTGGGGTGTATCATGTGGTTCTAATATGTTCCAACTTCATTTTATTGTTTTCTCACAATTGAGACATTGTTGGGACATTTATACGTGAGTAATTAATTGTATAACTATTGTTTGTTTACGCTACATGTACTTGTAGTGCATTACCATTTTTAGTCTAATCTCCATGACTATGCCCGTATTCTTGAGGTACGTTATGGACAATAATAGCGCTATTGGGTTGACCACCCCGCCTTGGGACGCTAAGGTGATTGATCACACGTGGTTGAGTGTGTATGATGATTAGATGCTCCATCCTATATATATTTATATATATACATATGTATATATATAGGGTGAGGACTTATTGTTGTTGTTATCAATTGTTAATCAATTTTTGATTTATAAACCGTTATCTCAAATACAATTGTTTGGCGACTTCAAAAGAAAACAGATTTCAAATTATAAATGTTTCAACTTCACAATTTTCTCTACTAAAATTTGATTACTCACCAACTCTCGTAGTTGACCTGTTTTTACCCATGATGCAGATTTGAAGAATGAAGAATGATGAAAAATAGGTTGTGCCTTAGAAATCCACAAGACAATTTAAATTTGATGTAATAAATGTGGTTTGCATTTGTATTTGTACTTGTATGTTGTGGATCTTGTTTACATACTTAGTACTTAATTGAATCTAATCACATTATAACCTAGTTGTCATGAGACTTTGAACAATATATCACGCCTTGATCGATTCCGACAAGGATCGGGGTGTGACATGAGCCCTGTTTCGTTGATGATTCCGGGACGTAATCATCCTAAGGGGGAGATAATTGTAACGCCCGTAGATCCGGGCTAGTCAATTTAGAGATAATAGGGGTCGAAAACGACTTTTTGACAAAAGATTATTTAGAATAAATAATCTTAACCAAGTTGTAGAATACGTCTCAAGGGTTCCGTACATATAAAGAACGTTGAAATCCGAGTTATAACGAAGAAGTTATGGTCCGTCGAAGTTTTACGGCAAAACTGGCACGACACCGGGAGACGTAAATAGTGAATTTACGATGGAGAACTTTTTATCCTTAGAAATCTAAACAAAAGTTGTAGTATACGTTAAACCGAGAACATACAAAAAAAAAGAACGCCCAAATCTGACTTCGTATGAGGAAGTTATGAATTTTCTAAGATTTGACTTAGCAGTGCACATCCCGAAACTCGAATTTTAGATCGAGAGGTTTTTGGCCTACGCGACCTAAATGAGAATTGAAGATCTCATTAATAGGAACTCAACGGTAAAAAGACAGACGAAAGCAGAGTCCGTATGTAGAAGTTATGAATTTTACGCGGACATTTAACAATATAATCTCCTCGTACTGTTAAATTTAAGATCGGTCGAGAATTAGCCGAAGGATTCAAAAGGAAAGTTGTAGATCTTATTTTTACCTACGCGTGGATATAAAGAACGTCAAAAACGGAGGTCGTATGTGAAAGTTACGGATTTTAGAAGTCGGAAGTGTGTTGTGCGAAAATGGGTGATGTGGCACAATCTTGGCCATTGCTTTCTCCCCAAGTCTTGCCACTAGATGGTGACATGTGGCACCAAGTTCAGCCACTTTTCACCCTATAAATAGAACCTCTCCCACCCTCATTTTCTTCACACCTTTCCCATTCTTTCTTGTCTTTACTCTCTCTCTAGAACCTCTCTCTAGCCCCGAAACCCCCCGAAAAGCCTAGAGAACCTCCCTAGCACGAGGCGGAAGCCCCGGAGTGCTCGACGGCTCCGAGAAGAAGAGTTTTTCGGCTCGGGAACGCTGCTCCAAGCAAAGCCCGGTTTTCTATAAAACCCGCTGTAAGTGAGCTACGTCTACGCTATTTTTAATATAGCTTTTATTTAATTATAGTAACGTTATTAGGAACTTATAATAAGTACTTGGGCTATTATTATGGGTTATATAAGTATTGTTTAATGCTTATATATTAGTAATAATAGCTAGACTATTAATTAGTCTCGGCGAATAATAGACTGAACTCTAGTGGTAATAATACTAGGTTTCGTCGAAGGAAATTATTTTTAAGAAGCGAAGCGCTGTCTGAGTTCGGAATCACCACCTTTTCAAGTGAGTGCATGGTCCCTTTCATCTTACACATAGATATGAAATATTTAATATAAATTACGTGCTATGTGTGCATATTGTCTAAATACTTGCTGTCTATGCTGGGTGAAATATTTTTATACACGTTTTAAATGATTTAAACTGTATATGTATTTTATATCTACAAAATGTGTTGGGTAAAACATGGGTAGATGTAATAGTTGCTGTGTGACCAAATAAAATAATGAGAGGCCTCGATATAGATGTTATTGATAATCCAGTCATCTAGCGGAGTATAGATGACGACCACAGACTATTCTAGACAGTCCAGTGGAACGCTAGCAGGATCGCAACCTGTAGGTGTTTATTTGAACTGTGTGCTCACCAGCAGTACTCCATCCCCCACATGGTTGCCTTATTTGACATGAATTGCTGAGGAACCCCCGAAGCATGTGTTGTCACCCCGATGAAAGTCCTTAGACTAGGTCCCTTGTGTTAGATGTTTTAGGGACGTAAAGTGAGGATAACGGGAACGGGTAATCGGGTTTGTTTGGTTTGATAAAGTTAATAAACTTATTTATTGTGGGTTGAAAACCCTATGTACTCACCAGGTTTCCCAACCTGACCCACTCAGTTTATTTATATCACAGGTGTTGATATGAAGTCACATTACACTGAGAGATTAAGGAGATATAAATCACTAGTGATAATGAATGTAAGTTCTGTTTATGCTTATGTTTCTGTATTGACGATGACAACCCAAATGTTTTAAAATGAATAAAAATACTTTTCTTCGGAAATGCTTTGATAACGTATTTATCATGTTTTACTGGGAACAAATTCCGCAACATTTTTATTAAAAGAGGTACTCTGATTTTTATAAAGCATAAACAAAATCGGTCTTTTCTGGCCGTGAAAATGGGGATGTCACACTTGCCCCCAAGCAAAACTTAGTTTTAACACACTAATACCACATAAGACAATCCCAATCGAACCCAACCATTATGCCAAGACCGCAACGCATGCATTTGTGTCTAAATTTTTTCCCAAGGACCCCTCTCATTTCTAAATACTTACAATCCTCATAAACACTCACCCACTTCTTTTTAACAACGCTCATTTTATGCATCCCTCCGAATCCATCCGCAGAAAACTTTCTTAACCTCAAGTCATTTTTGGTTAAACAACCAAGCATACATAAATTCTAGAAAAATTACAACTTTGATACCACAATGGAGCTCTTTGAATTCTTCACTTATTTTATCTTTGATCTCTTTGAATTCACCACCTTCTTTGTTTGATTTTTGGTATCTTCAACTCTTGAATTTCTTTCGAATTTTGATCTTCGTACTTTATACTTTGACTGCTCCAAAATTCTTTAACTTTTTGATAATTTCTCTCTTTTTTTTTTCAACATATACCTCACTTTTTTTTTCACTCAAAACCTACATGCTTAAGCAAGGAGCTTAACTTCATCCTTTATTGGTTAAGGTATTAGTCTCATGTGCAATGACTACTTAAGCTTTCCTGGATACATTTCTGGTACACGATGTTAAACTTGTTGCGGCCTTCAAACTAAGCGAGGTTGTGTTTTTGTCCCATGATTTCACTAGAATAAAAGGGGCCACAAATGCACTAGAATGTGTATAGGCTCAACTACACATTTGGTTCTTCAAAGAATCATTAAACATAATACTAGCATGAACCCTAATTGCTTTTACCAAAATTTTCTAAATTAACCCTAGCAATTTTATGCAAAATTTTTTAAAATTATACCTGAATTAGGATTCTAATGTTACTAATTTAACTCATAGAACCAACTCCCTACCCCACACTTAATTCATGCAATGTCCCCACTGCATGTTATGCATGATAAAGAAAACATAAAAGTAAAGAAGGAATTGGAACAAACTCCCCTGGGATAGTAGTTGCGAGGTCGATGTTCTTCTTGTTTAGCTTCATCTTCAATTGACTTTAGGCATGGGAACAGCTCATCCATGCCTTGGGTGTCAAAATCTCGTGTGGTACAGCTCCTAATGTAGTGGAAAAAGCTTCTTGGAATCGCCTAGAATTGGACTTCAAAATATAAACAATGCCCGCGCCGTATGGAATCTAATCGAAGACTCAAAAATAAAATGACTGAGCAACACGCCGAGTAGATAGTGGAGAACTCGTCGTGTTGGATCGTAACTTGGGCAGAAATCGTGTTTTTCCTCTGGAACTCGTCGTGTTGTATGTATGAACTCGACGAGTTCTTGGCTCTGATTAGACAAACTCTTCTTTCTGCTTTAGTTCTGATTTGGTGTTCAAGGAGGGTATTAGTGTAATACACCACCTTATAATATTCAGTGACGAGACTACTTTTAGCAAATATAAACATCGGACTCAACATATCGCTCAAAGTCTTCTAATCTTCTCGTCTACGACTCGACCCCTCACTTTATTTCCCTCACTCTTTAAGAAATCGCTCTAATCTCACCTTAACTTATGCAAAGATCAAAGACAAAAAAAACTACATAATAACAGGAAAACAAACATCAAAATTAAAATTCCTAAATTATCCCTAAATACTAAAAGTTTAGAAAGAAAAACAAAAGAAAACTCTAATGACGGGTTGCCTCCCGCAAGCGCTTCTTTTTGTGCCAGTCTTGAGCTGGACTCTCAACTTAATAAACTTCTAATAAACTCAATGCCCATCCATCTGTTGCATTGAATATCTTTTGTGGACCAATCCGTAAAATTTGGCTCTTTGCTTCATAAATTGGCCAAACGAGCTTTAATTCATGTAACCCAAGAATCTTGACAAGGGTTGGAACCGGTTGGATACTAATCAAAAATGGATCGCGCTTCAGAACTTTCTCCAAAGTTGGAATCGTCACCCCATGCTTCAAATCAACAACCGGAAATATAGGGGGCCATGTCGTGTTAATGGTCAAACCACAGCTTGGTTACTTGTAATTCAGCTTGTTCTTGTTCTTCGTCCGACCACTCTACTAGCAACCTTTCCAGCTCCTGCAAATCTTTTTCTAGATTAAATTCTTCATCTTGTAACTTTAGCTCTTGTGACTCAGATTGTTCTTGTTCGTTAGACAAGATGTTATCTAACCATCTTCCAAATTTCATCAAATCTTCATCCGAGTCATACTCCTCATCTTCTTGCTCAATTTCCTGTACTACTTCCTCAAGAAAAGCATCAAGAGCATCGAGATTTGGAAAGTACATAATAAATAAAAATAAAAATTAAACTATAAAAAATTAATCTATAAAAAATTAATCAATAAAATAAAATCGATAACAATTAGCAAATAAAATTAACTATTTGAACCGTTCCCTGGCAACGGCGCCAAAAACTTGATGTGTGTTAAACGGACTAGTTTTATTCCTACTTTTTTTAATTATAAATTAGACACACAAAAGGCAGTGTACCTGTCAATTGGTGGTATAGTTTAAGTAAGCAGGGTATCGCACACAGGTAACGGCAAATATAAGCTAACTACTAGGATTATCTAAATAAAAACAAGTAATAAAGAAGGGTTTTCTCTAGTTTTGCAAGACTAGAAAACTTAAATATCTAACTAACACTCAAACAAAACAGTTAACAGCTAAGCAAATAAAAATCAACTAAATTAAATAGTAAAGGAGACTTCTGTTTAGGTTTGAATCATTTATTCCTATGGTTGATTTTATGGCAAGTGCAATGGATTAATTTTTCATTGGCTACCGATTAATGTGATTAGGTTCACGTTCGCTATTACTAATCCTTAGAAAACAGATCAATTCAAGCAGTGGCCAGTTGGTTAAACTAATGAGTTTCCTAGTTTATTGATTCGGGTTAAGTAAGACTTGTAGTGGCTAATTAAATTGGTCATTCAATTAACCTCTTGTTGATGGTTCGTCACACAAGCTCACACATTAACTTACCTATTTTCTAGTTAACCCTAGTTTCACGTTCGCTATTCCTAGGCATATAACAATGTTTTCTCATAAATCATATGAGATTAGCAATTAAGAGATCTTCATGCAACTTAATATACTGGTTAATTAACAGAAAATAGTTGTTGTTAACACATAAGGTTCTTTAACAAGCTTAACAAAACAATATTCACCAAGTTAAATTAATCCAACCATACAATCAAACCATATTCATAAAGTCATCTACCCTAAACAGAAGATATGAGTTTTTAGCTCATAATTACAACAGAAACTAACTCAAAAACGAAATCAATTGGTCCACACATAGTTCAAACAAAATATTGAGTAAAGAGTAAACTTAAATTGCCTTAATTCTCCTCAAAATCGAATGTAGGGTTGATTCTTCACTTTCCCGAGCTTCAACAGTAATCTCAATCGTATCTTAGCCTCCTAGGGTTCCAGAGAAGGCCTTGGTATCGGGAAGGAGTGTCCTTTATATAGATTTTCTCAAAACAGAGGTGACTTGTCGAGTCCAGTGACCGACTCGACGAGTCCATCACTTAAGACCCGTGTACGGCAAGTCAGCGTCAGTAATCGCGAACTTTCTGATCAACTCATCGAGTCTGTTTGGAATCAGCATTTTCTCAAAACACGAAAGTCGTATGAAATTGTGTCTAGTTTTCATAACATTTTCAATCTCGTCAATCGGAGTTACGGTTCATCAGATATGGCCAAAACGCTGACGAGGGGTCAAGCTGTCCAGCAACATCCTTCTTTCTTCAAAATTCAAGATCCAAGCTTCCAATCGCCAATTTTGCTTCCTTTTCTTTTCGAGCATGTCTTTGTTGTTGAAAATGAAATATTTAAGCTAATTAAGCACCTTTGGTTCATTATTTGAGATAAAATTAACATAAAGTATTAAGATCATGCATGAATTTTATAACTAAATATGTCCATATCACACGTCGTGCTCAAGAATTGGCTGAAAGTGAAAAGGCTTTTGTTACAACCGTGTCAAGTGATGTGGAAGGGTATTGGTCGTCTGGAGATGATGATGATGATGTAACCACTGGCAGAAACATGTGTCTTATGGCTCGACAAGAAATTGAATGTGATGAAGGCTATTGGTCGTCCGGATCCAAAGAAGATGATGAAGTTGCTAAACCACATTACTGCTACATGGCTACCAACGATCCACCAGGCCGAAGCATCGTTCAGCAGGTAAAAACTATGATTACTGATAATAATTTTGATTTATCTCTTTGTGAACTGTATCTAACCCAAATCCAATCAGATATGACCATCATTTCCAAAGCCTATGAGTCAGCCATAGAAGCCAGTGAAAAGAAGGATAGTGAATTGAGTCGTCTTAGGTTACGTTTCGAGGATAAGAAGTTGAAAATTGAGTCTTTAGAATATGAGCTTGTAATATCAAAAGATGAATGTATCATTCTTAAATACAAATGTGAAATCACTTATTCTGAAAGAAATATTTTAATTTCCGATAACAAACGTCTTAATGCTAAGATTGATGCCATGCACCATGTCATAGACATTCTTGAAGCAAATGAACGGATGACTAATAATTTTCGTCATCCTTGGTCAAAAGCTCCTGGTCTCGGAAGTGAGTTTCCGAAACCAGTTGTTCGTCCCTTAAAGGAGTTACAAAATCTGAATTTCATGGGAGATGTTCCGAACATTAAACATTCAGATACACCTGTTTCTCCCTTGTCACCCCTTAATGAGACTTTTATGGCATCCTTACCAATGGAAACTTCTCCATTTCAAACGTGGCCTATGTAGCTGACTTAAAGCACAATTTGATAAGTGTGGCCCAACTTACTGATGCAAATCGTCGAGTTGAATTCTGTAAGAAACATAGCTACATCATGTCCGAAGATCGAAAGGGATGCTTGATCAAGTCCAATCGCAACAAGAACATGTATCCTCTTGACATCAACATGATCATTGGCAAGCCCAAACTCTGCTTACTCTCAAAAGTTGTTCCTGACGTTAGTTGGTTATGGCATACGAGGCTTGCTCACTTGAACTTCAGATACATGAATGATCTTGTTTCAGGTGAAATGGTTAGAGGTTTGCCACTCCTCAAATTCGAAAACGATCATCTATGTGCTTCATGTGACTGTGGAAAGCAGTCAAAGAAAGGTCATCCCGTCCTCATTGAAAAATCAATCTCGGAACCATTAGAACTTCTACACATTGATCTTTGTGGACCTTCCACTGTAGAGATTTAGTGATGACACCCCTAAGTGCTTGGCCAAGCCTGGACTAATTTGATTTGTTCAATTAGTCAGTCGTCATAAATCGGAAATCAGGAAACAACAAATGGACAGAGAGAATGATTATAATCCATGTCTCAGTCCATATGATATCTAGAATGGAGGAATATATGATCCCTTATCTAATGGACACGTCATTTGACTAGGTCAGAGTTCGACAACGGCTTTAAGAGCTACGATTGCTAGTCGGGATCTTGGAGTCATACTTGAATAATAGTTTTAGACTTATCCAAGTGGGAGACTGTTGGAGTAGATGTCTAAGCCCATAACTCATATTGGTGTGTACTCGACCCGAGAGTAGCATGGTCCATTTGGGTTGCATGGCATTAGAACAATTGGATAGACAAGTGAGAAAAAGGTTATTTATGATTTATATTAATATATTATAAGTTCTATTATATTAATATGAAATCACATTATTTAATTAGTATTGATCAAGAATTAATTTGGAACTAATTTTGTGATCAAAAGAGACTAATTAAATATATGGGGATTGATTATGTAAATCATTCATTTTTATATATGTGGGCTTGTGATCCATTGTCCTTCATGTTGGGCTTAACCCATGTGGTAACCCATGGATACTCCATGGAGGTTAAAACCCATGGATCATGAAGGAAATGGAAAGTCATGCACATTAGGGTTTACATGGTGTAACCCTAATGAGCCACACTATATAAAGGATCCCATGGTTCATGAAATGGCATTAGTGGAAACACATAGTGAGGGCAAGGGCCTATTTCATAGGGAGAACCAAAGTAACCTTCTTCTCAAGTTATTCCATTTGTTTGTGGTGCTTTTGTGATTCCATTTGAGGCTTCCACACTATTGGGACTAAGCTCTTAAAGGTTCAAGACTTCAAGCTCTATCAAAAGGTATGTCATCAAACTCGACTTTTGTAGTATAGTTGCTCCATAATATGCTAGTTAGGATGATGCTTTGTAATTTTGTATATTTACATGTATAATAGTGAAAACATAGATCCAAGGCACATAGGGTTGCATGCACACCATTGGAGTGTTAGAATGCTCAAAACCCATCAGTTTGGACCCTCAGAAACGGCTCTTGATTCGGAATCTCGAACAAGACCAACCATGTCCGAAGCTCCGGTCTCTCAAAACATGTCCGGTCCGACACCAAGTCTTCCTCCATTTGATTCCGAACTATTTCAACCTTCTCAGTTTGAGGGGGAGAATGGTCAAACCTCTCTTGAATCAAATGTGGATGGTTTCCTAGATGCAGCTGCTCATTTCGACGACTCCAATCCTATTAACATTGATGATAACAAATATTTCTTTGAGTTCCCTTCTGATGATGATGTCAACCTCTCCGGTTCAGAATTTCAAGGGGAGCATCACCCTCAGGTTCAAACCATTCAAGGGGAGCAACTCAATCCAACTGTTAGAATGCTCATAGGGATGCATGCACACCATAGGAGTGTTAGAATGCTCAAAACCCATCAGTGGTATCAGAGCTTAGGCTTGGTTTTCAATTATACTTGATGCAATTGCTGAAAAAATCGAAAAACTGGTCTTCTGGACTGTGGACTCACCGAGTCCACTGGAGGACTCGCCGAGCCCAAGAGTAAAACCATCCTACTCGTCAAGTAGGTTCATACACTCGACGAGTAGGAGGCCAAGAGTGCAGATTTTCGACTTTTAAGGCTGGAAATGGACTAGAATAATTACCCTAAGATGTTTTTGAACTTATAAACATGTTTTTGATGTGGTAATGATCATTCTAATCCAATTCAAAAGATAATTGTCAAAAGTTTCATGTTTTGTATTAGTTTAATGGTTAGGCTAATTACATGAAAATTGTTTGATTTGAATTGCCTTGTTCATATGAGTTTAATCTAGATCATATTTTTTCTTGACATGTTTGTTTGTTTATTTGATGATCTAAATGGCCTTTAACGGATTCCATAACTTTTCCTCAAGTTATGGAAAACCAAGAGTCTTTCTTGTTAATGAGTCTTTAAAAGTCATGAGTTATGTTTTTGAAGAGTTTTTCCCATAAATTGTTTTATGACCTCCATAACTTGTCCTCAAGTTATGGATTTTCAAGAGTCTTGCCATTAAAAGCCATATTAAACTCATATGTTATAGATTCCAAAATTTCTTGAATTGTTCAAAACTTGCCCTCAAGTTTTGGAATTTATAAAGTTACACTTTTTGAATACTTTGGTTCCAAACCCTAGAATTTTAAATAGTTTAAAGTTCAACCCTTATACTATTATAATATTATAGGTTTAATATTTATATATATGTATAAGATTAAAAGTCAATCTTACCGTTAGTAGGCCTCATTCATGAAGCCGGTCTATAAGGGGGGGGGGTATAAGGTTACTGCCTATAAAATGGCAGTTTAATGGGTGTCCACTCTCACCCACCGCTTCCTTGACTGGTGGAGGGTCGTTAGCCGAACGGGTAGGATAAGACTCTAATTCTCCCTTCATTAAAAGTATAATGATAAATATAAAGTAACTAAACACTTATAAATTCTCAATCTTAGTTACTTTAGGAAAATGTGAATTTGGTGCTAACCCATGAAATTACACTTTGTACCTTACCAAGTCGTTGGTGGAGCGTGTGTGGTTAACCGGCACACTAACATGGACTAGTAAGAGTGGAAAAGGGTAACTTAATATGTATCATAGATTGGGGGAGCGTGTGTGGTTAACCAGCACATCGATTAGGTGATAAAAATTAAGGGTACCAAGTTAATTTGCATGGTTATTCACACCTTGTTTGTGATCTTCGGCATCCCAGTCACAAACTTGAGAGGGCACAATCGAGATTTAAACATGCCATTGACAAGTTCAATGAATCTCAAAAGATCTAGGAGTTTCAATCCAATTAAAACCAAATACCTATTTCGTTTTTCATGGTGGAAATTGGTGAATCGTCATTCGCCTACCTTCAAATATTTTATAGCTTGGATTACGGCATCCCTCTTCCAAGTTATAAAATATTGTGTTGGGTCCTAGCCTTAATATTTCATATTGGGTGTTATATTAAGGACTTAAATCAACTAACTTGAATTTTCTCCCATTGTACATGTCTGGTTCAGACAACTATGGTCTTCCCAAATCCCTTGGAACAAGCTTTCTTAATGAAGATGATGTCTCGCGATTGGATCATGGAAATCATACTTCTCTTCCTCCACCTCCTCCAATCATTCTCCCTGACCCACAAGCTCGAAGACTTGAAAAGTTCAGGATCACTCAATCCCTATTGGATAGTAAACACAAAGATAGAAAGCCTATATGTGCTCATGTCTTGGACATGAAGCTGCATATTGACAGGTTAAGGATGTTGGGTGTCGTCTTCCCAAGGAAGTTGGCTATTGACTGGGTCCTTCAGTCACTTCCCGAGTCATATAGTGAGTTCGTTAAAGACTACTATGTGACAGATCACGACATGACCCTAATTGATCTTACATATTTGCTAATTGTTGTCGAATCAGCAATGATTTGGTGCAATGGTCAAGCAAATATGATTGGAAGGTCTACATCCCAAGCTGACATAGACATCCCAGAAAAGATTCCTTCTCCTAAAGTAAAGGAATTGGGCATGGTCAAAAGTTTTGATCATAAGAGAAAGGCCAAATCTGAGACTGCTCCATGTGAGCCTGTGTGTTTCTATTGCCAAAGACAGGGACATTGGAATCGAAGCTGCCCATACTACCTAAGAAGTTTAATCAGATTGTATGGTTCTGCTTCATGTAATTCTATTGTCTAACTAAGTTCCTAATTGTTGATTCGTAATACATGATGTGACAAGGTTGCATTTTGATGTTTTGTAGGATCATGCAAAGAGAAGGAAGCTTAAAGGAAGAGTATGTTGAATCCGATCGCGAAGATGGATTTCAATCGCATGGTTCAAAGATCGGATTTTTGAGCTGCTGCTTAGAGTTATGATAGATTGCTAGGAAATATGTAATAACATAGTTTTCATTTGTAATTGCATTGTAAGGAAAAGTTTTTTCCGCATTTTATAAATAAATAAAATTTATTATTATTATTATATCTCCTTGCAATGGCATTTATGAAAAATTGATGTTTGTATGTTTCTAGCAATATTGGAAATATGAATTTGATTCTTTCATTTGTGGTAGTGTCTAAATTTACCAAATAAGGAAAGATTCTCATCACCCAAGTTTCAATTGGACCGAAACTTGGAATCATGCAAGTTGTATTGTATGATGAATGAGAATTTTCATCTTTGGAAAATTACGACTAAATACTTGTTCGCATGTATATGTGAGTCAAGTGAAGGACTAAGGGATCAAGTACACATTCTTGTGCACTGGTTAAGTCCACCACAAAGATCGATAAGACTATTCGTCATGCTTACTAAAGTTTAGTAAATATGGCTATGCTTACAAGTTTAAGTATAATTCTGAAACATTGGAAAAGTTTCAATGTATGGCAGAACGAATGAGAAGAATCAAATTAGGCAGAAAGATAAAAGTTTCTCAAATCTGAAAAGATGGGAGAGTACTTTAGTATCATGTTTTATGACCATCTTAATGATTATGAAACCATATCACAATTGATTCTCTAAGGACATCTTAGTGCATTCTTATGGCTAAGAAGAGGAGTCATGAATTGTTGAAGTGGTTAAATCAAGAAGATGAGTCATACTTCGTTCCAAAACAATTCTTAGAGTCATACTCTGAGATTGTAACTTGAGTGACATATCTTAAAGAAGTTTTATAACACTTGTCAAATGTAGAGTAAAATGTTTTCTACTCTTGTAACTTTGAAATTGGTAAGTTGTGATGTTTTGGATAAAACAAAGACCAACTAAGGCCAATTGTGTGAAGTGTTTGTCTTGATAAGAATCTGCACTAACTCGTGAATATTTGTTGGTATTTGACAAAGGGAAACTTATATTTCAAGAGGTCAGTGGGAGTCTTAAAGATCCTGAAAGAGTTTCAAGAACTAATCAAGAATAAAACCTGTAGTTTATCACAAGCACACGACCTGAGGTTTGTGACCTATCGTGTTGACATATTCTTGTTTCTGTGCCCATTCCAGTTAAATTTGACTTTGCATATGAGTTCTGATAGTTCTCAATTGGTTGCATAACAACTTGGAAGCAATGGTAGGCCCTTGTGCTGCCAGGTGGCAAAAAATTAAGATTGAACAAGTTCAGTCCACATGAGTTTGAATTTGTCACTAACCTTGTCTTGTGATTATGGTTTTGACAAATTCAGATGGATAGGAACACATATACCATAAAATCTAAGTGTCATAAGGTTTCTCTTCGATTCATGAAAATGATGGTGAGGAAACGCTTTCACTTAGAAGATTTTAAGGACATAGCAATTGTGATACTTGCATTCTCAAAGTCGTTAGTGGAGCGTGTGTGGTTAACCGGCACACTAACATGGACTTGTGAGAAATGGCAAAAAGGTCTAAACAATTGAGACTATGATTACAGCATACCTCTTCATAGTTCTAAAATTGTATAGACACACATGTGAGCTATCTAAGGGAAGGTGTATGAGTTTAAGAAGCTTAGATAAAGTCTTATCGAAGCATCTCGCATCAGAAATTTGAACTTTGGTAATGAAAGTCAATGAAGCATCAATTTCTAGAAGTCCAGCTGATTTCTAAGTACGTGTCATAGCTAGTGGGAGCATAAGTGTTATGCTGGTAAGATAATAATTATTATGCTAGTAGGAGCATAATTAATTATGGTAAATATTGCAAGTTAGCAATGTTAATTATAGAAAACAAAAAGTTTCAATTCGTGAAGTTGCAGGGGTTGAAAAAGTTATTTTGCTATAATTAAGGGAGAGGAATTCATACTTCATTTCAATTTTAAAAGCTTAGATTGAGATTTTAATCACATTTAGTCAAATATATATATATATATATATATATATATATATATATATATATATATATATATATGAATGTTATGTTGCAATGGTTCAACATAAGGAAATTCTATATATGGATGTGTTAATTGCATTCTCAAATTTTGATTATGATTACGGCATCCCTTTTCATAATTCAAATTTTGAAAACATGGCAAATAATATAATATTCTCGTGTTCTAAAATTTTCCAAATGCCTAGGGAATTAAGAGGGAAAAGGACTAGAACCGGTTATGACTAAAATGGTTGAGCAACTGTTAAAGAGAATCTAAGGTTCGCCAAAGATTGGTCGCTTAAGGAAAGTTGGAAGTATGGTAATGGAAGGACCATATTGACATTATTATGAATATACAGGAGTCTATTAATAATGAATTGTTGTATGGCAAATATGGAATGTTTCCATATTGGGGAGTTGAAGAATAGATGAGAAAGTTAGAAACTTTTATGCAAGAAGGATGTTCAAAGGAATGTACTTTGAATTCGAGACTTCATTTCCATGGAATTGTCTTGTAACAATCTCCAAAGGAATATTTTGTAATTGGTCAAGTCTCTATGACTTTTGGCACCTAGACATTACAAAAGAATCATTACACGATAGTTTAGAATCTAACACTTCCTAGCAGTGACAAGAATTTGGAATTCTTACACTTGCAGTAAGGATTTCGGATTGTGAAATGAGCATCATTGGAATCATGTTCAACTGATCTATTTCACAAAGTAAGGATCATAGACAAACATAGTATGCATACTTGGAGTATGGCATAACTATTGTTTAGAAAACATAGTGTGCATGCTTGGAGCATGGGACAACTATTGTTTTAATTCAAGCATTAAGTTGATTATTTGAGACATTATGCAATGAATAATGTGCAATCAATATGGTGATAAATAAAAGGTGTTTTATTTATATTCATAAGTTCTCAGACCATATTGGATTCGATTATTCTTGTGTTTCACTTTGCATGTTTTGACTTCCCGAATAACTAGGTTATTCAAACTCTCCACAGACAATCATACTTTGGAAGTAGGTATGAATCAAGACTGTCATGAATTGGGCTTGTAGATGTCTAAAGTGTTTAGACATAGCAAAAGTTGCTGCAACATTCATGAGTGCTCCTGGAATGAGATTTGAGTATTGGATTAAACCCATGCTCATTTGAATCACTTCATGGATTTTATCACGAGTGATCATGAGACGATAATATCTTATATTCTTCAAACGGAGATGTGTGAGTTGTAGTTGCGAGTTGGTTGCACATTGACATATGTAAACGCAACCAGTAACTTGGTTGTTATAAAACATATCGTTGTGTATGATTTGATGAGTAAGTACAAGCGAGCATTTGGGTCGAATTTTATCCATTCCTTTTACCCTTGGAGGGATAAAAGCGATATATGTGGTCCCCTCGATGATTTAGTGATGACACCCCTAAGTGCTTGGCCAAGCCTGGACTGATTTGATTTGTTCAATTAGTCAGTCGTCATAAATCGGAAATCGGGAAACAAAAAATGGACAGAGAGAATGATTATAATCCATGTCTCAGTCCATATGATATCTAGAATGGAGGAATATATGATCCCTTATCTAATGGACACGTCATTTGACTAGGTCAGAGTTCGACAACGGCTTTAAGAGCTACGATTGCTAGTCGGGATCTTGGAGTCATACTTGAATAATAGTTTTAGACTTATCCAAGTGGGAGACTGTTGGATTAGATGTCTAAGCCCATAACTCATATTGGTGTGTACTCGACCCGAGAGTAGCATGGTCCATTTGGGTTGCATGGCATTAGAACAATTGGATAGACAAGTGAGAAAAAGGTTATTTATGATTTATATTAATATATTATAAGTTCTATTATATTAATATGAAATCACATTATTTAATTAGTATTGATCAAGAATTAATTTGGAACTAATTTTGTGATCAAAAGAGACTAATTAAATATATGGGGATTGATTATGTAAATCATTCATTTTTATATATGTGGGCTTGTGATCCATTGTCCTTCATGTTGGGCTTAACCCATGTGGTAACCCATGGATACTCCATGGAGGTTAAAACCCATGGATCATGAAGGAAATGGAAAGTCATGCACATTAGGGTTTACATGGTGTAACCCTAATGAGCCACACTATATAAAGGATCCCATGGTTCATGAAATGGCATTAGTGGAAACACATAGTGAGGGCAAGGGCCTATTTCATAGGGAGAACCAAAGTAACCTTCTTCTCAAGTTATTCCATTTGTTTGTGGTGCTTTTGTGATTCCATTTGAGGCTTCCACACTATTGGGACTAAGCTCTTAAAGGTTCAAGACTTCAAGCTCTATCAAAAGGTATGTCATCAAACTCGACTTTTGTAGTATAGTTGCTCCATAATATGCTAGTTAGGATGATGCTTTGTAATTTTGTATATTTACATGTATAATAGTGAAAACATAGATCCAAGGCACATAGGGTTGCATGCACACCATTGGAGTGTTAGAATGCTCAAAACCCATCAGTTTGGACCCTCAGAAACGGCTCTTGATTCGGAATCTCGAACAAGACCAACCATGTTCGAAGCTCCAGTCTCTCAAAACATGTCCGGTCCGACACCAAGTCTTCCTCCATTTGATTCCGAACTATTTCAACCTTCTCAGTTTGAGGGGGAGAATGGTCAAACCTCTCTTGAATCAAATGTGGATGGTTTCCTAGATGCAGCTGCTCATTTCGACGACTCCAATCCTATTAACATTGATGATAACAAATATTTCTTTGAGTTCCCTTCTGATGATGATGTCAACCTCTCCGGTTCAGAATTTCAAGGGGAGCATCACCCTCAGGTTCAAACCATTCAAGGGGAGCAACTCAATCCAACTGTTGATATTGGATCGTCTGCTGCACAAGAACTTCCAAGGTTACACGCTTGGACCAAAGATCATCCTCCGAACCAAGTAATCAGAAACCCAAACATTGGTGTACAAACTTGCTCTGCCACAAGTGTTCAAAATGAATGTCATTTTCGGCATTTATCTCCATGGTTGAACCCAAATCCATCAAGGAAGCATTAGAACATGCTGACTGGATTACTGCCATGCAAGAAGAATTGGCAGAATTTGATAGAAATGAAGTTTGGTCTCTCGTCCCTCCCCCTCAGAATCATCCCATTGTCGGTACTAGATGGGTGTTTCGCAACAAGTTAGATGACGCAAGAGTTATCATTTGAAACAAAACAAGATTGTTGGCTAAAGGATTTACCCAGATTGAAGGCCTTGATTATGATGAGACCTTTGCTCTTGTTGCACGTCTTGAAGCCATCGGAATCTTTCTTTCTTATGATGCTCACAAAGGCTTCAAAGTTTACCAAATGGATGTTAAGAGTGCTTTTCTTAATGGTGAACTTGACACTGAAGTATATCTTCAACAGCCTCTCGGTTTTGTTAATCTTTCATATCCGAATTACTGCTACAAGCTCCGGAAAGCTGTCTACAGCCTAAAGCAAGCTCCTCGCGCATGGTACGAGACCCTCACATATTTTCTCAAGCATTCAAGTTTTCAACGAGGAAATTTAGATCCCACTCTATTCCGAAGGTCAAATGGAAAACATCTCATACTGGTCCAAATTTACGTTGACGACATCATTCTTGGATCTATGGATTCATCAATGGTTGCTGACTTTGCTAAACTAATGATCAATCGATTCCAAATGAGCATGAATAGGGAGTTAAGCTTCTTTCTTGGTCTCCAAGTCAAACAGACTAACAGAGGAATTTTCATTCACCAAGAGAAGTACATTTCAGAACTCCTCAAAAAGTACTCAATGGACACCTGTGCCTCAGCCAATGTACCAATGGGTTTCAGACACAAGATCTTTACCGACCCTTCAGGTGTAGCAGTTGATGAAAAGAAGTATAGAGGAATGATTGGATCTCTGCTCTATCTCACAGCAAGTCGTCCGGACATCATGTTTGCAACATGTTTGTGTTCCCGATTTCAAGTCAATCCAAAGATGTCTCATCTCCTGGCTGTGAAGCAAATTTTCCGATACCTCAAAGGTACAAAGAGTCTCGGAATCTGGTACCCAGAAAATGAGAGCTTCCTACTTCAAGCATATTCAGATTCAAACTATGGTGGTCTTCAACTGGATAGGAAAAGCACATCAGGTGGCTGTCAATTTTTAGGTGGTCGATTGGTTAGTTGGTCATCCAAGAAATAAAACTGCATTGCACTCTCTACAACCGAAGCAGAATACATTGTTGCTGCCAGCTGTACCTCTCAAGTTTTATGGATGAAATCTCAACTTTTGGATTATGGTTACCGCTTTCAATGCATTCCTATCTATTGTGATTCTCAAAGTGCCATTGTGAATCCACACAATCCAATTCAGCACTCCATGACGAAGCACATTGACATACGGTACCACTTCATAAAAGATCGTGTTTTAAGTGGCAATATTGAACTTATCTTTGTTCCATCTAATGATGAAATTGCTGATGTCTTTACTAAGGCATTAGACAAAACCAAATTCACTGGTTTTCTGAACAAAATGGGTATGATGATGCCCGATCGTCAATTCTTTCAAGAGAAATGTACTATTTGATGGAAACATCAAAAAGTATAAGTTGATTCCAGAACAAAATCTTTTACTCCTCGGAATCATTACCTCTCGGAACAATCAGGATCATTTTATGTGTCTTTTAATTTAACCTTCCATCTTAGTGTTAAGATGTACAACCTCAAAGCTCCTTGATGTCCAAGGACCAATATAGTTACAATGGTTGTAATTTTGTCTCGGAATATACTTTATAATGTCATCCCGGAATTCCACTCCGGAAAGGTATTGAATTTCTTTTTACTTCGAAATTTGCCTAAATTCTACTCTGGAAATATTTAAATCTTGTTCTGGAAGTCTTGCAAATCTTATTCCGGAAATTCTTTCAATTTTCACTCCGGAACACAAAAATTATCCTTTCAGAATTTTGCTCCGGACTCATCTCTCAAAATTTACTCCGTAATGTTTCAAAAGATTTATGCACCGGAATTCAAATAACTTTTGACTCTGGAACCTCAAACCTCACTCCGGACTGATCATTATTCCGGACCCCCTTCTTCAAAATAACATACTCCGGAATACATCTCTTTACCCTCCGGTTCTCAAATTGTCCGAAATCAATCTCCCGGAAACCCAAGGGTCTATAAGGTGAAACGTTTTTTTTGTAACGGTAAATTTTGAGGATCCTTATCTTCCTTGAAACTCGTATCATGATCGCACGTCTCCAAAAGCAACCATCAAATCGCCGTTTGGAATTTCCATTCTAAGCTTAAAGCCATCCCTACCTTTCTCTTCACAAGTCAACTCACCTCCATAAATGGTTATTCATTTAATACTACCCGGTTGAGTTTTAGATCCTCATCATTACTTTTCTTAACCCGACCCATTTCACTTACCTATAAATACTCTCCAAAACCCTCTTTTACCTTTTTACGCGCTTAAATACTCTCAAATCTCCCAAACCCTCTGTGTTCTTCGTGTTCTTGAAGCTCTCATAACAGTTCTTCAATGGTGTCCCAATCTTCAACTCAGCAACCACCTGCCACTGCTTCAACACCAAAGAAGACTGCCACCAAGAAGAAATCATCCAAAGACTCATCCTCTTCTCAATCATTAGAGCCGTTTCTTAGGGATACGACTCAACTGTTCTCGATAAATCCCTTGGATTTCGACGAACCATTTCGAGTGATGATCGAGTTCATCGCTCATCATCCTATTGCTATTCCACTCACCAAAGTTCCAGAACCACCACTTCCACTTCATCTCTTGCATACTGCTTTTTCGAGGATCAAAATTGAAGATGGCATCCTAGAAACAAAGTTAACTTGTGATATGATTGTGCCCATTCACAAATCAACCTTCCTTAGGGCCATTTGTGTTGCTGAAAATCCTGAAGGTTTCAAGGTTCAAGAACCCACTGCAGAAGAATTTCAACTCTTCTTGAATCACACCGGATACAACCAAGACTACAGGGCCAAGGATTTCAAGAAATCAGTTGTTTCCGGACTATGGACCATGCTGATGCACTTTGTCATCCGTGGGCTGTCCGGAATGCATGGTGGTACGGACTGTTGGGTTATGAGCATTCTAACACTCCTAAGTGTACATGAAACCTAAATACATTGGATCTATGTTTTCTCTATTATACATACAATTATGAACATCCAAGGTATTATCCTAATCTAGCATACAAAATAATAAATATAACAAGATAGAATACATACCTCTTTGATGTAGAATGTCTTAATTAAGCTTGAGTGCCTAGTGCCCCAAGTGTGACACCTCAAATGGTTCACACAACACCAAATACACTTGGAATAACTTGAGAGAAACTTGAACACTCCTTCAAATCGTCTAGCCCTCTCACTCACACATTAGTGCACGATTTCTTGAGCCATGGGATTCTTTTATATGGTGGCTATTAGGGTTACACCATGTAACTCATAACTTTACCCATTCCTTATGCTCCATGGATTTTAACCTCCATGGAGTATCCATGGGTCACCCCATGGACTTAGTCTAACATAAGGAATCTTGGATCACAAGCCCACATATATAAGAATGAATGATTTACACAATCAACCCATATATTTAATTAGTCTCCTTTTGATCACTTAATTAATTCCAAATTAATTCTTGATCAATACTAATTAAATAACCTTATTAATATATTAGAACTTATAATATATTAACCAACCTTAAGTGTTATTTCTCTCATTATAGTCTATCCAAACGCATGATGCCATGCAACCCAAATGGACCATGCCGGGTCGGGTCAAGTCTTACCAATTATAGTTATGGACTTAGACATTAATCCAACAGTCTCCCACTTGGATAAGTCTAAAACTATTATTGCGTATGACTTCAGGAACCGATCAGCAATCGTAGCTCTCAAAAGCTTCTGTCGAACTCTGACCTTGTCGATGAACTCTGACCTTTGTAAATGACTTGTCCATTAGATAAGGGATCATATATTCCTCCATTCTAGATATCATATGGACTGAGACATGGATTATCAATCATTCTCTCTGTCCATTTATTGTTTCCCGATTTCCGATTCATGATGACTGACTGATTGAACAAATCAAATCAGTCCTGGCTTGGCCAAGCACTCACATGTATCATCTTTAAATCATCGAGGGGCCCACAGATATCGCTTTTATCCCGAAGGTAAAAGGAATGGATAAACTTCGACTCATATGGCTTGTTCTACTACTTGTTGAATCATACACAAAGGCACGTTTTATAACATCGAGTTACCAATGCGTTTTCGTGCAATCAATGTATAACCAACTCATAGTAACAACTCATATCTCTAGGTTTGAAGAATATAAGATATTATCGTCTCATGATCACTCGTGATAAAATCCATGAAGTGATTCAAATGAGCGCGGGTTGAATCCAATACTCAGAACTTATGAGCACTCATGAGTGTTGTAGCACCACTTTGTCCACCAACTTGGACCTCTACAAACCAACCCATGACAGTCTTGATTCATATCTACTTCCAACATATGACCGACTGTGGATGGTTTGAATAACTTAATCATTCAGGAAGAGCAACTTAGTTATTCTGGAAGTCAAAACATGCAAAGTGAAACACAAGAATAAATGAATCAAATATGGTATCAAACCCTATGAATATAAATAAACACTTTTATTTATCACCATACTGATTACTCATTATTCATTGTTTCGGTTTTATCAACTTTATACTTGAATTTAAAACAATAGTTGTCCCATGCTCCAAGCATGTACACTATGTTTTCTAAACACTAGTCATGCCATACACCAAGTATGCATACTATGTTTGTCTATGATCTTTACTTTGTAAAATAGATCAATTGAACATCACTCCAATGATCCTCTTTTCATAGTCCCAAATCCTTACTGCAAATGCAAGAATTCCAAATTCATGCCATTTACTGAAATCTGTTAGATTCTAAACTTATATGCATTGATCCTCTTAATGATTATGCACGAAGTCAGAAAGACTTGACAACAATCATTACAGAGCATTCCAAAGGAGATCAGCTCCTTGGAAACATCCTTCTTTCATTAAGTTTCCTAATCTTACACAGATTGAATAATTTCTAACTTTGAAACATTTCCATATTCCATTTTGACTATCACTTCTGAACAAGAGTTGCCTCCTTACAGATTATGTCAATATGGTCCTTCCAGAATTAACATTATACTTCCAACTGTCCTTGAGCAACCAATCTTTGGTAAACCTTAGATTGTCCTCGACAATTGCTTAATCATTTTAGTCATATCCAATTCTAGACCTTTTCCCTTCATAATGCCCCAGGCATTTGGAAAATTTTAGAAAGGATGAATATAACACATGTAATCGATCCTATATCCGAAGCATATGGGACATGATTCATGATGTCTCACATAAAGACTAAACCAGTCTTTTGCTATAATATTTCCATTTCAATTTGCCAAGTTCTCAAAATTCAGATTATGAAAAGGGATGCCGTAATCATAATCGAATTTTAGAACGCAAATAATGGATCCATATATAGAATTTCCTTATGTTGAGCCATTCCAACATGAAATTCATATATATATCCTTGATTAAATACGATTAAAATCTCAATCTAAGCTTTTAGAATTGAAATGAAGTATAATTTCCTCTCCCTTAATTATAGCAAAACAACTTTTTCAACCCCTGCAACCTCACGAATTGAAACTTTTGTTTTCTATAATTAACATTGCTAACTTGCAACCTTTGTCATAATTATCATGCTCCCACTAACATGATGATTATTAGCATAACACTTATGCTCCCACTAGCTTTGACATGTACTCAGAAATCAGCTGACTTTCTTACCAAAGTTCAGATTTCTGATACTAGATTGTTTTGATAAAACTTTATCAAAATCATACACCTCTCTTAGATAGCTCACATGTGTGTCTAAACAATTTTAGAACTATGAAAAGGGATGCCGTAATCATAGTCTCAATTGTTTAGACCTTTGCCACTTCTCACAAGTCCATGTTAGTGTGCCGGTAAACCACACACGCTCCACTAACGACTTTGAGAATGCAAATATCACAATTGCTATCTAGCTAAAATCTACTTAGTGAAAGTGTTTCCTCACCATCATTTTCATGAATCGGAGAGAAACCTTATGACACTTAGATTTAATAGTGTATGTGTTCTTATCCATGTGAATTTGTCAAAACCATAATCACAAGACAAGGTTAGTGACAAATCCAAACTCATATTGATTAAACTTGTGCAATCTTAAATTCTTGCCATTTGGCAGCTCAGGTGCCTGCCATTGCTTCCAAGTAGTTGTGCAACCAATTGAGATCTCTCAGAACTCCTATGCAAAGCCAACTTGAATAGGCACAAAAATTTCAACACGATAGGTTATAAACCTCAAGTCGTGTGCTAGTGAAGGACTTTATGTTTTATTCTTGATTAAGTCTTGAAACTTTCAAGAGCTTTAAGACTCCCACTGTCCTCTTGACATATAAGACTCCCTTGTCAAATATTCAAGAGATAGTGCGGATTCTTTATCAAGACTAACACTTTACACAATTGGCCTAAGTTGGTCTCTGTTTTATCCAAAACATCACAACTTACCAATTTCAAATGTACAAGAGTAGATAACCTTTTACTCTTACATTTGACTAGTGTTAACAAACCCTCTTTAAGCTATGTCACTCAAGTTACAATCTTGGAGTATGACTCTAAGAATTGTTTTGGAACGAAGTATGACTCATCTTTTTGATTTAACCATTTCAACAATTCATGACTCCTCTTCTTAGTCATAAGAATGCACTAAGATGACTTTAGAGGACCAATTGTGATATGGTATCTTAATCATTAAGATGATCATAAACATGATACTAAAGTACTCTCCCATCTTTTCAGATTTGAGAAACTTTTATCTTTCTGCCATACTTTGATTCTTCTTATTCGTTCTGTCTCACATTGAAACTTCTCCAATGCTACAGACTTATACTTAAACTTATAAGTATAACCATATTTACTGAACTTAAGTAAATCATGACGAATAGTCTTCTTGATCTTTTGTGGTGGACTTGACCAGTGCACAAGAATGTGTACTCGATCCCTTAGTCCTTTCCTTATTCACATAAGGAATTAGTCTTAATTTTCCAAGCTGAAAGTTCTCATTCATCATACTATACAACTTGCATGATTCCAAGTTCCGGTCCAATTGAACCTTGGGTGATGAGAATCTTTCCTTATTTGGTAATATTAGACACTACCACAACCGAAAGAATCAAATCCATTTTTCCAATATTGCTATCAATGGAATCTTATAAGCAACAACTTTTCACAAATGCCATTGTAAGGATACTTAAAATAAATAAAATCAAAACATTTTTCTTTTATTTTAAAACTTTGCGGAAAAACTTATCCTTACAATCCATATGAAAACCTTGTTGTTATCTATTCCTAAGCAATATAAATATCATAACTATTAAGTAATAGCCCAAAATTCTGATCACCGAACCATGCGATTGAAATCCATCTTCGCGATCAGAATCAGCATGTACTTAATAGAGTTAGACAATGGACTTTACCTGAAGTAGAGCCAAACTTATTGACTTTAACATCCTTAGGTAAATTTGGCAGCTTCGTAACCAATGCCCCTTCCTTTGGCAATAGTTACCTATGGACCCTTGATAATGGGACTATCTCAGACTTCGCCTCTCTCTTTACCATTGGGTCAACCGAGTTGACTATGGCCGATCCCTTTCCATTGGGAAGAGAGAGCTTTACTGGATATCCAATGTCATCATTGTCAATGTCCATAGCGTTTTAGGAAGTTGATCTTAGCAAATAGATAAGATCATTAAGGGTCTTGTCTTAGTCTGTTTCATAGGATTCCCAAAAGAACTCACTATGTGACTTAGAAAGTAGTTGAGCTACCAACTTTCTCAAGACTTTGACACCCAACTCTCCCGGCTTGTCAATATGTGACTACATCTCCAAGATGTGATCACACCTAGACCTTGCCTTGCCAATAGGGCTTGAGTGACCTTAAACTTTTTAGGAACTTGTGGGTTAGGGAGAATAATTGGAGGAGGTGAAAGAAGTATGATATCCATGGGACATCATCTTCATTTAGGAAAGCTTGTTTCAAGAGATTTGGGAAGATCATAAATGTCTAGACCAGACATCTTTTTGGGAGATATTCAAGATAGTTGATTTAAAGTCCTTAATATGACACCCAATATGAAATATTAAGGCTAGGACCCAACAAACTATTTTATAACTTAGAAGAGGGATGTCGTAATCCAAGCTATAAAATATTTGAATGTAGGTGAATGACGATTCACCAATTTCCACCATGAAAAACGAAATAATTTATTAGGTTTTAATTGGATTTGAAAGTCCTAGATCTTTGAGATTCATTGAACTGTTCAAAGGCATGTTTCAATCTCGAGTGTGCCCTTCAGGTTTTGTGACTAGGATGCCGAGGATCACAAAACAAGGTGTGAATAACCATGCAAATATACTTGGTACCCTTAATATTTACCCCTTAATCAGTGTGCCGGTTAACCACACACGCTCCACCGATACTATGATAAATATTAAGTTACCCTTTGCCTACCTTGTTAAGTCCAGGTTAGTGTGCCGGTTAACCACACACGCTCCACTAACGACTTAAGCAAAGTGCAAAGTGTAATTTCATGGGTTAGCACCAAATTCACATTTTCCTAAGTAACTAAGATTGGGTATTAATAAGAGTTTAGTTACTTAGTATTTATCATTAATACTTTTAATGAAAGGAGAATTATAGTCCTTGTCCTACCCGTTCGGCTAACGACCCTCCACCAGTCAAGGAAGCGTGGTGGGCCCATAACCCACAGGTCCTAGGATCGGAACCTGGCTCTGATACCACTGTTGGGTTATGAGCATTCTAACACTCCGAAGTGTACATGCAACCCTAAATACCTTGGATCTATGTTTTCTCTATTATACATACAATTATGAACATCCAAGGTATTATCCTAATCTAGCATACAAAATAATAAATATAACAAGATAGAATACATACCTCTTTGATGTAAAATGTCTTAATTAAGCTTGAGTGCCTAGTGCCCCAAGTGTGACACCTCAAATGGTTCACACAACACCAAATACACTTGGAATAACTTGAGAGAAACTTGAACACTCCTTCAAATCGTCTAGCCCTCTCACTCACACATTAGTGCACGATTTCTTGAGCCATGGGATTCTTTTATATGGTGGCTATTAGGGTTACACCATGTAACTCATAACTTTACCCATTCCTTATGCTCCATGGATTTTAACCTCCATGGAGTATCCATGGGTCACCCCATGGACTTAGTCTAACATAAGGAATCTTGGATCACAAGCCCACATAGATAAGAATGAATGATTTACACAATCAACCCATATATTTAATTAGTCTCCTTTTGATCACTTAATTAATTCCAAATTAATTCTTGATCAATACTAATTAAATAACCTTATTAATATATTAGAACTTATAATATATTAACCAACCTTAAGTGTTATTTCTCTCATTATAGTCTATCCAAACGCATGATGCCATGCAACCCAAATGGACCATGCCGGGTCGGGTCAAGTCTTACCAATTATAGTTATGGACTTAGACATTAATCCAACACGGACACCCTAAGCAAAGATTGGCTTTACGTGGTATACAGCATCTACTCCGGACGAAGCAATGCAATCGATCTTTCGGAGGTGTTATGGCAAGATTTTCGGAAGTTTGCCATCAAAAGAAAACACAACGAGATTTCAAGCCCTAGGTTTTGGGCTTTGACGATTCAGGAACTCTACAAAGAAAGATCTGAACCCATTCATGTTTCAATGATTCCGAAAGAGGTATGTGTTACTTTCAAAACCATTAAGCACTACCGCATTCCGGACCAATCATCCTTTGGTCCTGTTAGACGCCTTCCGGACCATATGTTGGCCCTAATTCCTTCCGGATCCATTCATTTGAAAAACCACTTAGAGACTTCGGTTGTGTTTAGCCCAACACAACCTGCCCCTGTCTCTGTTGAGGCCATTCCGGAAGAGGCCAATCCCACCATGTCCGAAGTCAAAATCAAAAAGTCAGCTAAACGGAAGACTTCTCCCACCAAGCCAAATCCGAAAAAGAGATCCAAAGTCGGCTCTTCCTCTCAACAGGAAGGAGCTCTAGACATTCCGGCTGACTCTGGCCGTCCGAACACCTCTCCTACCCACTCATCCGAGGTACCCCTTGATGTTTCAACATCACTAGCACACACACGGGGAGTCTGCTAATAAACCACCCATATCTTCCCAACAAGGTGATGTAGGTGTTGAAAAAAGTTCCTTTCCCCCCTGGAACACACCCACTAGTCAAATTTGATATCCCATCTTTTTCATCACGCACACACTCCAGAACCCCTGTTCCGGACCCTAAGAATTCTGAAGCTGGAGTTGTCCCTCCAACTTCAGATGCCCCAACTGGTCTGATACCTGGAAGGAGCACATGACGACCAGGAGTTAACGATCCATTATGGGAAGACTATGTTAACAGGGATGTGTCGAGGCGTCTGGATCTTACACGCTCTCAGATTGAAGCTACACTCATTTCCATGAGGAACCGAGCTATCCAGAGCAATCAACCTTATATTTCTACTACTGACACTGATGATGATCGAGAGCTTGCCTCCGAAGAATCTCTAGTAAATCCTCACAACAACCTCATCCAAACTGATCCGAATGAAGAACTCTCAGAAGAAGTTATGCTTGATGATGAAGGTATCACCGTTCCGGACACTCATTTCATGTCTTCTGTTCGATTCCAGTTAAAGCCATCCACCTCCAAATATGCCTTTGATTTTGGATCATCCACGTCCACTCCGGATGAAGACAATAACTCCACCCAGAAGCTTCAAGAAGATGATGTCACCAACCAACCTGGTCCTTCCATCAATCCAACATCTCACAAAGCCAAGCCTCAACATTCCAACTCTGACACCGGATCCTCTGCTGGAGACTACATTGATCTGTTCGCTCTTATTGACATACAAACAAATGTGTCAAATACAATGAAGAAGGTCACCTCTCTCGAGACTTCCGTGGCAGGGCTAAACACCAAGATTTATGCAAAGGTTTCCGGACTGGACTCCAAGCTAGACGCAATTCTCCAGTCCTTATCAAATCAGTCCGGACCTTCCGTAGCTGAAGAAGAAGCTCAACTAGATCAACTGATCTCCCTCCGACTTAAGCATTCAATCGAAGAAGTTGAAGCAAAACATGATGCCTCCGTTGAGCACTATCTCGAGACAATCACCACAATGCTCAAAGTCCATGACGATTTGGTTGCTGCTACCAATGATCTCATCAAGCAGACCCATGTCCGTCATGAGAAGCAGATTCAGAGGCTGTAGAAGGAAATTAAGAAGAAGGACGAGATTAACTTGATCATACAACAAGTCCTCATCAAATTGCTCTGATCCACTTGGAACATTGTTGATGTTCCGAATCGCAAGTTTGATGAGATGCTTGCTATCCTTGGACATTTATTTGATCATCTCTCCTCCCAAGCGCCAACTACTGAAGCTTATCATGCTCTCACTCTTCAACTCAACACCGATCTTCAAAAGGTGTTCGACAAGTTTTCTGATCTGAAGGAACCATTGATGCTTGCACCGGTTTCCAAGGCCACAGATGCAAGAGGGGGAGAAGGCACAAGTCAACCTTGGAAGACTGCCTTGGAATTTCAACTCCGAGATGAAGACATCAATTCCGATGATGAAGTCCAAGTTCTTTCTGGAGTTCTAGGAATCAATGATGATTCCGGCTCCAAAGGTTGATCCTATTAACCAAGGTTCCCCACTCCGGATTGCTGATGACATTCCGGAAGAACCTCTTCTGACGTCCACTCCGGATTTTGTTATTGATGAGAACATGGTGCATGTCATCTCTGCCCTAACAAAAGACAAAGGCAAGAAACCAATCACAACCGAACATCAAGCCTTCCACTCCGGACCTCCACCAAAGAAAAAATTTTGATGGTCTTAGAAGGAAATCAACAAAGCTTTAGAGGACAGCATCCGGATCCAAGCTCTTAAGGATAATCCTGATCCGATGTGTGGAATATCCCTTATATGCCGTGAAGGAATTATTATTGATTCGGACATAGTACCATTTATGTACTATGATGTCCCTACAACTGATTCCGAACAACTTGATCTGCCTCTCTCTCCATTCAGCAAATTCTACACCAAATCTGCCCCTCTCCACCCAAATGATGCTCCAGAATTAATCATCCGGACTAAGCGTGAAAGATTGAAAACTTTCTACTCCAAGAACGCACAACCTCAAAAGGAAGTGTGGACGAGGAAGAGGATTACAAAGATCTTTGGGTTTGGAAGAAATATTTTGGTGAAATTTGAACTCAATTGTCCATTGTTCCGATATCACATCATCCGGAACAAACCAACATACCGCACCATCACCGATGCTAACTTCCCTGCAATGAATCTGAACGATGTCCTTACCATTGCTGCTCATCTCTGGAGTCTTCAAAAAGATAACATAAGCATGGGTGCTTACCAAGCAGCATTAGGATTTCTCAAGGACTATGTCGCGGAATTTTGTCGATGCGACTATGAGTTAGCTCATTTGTACGGGACTGAAGACTTTGTTGCCAAGATTGAATATGTGCTTCCGGAAGCTGAACTACCAGTGCGCCAAATCATTTCTGATTCAGCAACAATTAGCAAATAGGTAAGATCGATAAGGGTCACGTCATGATCTGTCACATAGTAGTCTTTAACAAACTCATTATATGACTCAGGAAGCGAATGAAGAACCAAGTCAACAGCCAGCGTCCTTGGGAACATGACACCCAACATTCCCAACCTGTCAATATGCAACTTCATGTCCAAGACGTGAGCACATACAGACTTTCCATCTTCATGTTTGCTTGCCAATAGGGCTTGAGTGATTTTGAACTTTTCAATTCGATGAACATGTAGGTCGGGGAGAATAATTGGAGGAGGTGGAGGAAGAGAAGTATGATTTTCATTTTTACGATCCAAACGTGGAACATCATCTTCATAAGGAAAGCCTTTTCCAAAAGATTCGGGAAGACCATAGTTGTCAGAACTAGACATCTATAAAAGGGAGAAATTCAAGTTAGTTGATTCAATCCTAAATATAACACCCAAATGAAATATTAAGGCTAGGACCCAACACAATAATTCACAATTCGGAAGAGGGTTGTCGTAATCCAATTGTAAACTATTTGTCGGTAGGTAAATGACGATTTACCAATTCCACCACGAAAACAAAATTTTAAACGAATTAGGTTTTTAAATGAAACTCCTAGATCTTTTGAGATTCATTGAATTTTTCAATGGCATGTTTAATCTCGATTATGCCCTTCAAGTTTGTGACTGGGATACCGAGAATCACAAACAAGGTGTGAATAACCATGCAAATTAGCTTGGTACTCTCGATGTCATTAATCACCTAATCAATGTGCCAGTTAACAACACACGCTCCATTGATCAATGATAATTCACGAGCTACCCATTTTCATCCTTCATTAGTCCCATATAAGTGTGTCGGTTAACCACATACGCTCCACTAACGACCAATAAGGTGCAATGTGCAATTTTATGGGTTAGCATCAAATTCAAATTTTTCCTAAAGTAACTAAGATTGGGAATTTATAAAACATTTAGTTACTTTATATTTCATTATACTTTTAATGAAGATTTAAGTGTCCTATCAAACCCGTTTGGCTAACGACCCTCCACTGGTCAAGGGTGTGGTGGGTAAGAGTGGATAACCAATGGCAGTCATTTTACAAGCCGCTTCCTTAAACACCTCTTATAGACCAGCTTCGTGAATGAGGCCTACTAATTAAGACTGACTTTTAACTTATATATATATATATATATATATATATATATATATATATATATAATATTAGACTTTTAATTTTTTATAGTATAAAGGTGTATTTTACACATTTAAAATAATAAATGGTTTAATCTATTAATAAATTAGACTTTTAATTTAATTAAACTTAAACCATGTCATTATGGATTTATTAATTCTCTCTTTTAATTAACCACTTAATTAATTTAATAAAACCATAAGGGTGTAATTTGAACTATTCAAAATATCAAGGTTCTAAATTTACGGTTTCAAAATTAAGGCTATTTAATTAAATTTTAAATTACAAAACCAAGAGGTGCACTTTTGAGGGCAAGTTTTGAAACTTTTCAAAACCTTTTAAATTCCAAAACTTAGAATTTAATGTTTCATAAATGAGACTTTTCAAGTTTTAAAACTTCAGGGCAAGTTTTAAAACTTTTCAAAACCTTTTGAATTCCAAAACTTAGAATTTAATGTTTCATAAATAAGACTTTTCAAACTCTTTTAGATCGAATTATTAAACTAATAAAATAATCATATAATTTTATATCTTACTAATTTGACCTAATTCAATTCATATAGCAAGACAATTCAAATTAAATAATACAAATAATCAAATTATCATATAATCAAATTATCTTAAAATTTGACAATTATCCATAAATTTGGATGAAGATAATCATTACCTTATCGTAAAAAACGATTTTTATTAGTCAAAACAATTTGTGGTAATGATTCTAATCCAAACTTGGCCAAAAAAAATTGAAAATCCGCCCACTGAACAGTCACCACGTCGTGGTAACTTTGACCACGTCGTGGTCACCAGGTAGATTCCAAGAAAACGATTTTTTTGCTTTGAACAATTAACCAATGCATCAATATAACAGAAAACAACATGGCTCTGATACCACTGATGGGTTTTTGAGCACTATAACATCCCTATGGTGCACATCCAACCCTAATGCTTTGGATCTAAGTTTTCTCTAGTTATACATGCAATTTTCATTTTCCAAAGCATGAAGCCTAACTAGCATACACCATTGATATTTGAAACAAAAAAACGAGTTAGATGATTACATCTTTGTTGTAGCTTGTAAAACTTGGCCTTTTCAAGAGCTTAGCACCTCAAATGTGATGCCTCTAATAAGTCACAAACACCATAAGCAAATGGAGGATAATGAGAGAGAGAGGCTAAGAGGCACACAAAAACGGCTAGGGCTAATCTTGGAATTCTTAGGGGCCTTTTTGGTGATGCTAGGGGTTACATTTATAGCGTGGAATTCCTAGGGTTTCACTTGTAAACCCTAATTCACTTCCTTGGGCCTTTAGTGCAATAATCCATATGATAATCCCTTTGGACTAACTCTTCATGGACTCCCACATAAAATTAGTCCATCCTAATCAACATGGATCATTAGCCCAAACTATATGTATTACTGATTTACTTAATCAGTCCCCATTAATTTAATCAGTCTCTTTTGATCACTAAATTAATTCCAAATTAATTCTTGACCAATACCAATTAAATAATATGATTTCTCAATTAATATATTATTCTTATAATATATTAATAAATCACAAATAACCTCTTTCTCAAATATCCATCCTATCAAATTGCTCCGGTGAAGGCAACCCAAAAGGACCATGCTACTATCGGGTCAAGTACATATCAATTATAGTTATGGGCTTAGACACCTAATCCAACAGATTGATCCCTGCAATTGATCGAACAAATCATCTATCCTAGGTAAAGGATACTTATTCTTGATCATAGCTTTGTTTAGCTACCAATGGTCAATACACATTCTCATAGTACCGTCCTTCTTTACGAACAGTACTGGAGCTCCCCAGGATGATGAACTAGGTCTTATAAAACCTTTGTCTAATAACTCCTGGAGTTATGTCATTAACTCTTTCATCTCCGATGGTGCTAAACGATATGGCGCCTTCGCAATCGGCGTCGTGCCTGGAAATAAGTCGATTTTGAATTCTACCTGCCTCTCTGGTGGTAATCCTGGTAATTCATCTGGAAATACCTCAGGAAAGTCTCGCACTACAGGTATATCAGTCATTTCCCTTTTATCCTTCTTCGCGTCGATTACGTATGCTAGGAATGTCGAACATCCCTTCGATAAGCATCTTATGGCCTTCATCATTGTGATGATTCCAGACTTCACTCTACTCTTATCTCCGTAAATGACGAATGGCTTTCTTCCAGGTGGACTGATGCGCACCATCTTCCGTCCACACAAGATGTCTGCGAGGTTCTCTCCCAACCAATCCATGTGGAGAATGACGTCGAACTCACTTAACTCAAAAGGTAAAAGCTCTCAACGAAATTCGTTCCCAACTAAATTTATAGTTACGGGCTCTAACCTATTGCTAACAGGTAAATTCCTACCACTAACTACATCTACTAAGATATGGGTACTTAGTCTAAGCGGTGATAGTCTATGTTTCCTACCAAATTCATGTGATATAAATGAATGATCTGCTCCAGAATCAAATAATACCTTTGCAGGAATTTCATTAACTAAGAATGTACTTGAAGCAACATCGGTTTCTTCTTAGCCTCGTTAAGGGTGATCTGGTAGCTCTGACCCTTGGGCTTTGGTGGCAAGATCCTCGGGATCACCTTCTCCACTTTCGGGCACTCCGCCTTCATGTGCCCCTCCTCTTCATAGTTAAAACAAACTATTCCTTTCACAGGGCAATTTGTGGAAATATGCCCTAGCTTCTTACACTTGAAGCAAATGACACAGTCGCCGAAATGCATCTTCTTTCACTGGTCGCACCACTTCCCTTCTTGGTTGCTTCCAAATTTGTTGTTTGCTTTCGTAAACTTTTTATTCGTCTTCTTCTTGCTGTTGTTATGTCCCTCAACCTTTTTCTTCTCACTAACCTCAGTTCTATCGGTAGCACTCTTCTTCATCATTCCTTAGACAAACGTTGCAGCCAAGACTGCCGCTTAGAAGGTAGGTGCATGCTTTACTGGCACAATGTACTCCCATGGTAGCACTTTGGCATACTGATCAAACTTGGTCAGTTCGTATGGAATGAGTCGTAGGGCGAACTCCATTTTATCAGTGAAGGATTTGGTGTACTCATCCACTGACACGCTTCCTTTTGTGAAAGCCAAGAATTGATTCTCCAATTCCAGTATCTTCTTAACTGAAAAGAACTTCCTCTTGAAATGGGTATACTCATCCACTGACATCCCCTATTTTTCAAAACCAATTTAAAAATTTTCTTTACGCTTTTAAGTATTAAAATGCGGAAGTTCCCACTTAAATAAACATTTTTGAAATAACAAAAGTTATTTTATTAAAACCTTCGGGATGTCATTCGTTTAGATCCGAACATATGTTACAATAAATAAAAAGGTCCTAAAATAACTAATGCAAGCCTATCCTTTATTCCACTCAACATCCTAACTAGGCAATTCTAACTTTGGCTCCACTCCCTGCGATGCAATAAAATGAGTGGGTCAGGTTTGGGAAACCTGGTGAGATATGTAGGGTTTTCAAGCCCATAACATTTTAATGATAAAATATCATTCATGCAAGACATATATCAGGTGTAAATATATAACCCATCCTAAGACCATCTACCCAATCCTCACAGATTCTAATTTGACAATCATCTAGAAGAATCACCTTACCGGATGAACTATTTAAGCAAATGTTTGACTACACCTGCTAGGGGAGTCCTTGGCTAGTGTAAGTCATATATGACAACCAATGTTCAGAGACTTTGATGAATATGGCTTTTCATTTCATCTACGTCCATGGGTTATAAAGTCATGCTAACAATATAATTCACAAGACCGCTCAGAATAGCCAAGTGTTAGTCATCTACTCTGGTCCATGACTTATACGTACATATCGTCCGGTTGTCTGATCGGGACCCACCATGTCTGGTCATCCCAAGACAATGAGGATTACACTCCGATCTGTTCCTACACTCAAACCCAAATATGAGACCTAATCAATGTCAAGCCTATTCGACACTAAGCAATCCTTTATAAGTCTTATTCCTAATCTAAGGCAAGACCTATATCTAAAGGCAATTGATTTCTACAACAATTCCTAATCCAAATGTTACTATCTCATCTTTACAAAAAGCACAAAACACAGATAATACAAGCAACATTTATTATATGGATATTTTTAAGTTAAGATTATGTTCTTGATAATAACTACACACTCACTTGACAAAAGTTTCTGGTGATTGGTGAATCGGGCAGAGCTTCGCCTTACACCTTTCTCGAAAGACCTAGATGTACATAACGCTACGTCTTAGTCTAGTTTCATACTACGTGGAACTATTATCTTAAGAGTTTAGATTCCTCAATAATTCCAAAGTCTACTTCAAAATCAAACAAGTAACGATCAATTAAGGAGGACAGTCGGGAGGCAGGATCATTTCGATATATAGTCTTTCTGAAATCCAACAACCAAGCTGACGTGACCATTCTAGACACCTCTCCCATAGTAGATCAATCAACATAACAACTTGGAATCGTTGATAAATCTTAATTATAAGATCCTAGTAATGACTTACAACTATAATTATAAATTACACAAGGGCGAAGTAAGTGTAGCTCACTTACAGAATACAATAGATGAGAATCAGGATCTAAACGGGCAGAATACTGACTTAGGACCTTCCTACACAAAGATTATGGAAAACTGGGCACACGAGGGTGTCCCAGGGCTTCGCCGCAGGCTAGAATGAAGAAAAATGGGCTAACTATCGAAATTTTCAGAGAGATATCGATTGGAGGGTGTGGGAGAAGTGAAAGAATGAGCAGGTATTTATAGGTGAATTTGGAGTCTTAAGCGCCGTGCAATAGGAGGTGCTCTGCGTATATGGTTGACGTTGATCCACTGGGTTGTCGACATGTGGCACGATTTGGGTGGGGCTACGTGGCTGACTTCGCACGCAAGCTACGTGCGACGTGCATGCGCGTGTGACGTTTTCCAGATTTTCAAAATTGCATAACTCCTTCATACGAGCTCTGTTTTTTACGTTCTTCATATCCACGGAAAGCTCTCGACAATTTCTACAACTTTTCTTTAGACTCCGTCGGCTAATTTTGAATTTATTTTATTTACATAGGCTTAGCCTATTAAAGCCCATATAAAATGCATAATTCTCACATCCGACGTCCGTTTTCAATGGTTTTTATATCGTTGGAATCTTAATAACATGATCTTCAAATCTCGTTTAGATTGTTTTGTCTAACAATCTATTGATCTAAAATCCGATATCGGTGCGCACACTGTTGCACCGAATTTTAGAAAAATCACAACTTCCTCTAGTGAAGTCATATTTAGAAGATATCTATACACACAAATTCTCTTTTACGACATCTATGACTTCCGTTTCGACATCCTAAGCTAAAAGGAAATCTATCCCAGATTCACTTTTTAAGCTATCCGTACTCGTGTCGGTTTTATCGCGAGATTTTGGCGTTTCCTAACTTCTTCGTTCTAAGTCGGATTGAGGTGTTCTAGATATATATGGGATCCTAATTACGAATACTATAAAGAAGTTGAGATTATTTTCCCTAAGTGATCTTTTATTTTTTATGTGTATTTTAAATCTTATTTTATTATTATATAATATATCTTAATATCATATAAAGCACAAAATATATGAATAATCATGACTTATTCATTCACAAAATGACTACATGACTTGACCACAAAGGTTACCTGTTTGATTACTAAGCCTAGCTGGAAACGCGAGCATTATAATGAATTTGGGTTTGACCACCGACTCGAATCAGTATTTGGTTACATGAAAATTGTTGCCTTGATTGTTACAAACCCATAGACTGCTTCGGTTCCATATTTAATTTCAGGTTTTCAAATTAAATATGTTTCTTTGATCCTTAATCGACACATAAATCGGAGATTTTGTTTAATTTGATCCACCAAGAACTTCTGCTTGGAGGTGGTCATTTGAATCGACACATAAATAGTGTTGGTTGTTGGTAGTTGTGTTGATGACATTGGTAGGGAACGACATTTAGGGTTCTTAGGCTTAAGTTTGATTTTTTGCACAAAGGGTTATTGTATTTTATGTTTTTAAGTTTGGGGTTTTATACAAATGTGTTCCTTATGTTTAATTTTGTTACTCATTTGGTGTGAGGTTAAAATAGACATTTTAAAATATTTAAGATTCAAATGGTTATAAATAATGGTCTCAGGGACCAAGGGTGATATCAAACATTTAAATAAGGACCAATGTTGCTATTTTTCCAAAAATAACCAAAAGTGTTATAACTGGTAAACCACATAGATCAAGATTGTAATTTACTCATTATTCTAACTATATATATATATATATATATATATATATATATATATATATATATATATATATATATATATATATATGAATGTATATTTTGTGTTTTTTTCAATTTTTTTCAAAACCAACACAATAATGAGACTCTAATAGTAATGTTTAAGAGAATCGTAACTTGAAAACATAAAAAAAACACATAAAACAAAAATATGCATGCATGCACATTTTGATGTGCATATATGAATATTTCCAAAACAAAAAACATCAATTTTTTAGGGTTGATCCTTTTTAGACGCAACATTTGATGTATATTGATGATCTTGGTTTTGAAAGTTGATGAGCGGATTAGGAATTCTTGAGTTCTCACAATTCTTTAAGTTCTCAAAAGAACTCACCTCTCTCTCTCTCTCTCTCTATATATATATATATATATATATATATATATATATATATATATATATATATATATATATATATATATATATATATATATATATATATATTGGTAGTGACTAGGGTTTAGGCCCAAGCCCCTTAGGGTCTAGCCATTAGGGTTTATGTATGTATATATATATATATATATATATTATAACATGGTATTAGAGCAAATCAATGTAGTCGGCGCAACGTATATGTGGAGAGTTAATATGGGGCTCCACATTTTTATCGTAAAAATGTAGCAAATCAATATATACCAATCGAATCATGGATTTGCAACACCATATCTATTGATTTGCTCCAATCGATCATGAAACTCTATGCAACCGCTCATTAGATTTGGACCCATCTCCAGGAAATATTTCAAGACAACAAAACTACCAGGGCAGTTTATCTCGAAGAACAGTTCAATAACACTAGCCTCTCCGCATTCTCCAAAGTGTCGGATTACTGTGCTCGTTTGAAAAATATTTCAGATCAGCTCGCCAATGTCATAAACCCTGTTTCAGAAACGAAGATGGTGCTCCATCTATTTCTGACTTTACAAAAGGAGATTTCGACACCGTCACCATCGTTATTTAGCAATCGCACCTGCTGCCCAGCTTTAATAAAGCTCACTCTCAACTTTTTCTTGAAGAAACAAGAACGAGAAAGCAACACTCCCATCTACACCAGGCCATGATAACTCATCGATCTGATCAGCCCATCTCCGACTCACCGTCAGCGACAAAACATGGAAATAGATACTATAGTCATGGTCAGCACGGCAGTGGACGATCATCTCGTGGAACTCGGCGTGGCGGCAGAGGACGTGGACGTGGCAGATCCATGATGCCCCAGTTTCCATTTTGTCCCAGTTAGTACCCTTAATATCCGTAGACTGCCCCGCGTTGCCCATATCCCACAACAAAACTCTCAAGCTGGTATCATGGGTCCTCGACCCGAATCTCGCCCGACACCTTCTTCACAGACGACCCAATTTGGAGGAAATCAGGCCCACCTCACTACTGATAAGAAATCTACTTACAACAACCCCATGACACCTACATAACTTGTTGTTGCCTTTCACACCATGGTGATGCAACCTTCAGATAACTCATGGTATATGGATACAGGCTCCACATCCCACCTGACTAGTGACGCAGGTATACTTTCTGGTTTCTCTCGTTTTAATAATGCAAATTATATTCTTGCCGGTAATGGTACTTGAGTTCCAATTTCTGGTCAAGGCAATGCCGTCACCTCTTTCTCTAATGTTCCGCTCCAACTTAACAAAGTTTTTCATGTACCAAATATCATCAAAAATATTATTTATGTCAAAAAATTTACTCGCGACAATGTGACAGTTCCGACAAGCTTTATCATGTCACTCCCACAAATCCCATCAAGCATTACCTAGTTGCGTTTATCTCCACAACCACCTGGCACAACCGTCTCGGTCACCCTGTCGTTTCCCATTTTAATTGTGTTACTAGTTCTTTTTTACCTTCTAGCAATAATAATAACAATTCATGCAATGCTTTTTCTTTGGGAAAACATTGTCGATTATCTTTTTATGATTCGGTTTCCATTACTTATTCTCCATTTGATATTATTCACACTGATATTTGGACGTTATCTTTACCCAACAAACTTGGCCATAAATACTACCTCTTACTTCTTGATGATTTTTCACACTACCAGTGGACTTTCCCACTCAAAGCCAAATTTGAAACATTTCATACACTTCTTTACTTTCACAAATATATTCAAACTCAATTCACAAGAAAAATCAAATCATTTCAATGTGACAATGGCCGAGAATTCAACGCCTCATTTCACCATTTTTGCGAGTCAAACGGCATTCACATGCATTACACATGTCCTTATACATTTTCCCAAAATGGTAAAGCTGAAAGAATTATTGGCACTTTTAACAATATGATACACACAAATCTCATACGTGCCTCTCTTCCACCATCCTTTTGGAACTATGCCTTAAACACATCCACATACCTTATAAATATACTTCCGATCTATAGCAAATTCAACACCCACACAAATCATATACCTCCGTACCCCATATATTCCCATTTTCGTACCTTCGGGTGTCTATGCTATCCCAGCATTTCTTCCACTATTCCTCATAAACTCTCCCCAAGATCCACCCCTTGCGTCTTTCTCGGCTATCCCAATAACCACCGTGGATACCTTTGCCTCCCTCTCTCAAATTCCGCTCCTATCATATCTCGACATGTTACTTTCCATGAAAACATATATCATCACTTATATTACCATGTTATAGAATAGATTACTTAAAAATTGGTGCTAACCGTGAGTTCTAGAATGGATTACTTATCCATTGATTTTCTCTCCTATCATATCGGTACGACACGGTAATATAAGTGAATATATATGTTGGAATCCCCCTTCTCTCCACAAGGGTTCTTTTGGAGAGTTAATATGGGGCACCACTCCAAGTGACTATATACACTAACACTCTCCTATCATATCGCACTAATCAAACTTCCAAGCCACTACTCCATAGGCCACACTAATACCAATATTAACTCTCCAAAGAACTGATAACACCATATCCACAGCTGACGAGTGATCAACGTCGTGGACAATCATCTCGTGGAAGTCATCGTCGCAGCAGAGGACGTGGTTGTGGCAGATGCATGTCGCCCTAGTTTCCGATTTGGCCCGATTGGTACCCTCAAGCGGGTATCACGGGTCCTCGACCCAACTCTTGCCCGACACCTTCTTCACTGCCGACCCAATTTGGAGGAAATCAGGCACACATCACTACTGATCAGCAATCAACTTACACCAACCCCATGACACCTACAAAACTTGTTGATGCCTTTCACACCATGTAGATGCAACCTTAAGATAACGCATGGTATATAGTTACGGGCTCCACATCCCACCTGACTAGTAACGTAGGTATACTTTATGGTTTCTCTCGTTTTAATACTGCAAATTATATTCTTTTCGGTAAGGTTACTCGAGTTCCAATTCTTGGTCAAGGCAATGTCGTCACCTCTTTCTCTAATGTTCCGCTCCAACTTAACAAAGTTTTTCATGTGCCAAATATCATCAAAAATCTTATTTATGTCAGAAAATGTACTACCGACAATAATACTTCGGCAAGCTTTATCCTGTCACTCCCACAAATCCCATCAAGCATTACTCAGCTGCTTTTATCTCCAAAACCACCTGTCACAACCATCTCGAGCACCCTTCCGTTTCGCAAATGGCTTGACGTGGTCAAGGATTATGATTGTGAGCTTCTCTATAATCTAGGTAAGGCCAATGTGGTCGCCAACGCTTTGACCTGCAATGAGGCTAGTACTACTGCCTGAGAGCACTGTTTGAGGATGACCATAGACTACCCACTGCTGGATTTGATCAGGGAGGCTCAGGTCGATGGAGTCAAGAAGGAAAATTGGAAGCATAAGAGGATAAGAGGTGAGATTGTCAGATTTTCTATTGATAGTCATAGAATTTTGACCCAGTGCGGTCGGGTATGGGTGTCATTTTTTGGTGGGGCCTGGTAGCTAGTATTTGTAACATCCCATAAATCATGATAAAAAATTTCATTTTTCAATTAAGGTAAAATCATTGTTTCCGATCAAAACCTAAGTCAAAAAACCAAATGTCAAATACAAATATCTTAATACCAGAGTATCATAAATTCTCCAAAACATGTCACTGACGGATGTGTACGATCAAGCCTTTGCATTGCCCCAATCATCTGAAGTACCTGAAACATAAAACTTAAACTGTAATCCAAAGCTTAACAACTTCCCCAAAATACCACCACACAAACATATAATAGCATGCATACTAGGCCCACAACCATCGGGCTGGATTACCCTTGAGCCCATAACATGAGTCTGGCTTGCCTTTCTGGCCCACAACTCATTTCTGGATTGCTCCCGAGCCCACATCATAAGTCTGGCTTGCCTTTTTGGCCCACAACTTATGTCTGGCTTGCTCCTAGGTTTGTTAAATTACACACAGAGCAATATTGCCTCAATCCAACCGTACTATGATGACATATGCAATAGATAAACATATAACCAGCAAATAGAAAATCATGCAGATCTAACAAATCACTACAACATAACAACATCCTATATACCATAATACATAACCGAATTGGCCAGCATTGGTACCTTCGAACCACAAGTACAGTGAGGAAACTCATCTCACAGTCTAAAAAGATAGCAGAAAAGGACTCTGCTCCAAATGACAACTCTACAGGTCACCTATACAAAAAAACAGTGACCTAAACTCAAAATACCCAAAATGCCCCTTGGTCAAACTTGGTTAAACCCTATATCAAAGGTCAAAGTCAGCAAGTCAAAAGTCAAGGAAAGTTAAGCTGACCGAGTATACCTCGCATACTCAATTACTATGATGGGCGTAGTATCAACTCATCCAAACCACGAGACTCTAACCTAGTACGTTCAGCATACCTCTTGGCATGCCCAACATACTCTGTCTGATTCCAATCCTTCTTATTAAGTTCTTATTCCTTAAGGACTTTTCATCCAAACTTAGATCTAGACCCAAAACATTGTTCTAAGTCGTAAAGTTTCCACCTTTATGACTTTCCAAGGCTAGACAAGGTCCAAAAGCTAAAACCCTAACTTAATAATCCATTAAGACATCATAACTCTTGCATGGAAGGGATAGAAGGACCAAGATCACATTTTTATGGTTCCTAGCACCTAAAAATGTCGGAAAGGACAACTCTTCTGGTTACAGTAATCCATACTCATAAACACCAAGCTTATGGGATGAAAAATGAACACAAGCTCAAGGATAGCAAGATCTAAGCAAATAAGTCATGAAGTTTCAGACTTTATACCTTCAAAGGATGCTTGAGGGTGAAACACTTCTAGATCCAAGATGCCTTGAGCTTCCAAGATGATTTCCCTTCCTTCTTCTCCCTTCAAAAACACCAAAAATGAATTCTCAAGCTCAAAAAGGCTCACAGAAAGGATTAGGGTTTGCTAGGGACGAATTGGGAGATGGAGGATGATGAGGGAAAAGGTCTTGAGAAGTTAATCATGTTTAAATAGTGCTCAAACCCTAAACATTAGGGTTTAACCGCCAGCCACGTACGCCCTACAGAAGTTGAGTACGCCCAACGTACTTAACACAACCACGATTTCATAAAGTGGACAATGGGACCAATTTGCAACAAATTTCATACGAATGGTAGAAATGGAAAATACCTGGATCAAGGTGTTACAGTATTGGAGGAGGCTCATAAGTCCAAGTTCTCGATTCATCATGGATCCCCAAAGATGTATTGGGACTTGATACTTAGTTATTGGTGGTCATGCATGAAGCGGGAGATTGCATGGTACGTGGAGAGATGCTTGACCTATAAGATGGCCAAGGATAAGTACCAGAGGCTGCATGATAAATTGTAGCCCTTAGAGGTTCCCATTTGTAAATAGGAACAAATCATTATGGATTTCATCACGAAGTTGCCAAGGACAGCCAAGGGATTTGATGTGATTTGGGTTATCATTGACCGGTTGAACAAGAGTGCCCACTTTCTTGCCATTCGAGAGAGTTCTTAGGCGGAGACGTTGGCCGACATGTATGTGCACAAGATTGTCGCTCGCCACAGTATACCAATCTCTATTGTATCTGATCGCGATGTACATTTTACTTACCAGTTTTGGCGGAAGTTTCATGAGGAGTTGGGTACAAGACTGCTTTTCAACATCGCTTATCACCCTCAGACTGATGGACATAGTGAGCAGACCATTCAAATGCTTGAGGATATGTTGACGGCTTGCATCATTGATTTCGGTGGGAGTTGCGACTCCGACCTTCCCCTAGCTGAGTTTTCTTACAATAACAACTATCATTCTAGTATTGGTGCACCGCCTTTCGAGCTTCTCTATGGGAGGAAGTTTCGTACACCAATATGTTGGGGGGAGGTTGGCCATATGGTCATGGGGAAGACAGAGGTAGTTCTCCAGACGACAGAGCTCATCTAGCATATCAGACAGAGATGACAGACGACCCAGAGCCGACAGAAGAGTTATGTCGACAGCCGACGATCCGAGTTAGAGTTCCAGGTCGGGGATATGGTTTTACTGAAGGAATCACTCGGGAAGGGTGTTATACACTTCAGGAAGAGGGGTAAGTTGGGTCCCAATTTATTGGACCGTTCCGAGTAGTGGACACGGTAAGCAAGGTAGCCTAGCGATTGGATATGCCTAAGGAGCTTAGTCAGATTCATAGAACATTCCATGTTTCTCAACTTTGGAAGTGTGTGGTTGACAATTCAATGGTGGTTCCTATGGACGACATTTAGGCCGATAAGCGCCTGAATTATGTGGAGAGGTCGGTGGCTATTTTGGATAGGAAGACGAATGCCTTGTGCAACAAGCTGGTACCTTTGGTCAAGATTCAGTGGCAGCATTGGAAGGGTTCCGAGCGGATGTGGGAACCCGAGGCGGAGATGCGTGAGCATCACCCAAAATTATTCGCAACGTTGGAGTTTGAGGATGAAGTCTGATTCAAGAAGGAGAGAATTATAACACCCGATCCTTACAGGTAAATTCCTCCCCTTGTTCTTAAGTTTTAATGTTGAATTTCGATCTACGCATGGCGTAAATAGCCTTCTACGCGATGTGTAGTGGGAAACTTGGAGCGGGGTTTAAATAATCTACGCTGGGCGTAGGTCTGAGTATGCAAGGCGTACTTTCTCAGAGCCCAACCCCTAATTTTGGGGTTTTGAGCCCTATTTAAGGGCTCTAACTCCCTTGAGGCTTTCTATTATCAGTCTCCACTCCCTTTAAGCAGCCACCTCGAAACCTTAATATGCATTTGTGAGTTTTGATCTTTTTGAGTGTATTATGTTCATTTTTGAAGGAAGGATTCCATTGGAGAGCACTTGGGAAGATTCAAGCCTTGTGGATCTGGAACTTGCATCTCATAAACATTCTCCAAGAGGTTTGAAGTTCAGATGTTGATGAATGTTTTGTTAGATCTTTTTAGTATTTAGGTTTATGTCCTTTTGTCCCATACTCTTGGTCCAATTAGGTATGAGTTACTCCATGCGTAGAGTTGGGAGTACGCAACGCATAGGTCAAACGAAGTCTGGTCGTTGACTTTTTGACCCATTGACTATTGGTCAACTATTAGGGTAGGTCTCGGGAAGGGAAAAATGGTCTTTTGCCCTTGGAACAATTAGTCTTAGTCTAAGGACTTGTCGGTTTGAGGTTTTTACCTTGGTTTTGATTTAAGACTCTTTGGGGATTTAAAAGTGTGAGGAGTTCGGGTGTCAGTAGCTCTAGATCGTGTTTTCTCTAACATCTGATTGAGGTGAGTTCTTACTCACTGTACTCAGGGGTTGAAGGCACCAATGCCAGCCTTCTTGAAGTTGTATGTATCTTGGTATATAAAATATGGTATGTTGTAGAGATTGGATATGTAACGCTTGATTAAGTATGTTCCTTTTTGTCCTTCATATTTATATGTTTGCATTATTGGTCATTGGAGTTAGTAAGTGGGGCGTACCACATGGTCCGCTTAGCGTACTAGCTGAGAAGCTAGTATGCGGGGCGTACCACATGGTATGCTTGGTGTACTAAGGAGGGGTTGATCGCGTGTCCGAAGACTCGTATACTAGGCGTACTAGGGTTACGCATGGCGTACGAGTAGATAAGAAAACCCTAATTTTAGGGTGTTGCACCCTATATAAGGTCCTTAAGTCCCTAGGGATGGCCTCTTTACCAGCCTCCATTTCCCTAAAACCCTAATCTTGAACCCTAATATCCTCTTTGAGTGTTCTTGATCCTTGGTCTTGATTTTGATGGTTTATGCTCCTTGAAGTGAAAGAAGAAGAAGTTGGTGTACTCATTCATTGGAGGGACATATTTAGCTCCATCTTTTGGTGACTTTTGAGGTATAAAGTCTCAAACTTTATCCTTGAATGTTTAGATCTTTTCATGTCATGGTTTTTATGCTTTTGGTCCCTTTTGGGTTAGTTTGATGAGTCAAGTTGTTTGTGGAGCTTATTCTTTTAGATCTATGCATATTATGAGTTTCTTAAGCTTAAAGGTGCAAACTTTATGGTTTTTATGGTCTCATTCATGCATTAAGTCATCTATTAAGTCCTTTTGAGCTTTAAGAGCTTCATTAATCCATGCATGCATGTAAAGTTAGCAACTTTACGTGATAAACCATCTCAAGGAAGTCAGATCTAAGTTTTGGAGTGAAGTCTCAATGGATTAAGAGCTGGAAATGACAGTTGGTTGAATGGGAGAGTACGTTGGGCGTACAAGCAGGTACGCTTAGCGTACAAGCCCTAAGGCGAGTATGCTTCACGTACGATATGAGTACGCCCCGCGTACTCAGCAGGTTGGGCCTCAGAATCTTGGGTCTTCAGTTTGGGCCATATTTTGGGATTAGATGATTAGGGCCTTGTTGGGTCATTAGGTTTTGGGTTGATGCTTATTCTAGGTTCACTTGGTGAAGGCCCACAAAGGGATTTGGGCCCAATTTGGAAAATTGGGCCATGATTGGGCCTTGGATGATTATTTTGGTAATTGAGCCTTTTGGATTGTGGGTTTGGGCCTTAGTCTTGGACCAAACTAGGTAAGAGGTAAAATGGTATTTTTACCCTAATTTTGTGTAACAGCCCAAAAATTCGGATAAATTTTTTTCATTTAATAATTAGAAATCTCATTCATATTTGTTTTTCCAAAATTCCATTACATAAACACATTGCTCAAAAGATCAAAGTATCCAAAACAACTAGTGCGGAAATACTGGAGAGTGCACATTGCGCCATCAAGCCGGGCTCTTGCCCTTAGAACCAGAAGTACCTGAAACACCCAACAAAACTGTAAGCACACGCTTAGTGAGTTTCCCAAAATACGCAAAACACATAATCACATAATACCAGGCACATCTATACATAGATTTTACATGGACTCCCTCAATGGTCTTCATCTGGAATGCCATGGGCTACCCCCCAGGTCTTACATACAAGGGCCATGGGCTCACCCTTGTGGTCTTACCAAGTGCCATGGGCTCCCCCCATGGTCTTCACATAAATCAATACATCACAAAACCATAGCATATTCATCTATTAAAATCTCATATCAAGCAATGGGTCGGCATTGATGCCTTCGACCCATTGGTATAGTGAGAAGACTCACCTCAGTCTGTTGAAAACAATCACTACTAAACTACCAGCCAAAATCTCACACTCAACAAATATATAAATACCCTAATTAGCATTATAACGCAACTTAATTAAAGAGCCCAGAATTCTAAGTCCAAGTTCCTCCCTAATGGACCAAAGGTCATTCCTTCACTAATGGGCCTAACATCAAAGTCCAATTTTATATTGGGTCACAATGCCCAATAGGCCCAAACATACCAACATTGGCCCAAAGGTAATTTTAGGCCCAAACACCAACAAGTCCAGGACCAAAACCATTAGGCCCAAAGGTCCGAAGTCCGCCAAGGCCCAAAGCTTCCTCAGTGCGTACGCCCAGCGTACCTCTTCTGTATGCTTAGCGTACTAGGCCAAGGCCCAAAGCTTTATTTTTTCTATCCATAAATGCAATGGGCTTCTCAACATACTTTAGGCTCTCATCCACCTTAATATCATCCAATGAAATGATTGGAGCCTCATCTGATACACACTTCTGAAGCTGAGACACATGAAAGGTGTTATGGATCTGACTCAGCTCATCTAAGAGATCCAATCGATACGCAACTTTGCCAACTCAGGCAGAGATCCTAAATGGACCAATAAATCGGGGTCCCAACTTGCCCCTCTTCCGGAAGCGGATGATACCCTTCCAGGGTGACACCTTTAGTAGCACAAAATCCCCCACCTGGAACTCGAGATCCGATCGGCGACGGTCAGCATAGCTTTTCTGACGGCTCTACCCAACCCGCAGCCTACCACGCACATGCTGAATAAACTCGATGGTCTTAAGCACCACTTCGGTGCTTCCCATGACTCGATGTCCAACCTCCCCCCAGCAAACCGGAGTCCTACACCTCCGACCATACAACATCTTGAAAGGGGGTCGGTCAAAACTAGCATGATAACTGTTGTTGTAAGAGAACTCTGATAGTGGAAGGTAAGTATCCCAACTCCCTACGAAGTCTAAAACACAATCTTGAAGCATATCCTCAAGTGTCTGGATCGTCCACTTGCTCGGCCCATCAGTCTGGAGGTGGTAAGTGTTGGGTTTTTGAGTATTCTAACACTCCTAAGTGTACATGCAACCCTAAATACCTTGGATCTATGTTTTCTCTATTATACATGCAAATATTAACTATTCCAAGGTTTCATCCTAACTAGCATATTATGAAGCACCTATACTACAAAGTTCTAGTTAGATGACATACCTTTTGATGTAGCTTAATGTCTTCAACCTTTAAGAGCTTAGCCCCAATAGTGTGGAAGCCTCAAATGGAATCACAAATCACCAAAACACCTTGGAAGAACTTGAGAGAATATGTATGCACACTAAAATCGGCCCACCCTTATTTTCACACACTTGTTCCAATTTTGTGAGCCAAGGATCCCTTTATATATTATGGAGGATTAGGGTTACATCCATGTAAACCCTAATACCCATGACCTTTCATTTACATAGGATCCATGGGTTAAAAGCTCCATGGACCATCCATGAAAGCTTAGCCCAACCTAAATGAACTTGGCCCATTCCATATATATAAGAGTCCATATTTAATTAGTTCTTTTTGATCACTTAATTAATTCTAAATTAATTCTTGATCAATACTAATTAAATAATATGATTCCATATTAATATATTAGAACTTATAATATATTAATATAAATCATAAATATACTATTCTCAAAAGACTATCCATATAAATTGTGCCCGTGAAGTGCAACCCAAATGGACCATGTCGGGTCGGGTCAAGTACATACCAAATATAGTTATGGACTTAGACATTAATCCAACAGTCTCCCACTTGGATAAGTCTAAAACTATTATTGAGTATGACTTCAAAACCTAACTAGCAATCGTAGCTCTTAAAGCCGTTGTCGAACTCTGACCTTGTCAATGACTTGTCCATTAGATAAGGGATCATATATTCCTCCATTCTAGATATCATATGGACTGAGACATGGATTATAATCATTCTCTCTGTCCATTTGTTGTTTCCCGATTTTCGATTTATGATGACTGATTGATTGAACAAATCAAATCAGTCCTGGCTTGGCCAAGCACTTACATGTGTCATCGCTAAATCATCGAGGGGCCCACAGATATCGCTTTTATCCCGAAGGTAAAAGGAATGGATAAACTTCGACTCATATGGCTCGTTCTACTACTTGTTGAATCATACACAAAGGCACGTTTTATAACATCGAGTTACCAAATGCGTTTTCGTGCAATCAATGTATAACTAACTCATATCTCTAGGTTTGAAGAATATAATATATTATCGTCTCATGATCACTCGTGATAAAATCCATGAAGTGATTCAAATGAGCGCGGGTTGAATCCAATACTCAGAACTTATGAGCACTCATGAGTGTTGTAGCACCACTTTGTCCACCAACTTGGACCTCTACAAACCAACCCATGACAGTCTTGATTCATATCTACTTCCAACATATGACCGACTGTGGATGGTTTGAATAACTTAATCATTCAGGAAGAGCGGCTTAGTTATTCTAGAAGTCAAAACATGCAAAGTGAAACACAAGAATAAATGAATCAAATATGGTATCAAACCATATGAATATAAATAAACACTTTTATTTATCACCATACTGATTACTCATTATTAATTGTTTCGGTTTTATCAACTTTATACTTGAATTAAAAACACTAGTTGTCCCATGCTCCAAGCATGTACACTATGTTTTTCTTAAACAATAGCTTTGCCATACACCAAGTATGCACTCTATGTTTGTCTATGATCCTTACTTTGTGAAATAAACCAATTGAACATAATTTCAATGATTCTAATTTCACACTCCCAAATCCTTATCGAAAAATGTGAGAATTTCAAATTCCTATCATTTATCGAAATCTGTTTAGATTTTAAACTTATATGCACTGACCCTCCTGTAATGAATATGTACAAAGTCACAAAGACTTGTCAACAGTCATTATAAGGTATTCCAATGGAGATCAACTCTATGGAAACTAAGTCTCATATTTAAAGTACATTGCTTTGGACATGCTTCTTGCATTAAGTTTTCAAATCTTACACAGATAACTTCCACCTATGGAGACAACTCCATATTCTCATTTTGACTATCACTTCTGAATAAGAGATGCCTCTTTTTAGAATATGTCAATACGGTCCTTCCAAAATTAGCACTATACTTCCAACTGTCCCTGAGTAACCAATCTTTGGTAAACCTCAGATTGTCCTTGACAATTGCTTAATCATTTTAGTCATATCCAATTCTAGACCTTTTCCCTTCTTAATGCCTCTGGGCATTTGGAAAAATTTAGAAATGACAAATATTATAGCACATGCAATCGATCCTGTACCCAAAGCAAATGGTACACGATTCATGATGTCTCACATAAAGACATGATTCTAGACCAGTCTTTTGCTACAGTATTTTTATTTGCCATGTTTTCAAAATTTGACTATGAAGAGGGATGTCGTAATCATAATCAAATTTTGAGAACGCAATATATAGAATTTCCTTAAGTTGAACCAATCCAATATGAAATTCATATATATATTCTTGACTAAAGATGATTAAGGTCTCAATCTAAGCCTTTAGAACTGAAATGAAGTATATCCTCTCCCATAATTATAGCAAAACAACTTTTTCAATCCCTGCAGCCTCACGAATTGAAACTTTTGTTTTCTATAATTAACATTGCTAACTTGCAACACTAACAATAATTATCATGCTCCCACTAACATGATGATTATTAGCATAACACTTATGTTCCCACTAGCTTTGACATGTACTCAGAAATCAGCTGGACTTCTAGAAATCAATACTTTATTGACTTTCTTACCAAAGTTCAGATTTCTGATACGAGATGCTTTGATAAAACTTTATCAAAATCATACACCTTTCCTTAGATAGCATGCATGTGTGTCTAAACAATTTCAGAACTTGTAACGCCCCGGTTTTTCTCGGTACGTTTGGTTATTTTAATTTAATTATCCTTGTAACCTTGGGTTAATTTATTTAACCAATGTCTGATTTCTTATGTTATTGGACTCTTTTGATCATCTTGTAAACTCCTTTTATTGTAGTCCATGGGATATGGGCCTATTTGCAAGTCCATCTAGTAAATAGTACTTAATGTGTTAATTGAGTCATTTGGAACACACACAAGAAAAACACTCTAAACCCTCCATCTCTCTCTCAAATCGTTCTCTCTCTCTTTGGGATCAAGAGCAGCCAAGGGGCTGTTGTTTGGAGCTTAATTCTTGTTCATTTCCAGCCTTGATTCGTATTGGTATGAACCTCCTTATCATTTCTTACAACTTGATTCATAACCTTGTTCTAATTTTATGATTTCATCTTCACTTCTTCTCCTTCCTATTTGATTTGTAATTGTATGTTATACATCATCTCAAGATCCTATCTTCACCCCATATATGGTGGATGATGGATCTAGGGGATTACATGTGGCAAAAGATCATGGAAACCCTAAAAGGGAGAATGGTGATTTTATGTGCTTTATGTTCATTTTCATGTTGATTATTATTACAATCTTGTGGCAAAATGAAATCCTAATGATACCTAACCCTTTTTAGTACCACCATGATCATGGGGACTAAATTGGGATGATGAACACATCTTAAAATGTGTTTCAAAGGGAGAAGGATGGATAAGCCAAAAAGGAATCACGGGTGGCTACGATTCTGTTTTCCATCAGATCTGTAGTCATTTTGTAAAATTCATATCTTGAGCTCTAGAACTCAAACGGACCCCAAACCAGTTCCAAAAGTTCACAAATTGAGTTGGCTAACTTTCTTAAGCAGGCCAACCTCACTGATAAGGAATTTATCTATGGGAAAGAATGGCATCTTTGTTGTTAGGTCTGATCCGGGTCTGTTCTGATATGTCATTTTGTTTTCATCATTTCTAAGGCTTGGAAAAGGATCCAGAGTGATTCCAAGTTTCTATATGTTCCTTATATTGTGAATTTAAGATCTGGAGTAGATGGGGTGTTATTTCCAATTATAAATTGGTTAAAATGGATCCACACTCCAGATCAGTGGGCAGTCACCAGCTTTTGCTAGTGCTGTGATTGTCCACAATGTGAATTTTATATCTGGAGTTTGGGAGATGATTTTCATTAAATTCCAACTCTGAGACTTTCACTTGTATGTCCTTTACTTCTCTTAATTTTGGTTTGGACTAATTCTACTCACAAGTTGGGTATAATTGGCCAACATCACTTGACTATATTGTTGGAGACAGAAGTGATACACCATTTTGTAAAATTCATATTTAATTCATCGTTTGGAGTTAGAATGAGTTCTTTATAGTTGTGGAATCCTGAGCAATCATAGATTCCTATAAAATTTAGTTAAAGCTATGTTTCTGTTTTAGATTTTGGAGTAAATCCGTTTTGAACAGAAGGTCTGTTTTAGAGACCTTGTTGTGATTACTCTTTTCTCAACTCATAGCTTCATTACTTCTCCTTTCTAACCTTTAGTCCTTCTTAGGTGAGGTTTTGAAGTTTGCTCAAGCTTGGTAGCATTATTTGATTGTTAGATATCCTTACTACTCACTCAAGGTGAGTTCTCTCACACCGTTGTATTGATGTTTGCGTTTGCTAGTTAGCTCGTGTGTGATTATTTGAATTTATTATAAAGGCATGCTATATAACCATTGTTTTAATTCGTACATGTGCACTGTATGTAACTAATTATGGATATGGGGACACCACCAAAGGATACGGATTTACCGGTGCGGTGGGTAGGTAATATCACCAACGTAATACTCATCATGAGGTGCGGTGATTAGGGCCAAGTGATACGGGATCTTCCCGGTGCGGTTCAAACCTACAAGTCCTTCTTGTATTATTGGCATTGATTCGTTCTTTGCCCTTATTAAACAACTATAATTGGAAAATGGATTAGGGTTAGTAAATATGAATGTTAGTACAATGTCTGTGTTTGAATTCACTAAGCTTTGTGCTTACGCTTTCCCTTATAACTTTTCAGGTGTTAAGATTAAAGAGGCTAAGGCTTGACATGGAGCACCGGGACATCGCTACTAGTTATTTTTGTTGGGACCTTATTATTATTATTACTTCCGCACTTATTTTATATGATTATTAAGTTGATGGATTATGTTATGACTATTTCAGTTGTTTTAATTTAATTTAAGATGGGTTTAAAAGTTTAAAATTTTTGCAAAAAAAATTTGGGTGTCACAGAACTATGAAAAGGGATGTCGTAATCATAGTCTCAATTGTTTAGACCTTTTGCCATCTGCTTCAAATCTACTTGGTGGAAGTGTTTCCTCACCATCATTTTCATGAATCGGAGAGAAACCTTATGACCCTTAGATTTTATGGTGTATGTGTTCTTATCCACCTGGCAGTACAGGGCCTGCCATTGCTTCCAAGTTGTTATGCAACCAATTGAGAACTTTCAGAACTCCTATGCAAAGCCAACTTTAACTGGAATGGGCACAGAATATGTCAACACGATAGGTTATAAACCTCAAGTCGTGTGCTAGTGAAGAACCTCAGGTTTTATTCTTGATTAGTTCTTGAAATTCTTTTTAGGATCTTTAAGACTCCCACTATCCTCTTGACATATAAGACTATATTGCCAAATATTCAAGAGATAGTGCGGATTCTTTATCAAGACAAACACTTCACACAATTGGCCTTAGTTGGTCTTTGTTTTATCCAAAACATCACAACTTACCAATTTCAAATGTACTAGAGTAGGACACTTTTACTCTTACATTTGACAAGTGTTTTAAACCTTTCTTTAAGATATGTCACTCAAGTTACAATCTTGGAGTATGACTCTAGGAATTGTTTTGGAACGAAGTATGACTCATCTTCCTGATCTAACCATTTCAACAATTCATGACTCCTCTTCTTAGTCATAAGAATGCACTAAGATGACCTTTAGAGGACTAACTGTGATATGATTTCTAAATCATTAAGATGATCACAAACATGATACTAAAGTACTCTCCCATCTTTTCAGATTTGAGAAACTTTTATCTTTCTGCCTAATTTGATTCTTCCCATTCGTTCTGCCATACATTGAGACTTTTCCAATGTTTCAGAATTATACTTAAACTTGTAAGTATAACAATATTTACTAAACTTTAGTAAATCAAATAGTCTTAACGAGCTTTGTGGTGGACATGACCAGTGCACAAGAAAGTGTACTCGATCCCTTTAGTCCTTCACTTGACTCACACATCCATGTGAACAAGTAATTAGTCTTGATTTTCAAATGCTTGAAAGTTCTCATTCATCATACTATTCAACTTGCATGATTCCAAGTTTCGGTCCAATTGAAACTTGGGTGATGAGGAACTTTCCTGATTTGGTAAATTTAGACACTACCACAAATGAAAGAATCAAATCCATTTTCCAATATTGTTGTCAGTGGAATCATATAAGCAACAATTTTCCACAAATGCCATTGTAAGGATACTTCAAATAAATAAAATTAAACAATTTTCTTTTATTTTAAAACTTTGCGGAAAAACTTATCCTTACAATCCACATGGAAAATTGTTGTTATCTATTCCTTAGCAATATATCATAACTTCTTAAGCAACTGCTCAAAATTCTGATGCGATCGACGTCCATCTTCGCGATCAGAAGCAGCATATACTTCCTTTAAGCTTTCTCTCTTTTCTTTGATTCTTATAACATCACCATGTGACTCAGTCACATTATGTAATAAGAATCTCCAAATAGGAGCTTAACAGAGTTAGATAATGGACTTTACCTGAAGTAGAGTCAAACTTATTGACTTTAACATCCTTAGGTAAATTTGGCAGCTTCGCAAACAGTGCCCCTTTTCTTTGGCAATTTTAACAAATGGACCCTTTGGTAATGGTACATGGGACTATCACAGACTTAGCTTTTCTCTTTACCATTTGGTCAACCGAGTTGACTATGGCCGATCCCTTCCATTGGGAAGAGAATGCTTTTTCTGGATTTCCAGTGTCATCATTGTCAATGTCCATAAAGTTTTGGGAAGTCGATCTTCTAATCAAATTTGCTTTACTAGCCTTCCAAATCATAGCTGATTCAGTAGTACCAAGCAAATAGATAAGATCGGGTCTTGTCATAGTCTGTTTCATAGGAGTCCCAAAGGAACTCACTATGTGACTTAGAAAGTGATTGAACATCCAACTTTCTCAAGACTTTGACACCCAACTCTCTCGGCTTGTCAATATGTGACTTCATCTCTAAGATGTGATCACACATAGACCTTGCTTGCCATTAGGGCTTGAGTGACCTTGAACTTGTGGGTTAGGGAGAATAATTGGAGGAGGTGGAGGAAGAGAAGTATGACTTCCATGAGCCAAACTCGAGAAGTCATATTCATTAGGAAAGCTTGGTTTGGGAAGATCATTGTTGTCTAAACCAGACATCAACAATGGGAGAAATTCACGTAAAGTTGATTTAAGTCCTTAATATAACACCCAATATGATATATTAAGGCTAGGACCCAACAAACTATTTTATAACTTGGAAGAGGGATGCCGTAATCCAAGCTATAAAATATTTGAAGGTAGGTGAATGACGATTCACCAATTTCCACCAAGATAAACGAAATGTATTATTAGGTTTTAATTGGTTTTGAAACTCCTAGATTATTTTGAGATTCATTGAACTTTTCAATGGCATGTTTCAATCTCGAGTGTGCCCTTCAGGTTTTGTGAGTTGGATGCCGAGGATCACAAAACAAGGTGTGAAGTAACCATGCAAATATACTTGGTACCCTTAATATTTACCCCTCAATCGATGTGCCGGTTAACCACACACGCTCCAACGATAATATGATAAACATTAAGTTACCCTTTGCCTACCTTGTTAAGTCCAGGTTAGTGTGTCGGTTAACCACACACGCTCCACTAACAGCTTAAACAAAGTGCAAAGTGTAATTTTATGGATTAGCACCTTATTCACATTTTCCTAAGTAACTAAGATTGGGAATTTATAAGTGTTTAGTTACTTAGTATTTATCATTATACTTATAATGAAGGGAGAATTATAGTCCTTGTCCTACCTGTTCGGCTAACAACCCTCCACCGGTCAAGGAAGCGGTGAGTGAGAGTGGACACCCATTAAACTGCCATTTTATAGGCAGTAACCTTATACCCCCCTTATAGACCGGCTTCGTGAATGAGGCCTACTAATGGTAAGACGACTTGCTCTTATACATATAATATATTAAACTTTTAATATTATAATAGTATAAGGGTGTATTTTAGACATTTAAAATACTTGGTGGTTTAATCTATTAATTAAACTAGACTTTTAATTTAATTCAACTCAAACCATATATTTATGGATTAATAATACTCTTTTAATTAAACGCTTTAATTAACTATTAATAAAGTCCATTAGAGTTAATTTGAACTATTCAACAAAACATCATAATTCCAATTATTAAACTTAAAATTAAAACCATTTAATTAATTGTTTAAGTTATGAACCCAAGAGTTTTAGAATTCAATTCTTTTTTTCATAAAAAACTTTTCTCAAATTCCAAAACTTGAGGGCAAGTTTTGTAATTCTTGAAAACTTTTGGATTCCATAACTTATGGAATTAATGGTGTTTTATGATGAAACTTTCCATGTTCCATAACTTAAGAACAAGTTATGGAATTCTTTAAAACATTAACACCAAATTTTGTAACTCCATAAAAACTTTGAATCAAATTTTTTTTTTTAAAAAAAACTTTCATATCCATAACTTATGGAAGTTTCAAAAACCCTTAAGATCACAACTTTAAAAAAAACTTTTGAGCTCCAAAATTTTATGACAAAATATGTAACTCCTTAAAACATTTAGATCAAATTTTTAAAACTAATAAAATAATCATATCATTTTATCTTACTAAATTTGACATAATTCAACTCATATAACAAATGATTCAAATTTTACAAATAATTCGTTTTTCACAAAACAAGTAATTATCTTAAAATTTGACAAACGTCATGTTTTTTTTTTCCTTTTTTTTCCAACTTGAAAATAAAACATTTGCATCAATATAACAGAAAACAACCTGGCTCTAATACCATTGTTGGGTTTTTGAGCATTCTAACACTCCTAAGTGTACATGCAACCCTAAATACCTTGGATCTATGTTTTCTCTATTATACATGCAAATATTAACTATTCCAAGGTTTCATCCTAACTAGCATATTATGAAGCACCTATACTACAAAGTTCTAGTTAGATGACATACCTTTTGATGTAGCTTGATGTCTTCAAGCTTTAAGAGCTTAGCCCCATTAGTGTGGAAGCCTCAAATGGAATCACAAATCACCAAAACACCTTGGAAGAACTTGAGAGAATATGTATGCACACTAAAATCGGCCCACCCTTATTTTCACACACTTGTTCCAATTTTGTGAGCCAAGGATCCCTTTATATATTATGGAGTATTAGGGTTACATCCATGTAAACCCTAATACCCATGACCTTTCATTTACATAGGATCCATGGGTTAAAAGCTCCATGGACGATCCATGAAAGCTTAGCCCAACCTAAATGAACTTGGCCCATTCCATATATATAAGAGTCCATATTTAATTAGTTCTTTTTGATCACTTACTTAATTCTAAATTAATTCTTGATCAATACTAATTAAATAATATGATTCCATATTAATATATTAGAACTTATAATATATTAATGTAAATCATAAATATACTATTTTCAAAAGACTATCATAAATCATCAAATGTGAGGTAACCGTCATCCTCAAGCAAACGTCTCGGATCGGAGCACCGGCCGTCTTACGACTCAAAGCATCGGCCACCACATTGGCCTTCCCGGGATGCTACAGAATCTCACAGTCATAATCTTTCACTACATCTACATCTCCTCTGCTGCATATTCAGATTTGGCTGATCCATCAAATCTTTCAAACTCTTGTGATCGGTGAAAATGGTGCATCTAACCCCATATAAATAATGCCTCCTAATCTTGAGGTCAAACACCACCGTCCCCAATTCCAAGTCATGAGTGGGGTAATTTGCCTCATGAGACTTCAACTGCCTTGAGGCGTAAGCAATCACATGATCCCTCTGCATCATGACAGCTCCCAAACCCGAAATAGAAGCGTCACAATACACCACAAAATCATCCAATCCCTCGGGTAGACCCAAAATCGGGGCATCGCATAGTTTTTATCTCAAGGTCTCAAATACCATTTGCTGATCTGGACCCCACTGAAAGGTCACACTCTTCTTGGTCAAGCAGGTCAAAGGTACTGCAATCTTGAAGAAATCATGGATAAATCTCCGATAGTACCCCCGCTAGACCCAAGAAACTCTGGATCTCTGATGCGTTCTTCGAAACTTCCCAATGCATTATCGCCTCAATCTTGGTCGGATCCATCAAGATACCCTCTTGGTTGATGATGTGCCTCAGAAACTGCACCTCACGCAACCAAAACTCGCATTGAGAGAATTTGGCATATAGCCTCTCCCTCCTCAAGATCTCCAACACCTCCGTCAAATGCTGCTCGTGCTGCTCCTTGGTCTTAGAATAGACCAAGATATCATCAATGAAAATGATCACAGACCGATCCAGCATCGCCCTCCAAACCCGATTCATGAGATCCATGAACGCTGTTGGAGCATTGGTGAGCCCAAATGGCATCACGACAAACTCGTAATGACCATAATGAGTTTTGAAAGCTGTCATCGGTATATCCTCATCCCTGATCCTCATCTGATGATACCCCGACCGAAGATCAATCTTGGAAAACCAAGATGCACCCTGAAGTTGATCAAATAAGTTGTCAATCCTTGGAAGCGGATAACGATTCTTCACTGTTAGCTTGTTCAGCTCTCGATAATCAATACTCATCTTGTGTGTCCCATCCTTATTCTTCACGAACAGAATCGGCACTCCCCACAGGGAACTGCTCGGCCGAATAAATCCCCTGTCTAGCAGCTCCTGAAGCTGCGTAGACAACTCCTGCATCTCAGGCGGAGCTAGACGATACGGTGCCTTGGCTATCGGATCCGCACCAGGCATCAAATCAATATGGAACTCTAGCTGCCTCTCGGGAGGCACCCCAGGTAACTCCTCTGGAAAAACATCATGAAAATATTGCACTATAGGAACCCTGATCATCTCTGATGTGGCCTCCACCCTCGTATCTGAGACATAGGCTAGAAACCCATAACAACCTTGCTGAAGAAGTCTCCTAGCCCTCGCAGTCGAACAGAGGGTTAGCTCATGTGAGGCTCTCTCTCCATTGATAACCAGTTCTCCCCCACTTGGGGTTCGAACTCTCACCAACTGACGCTCGCAATCTATCATGGCCCTATTGGACCCCAACCAGTCCATTCTGATGATTACTTTCAATCATCTCAAAGGAATCAGAACCAAATCAATAGGAAACCCCTCGTTGAACATATTCAGAACATTCATCTGAAATACCCTCGCAGCGCTCACGGTGCGGTCATCTGCAATCTCCACCTCGAGTGGGGAATCCAAAGTCCCTGGAGCATCTCGAAACTTCTTGCTGAGCGCAAGAGATACAGATGATCGGGTAGCCCCCGAATCGAAAAGAACATGAGCCGACAATCCATTGAACAAAAAGGTCCCTATACAAGATCATAACAACATGAGAATAATAATAATATAAATAAGAAAAAAATAGATCACATATCAGTCACGACGTCTGGCGCTGCTCGGGCCTCCTCTGTGGTCATCTGAAATGCGCGGCTCTTCACCGCAACAGACTCCGCCTTGACCCGGCAGCCATCAGTAATCCTCATTGTGGTGGGCGCAGGCGCTGCCACAGCTCCTCTAGTCAACCTCGGACAGTCGGCCTTTTTATGACCGGTCTGGTTGCAGTGAAAACAAATCAAGCCCTTCTTGGGGCAATCCTTGCATATGTGGCACGGCTGGCCACAAGCATAACATGCCAAGCCTGTTGCCCGACAGGATCCACTGTGTGGCTTACCATACTTGGCATAGCGACCCCGGCCCTGCTGGCCCCTACTGGGAGGATCGGAGGTCTTAGGCTTCTTAGCCTGACCCACTGCTGCCTGAACCTGCTCCGGCTTCCGCTTTGTCCGGAGCTCCAACTCAATTTCCCGTTCCCGGGCCTTCTCCACCATGTCATTCAGGGTTTTGCACCCTAAAAAGCTCACAAACTCGCAGATATCATCCCTCAGCATGGAGTGATACCTCGTCTTCTTCATCTCCTGATCTGCAACGTACTACGGAACCAATAGTGCCCTCTCTCTAAACTTGGTGGTGATCTCTGCCACAGTGTCTGTCGTCTGCTGAAGATCCTGAAACTCCCTCACCAGACGTTGCACCTCAATGGCTGGTGCAAACTCCAAATCAAATCTCTATACGAACTCCTCCCAAGTCATTTCAGCCACACCCGCTGATCCCACCAATCTTGCGCCCGATCCCTCAGCATACAGGATGCGAATCCCACCTTTGCCGCCTCGGGGAAAAAGCTCGTGCTCTGGGCATTCTCCATGTTTGCAACCCAGCGTCGACTAGTGATAGGGTCCCTAATCCCAAAGAACTCAGGCTCACCGCACGCCTTGAACTCCCGAAATGAGGGAGGCCGAGCCCCAATCTGACCCGCAACAATCTCGGCTCGAAAGGACCTGATCCGCTCCTCCATAATCTCCATGATCCCTTCCTTGACGGTACCAAAGATCACCGGGGTAGCGTCAAGGATACCACGAGTAACCTCAGCCACGATAAGATCGTGCAACCTCTCATCAATGGGCTCCGAACCAGAGCCTGAACCTGATCCTAATCCTTATCCTGAACCCGAACCTCCTCGCGTAATCATCACCATCCTCTAGAGAAAACACAACACAAATAGCAATTGATAAGGAAGTTCGAAGGGGATTCCTCCTCATCGGACTCCTTAGAGCTTCCCGACATCTCCTTGTTTCGGGTACAGGTCCTGTGCTTTCAGTAGTACGGGCCCAATACTACCTTCCACACCTACTTGTACCTTCCTCAAGGCCATACATGATACCTCTAATTCACCCAAACACAATAACATGACCCACATAATACAGCATAAACTTAGATCCTATACTATTCTAGGATTTCTCAATCCTCACCGAACCAGAAACTTAAGTTAATCATAGCAGGTTGCCCTATGCATGCAAGTTATACACAAATAGAATCACATAGACTGTCAAATAAAGCTTCTACCCTAAACCACAACCAAACAGGCAACAGGAATAAGGCAAAATCCATCATTCTAGGGCTATGCAATCCTAGACATATAGAACTTTGAAAGCATACACTTAGCAAATAATCAATTCACTATCAATTTCCAAATATAACTATAGCATGGCTAATACATTGGGAACACTTACTTTAGCTCGGTCGATTACGCGCATTGTACTCTCCCCCTTTTACTTAAGAAAACCGTTTTCAAGAAAAATTTTAAATTTTGGTTTGTTTTGAAAAAGGTTTACCATTTCCTCGGTTTGACATCTGACACACCCGAGAGTGTGCCCCAATCCCTCAAACCAAAGCTCTAATACCAACTTGTAACAACCCAAAAATTCAGATAAAATTTTTCATTTAATAATTAGAAATCTCATTCATTTTTGTTTTTCCAAAATTCCATTACATAAACACATTGCTCAAAAGATCAGAGCATCCAAAACAACTAGTGCGGAAATAGTGGAGAGTGCACATTGCACCATCAAGTCGGGTCCTTGCCCTTAGAACCAGAAGTACCGGAAACACCCAACAAAACTGTAAGTATACACGCTTAGTGAGTTTCCCAAAATACGCAAAACACATAATCACATAATACCATGCACATATATACATAGATTTGCCATGGACTCCCTCCATGGTCTTCATCTGGAATGCCATGGGCTACCCTCCCCCCTTCATGGTCTTACATCCAAGGGCCATGCGCTCCCCCTCATGGTCTTACCAAGTGCCATGGGCTCCCCTCATGGTCTTCACATAAATCAATACATCCCAAAACCATTTCATATTCATCTACTAAAATCTCGGATCAAGTAATGGGCCGACATTGGTGCCTTCGACCCATTGGTATAGTGAGAAGACTCAATTCAGTCTGCTGAAAACAATCACTGCTCAACTACCAGCCAAAATCTCACACTGAACAAATATATAAATACCCTACTTAGGATTATAACTCAACCTAATCAAAGAGCCCAGAATTCTAAGTCCAAGTTCCTCCCTAATGGCCCAAAGGTCATTCCTTCACTAATGGGTCTAGCATCAAAGTCCAATTATATATTGGGCCACAAGGCCCAATAGGCCCAAACATACCAACATTGTCCCAAAGATAATTTTAGGCCCAAACACCAGCAAGTCCAGGCCCAAAACCATAAGGCCCAAAGGTCCGAAGTCCGCCAAGGCCCAAAGCTTCCTGAGAACGTACGCCCAGCGTACCTCTTCTGTATGCTTATTGTATTGGGCTAAGGGGATATACGCGTAATGTACAACATAGTACGCCCAGCGTACACTCCTCTCATGCACCAAAGTCCATTAAGTGCTTAATGCATGCAGGCTCTTCACTCAAATTCCAGATCTTGGTCGATATAATGGTCCTAAGGCATAAAGTTGGCAACTTTATCCCTTTGCATGCTATATAAGATCCCAACAACTCAATCTACTTCATTAATACCTTTCCAAAGGTCTTAACTCATGCATGGAGCCATAGAACACACCTTTAAGCTCAAATCTCACACTTCCTTGCAATATAGGGTTTAAGGACGAAATGAGGCTATGGAGGATTATTAGGGTTTGGTCCAAATGATATAAGGTTGTTTAAATAGGGTGATGCATGCTCAAGCGTATGCATATGTACGCCCATCGTACGGAAGGTCCTCATATACCAAAAAGAAATACTTCAAGGGCTAAAATGGAATACTTGGATTGGAGTGTTACATTTTGGACTGAAGGTTATGGATTGGAATCCAATTATTAATTGGATGTTATTTGGTATTGATAGCTCATGGATTTGTCGGACCAGCATCCAGATATTTATTCGTGTGATTCAGTAGTTCGGGGTGAGTTTCCTCACTGTGTTTAGCGGTTCGAAGGCACCAATGCCGGCCCATGATCTGTTATGCTAGGATATTAGATGTATATGTGACTCTTGTATGTATATGCTTGTATGCTTATGGGGCGGGGCCCGATGGTTATTATGTATGCTATGATCAGTTATGCTTATATGATCTGTATGTGGGTGGGGCCTATTATGTGAGTTTGGGTGGGGCCCGTTATACTCCTTTGGGCGGGTCCCGTTATATGAGTTTTGGCGGGGCCCATTATGTGAGTCTGGGCGAGGCCCGTTATACTCTTTGGGCGGGGCCCACTATGTGTTATTATGTATGGTATGTGGTATTTAGGGAACTCACTAACCTTTGTGCTTACGGTTTTCAATTTATGTTTCAGGTACTTCCAGTTCCAAAGGGAATGGCTCGGGATGATTACAGAGCACACACTACCTCGTTCTATATTTTATTGATTTACTCTTATATGATGTGATGATTGATACATTTTTTATTCGGATTTGTATGATGATGTTTTTGGGATACTGGTTTTATTAATTTAAAAATGAAATTTTTGGGTCTTATTTTTGGGACGTTATAGGATAGTTTGAGTGGATCTGTATGATTACTTGTTTTTCTGGTTATTATTTGTTATTTGATTATGTGTATATATCGACATATTGTGATTGGATAGGTTGAGGTGGTACTACTTTGTGCTGAAGGCCAAGATACTCAAGGCGGTCCGAATAGATTGTAGGCCTTACGAGGCGGTCGAGTCAGGTCGTAGGCCCAAAGAGCGGTCCAGATAGGCTATAGGCCTTGTGAGGCAGTCCATTCAGGATGAAGGCTCATATATGCATGTTGTTATTTGTTCGGTTGTGTAACATCCAAATTTTCATACCAAATTTTTCATTTTTAATTCCATATACAAACAGTTTTCATAAAAATCATCTCAGAAAAGTCATAATGTCAAATACAGTTCCGCATCAAAATATTAGCGTGTCCCAAAAATATCCAGTAATGTAATCTCCTGGCGAATGTGTACAATCAAGCCTTAGCTTTCCCGCGATCCTCAGAAGTACATGAAACATATTAAATCAACAACTGTAAGCATAAAGCTTAGTGATTTTCCCCAAAATACCACATACAACACAACACAAAATAAACAGCTATGGGTTATCAGCAACCCGGGATACCACCCGAATTTTAAGCACATATGAAGCAAACACAAATACAGTAATAGCCCTCAAACCCAGCTGGTCGTCATCATCATCATCATCATCATCATCATCATATATATATATATATATATATATATATATATATATATACAACGATTCTACCAAACATGTAAGAATAAGTGAGGAGACTCACATGATGACTGATAGAACTCACACCCGAACTATCGGAACTAGACTCCGCCTAATTAAATACACCAATTAACCTTTATTAATAATCAAGGTATTTTCCACACACACTACTAACCCAAGACTAGCCTAGTCCACACTTAGAGTAAAAGACTATTTTACCCCTATAAAACCCCTCACGGTCCATTTAAGACACGAGTAGTCAAATTCAACAAAATTCAACGGTCACCCATGACCAGTACGCTCGGCGTAATCACTCTACATGGGGCATAAAACGTAAGGCAAGCGAGACGGGCTCGAACCTAGCTATGTTGGGCGTAGTCAGGCGTACGCTCAACGTACGTAACAGATCTCAACAACCCCCCTTAAAATGTCTTAATCATCAAGACATCCATTAAAAACTCAGATCTGGCCCCTAAAGAATGTCTTCATCCATAAAGTCTCTGACTTTAAGCCTTTGAATGGCTATAAGGAGCTAAAACCCAAAACCCTAACTATCTACTTCATTAAAAACCCCATATCTCTTGCATGGAAGAAAGGAAATGGCCAAGTTAACATTTTTATGACTTTAGACATCATAAAATGTCTGAAAGGACAGCTTAATAGCTCTGGAGTACTCCATACACACAAATATCAAAGCTTTGGGACAAAAAGAACCAGCATGCAAGGCTAAGCAAGATCTAACTAAATAAGCTCCAAGGTTTGAACTTTATACCTTGAAAAGGTTCACAAGGAGATGAAGTTGTTGGATCTACAAGCTAGAATTCACCACCACCACTTGATTGATCTTCATTCTAACACAAAACACCCAAGAATCACTTTCCAAGCTTCAAAACTCTCATACATAAGTTAGGGTTCGATTTAGGGTTTGGAGGATATGGAGATATGGAGGATGGTCATGAGAAGGTCCAAGAGGGTTTATGTTGCTTAAATAGTGGCCTCACCCAAAATATTAGGGTTTTGGAGACAACACGAGTACGCCCGATGTACCCATATGTACGCTTAGCGTACTCAAACATTGACACGCCCAAGCCATTGACTTACGCCCGACGTACAACTTTGTACGCCCCGCGTAAGGGCCTTTTATGAAAACTTTTATAAACATAAGGACTGAAAGAGGAATTACCTGGAAACGGGTGTTATGGGTTGTGTGCGGTATATTGGGGAAACTCACTAAGTTTTGGCTTATAGTATGATTTCATGGTTTCAGGTACATCAGATGATCGGGGCAAGGTGAATGCATGATTGTGCAGATCATCCTTGAATATTTTATTGATAGATGATTTTGGGATACTTTGATTTATGATTATGGCTTTTTGGAAACAATGTTCTGTATGACTATTAGGTTTTAAATGGTTTTGAAAATGAAAATTTTTATCATGATTTTTGGGATGTTACATTCGATTTCCATTACTTATTATATATTTGATATTATTCATACTGATATTTGGACATCACCTTTACCCAGCAAACTTGGCCATAAATACTACATCATCCTTCTTGATGATTTTTCATTCTACCTATGGACTTTCCCACTCAAAGACAAGTCCGATACATTTCAAAACTTCTTTACTTTCACAAATATATTCAAACTCAATTCACAAGAAAAATCAAATCATTTCAAAAACCGCCTCATTTCACCAATTTTTCGAGTCAAACGGCATTCACATGTCCTTATACATCTTCCCAAACTCGTAAAGCTAAAAGAATTATTCGCACACTTAACAATATGATACACACAACTCTCATACATGCCTCTCTTCCACCATCCTTTTGGAACTATGCCTTAAACACATCTACATACCTTATAAATATACTTCCCTCTCGATCTATAACAAATTCAACACCCACCCAAATCCTATACCTCCGTACCCCCACATATTTCCATCTTCGTACCTTCGGGTGTCTATGCTATCCCAACATTTCTTCTAATATTCCTCATAAACTCGCCCTAAGATCCACCCCTTGTGTCTTTCTCGGCTATCCCAATAACCACCGTGGATACATTTGCCTCCCTCTCTCAAATTCCACTCCTATAATATCTCTGCATTTCACTTTCCATGATAACATATTCCCTTACTCCAAACTTCATATGCTTTTCTCAACGAAGTAGAACATTCTTTGTTGAATCTATATGCACAAGAATCACTATTGAGTGACATTGCTAATAATATATGATCCTATAGGGTCACACATTTATCAAGTTGGCATATTTTGTATATTTAATATTAATATGATTATTAATAAATAATATCATTTATTGTATTTAATTACGGATCAATTATTTTTTATGAAAATAATAAATATAAGAGAGTATAACTAGTTATTATTTCATATGGTATGAATTAATAAGTCATGCATAACCTTTTGGACTAGTTGAATCCTTTTGTCTTTTACATAAAGACAAAGTTTATATTTTATAAGCTTTGAGTTTATATTTTATAAACTTTGAGTTTATAAAAATTAAAGAATTCTCCTTCTTTCAAGAGGCATAGCCAAAATTATTGTTATAAGAAGAGAGGATGCTTGTCAACTTTCTTCTTATGTCCCTCATGCTTCTAAAAGGCTACTAATATATTATATTATTAAAATATAGAGGTATGTCTTACATGGGAGTATAAAAGGAAGGATTTTGCATGAGTTTTTGACTAGTTTTTCTTCTCTTCTCTCTTATGAACGAAATTAGCTCTCTTCCTACACCTTTCTCTCTTTTGAAGCAAGTTTGGTGAATTAGAAGCCCTCTTGAGTTGTCTCCTTTAGTGCTTATTTAATTTAAGTACTTAAAGGCTTAAGACACTCAATAATACAAAAAGGAACTAGCATTCCAAGTGTCTTACTGTTAATGGTGGATACACATAGAGAAATTCTATTCTTGAATTTCTGCTATCTTCGTCAACACCCTAAAACCAAGTGGGTTCAAAGGCTTCAAAGGTTGTTATTCTAAAACACTCTTTGGTTGTTTTTTTTTATTTCATTCTAACCTCTATAAATTGATCCTTGATGGTTTAGTTTTGATATAAACTAAAAATAAACTTGTTATTTTTAACGCTTCCGTTGACAGGTTTTTATGAAAAACTAACTTGTACTTTGTATCAAAACCCATCAGTGGTATACGAGCCATCTTTTATATGTTAGAATGATTTTTTATGTTTGATAATCTTTGATTTTTTTGAAAACAAGCATGGATTTGTTTTCTTTGGAAACTTCTTGGTTAAAATTGTTTATTTTTATATATAACCATTTTTCATGCATTTTGGTTATATAAAAGTTGTCTTAGAAAAAACAAAGATTTGTTGTAATAAATTAGTTAGACTAGTTGTATTTCCTTTTAAATGTAACAAGATGAAGAAATGACATCCTTAAAGAAGAATTTACCATTTGAGACCATAATCTCAACCATAAGCTTCTACTTCTGGTTTTGGGCTTAATTATAGTCTTAATGGATTAAGTGCAACAACTTTTACAACATGAAGATTTGAAGTTCTTTTGCAAACACGAGTTGACTTGGAAAGTGGGAGCTTGAAGACCTTTTGAAGTGTCCCTTAAGTTCTTTAGGAAAGACTTAATAATTCTTGTGATTGCTCACAAAAATTTTACTAGATATGGTTTGGTTTATACACATTAAAATGCATGCATGTGATGTTTATTTTTATGTTATTGTATGTTATGTTTTGTGTATGAAAATGAGTTTTACATTTCAAACAACATTTTAACATAAGATAATATCACTTGGAGTTTGAGTAAAAAATATTTAAAAGATAACATAATATGTTTATAAATGAATATTAATAAAAATGTTTTTACCGGTTACCGGTTTACCGGTTAAAAATCGAATTTTTATTAAAAATAGTTTTATTGTAAAAGTTATAAATACCCAATTTTAAAATATTTAAAATGATTTAAAAGGTGTTTAAACATGATATAAACTTCATATCTTTATAATAAATAATGAGTTTTTATTAAAAAGACTAAAATCGGTTTACAGCGTTAGAACGGAAAATAATAAAACTAGTGATTATTTTTTGCGTCGAAACTTAATATATGATATTGGTGTTTTAAACATAACGTGAGATGCTGATATTATGTTTTATTCATTCCAAATGATATTTAAAACATAAGTATCACCACCCAAGTTTTGGTTTATCAAATATGACTTTTATCATAAGATGCATAACAATTGAGTTTATAAAATAAAATGAGTTTATTCTACAAATTCATGAAGACATAACATTTTGATTGTTAAAAGGAGATTTAAAACTGTGATTTTATAACTCATCCAAAACTCCAAGTCTTAAATATAAAATTAAGTTTTATTAAGACTATTACCGGTTCTTAAAACCGATCTACGACTAAACTTTAAAATACCGGATTTTAGTTTATAATTGATCACTGATAACGGAAAATAAAATGAAGTTTTATTTGGAACGTAAAGAACCTCATAACAAGTAATATGGATTTTACAAAAGTGTACATGAATTGTTAGATGCATGTAATATTAATGAGACCATGTTTTTATAAACTGTAATTGTAAAACATATATATCAAACCTTTTCTTAAAAATGCAAGTCATTGTCGTCCTTTTGAAGAACATTCAGTATTATTTGTATGGTCTTAGTGTCACAGGGTCACCTGGTCATTAGGATTGTCTTATGATGTTTGGGGTAGTTTTGTAGTTTCTGGTCTCTAAAGGGTCACATTTTCACTGGTTAGTTGCAATACTACAAGTTGTTTCAAGTAGGATGATTTGATCGGAATCTTGTGTGATAAAGTGTAACGCCCGTAGATTCAAGCTAGCCAATTTAGAGACAATAAGCATCAAAAATGACTTTTTAATAGAAGATTATTTAGAATAAACAGCCTTAACCAAGTTATAGTAAATGTCACAAGGGTTCCGTACATATAAAGAACGCCGAAATCTGAGTTATAACGAAGAAGTTATGACTTGTCGAAGTTTTACGGCAAAACCGGCACAACACCGGGAATCGTAAAAAGTGATTTTTTGATAAACTACTTTTTAGCCTTAAAGATCTAAATGAAAGTTTTAGTATACATTAAACCGAGAACATACATAAAAAGAACGCCCAAATCTGACTTCGTATGAGGAAGTTATGATTTTTCTAAGATTTAGCACAGTAGTGCACAGCCCGAAATTTGAATTTTAGATCGGTCAATTTTTAGCCAAAATAATCGAAACGATAAATGAAGATATCGTTAATAGGAGTTAAACGATAAAAAGACAGTCGAAAACGGAGCTCGTATGCGAAAGATATGGACGAAACTTAGTCCCCACTCTTCAAGCGCGGCGAATTCTATACAGTTTTGTAAATCTGAGATAGAATGAGAATTAGCCGACGGGGTCTAAATGAAAGTTGTAGTACTCGTAAATACCAACGCGTGGATATAAAGAACGTCGAGAATAGAGCTCATATGTTAAAAATATGGACGAAACTTGGTCCCTACTCTTCGAGCGCGATAAATTCGATACAATTTTGTAAATCTGAGATAGAATGAGAATTAGCCGACGGCGTCTAAATGAAAGTTGTAGTACTCGTAAATACCAACGTGTGGATATAAAGAACGTAGAAAACGGAGATCGTACGCGGAAGATACGAACGAAACTTAGGGTCTACTCTACGATAAAACCCCTATAAATAAAGGGTGAATCCTTCATATTTTCTTCACACCATAAGCCTTTCTTTCTCTCTCTAACTTCTCTCTAGACTCCCAAAACCCCTATAAATCCCTAGTAACCTCAAGTTGCTAGAGGAAAGACCCGGAGCGCCCGAAGGCTCCGAGAAAAAGAGTTTTTCGGCTCAGAAGCTCTGCTCCAGCGGAACCCGGTTTTTAGCAAAACCCGCTGTAAATGAGATACGCCTACCCTACTTTAAATATAGCTTATATTTAAATATAATATCGTTATTATTAACCTATAAATAAGATTTATCAGTGATTCAAAGTCATTATACTGATTGATCTATTTACGGGGATGATGTCTAGGCTGTGATTTAGTGAGGTGTTTAAAGTGGGATTTCCAAACAATATATTTCGTATACCAAACGGACCCTACCTCCGATATGATCCTATTGGGTTGTTCCTTACTTGATAGATCATGAAGTAGACTCTGAGTTAATGACGAATCTAGACTAATAATTAGTCGCAATAAATATTAGACTAAAATCTAGTGGTAATAATACTAGGTTTCGTCGAAGGAAATCATATTGTTAAGAAGCGAAGCGCTGCTCGAATGTCGAGTCGTCACTTTAACAAGTGAGTGCATAGTTACTTTCATCTTACACATAAATATGAAGTATTTTATATAAATTACGTGCTACGTGTGCATATTATCTGTATACTTTCTATCTATGCTGGATAAACGATTTTATACATGTTTTAAATGATTTAAACTGTATATGTATTTTATATCTACAAAATATGTTGGGTAAAACATGGGTAGATTAGAGATGAGATAAATGATGAGCGATGAAAGATGAGATGAATGATAAGCGATGATATATGAGTGGTAAATTATGGTGAGAAGCGATGACCTAAGCGATGAGCCAAACGATGACCTAAGCAATGAGCCAAGCGATGGCCCTGTCATCTAGCAGAGTATGGATGACAACTACGGACTATTCTAGACAGTCCAGTGGAACACTAGCAGGCTCGCAACCTGTAGGTGTTATGAACGATGTGTTCACCTGGTGTACTCTAAACTCTGGCGACTATGCGACTTAGTGCCTGTTGTATAAACCCTGGCGACTATGAGACTTAGTGCCTAAACCCTGGCGACTATGCGACTTAGTGCCTGTCGAGTCAACCCTGGCAACGATGGATTTCGTGCCGATTCCTTAGGATGATCCTTAGGAATGAATGAACGAGGAATAGCTAATTCTTAGGGTAGATCCTTAAGAGTAAAGAAGATAATGGGGATGGGTAATTGGGTTGATTGTTTGATGTTTAAACATAATAATTATATTATTGTGGGTTGAAAACCCTATGTACTCACCAGGTTTCCCAACCTGACCCACTCAAGCTTATTTGAATCACAGGTGCCGATACGAAGTTACATTACACTGAGAGATTAAAGAGGTGTAGATCACTAGTGTAAATGAATGTAAGTTTTGTTTATGCTTATGTTTTTGTATTGACAATGACATCCCAAATGTTTTAAAATGAATAAAAATACATTTCTTCGGAAATGCTTTGATAACATATTTATCATGTTTTACTGGGAACAAATTCTGCAACATTTTATCAAAAGAAGTACTCTGATTTTTATAAAGCATAAACAAAATCGGTCTTTTCTTGCCGTGAAAATAGGGATGTCACATAAGGTCACCTAAGCATAAGAGGTCTGAGGCATAGATGAGATAAACATCCCAAGTTAAACAATAGTTGTTTAGGATCCCATTATCTAGGAATTACATTTCGTATGCAATTGGTAATCGCTACCTACCGAGTTTGATTAAGTTAATGGGATAAAGGTCACCTAACCATTTACTTGTTTCGTAACTTGGATCCTAGACTTTAGTAAATTAATGTTTTAAGAAACAATAAAAGGTATTAATTTTTAAAGACTAAATATTGAAACTACTAAATGAAACTTTGTTAAATTCTCTTAATAACTGTTAATACTCTTACGCCCTACAAAATCTCTCTCTTGATGAGTTTCAAGAGATAGTAACATTTGATGGTTATAATTTATATAATTGGTATAATACCTTGAGGTTCTTCCTTAAGGATAAATAGAAATTATATATACTGAAAGATCCCATACATGAACAAACTTTGCAAACCAGTCAGTCTGATCATGATACTTTGATTGAAGTATTATTGTGATGATATTGATGTGTTTCACATCATACTGGAGTAAATAACCTTGACTTCCAAAAAGTCTTGGATAATTATGAAACATATCAGATGTCTTATCGAGTAAAACAAATATTCCATCAGAACGGTAGAAAATGCTTCAAGTCTGTTCAACCATTGAATAAAGGAAGATCTAAGAGATTGTGTACTCAAATAGACTTATAGTTCAGTTAAGGGAAGGACAACATAAACTCATAAATCAAGAAAGGATTTAAATTATTAATGTATTTTCTATTGTGGAAGAAACTGGACATTGAAAGAGGAACTACTTCTCTAATCTCATCGAGCTGAAGAAGTCTGACTTGGATAAGACTTCAGATATCTATATGATAGAACTATTTATTTTTCCATCATTCATTTGAGTATGTTATAATTTAGGTGACTCTAAAAATTGATATTATGTGATGATGACTGGAATAAATAATCAACTGATTACAAACGAATGGTATTTCATGTTGAAGATATAACAAGTGTTGTTATAGTCTGTATTTAAACAATAGATGTTTTGTACCTATTTTATAGGAACATGTAATAGTTGTAATTTATGAATAAATCTAGATTTTCTTATCGTTTAATCGATGTTCACGTTCAGGATCTGAAATGATGTATTCTGTGTTAAAATATATTTTTTCATAATGTCATTTATGAAGTAAATCTATAAGCTTTCATTAAATTAATAGTTCTAAAGAAAACACTTATATAATCAAATCATATTTGATTGAAACTTATCTATGTCATAATCATCATGACTATATAAATATGAAACACATATACCAACTTCAAAAGGATGGAATTTTGAAGGCAAATGAGTGTGATTCATTTGATATATGTGAATCCTATTTATAAGGGAAGATGATTCGCAAGTGTCTTTATCTGTTAGTAGTTAAAGAACAAAGGTTTTACAAAGAATTACACATAAGTAATGTATGTAATCCTTTCAATCTATGAATAGATTTTGTGATAGATACTTAATCAATTTCACTGACGACTTTTATTTGTTATTGTTGAAACTTTTGATTTTCTCAAATTGTTTAAAAGTGAAAATTGAAATTCCACTTAATGAGACCATCGTTAACCTTACGTTGTGATAAAGAAAATGAGTTTTGTAAACCAATTCTTCTTGGAACATCTTTGGAGTTGTGAAATCGATTCACAACTCATTCCGTCAAAAACACTCATTCGTCATTAGTATGTTTCTTGTGCCACAGGATCACCTGGTCACTTGGATCTACCTTTTGATGTTCGAGGTAGTCTTCGAATTCGCTAGTGGGATAGGGTTACCTGGCTACTGCTTGAATGTCAATGATACAAGTTTTTGAAGAGGAAAAAACATAGACCTTACAGTCTATTATAGATGTTTTAAAAGAACTATGTACTTTATAAAATTTTCGAATTATGCTCACTTTAATAAATATATACTGAATATATATATATATATATATATATATATATATATATATATATATATATATTACAACCAAACAAATAGACTAAATGCTTTCATTAAAGTAAGGATGTAATGGTTTATCCTTATCTAAAAGGTATGGAGTTATGGAGCTTATGTTAGAAAATGAGCTTAACCACTCTAGTACCTACTAATTGCATTTATGTAGACTATTCGAAATGATTGTTTAAGATGAAGTCTCTACTAATCCCACTAATTGTCATTCCAGAAGATAAGTGCTTAGAAAGTTCTTTTCTACGTGGGAGCAATATGGAACTTTAAGAGCTAAAGAACTATAAGCTAAATGCATCATAGTTTGGAACTAGCAAGTTTTCAACTGTTGTTGAATCTGCTCATTAGTTGATCAAAACTAATAAAACACATAGAGACACATTCATGTATGATTATCAAGTATGGGCTTGATTAATCTTCCTCGCTATATTACGAATATAAGGACTAAGTGAGTTTTCAAAGGAGAAAACATACATGAATGAAAATCTTTCTAGATTTAAGCTAACATCTCAAAGTGAGAATTCTCTTTCTTATAAGTTAATTACATATTATGATTTAATTTTAAATCAAGATGAATGTTATGTATACTACAAAGCTAGTGGGAGCACAGTAACGTTCCTAGTCTTATATGTAGTCGACATACTAATTTTTGGAATAAAGATCTATATAGATAGATCATGGCAACTTAAAGAAAGTAAAATTGCATTAATTCTTAAGGATCTTAAAGAGATTGTTATATTTTCAAATACCACATGACCTGATTTTGAGAACTCCTCAAAATCATAGTACAAATGTTTTGACTAGATAATATGATTGTATTCCATATGCTGATACAAATCGGATTAATCATACATGTCATGATTATGCATGAAGGCCAGATAAACCGTATGCTTAGAGCATGTCGAATAATACCATTATAATCCGAGAACAAGTCATGGTGTTACTTAAAGGAGCATTATAAAGTACTTGTGAGTATTAGAGAAATATTCTTAATCTGAGAAGTATTTGAAAGAAAGTTATGTTTAAAGCTGTTACACATGTGCTAAACTTTCAAATAGATTGAGATGACTTTCAGTCTCAATCGGGCGTGTCTTCATTATGAATGAAGAGAAAGTTACATGGATAGTGTTTCCATGTAGATTTTAATTACGGTTATAGATTATATTTAGAGTACATTGTGGTTTGGAGAACCACATACAAAGATGCTTAATGTATAGTTCATTATGACTATGAGTAATCCCATTATGCAAGTATCGGTATCTAAGTCATATTTAAGCATCTAATACATTCTCAATAGTTTTCTATATATATATATATATAAAGTGGAAATGTTATTATTCACAAAGTTTATACAAATAAAATTTGTCAAGTCTACTTAATAAAGATCCTTCATTAGCTAAAACATTAAAGTCAAGTTGGTGCTATAGGGCCTTGTTGATAGAAGTAGATGTGTTTGATTGAAATTTAGTATTTGGATATTGGAACAATACAAGCAACATATATTGTAATGAGTTGAGATATTGGATACGAGTCTCTCATTAAATAATTGTTGTGTTCTATATTAGCATGTTTAAATCCTTGAATAACTTGCTTATTCTAAATGTCCATAATCGATCATAGTTGTGGGAGCATCTGTGAGGTAAGACTAATATGAGTGGATTAGTTGATTTTCATATAGATGAAAATAACAAGAGCTGCTACCATCTTCATAGGTACTTGATTAGGAGAATAAGTATTGGACTTGACCCGCATCAAAATCACTTTATGGATCGTAGTCAGGAGTGATGTTTGGATCAAGGTTGTATCTTTGTATTCTTAGATGTGAGATACATATTTGGGACTTGAAATGCAGGAATTATTGTGCTTTGACATGGTTTAACATTGTTCCATAAAAGGCAATCATAAGCACCATTGTTGGGTATGACATGAACTACAATGATAGACGTATGTAGTCAACATGGGATTTGTACCCTTTTATTCGTTGAGAGTTAGACATCTAAGGCCTTACTAAAAGTTGAACGCTAAATGAGATTGATGGCGATCCATATCTCATGTTCAACATGATGTCTGATACAAAGGAATAATTGATACCACGCCTTTAGTAACAACTGTAGCTCAGAGCTCCTAGATTGGCTATTGATGAGATGGCATAAGGGGTAATATCTCGTTGCTAGACATTAGCTACTGTTTATGTGAGTCTATAATGAATCTTGTGCAAGTGGGATATTGTTGAATCTATATGCCCAAGAATCATTATTGAGTGACATTGCTAATAATATATGATCTTATAGGGTCACACCTTTATCAAGTTGCACATTTTGTATATTTATTATTAATATGATTATTAATAAATAATATCATTTCTTGTATTTAATTATGGAATAATTATTGTTTTGTGAAAATAATAATTATAAGAGAGCATAACTAGTTATTATTTCATATGGTATGAATTAATAATTCATGCACAACCTTTTGGACTAGCTGAATCCTTTTGTCTTTTTGACTTTTACCTAAAGACAAAGTTTATATTTTGTAAACTTTGAGTTTATAAAAAGTAAAGAATTCTCCTTCTTTCAAGAGGCATGGCCAAAATTATTATTATAAGAAGAGATATTGCTTGTCAACTTTCTTCTTATGCCCCCCCCCCCCCATGCTTCTAAAAGGCAACCAATACTGTATTTTATTATAATATAAAGGTATGGCTTAGATGGAGTATAAAAGGAAGGCTTTTTCATGAGTTTTTGACTAGTTTTTATTCTCTTCTCTCTTATGAAAGAAATTAGCTCTCTTCTTACACCTTTCTCTCTTTTGAAGCAAGTTTGGTGAAGTAGAAGCCCTCTTGAGTCTTCTCCTTTAGTACTTATTTGAGTTAAGTACTTAAAGGCTTAAGAAACTCAAGAATACAAGAAGGAACTAGCATTCCAAGTGCCTTCCTCTTGATGGTGGATACACATAGAGAAATTCTATTCTTGAATTTTTGTTATCTTCATCAACACCCCAAAACCAAGTGGGTTCAAAGACTTCAAAGGTTGTCATTCTTAAACACAATTTGGTTTTTGTTTATGTCATTCTAACCTCTATAAATGGATCCTTGATGGTTTGGTTTTTTTATAAAGCGAAAATAAACTTGTTATTTTTAACACTTCCATTGACCGGTTTTTATGAAAAACTAACTTATATTTTGTATCAAAACCCATCATTCTCCCTACCATACTCACCCCTACTTTATTCCATCCAACCCTCCTCCCTCCAAATCTAATTCCTACCCCTCACTTTCGGTTCCTAACCAAAACTCTCCCACTACCTCCACCCCCCTCATCCCTCATATTCCCTCTAACACATAACAAACCTCCCATTCACCAACCAGTCCAACCCTTCCTCCATCTCATCCCATGCAAACTCGCTTAAAAAGCAGGATCACCAAACCAAAGACCATATTCTCTCTTCACACCCTGTTCCACCAAATCCATAAGTTGCACTCCTTGATAAAAATTGGCTTGATGTTATGACCACAGAATAGAATGCTTTATATTCTATAGGAAACATGGGATCTTGTCCCACGACCAACGGGTCAAAATATAATCCATTGCCACTGGCTTTTTCGACATAAATTTAAGGCCAACAGTACTCTCGAATGCTACAAAGCACGATTGGTTGTAAATGGAAAAACACAAGAGATCGGTATTGACTGCAATGAAACATTTGGTCCTGTTGTCAAACCTGCCACAATATGTACTGTTTTAGCCCTCGTTTTGCGTCGAAATTGGGGCGTCCATCAGTTGGATATTGAAAATTCTTTCCTACATGGCCACTTGAATGAAATGGTATACATGCACTAACCTCCAGGGTTCTCCAATCCTAATTACCCACACTATGTTTGCAAGCTAAAGAAGTCTCTCTACGGACTAAAACAAACGCCTCGGGCTTGGTCTCAATGGTTTGTTGCATATCTTCTGACTATTGGGTTTGTGTGCAGTAAAAGTGACACCTCCTTATTTATATACCAAAAAGGTAATGACATTGCTTACCTTCTCCTTTACGTGGATGACATTGTCTTAACAACCTCATCTACAACTCTCAAAATGAGTTTCATCCTCTCTCTAAAACAAGAATTCGACATGACGGATCTCGTGCCCTTGTCGTATTCTTTGGGTATCTATGTCCCTCGCACGGAGAACAACATGTTTTTATCGCAAAGGAAGTATATAGATGTCATCGTTAAACGTGCCAACATGGAAGCTAGTAAACCCGTCGCCACTCCAGTTGACACTATAACGCCTGGTTCCTGGTATGTATTTAACTTATAATTTATACTATTTTATAGAGCAACTCGACGAGTTGGGAGCCCCAAACTCATCGAGTAGAGATCATAAGGGCCACGTTTTTTAAGTGACCTACTCGACGAGTTGGGAGGCCTCAACTCGACGAGTAGGCTGGAAAATATGAAACCCTAATTTTTGAGTAAACACCTTAAACCTTTTATGTTGGCCTCATTTTACAGTCTCCACTGTCCTAACCCTAATTCTTGAAATCCTAAGCTACTTTGAGTGATTGTGAGCTATTTTGGGTGTTTTTGGTGTGTGTTGAAGCCATTGGAAGAAGGAAAAACTTGAAGACTCAAGAAGGAGCTTATAGATCCAGAATCCTTGCCTCATCCATGACACTTTTCTGGTATAAAGCTTGAACATTGACTTGTAGTTGAGTAGATCTCCTTTTTGGGTTATTTTGCTTGGTTTTAGCCCAAATATCATGGTCCTTGGGAGTTGGACGTCCCAAATGAGTTAACACTTCAGATCTAGGGCCCTGAGGGGTTTTCATGGCATAAAGGTGCCAACTTTATGGCCATGGAAGTCCCATGCAACCTTTAGACCATCATTTTGGCCTTTTGGAGCTTCAAATGGCCATGCATGTAGAGAAAGCTGGGACTTTACGTGATCTGTCAGTCCCTAGATACAAGATTTATGAGTTCATGGTCTATCTTGTAGTTTTGGTGGTATTTGGATGAAGACTTTGGCCTTTTGGGGTTAGGGTTTGAGCTTAATCTCATTAGGAAGGGTATTGATGGGTAAAGGTGGAAACTTTACCCTCCTAGAGGCATTTTCGGTCTAGATCTAAAGTATAGAGTTAGATCTGAAGAATAATGGCTTAATAAGCTAAGAAAGGGGCTAACAGACAGAGGAAATCGACGAGTGCAATGATGGACTCGAAGAGTTTATTTGAAATGTCCCGATTCTGTTGATAAGGAAGAACTCAAAGAGTTCATGGAAGAACTCTCCGAGTTAGATCGCGATATCACGATTCTATGATTCATGGAAACTCGACGAGTTGAAGGGTAACTCGACGAGTTGACTCAGAACTTTGACTTTGACTTTGACCTTGACCAAGCTTGACCTTAAGGGGTTATGAGTATGAAAGGGTAATTAAGGAAATATTTTATGTGTAGGGGATTGAGTTGGGTTGATATTCGGAGCCGGGGACTATTCAGATACTTTCAGTTTTCGAGGTGAGTTACCTTCCCGGTGTAAGTGGGTCGAAGACACCAATGTCGGCCCACTAATAGTTGTTTACAGTAGAGATGATTGTCTTTGTGATAATTGTCTGGTTTGCCACTATATGTTCAGATTTATGTGCTTGTATGCTATGTTATTAGGTGGTAGTGGTAGGGGTGAAATAGACCCCGTAACCGGTTGAAAGAAACCGTAGGAGTAGGCCAGCACCCAGATATGCTAGGCAGTATGTGATTATGTGCTTATATGCTAGGATATTATGTGGTAGTGACATGGGGTGAAATAGACCCCGTAACCGGTTAAAAGAAACCGAAGGGGTAGGCCAGCACCAAGATATGCTAGGCAGTTACCGGTTGAAAGAGACCAAAGGGATAGGCCAACACCCTGATATGCTAGGCGGTTACCGGTTGAAAGAGACCGAAAGGGTAGGCCAGCACCCTGATATGCTAGGCAGTACTGGTTGAAAGAGACCGAAGGGGTAGGCCAGCACCCGGATATGCTAGGCAGTATGTTTATTGTATGGTATGTGGTATGATGGGGGAACTCATTAAGCTTCGTGCTTACGGTTTTCAGTTTTGGTTTCAGGTACTTCTACTTCGAAAGGGAAGGAGCCGGCGTGATCGCAGCGCATTACACTATGATTTTCCGCACAGGAGATCTTTGGGAATTGTACTCTGATGTTGCTTTCTTATGAGATGTTTTGGATATTGGTTTTGATTATGTTATGGGATGACACTATTGATTTTTTCAGACTACTGGTTTTTTATAATTACGTAATTAAAAATGATATTTTTGTTCATGAGCATTGGGATGTTACAATTTGGTATCAAAGCCTTGGTTTGAGGGATTCGGACACGCCTTCGGGGTTGTCAGGACTCAAATCGAGGATTTGATAGATTTTTACAAGAAAAGTATTTTTTTTTTTCTAAAATTTAAAATAAGGGTTTTGGATAAAGAACAAGGAGTGTGATGCGTGCAATCGGCCGAGCTCAAGTAAGTTTTCCCCAAGATACCCATACATGTTATATTATGATACGAAGTGTGAATATGTGAACTGCATGCTAGATTAGGGCTAAGGATCTAGGAATGATGCCTTGTATGCCTACTATATGTGCTTATTGAACTGCATGCTAGTATTGATTAGTCAGTGATATGATGGCATGTTTAGGATATGCCTGGTTTTTGTTACTCAATGCTCGAATGATGCTTACTCTGTGATTTTAGGAGTTCTAGACATCTTTAATTAACTAGTAAACGAATACGTTAAGTTACATATTACGAGGACTAAATAATTTCAGAAGGTTAGGTCTAGCCTTATTTCGCAGCTCTCGTTTGAGTCCAACCGTTGTAGGGCATGACCTCTCATTCGAAGAATTATCTGGTATTAGTAATATGTAATGGTATTCGCGAGCTAGTTAGGGAGAGATAGCAGGGACTTCTTTTGCAGCTGATGGTGGAGAGTGGGTCGGAGATTACCCTAGGTCAAGCCTAGGATGAGATTAGTGACAGGAGCTATTCGACTGAGAATTGCATTCATGGATAGGAAGCGGCTTTGGTAACCCAAGGCGACCTAGGAGGAAAGTACGGATAGATGTGGAAGGTATAATGGGCTCGTACTACTGAAAGCAGAGGATCCATACTTGACTCTTGGAAAGCTGCGGGGAATCAAGAGTGGCAGAGTGTGAGACCTATCGATGTTATGTATGACCCTGACGATTGTGTGGTTTGTTTCAGATGGTGGTGACGCGTCATGGAGCAGGGGGCTCGGGGTGTGGGTCAGGTTCGGGTACGGGTTCCAAACCAGTTGATGATGGATTGTGCGAGTTCATTGCATCCGAGATTACGAGAGGCATCCTTGAGTCGACCCCGGTGATTTTCGGGTCGATCAAGGAGGGTATCATTGAACTGATGGAGGATCGCCTTAGGGCATTCAGGAGTGACATGGCACCTGTCCAGTCAGAGACTCGTACGCTCTCTTTCAAGGATTTTAGGGGATGCAGAGCACCAGACTTCAGCGGTGTGAAGGACCCTATTGTAGCGAGACGATGGATTGCGGTCACTGAGTCTGCACAGGTGACAAGCTTCTGCCCTGAGGGGTCGAAGGTCAGATTTGATGCTGGGTGTTTGAGGGAGCGAGCTAGAGAGTGGTGGGAGGCATCGATGATACTTTGGGAGCCCCAGCCATTGAGGCCATGACCTGGTCAGATTTTTTGTCCATGTTTCGGGCGAAGTTTGTGCCAGTTGTGGAGGATCAGTAGCTGGCCAGGGAGTTTTTGGATATGAGACAGACTACTGAGATGGTGGCGGAGATTACTGCCAAGTTCAGGGAGAGGGCCTTATTGGTTCCCCAGTACGCGGGTGACGAGGAGATGAAGAAAACCCGGTACCATGATATGTTGAGAGCTGACATTCAGAAATATGTCAGCTGTTTTTCGTGCCCAACTTTGGATGATATGATAGCCAGGGCATGAGAGAGGGAGATTGATATAGAGCACATCAGGAAGAGGAAGGCGAAGACTGGGCAGACGACTGGGGTTTCGGTGAAGAAACCCAAGGGATTCGACTTGAGGTCGAAGGGCCAGCAGGGTTGGAGCCGCTGAGGGAAATGCGGCAAGACGCATGAGGGCGTTTGCAGAGTAGGGGGATCAGGTTGCTATAACTGCGGCAAGTTGGGGTACTTTAGCAGGGACTGTACTGCCCCTACCCCCACCATTCAGACATCACATATACTTTGGTTTCACTGCAATCAGCGAGGCCATAAAAAGGCCAACTTCCCAAGAATGGTATCAGGAGCGCCAGTGGCGGCGCCAGCTCCATCGACCCTGCGGATCACAGATGGCCACTAGGTCAAGTCTAATGCTCCTGTGGTGAGGAGTCGTGCCTTCCACCTTACCGCAAGGAGGCGCGTGTCGCACCAGATGTGGTGACTGGTATGTTTCTTCTCCCTAGTTTTTATTTTATGTCAGTTTTGATATTTATATTCCATGTATCTTGTTTTACGATCGTTCCATATGAACGGTATCCCAGTGCTGGTATTATTTGACTCGGGGGCTACCCGATCCTTTGTATCGCTCGCGCTTAGCAACTGATTTTTGTTGGAGCTCCAGGGGAGCTGGACTGTCCCTTTGATGTAGAGATTGCGGATGATAGGACCGTTCGGGTCGCGAAGGTTCATTGGGGATGTACACTGCAGTTGTTCAATGAGCAGTATTCTGTGGATTTAGTCCCTATTCCCCTGCAAGGGAATAAGGTTATTATGGCTATGGACTGGTTGAGCCCCAATAGGGCATTGATCGACTGCGAGCAGCAGCTAGTGCGAGTTAGGACCCCAAGTAGGGGAGGGTTGGTGATTCAGGGCGAGAGGCTGCAAGGTGGACCGAGCTTATGTTTGGCAACAAGGGCGAGGCGCTACCTTCAGCAGGGTTATACAGGTTATGTCGCCTATGTAATGGATACCCGGGAGAAGGGTAAGGCGACCGTGCACGATGTACCGATCGTACGGGAGTACCCGGACGTGTTCCCGAATGATTTTCCTGGGGTACCTCCGGAGAGGCAGGTAGAGTTCAGGATTGACCTAGTTCCTGGTGCGTTTCCGATAGCCAAGGCACCATATCGGTTGGATCCTCCCGAGATGCAAGAGTTGTCTACACAGCTACAGGAGCTGTTAGACAAGGGATTTATCAAGTCGAGTAGTTCGCCATGAGGAGCCCCGATCTTGTTTGTGAAGAAGAAGGACGGGTCACATCGGATGTGTATAGATTATCGGGAGTTGAATAAGGTAACGGTGAAGAACCGTTATCCCCTCCCGAGGATTGATGACTTATTTGACATGCTTCAGGTGCATCTTGATTCTCCAAGATTGATCTGCGATCAGGTTATCACCAGATGCAAGTCAGGGACGACGATATGCAGAAGACAACCTTTGAGACTCGCTATGGTAACTATGAGTTCGTGGTGATGCCGTTTGGGCTCACCAATGCCCCTTCCGCGTTCATGGATCTCATGAACCGCGTGTGCAGACCGATGTTGGATTAGTCTGTGATAGTTTTTATCGATAACATCTTGGTGTATTCCAAGACTCAGGAGCAGCATGAGGAGCACCTGAGGGAGGTGCTGGAGACACTAAAGAGGGAGAGACTTTTCGCAAAGTTCTCCCAATGCGAGTTTTGGTTGCGCGAGGTGCAGTTTCTGGGGCACCTTGTCAACCAGAACGGTATACTGGTCGACCCGGCCAAGGTAGAGGCCGTGATGAGATGGGAGGTTCTGAGGTCTCCATCTGAGATTCAGAGTTTTCTTGGCCTGGCGGGTTATTATCGGAGATTCATCCAGGATTTCTCCAAGATTGTTGTTCCACTGACCCGACTGACCAAGAAGTCGGTGACATTCTGTTGCGGGCCTGAGCAGTAGGCGGCCTTCGAGACTTTAACGCAAAAGTTTTGCGAGGCAGCGATATTGACTCTGCCAGAGGGCGTTGAGGATTTTGTAGTGTATTGTGACACGTCTATCACGAGCTTAGGCGCAGTATTGATGCAGAGAGGTCACGTCATCGCTTACGCCTCGAGGCAGCTGAAGCCTCACGAGGCGAATTACCCGACACACGACCTGGAGTTTGGGGCAGTTGTTTTTACCCTCAAGATTTGGTGACACTACCTCTATGGGGTCCATTGTACTATCTACACGGACCAAAAGAGCCTGAGGTACTTGATGGATCAGCCAAATTCAAACATAAGGCAACAACGCTGGTTGGACGTGGTGAAGGATTATGATTGCGATATCCTCTACCACCTGGGGAAGGCCAATGTGGTGGCCGATGCACTCAGCCTCAAGGCGGTCGCGACTCCGATTCGGGATATATGCCTGAGGATGACAGTGATTATTCCACTGCTGGAGCGGATTAGGGAGGCTTAGGTCGAGGGTATGAAAGAGGATCACCGAAAGTGTGAGCGGATCATAGGGCAGGAGGCTTCATTCGACTATGATAGCCATGGGTTGTTGACCCTGCATCGGAGGGTCTGGGTTCCTTACTGGGGCAGTGTACGCCAGGTACTGATGGAGGAGGCTCATAAGTCGAGATTCTCCATTCATTACGGGGCGACGAAGATGTATCAGGATCTTCGCCCTGATTATTGGTGGCCATGCATGAAGCAGGATATAGCTTGGTTTGTGGAGCGGTGCTTGACTTGCAGGAAAGTCAATGCCGAGCACCAGCGACCTCACGGCAAAACGTAGCCGTTGGAGATTCCTATGTGGAAATGGGAAGACATCACTATGGATTTTATCACAAAGCTTCTCAGGATCGCATGTGGAGTGGATTCTATTTGGGTCATCGTGGATCGGTTGACCAAGAGTGCACATTTCATCCCGATCCAGGAGAGTATATCGGCTTAGAAGCTAGCCGAGATCTACGTCCGCGAGGTGGTGGCACGTCATGGGGTGCCGGTTTCGGTTGTGTCTGACCGAGATGTTCGCTTCACTTCCAGATTATGGAAGCGGTTTCACGACGAGATGCGTACTCGTCTTCACTTCAGTACAGCTTTTCACCCTCAGACAGATGGGCAGAGTGAGAGGACGATTCAGACTCTGGAGGATATGCTACGCGCATGTGTATTAGATTATTCCATTTTGTTGGGAGTTGGGATACGTATCTTCCGTTAACGGAATTTTCGTATAACAACGGTTATCGCGCTAGCATAGACCGACCTCCCTTCGAGATGTTATACGGGAGGAAATGTAGGACCCCAATCTGTTGGGGCGAGGTCGGTCAGAGAGTCATGGGGAGTACCGAAGTGGTACTCAAGACTACTGAGATGATCCAGCAGGTCCGGAGCAGGCTCCAGACTGCTCAGAGTCGGAAAAAGAGTTATGCCGACAAGTGCCGGTCGGACCTGTAGTTTCAGGTGGGGGATATAGTTCTCCTGAAGGTGTCACCTTGGAAAGGTGTCATCCGGTTCAGGAAGCGGGGAAAACTGGGCCCCAGGTTCATTGGTCCGTTAAGGGTTTTGGCTCGGGTGGGCGGGGTTGCATATCGACTGGATCTGCCAGCCGATCTTAGTCAGATCCACAACACTTTTCATGTCTCCCAGCTGCGGAAGTGCTTAGTTGATGACTCCACAGTTGTGCTCTTAGAGGATATTCAGGTGGACGACCGCCTGAACTACGTTGAGAAGCCAGTGGCGATTCTGGATCGGAAAACAAACACCTTGAGGAACAAGGTTGTGCAATTAGTGAAGGTGCGGTGGATGTGGGGGCCAGAGGAGGAGATGAGGGAGCACTATCCAGGATTATTTGAGACAGCAGACTTCGAGGATGAAGTCTAAGACAAGTGGGGGAGAATTGTAACGCCTAGTTCCTGGCATGTATTAAACTTATAATTTATACTATTTTATAGAGCAACTCCATGAGTTGGGAGCCCCAAACTTGTCGAGTAGATATCATAAGGGCCGTGTATTTTAAGTGACCTACTCGACGAGTTGGGAGGCCTCAACTCAACGAGTAGGCTGGCAAATATGAAACTCTAATTTTCGGGGTTTGCACCCTATTTAAACTGTGACATCCCCATTTTCACGGCCATAAAATACCGATTTTGTTTATGCTTGTTTGAAAATTAGAGTAACATTTTAAATAAAAGTGTTGCGGAATTTGTCCCAAAACAAAATATGATAAAGATTTATCAAAAGCATTTCCAAGGAAATGTATTTCATTAAAAGACTCGGGATGTCATGTTCGATACAGATCAAAAGCATAAACAGTACAATATAAGCCTTACTACATTATTTCATATCTACAGGCTTATATCCGTAATCCCTCATCCAAAACATCACATCTATGCTCGAGCGCCACTACCTGTAATACATGAAACTGAGTGGGTCAGTCTTGGGAGCCTGGTGAGCGCATAGGGTTTTCAACCCACAATAAATAAGTTTATTAATTTCATCAATCAACAATACCCGATTACCCGTTCCCGTTATCCTCACTTTACGTCCCTACACCTATCATAAGGGACCTAGCCTAAGGATCATCATTGGGATGGACACTACTGCTAAGGGGGTTCCTCAGCAATAAATGTCCTAAAGGCAACCATGAGGGGGATGGAGTACACCGGTGAACACATCGTTCACAAACACCTACAGGTTGCGAGCCTGCTAGCGTTCCACTGGACTGTCTAGAAGAGTCCGTGGTCGTCATCTATACTCCGCTAGATGACTGGATCACCAACAACATCGAGGCCTCTCATCATTTTATCACACATCGTCTTATTACATCTACCCATGGTTTACCCTTACTATCTTCTTTCGGCATTGAATCGCAGCATCGTTGGCGCTAAGCCAATCCATTCCCAAAACGATGTCGAAACCGTTCAATTCTATGGGTAACAGCTCCTCGTGGAATTCATTTTTGTTTATATCGATGACGATGTTCTTAATACGATTACTAACAGGTACGAACTTGCCACTGGCAACTTCCACAATTAGGGCATTATCAAGTTTTTCTATAGGCAATGCTAATTTTCCTCCAAATCTATGCGATACAAAGGAATAGTTTGCTCCCGAATCAAATAGTATATTGGTAGGCAATCCATTTACAAGAAAGGTACCTGAAGCGACGTCTGCTGCCTCCTTTGCAGCCTCGAGCGTCATCTGGAAGGCTCTTGCCTTCGACTTCGGTGGAATGTTGGGTCTTCCTCTGCCTCCTTCTTCTTCGGGCAGTCCCTCGAAATGTGCCCTTCCTCGCCACACCCATAACAGACTTTCTTGGTGAGGGTGCATTCATTGGCATAGTGCCCGGTCTTTCCACACTTAAAGCAGGTGACTTCTCCGTCGCATTTTCCGGAGTGCTTCTTCTTGCACTTGTCACACCACTTTGCTTCGGCTCCTCCTCCCTTCGAACCGGACTTTGAGAATTTACTTTTCTTGTTGGACCTTGAAGATCCATCGAATTTCCTTTTCTCACCAGCCTCGGCCCTCTCCAGACCCCTTTCCTTTTGTTGGGTCTCCACATTCTTAGCTGCTCGAACAGCTGATTTCAGAGTGGTTGCCATCTTGACTGTCGGGCCAAAGTCGGCTGGCAGTCCGTTTGCGAACTTCTCAATTTTGGAGAGTTCAGTTGGCACTAGGTATGGAAACAACTTCATCTTTTCCGTGAATGCAGTAGCGTAGTCGTCGACGCTCATCCTTCCCTTCTTCAAATTTTGGAACTCATTGTTCAAATCAATCAGATCTATCTCTGAACAATACTGCATCTTCAATTGTTCCAAGAACTCTTCCCATGACATTTTCAGGGCTTCTCCTCGCGGCATTGTATCTGCCAATAGCTTCCACCAGCTCAAGACTCCAGTTTTTTTCAGTTGCCTAACTGCAAAGACAGTCTTCTGTTTCTCGCTACAGTTGTAGCTCTCGAACACCATCTCCATTTCGGAGATACAATCCATAATCTCAACAGGCTTTGGGCTTCCTGAGAGACTTGGTGGCTTGGCACCCAAGAAATTCTTATACATCCGCCCATCCTTGTCGTTTCCCCTCTCCGGGTCATTCCTTTGTTCTCCTTGAGTCCCAACTTGACTCACATGGCGGCTATAGTTACCTTACTCCGATTGCTCGGGAATTGGCTCTTGTTGCACAATGGGCACGGTGGCTTCGTCCCTATTCTCTTGCATCATTTGCCTCATTTCTTTCCTTTGTTCAGCTAACATAGCCCACATCATGGCTTGTACTCCAGCCATGGTGATTGGCTCAGGTGCAACTTCTACTACGACTGGTATTTGCTGTATCACTGGGGGTTGATCTCGGTTCCCATTTGCATTCACGTTTCCGCTACGGGTCCTTGCCATTTTGATCTATACACCGAATAAGGTGAATTTAGATCTTTATTTAGGATAGTCGTTTAAATCATCCTTATCTCTCCGAAACGTTTTCATGCTAGTTCTAATATTGTAGTCGTACGTTTAGAATCTTAAACACATAAGGTTTCCAGATCCGGTCGGCAACAGACCATAGATCCGAACAAATAACAGCATATCAGACACAAAGCATTTAGCACATAAAAGCATTTTAGACATAATTCCTAAAATAAGCTAGTGCTCACACCTCACAATCATCGCTTAGCATTCTAAGTTTAAGTCTAGAAATCCTACAAATTCCTAGTTCGCTTAAACTAATGCTCTGATACCAACTGTGACATCCCCATTTTCACGGCCAGGAAAAGACCAATTTTGTTTATGCTTGTTTGAAAATCAGAGTAACATTTTAAATAAAAGTGTTGCGGAATTTGTCCCAAAACAAAATATGATAAATATTTATCAAAAGCATTTCCAAGGAAATGTATTTCATTAAAAGACTCGGGATGTCATGTTCGATACAGATCAAAAGCATAAACAGTACAATATCAGCCTTACTACATTATTTCATATCTACATGCTTATATCCGTAATCCCTCATCCAAAACATCACATCTATGCTCGAGAGCCACTACCTGTAATACATGAAACTGAGTGGGTCAGGCTTGGGAGCCTGGAGAGCACATAGGGTTTTCAACCCACAATAAATAAGTTTATTAATTTCATCAATCAACAATACCCGATTACCCGTTCCCGTTATCCTCACTTTACGTCCCTACACCTATCATAAGGGACCTAGCCTAAGGATCATCATCGGGATGGACACTACTGCTAAAGGGGTTCCTCAGCAATAAATGTTCTAAAGGCAACCATGAGGGGGATGGAGTACACCGGTGAACACATCGTTCACAAACACCTACATGTTGCGAGCCTGCTACCGTTCCACTGGACTGTCTAGAAGAGTTTGTGGTCATCATCTATACTCCGCTAGATGACTGGATCACCAACAACATCGAGGCCTCTCATCATTTTATCACACATCGTCTTATTACATCTACCCATGTTTTACCCCAACATTTTTGTAGATATAAAATACATATACAGTTTAAATCATGAAAAACGTGTATAAAATCATTCATCCAACATAGACAGCAAGTATTCAGATAATATGCACACATAGCACGTAATTTATATAAAATACTTCATATCTATGTGTAAGATGAAAGTAACTATGTGTTGGATTAATGTCTAAGTCCATAACTATATTTGGTATGTACTTGACCCGACCCGGCATGGTCCATTTGTGTTGCACTTCACCAACACAATTTATATGGATAGTCTTTTGAGAATAGTATATTTATGATTTATATTAATATATTATAAGTTCTAATATATTAATATATAATCATATTATTTAATTAGTATTGATCAAGAATTAATTTATAATTAATTAACTGATCAAAAGGAACTAATTAAATATGGACTCTTAGATATATATATATATATATGTGTAGTGGGCCAAGTTCATTTAGGTTGGGCTAAGTCTTCATGGATAGTCCATGGAGCTTTAACCCATGGATCCTAGGAAATGAAAGGTCATGGGTATTAGGGTTTAACCCTAATCATCCACACTATATAAAGGGTCTTATGGTTCATGAAATTATGCTAGTGGCTAGTGTGGATACACTAAAGAGGGCAATAACCGATTTCATAGTGTGAGCCAAGTATCCATATTCTCTAAAGGTTTTCCAAGGTGTTTTGGTGATTTGTGATTCCACTTGAGGCTTCCACACTATTGGGGCTAAGCTCTTAAACCTTGAAGACATCAAGCTACATCAAAAGGTATGTCATCTAACTAGAACTTTGTAGTATAGGTGCTTCATAATATGCTAGTTAGGATGAAACCTTGGAATATTTAATATTTGCATGTATAATAGAGAAAACATAGATCCAAGGTTTATAGGGTTGCATGTACACCATAGGAGTGTTAGAATGCTCAAAACCCAACAGTGGTATCAGAGACATGGGTTGTTTTCTGTTATATTGATGCAAATGTATTCTTTTTTTCAAGTTGAAGGAAAAAAAAACATGAAGTTTGTCAAATTTTATGATAATTACTTGATTTTATGAAAAACTAATTATTTATAAAATTTGAGTCACTTTACTACAAGAGTTGAATTAGGTCAATTTATTAAAAGATAGAATGATATGATTATTTTATTTGTTTTAAAAGTTTGATCTAAATGGTTTTAAGGAGTTACAAATTTTGTCATAAAATTTTGGAACTCAAAAGTTTTTTTTTAAAGTTATGATCTTAAGAGTTTTGAAACTTCCATAAGTTATGGATGTGAAATGGCTCATTTATTAACTCTTTAGGTTATGAATTCCAAGAGTCTTCAAAGGATAATTGTCAAAGTTTCAAGATTTGTATTAGTTTATATGATTATCTAATTTCTTGAAAATTGTTGATGTGAATTATCTTTACTTATGAGTTTAATCTAGATCATAGAAAAATTATTTGATTATTGTGTTAATTGGAATATTTGATCTTAATGGTTTTTATGAACTCCATAACTTGTCCTCGAGTTATGGAAAGTGAAGAGTTTTTCTTTTTAAAGTGTCATTAAGTCTCATAGGTTATGAAAATAGAAGAGTCACTATTTTTAATGTCATCATTAAATGATTTAATGTCTTCCATAACTTGTCCTCAAGTTATGGAACTTGATTTTTTTTTTCATTAAACCTTAATTAAACTCATAAGTTATGAAATGAAAAGTTTTGAATAGTTTCAAAACTTGCCCTCAAGTTTTGGAATTTGTAAAGTTTTCACTTATGAATATTTTAATTCCAAGTTAAGCCCTTAGAATTTTAAAAGTTAAAATTCAACCCTTATACTTTATAATATTATAAGTTAATAATATTTATATATATGTATAAGAGTAAAGTCGTCTTACCATTAGTAGGCCTCATTCACGAAGCCGGTCTATAAGGGGGGTATAAGGTTACTGCCTATAAAATGGCAGTTTAATGGGTGTCCACTCTCACCCACCGCTTCCTTGACCGGTGGAGGGTCGTTAGCCGAACGGGTAGGACAATGACTATAATTCTCCCTTCATTAAAAGTATTAATGATAAATACTAAGTAACTAAACTGTTATTAATACCCAATCTTATTTACTTAGGAAAATGTGAATTTGGTGCTAACCCATGAAATTACACTTTGCACTTTGCTTAAGTCAGTTAGTGGAGCGTGTGTGGTTAACCGGCACACTAGCTTGATTTAACAAGGTAGGCAAAGGGTAACTTAATGTTTATCATAGTATCGGTGGAGCGTGTGTGGTTAACCGGCACATCGATTGAGGGGTAAATATTAAGGGTACCAAGTATATTTGCATGGTTATTCACACCTTGTTTTGTGATCCTCGGCATCCCAGTCACAAAACCTGAAGGGCACACTCGAGATTGAAACATGCCTTTGAAAAGTTCAATGAATCTCAAAAGAATCTAGGAGTTTCAAAACCAATTAAAACCTAATAATACATTTCGTTTATCTTGGTGGAATTTGGTGAATCGTCATTCACCTACCTTCAAATATTTTATAGCTTGGATTACGGCATCCCTTTTCCAAGTTATAAAATAGTTTGCTGGGTCCTGGCCTTAATATTTCATATTGGGTGTTATATTAAGGACTTTAGATCAACTATCTTGAATATCTCCCAAAAAGATGTCTGGTTCAGACATCTATGATCCTCCCAAATCTCTTGGAACTTCACTTCCTCCACCTCCTCCAATTATTCTCCCTAACCCACAAGTTCAAGGTCACTCAAGCCCTATTGGCAAGCAAGGTCTATGTGTGATCGCATCTTGGAGATGAAGTCACATATTGACAAGCCGGGAGAGTTGGGTGTCAAACTATTGAGAAAGTTGGTGGTTCAATCACTTTCTAAGTCACATAGTGAATTCCTTTGGGACTACTATGAAACAGACTATGACATGACCCTTAATGATCTTATCTATTTGCTTGGTGCTGCTGAATCAGCAATAATTTGGAGCACTGGGAGAGCAGATTTGATTAGTAGATCAACTTCCCAAACTACCATGGACATTGACAATGGTAACATTGGATATCTAGAAAAACCTTCTCTTCCCAAGGAAAGGGATTAACCATAGTCAACTAGGTTGACCAAATGGTAAAGAGAAAGGCTAAGTCTGAGATAGTCCCATTACCAAAGGGTCCATATGTTTATTTTGCCAAAGGAAGGGGCGTTGATTGCAAAGCTGCCAAATTTACCTAAGGATGTTAAAGTCAATAAGTTTGAGTCTACATCAGGTAGAGCCCATTATCTAACTCTGTTAAGTTCTATTCTGAGATCCTCATTACATGATGTGACTGGGTCACATGTTGATGTTTTAAGAATCAAAGAATAGAGAGAAATCTTAAAGGAAGTATATCCTGATTCTGATCGCGAAGGTGGATTTCAATCGCATCAGAATTTTGAGCAGTTGCTTAAGAAGTTATGATATATTGCTAAGGAATAGATAACAACAATTTTCCATGTGGATTATAAGGATAAGTTTTTCCGCAAAGTTTTAAAATAAAAGAAAATTGTTTAATTTTATTTATTTGAAGTATCCTTACAATGGCATTTGTGGAAAATTGTTGCTTATATGATTCCACTGACAGCAATATTGGAAAATGGATTTGATTCTTTCATTTGTGGTAGTGTCTAAATTTACCAAATCAGGAAAGTTCCTCATCGCCCAAGTTTCAATTGGACCGAAACTTGGAATCATGCAAGTTGAATAGTATGATGAATGAGAACTTTCAAACATTGGAAAAGTCTCAATGTATGGCAGAACGAATGGGAAGAATCAAATTAGGCAGAAAGATAAAAGTTTCTCAAATCTGAAAAGATGGGAGAGTACTTTAGTATCATGTTTGTGATCATCTTAATGATTTAGAAATCATATCACAATTAGTCCTCTAAAGGTCATCTTAGTGCATTCTTATGACTAAGAAGATGGGTCATGAATTGTTGAAATGGTTAGATCAGGAAAATGAATCATACTTCATTCCAAAACAATTCTTAGAGTCATACTCCAAGATTGTAACTTGAGTGACATATCTTAAAGAAAGGTTTAAAACACTTGTCAAATGTAAGAGTAAAAGTGTCCTACTCTTGTACATTTGAAATTGGTAAGTTGTGATGTTTTGGATAAAACAAAGACCAACTAAGGCCAATTGTGTGAATTGTTTGTCTTGATAAAGAATCCGCACTATCTCTTCAATATTTGGCAAGATAGTCTTATATGTCAAGAGGATAGTGGGAGTCTTAAAGATCCTAAAAAGAATTTCAAGAACTAATCAAGAATAAAACCTGAGGTTCTTCACTAGCACACGAGTTGAGGTTTATAACCTATCGTGTTGACATATTCTGTGCCCATTCCAGTTAAAGTTGGCTTTTCATAGGAGTTCTGAAAGTTCTCAATTGGTTGCATAACAACTTGGAAGCAATGGCAGGCCCTGTACTGCCAGGTGGCAAGAAGTTAAGATTGCATAAGTTCAATCCATATGAGTTTGGATTTGTCATTATCCTTGTCTTATGACTATGGTTTTGACGATTCACATGGATAAGAACACATACACCATAAAATCTAAGGGTCATAAGGTTTCTCTCCGATTCATGAAAATGATGGTGAGGAAACACTTCCACCAAGTAGATTTGAAGCAGATGGCAAAAGGTCTAAACAATTGAGACTATGATTACGGCATCCCTTTTCATAATTCTGAAATTGTTTAGACACACATGCATGCTATCTAAGGAAAGGTGTATGATTTTGATAAAGTTTTATCAAAGCATCTCGTATCAGAAATCTGAACTTTGGTAAGAAAGTCAATAAAGTATTGATTTCTAGAAGTCCAGCTGATTTCTGAGTACATGTCAAAGCTAGTGAGAGCATAAGTGTTATGTTAATAATCATCATGTTAGTGGGAGCATGATAATTATTGTTAGTGTTGCAAGTTACCATTGTTAATTATAGAAAACAAAAGTTTCAATTCGTGAGGCTGCAGGGATTGAAAAAGTTGTTTTGCTATAATTAAGGGAGAGGATTTACTTCATTTCAGTTCTAAAGGCTTAGATTGAGACCTTAATCATCTTTAGTCAAGAATATATATACGAATTTCATGTTGGATTGGTTCAACTTAAGGAAATTCTATATATTGCGTTCTCAAAATTCGATTATGATTACGGCATCCCTCTTCATAGTCAAATTTTGAGAACGCAATATATAGAATTTCCTTAAGTTGAACCAATCCAACATGAAATTCATATATATATTCTTGACTAAAGATGATTAAGGTCTCAATCTAAGCCTTTAGAACTGAAATGAAGTATATCCTTTCCATAACTTGAGTTTGAAAACATGGCAAACAAAAATATTGTAGCAAAAGACTGGTCTAGAATCATGTCTTTATGTGAGACATCATGAATCGTGTACCATTTGCTTTGGGTACAGGATCGATTGCATGTGCTATAATATTTGTCATTTCTAAATTTTTCCAAATGCCCAGAGGCATTAAGAAGGGAAAAGGTCTAGAATTGGATATGACTAAAATGATTAAGCAATTGCCGAGGACAATCTGAGGTTTACCAAAGATTGGTTGCTCAGGGACAGTTGGAAGTATAGTGCTAATTTTGGAAGGACCATATTGACATATTCTGAAAAGAGGCATCTCTTATTCAGAAGTGATAGTCAAAATGAGAATATGGAGTTGTCTCCATAGGTGGAAGTTATCTGTGTAAGATTAGAAAACTTAATGCAAGAAGCATGTCCAAAGCAATGTACTTTGAATATGAGACTTAGTTTCAATGGAGTTGATCTCCATTGGAATACCTTATAATGATTGTTGACAAGTCTTTGTGACTTTGTACATATTCATTACAGGAGGGTCAGTGCATATAAGTTTAAAATCTAAACAGATTTCGATAAATGATAGGAATTTGAAATTCTCACATTTTTCGATAAGGATTTGGGAGTGTGAAATTAGAATCATTGAAATTATGTTCAATTGGTTTATTTCACAAAGTAAGGATCATAGACAAACATAGAGTGCATACTTGGTGTATGGCAAAGCTATTGTTTAAGAAAAACATAGTGTACATGCTTGGAGCATGGGACAACTAGTGTTTTTAATTCAAGTATAAAGTTGATAAAACCGAAACAATGAATAATGAGTAATCAGTATGGTGATAAATAAAAGTGTTTATTTATATTCATAGGGTTTGATACCATATTTGATTCATTTATTCTTGTGTTTCACTTTGCATGTTTTGACTTCCAGAATAACTAAGTCGCTCTTCCTGAATGATTAAGTTATTCAAACCATCCACAGTCGGTCATATGTTGGAAGTAGATATGAATCAAGACTGTCATGGGTTGGTTTGTAGAGGTCCAAGTTGGTGGACAAAGTGGTGCTACAACACTCATGAGTGCTCATAAGTTCTGAGTATTGGATTCAACCCACGCTCATTTGAATCACTTCATGGATTTTATCACGAGTGATCATGAGACGATAATATCTTATATTCTTAAAACCTAGAGATATGAGTTGTTACTATGAGTTGGTTATACATTGATTGCACGAAAACGCATTGGTAACTCGATGTTATAAAACGTGCCTTTGTGTATGATTCAACAAGTAGTAGAACAAGCCATATGAGTCGAAGTTTATCCATTCCTTTTACCTTCGGAATAAAAGCGATATATGTGGGCCCCTCGATGATTTCGCGATGACACATGTGAGTGCTTGGCCAAGCCAGGACTGATTTGATTTGTTCAATCAGTCAGTCATCATAAATCGAAAATCGGGAAACAATAAATGGACAGAGAGAATGATTATAATCCATGTCTCAGTCCATATGATATCCAGAATGGAGGAATATATGATCCCTTATCTAATGGACAAATCATTGACAGAGGTCAGAGTTCATTGACAAGATCAGAGTTCGACAGCGGCTTTAAGAGCTACGATTGCCAGTTGGTTTTTGAAGTCATACTCAATAATAGTTTTAGACTTATCCAAGTGGGAGACTGTTGGATTAATGTCTAAGTCCATAACTATATTTGGTGTGTACTTGACCCGACCCGGCATGGTCCATTTGGGTTGCACTTCACCGACACAATTTATATGGATAGTCTTTTGAGAATAGTATATTTATGATTTATATTAATATATTATAAGTTCTAATATATTAATATATAATCATATTATTTAATTAGTATTGATCAAGAATTAATTTATAATTAATTAACTGATCAAAAGGAACTAATTAAATATGGACTCTTAGATATATATATGTGTAGTGGGCCAAGTTCATTTAGGTTGGGCTAAGTCTTCATGGATAGTCCATGGAGCTTTAACCCATGGATCCTAGGAAATGAAAGGTCATGGGTATTAGGGTTTAACCCTAATCCTCCACACTATATAAAGGGTCTTATGGTTCATGAAATTATGCTAGTGGCTAGTGTGGATACACTAAAGAGGGCAATAACCGATTTCATAGTGTGAGCCAAGTATCCATATTCTCTAAAGGTTTTCCAAGGTGTTTTGGTGATTTGTGATTCCACTTGAGGCTTTCACACTATTGGGGCTAAGCTCTTAAACCTTGAAGACATCAAGCTACATCAAAAGGTATGTCATCTAACTAGAACTTTGTAGTATAGGTGCTTCATAATATGCTAGTTAGGATGAAACCTTGGAATATTTAATATTTGCATGTATAATAGAGAAAACATAGATCCAAGGTTTATAGGGTTGCATGTACACCATAGGAGTGTTAGAATGCTCAAAACCCAACACTATGCACTCACCTGATTAGGTGGTGACTCGGTACTTGAACAGCACTTCGTTATCTCAAAACAATTTTTCCTTGACCAAAACCTAGTATCAATACCACTAGAGTTTAGTTTTAACGTTAACCGCGACTAATTAATAGTCTAGCTATTATTATTATTATATAAGCGTTAAATAACACTCAATATAACTCATAATAATAGCCCAAATAATTATTTTAAGGACCTAATAACATTACTATAATTATTTAAAAGTTATATTAAAAATTGCGTAGGCGTAGCTCACTTACAACGGATTTTAAAGAAAACCGGGTTTTGCTCGGAGCAGCGTTTCCGAACCGAAAGACCCTTTTTCTCGGGACTCCGGGAGCCTCGGGGCTTCCTTAGGGTGCTAGGGATTTTTCCTAGGGCTTAGGGGGTTAAAATGGGTAGTGAGAGAAAGTAGAGAGAGAAAGGAATGAAGAAATGAGTGAAAAATCCGGAAACCCTCGCCCCCCTTTTATAGCCTGCGAGGCCTCGGACTACGTTGGGCGTAATCCTTGGCTACGCGGGGCGTAGATGGGATAGGGCTCCAGCTCGCGTACAGCTGGCTCGCACTCGGACTCGGAAGGATAAGGCCAAAGGTACGCTGGGCGTACCCAACTTCGGACGCGGCGCGTATGCGAGATTTCGTGGCGATCATCGGATGTGAGGCTGTGCTCAGCAAGCAACGGCTGAGATTTGGCCACGTCACCACCTCCTTGCAGATTTCACAATTTTCCTTTCCGACTTCTAAAAATCATAACTTTCGCATACGAGCTCCGTTTTCAACGTTCTTTATATCCACGCGTAGGCGGGAACGTAATCTACAACTTTCGTTTAGACTCCGTCGGCTAATTTTGACTTTATTTTAAAAGTTATATTTTTAACAGGCCGGGACAGGATTGGTCCGTTAAAAATTCATAACTTCTTCATCCGACGTCCGTTTTCGTCTGTCTTTTTATCGTTGTGCTTCTATTAACGAGATCTTCGATTCTCGTTTAGGTTGTGTCGGCTAAAAACCGCTCGATCTAATATTCGAACTTCGGGCTGTACACTGCTAAGCCGAAACTTCGAAAAATCATAACTTCCTCATACGAAGTCAGATTTGGGCGTTATTTTTATGGACGCTCTCGATTTAACGTTTTCTACGACTTTCGTTTAGATCGCTAAGGCTAAAACTCGCTCTATCGTAAATTCACTATTTACGCTTCCCGGTATCGTGCCGGTTTCATCACGAAACTTCGACGGTCATAACTTCTTCATTATAACTCGGATTTCGGCGTTATTTATATCTCCGAAATCCTTGTTTCGACCACTACAATTTTATGTAAAGATATCGGACTTATCTCATACTTTAAGTTTGACGCTTATTTTTATTCTTTATTAATTGTACATTTATAATTAAACAATAAGCACATAAATTCATATAATTTACAAAATACTCAAATATTTCATCTTTATTACATCAAAAGAGTTACAATAGTTGACCTAGACTATTACATCGTCTAAAATGCTTAGCCCCGAAACCCGGGCGTTACATAAACACCTTAAACCTTTCATGTTGGCCTCATTTTCCAGCCTCAACTGTCCTTACCCTAAATCTCGAAACCCTAAACTATTTTAAATGATTGTGAGCTATTTTGGGTGTTTTTGGCGTGTGTTGAAGCCATTGGAAGAAGGAAAAACTTGAAGACTCAAGAAGGAGCTTATATATCTATAATCCTTGCCTCATCCATGACACTTTTCTGGTATAAAGCTTGAACCTTGCCTTGTAGTTGAGTAGATCTCCTTTTTGGGTTATTTTTCTTGGTTTTAGCCCAAATATCATGGTCCTTGGGAGTTGGATGTCCCAAATGAGTTAACACTTCAGATCTAGGGTCTTGAGGGGTTTTCATGGCATAAAGGTGCCAACTTTATGGCCATGGAAGTCCCATGCAACCTTTAGACCATCATTTTGGCATTTTGGAGCTTCTAATGGCCATGCATGTAGAGAAAGCTGGGACTTTACGTGATCTTTCAGTCCCTAGATACCAGATCTATGACCTCATGGTCTATCTTGTAGTTTTGGTGGTCTTTGGATGAAGACTTTAGCCTTTTTGGGTTAGGGTTTGAGCTTAATCTCATTAGGAAGGGTATTTATAGGTAAAGCTGGAAACTTTACCCTCTTAGAGGCATTTTCAGTCTATATCTGAAGTATAGAGTTAGATCTGAAGAATAATGGCTTAATAAGCTAAGAAGGGGGCTAACAGACAGAGGAACTCGATGAGTGCAAGGATGGACTCGACGAGTTTATTTGAAATGTCCCAATTCTGTTGATAAGGAAGAAATCGACGAGTTCATGGAAGAACTCGGCGAGTCGGATCGCGATATCACGATTCTATGATTCATGGAAACTCGGCGGGTTGAAGGGTAACTTGACGAGTTGACTCGGAACTTTGACATTGACTTTGAGCATGACCAAGGTTGACCTTAAGGGGTTATGAGTATGAAAGGGTGATTAAGGAAATCTTTTATGTGTAGGGGATTGAGTTGAGTTACAATGACAGATCCATTTATGTATCGGAGTTTAGCTGGTGCATTACAATATCTAACATTCACCCGGCCAGACATTTCCTATGCAGTACAAAAGATTTGTCTTTTTATGCATGCACCGCGTATACCACACTTCAATGCCCTAAAACGCATTATTTGATATCTTCACGGCACTCCAGAACATGGTTTGAATTTATACCCTTTGGCCTCTATGCAACTTGTTTCATACACTAATTCCGATTAGGGAGGCTGTCCAGATACCATACTATCAACATCCGGTTACTACATATTTCTTGGAGATAACCTCATCTCTTGGTTCGATAAATGACAGGCCACATTATCCAGATCAAGTGCTAAAATAGAATATAGAGGTGTTGCAAACGTTGTTGATGAAGCTTGTTGGTTGCGAAATCTCCTCCTTGAACTTCATACTTCTCTTCGGTGCACAACTTTGGTTTATTGCGACAACGTCTCGATAGTGTATTTATCTGGAAATCAAGTTCAACATCAGCACACCAAACACATCGGAATGGATATACACTTTGTTCAAGAAAAAGTCGCTATTAGTCAAATACGGGTCTTACATATCCCCTCTGCCTACAAGTAAATATCTTCAGTAAAGGACTGTCGCGCCAACTTTTTCTCTATTTCAGAGATAGCTTGAGCATTCGGCCTCCTCCAGCTCAAACTGTGGGGGACTCTTAGATAATATATACATTCTATATATTTGTATTTGATTTTATCCTTACAATGTATATCCTTTCCTTATTTACATGAATGATTTTGTATTTATCGTTGATTTTGTATAACGAGAAGGATCAGTTGAGAATACAATTCTTTATCTTAGACAATATATACATTCTATATATTTGTATTTAATTTTATCCTTTACAATGAATATCCTTTCCTTATTTATAGGAATGATTTTGTATTTATAGTTGATTTTGTAAAATGAGAAGGATTAATCAAGAATATCATTCTTTATGGTATCAGAGTTTTATGTTAAAATCCTACTGCTGACCATAACCCGCAGCCGCCGCCCTCCACCACCTATGACTTTCTCTAATAGTCGTCGGAGGTGCCTTCATTATGCTAAATGTTTTTCCTTTTCTTATTTCTCCTCCTAAATAATAATACAGTCGTTGACACCAAACCAGAGCTCTTTCCTTGGCTTATTCTAATGCCTCCTTCCGATGATACCTTCTTTGACAGCCTCTGATCTGCAGTCGTCTCTCTCTAACTCTCTCTCTCTCTCTCTCTCTCTCTCTATCTCTATCAACATTGTTGTCACCGATCTCACTGGAATTGGCTTTGTCTACCACAGTTCGAGCCCTCTTTCTCTACCTATGCCTTTCTCTGGACTCCTGTGTCGCTCCATGATCGTTGTTGTCGCCGCCAACTCTCTTCTTCTTCTACAACGGAACCGAGTATGGCTGTCGCTTCTTCTCTCTTCTTCTCCGATGAACAGCCACTGTTAGTTATCATCGTCAGAGTTTTGTCATCGCCGCTGCTGCTGTCTACATCTATGTTTTTATGTTTTTTATTTTCCAGTTTAATCGTCTCCTCCTGATCAAACTACAGGGGGATGTTAATGATTAGGGTTTAGGCTTAAGCCCTTAGGGTCTAGCCATTAGGGTTTATGCATTTTCTATATATTCCTATTTAATTGTCTTTTAAGTAATCTATTCTATAACAGACGCGCACACACACACACACACACACACACACACACACATATATATATATATATATATATATATATATATATATAGTGCCGGTGATGAGGCTGTGTGCACAGGGCCTTCATCTTTTAGGGGCCCAATTTTTTTTTTTAATACTAATATACTATATCAGTTTTGGCCCAAAGTAAAGTCAATGCAAAATAGACAAATAGTCCACTAATGGGTTACGTAAGGCAGAATGCGGAATAAGCAATGTGATAAACCCAATTCGTAAATCGTTATTCATTAGTTCTCCTTCTGCTCTAAGCCTCAATTCCTCTAAACGACACAACAGGTCAGCAACGACAACAACATCAAAGTAGATCGACAACTCAGCCTCAGCGAGACAGGCAAACAGCAACGACAGCAACATTCAAGGGCAGCAGTCGGTTTTAATCTGTATTCTGTAATCACTAATTGTCTAATCAGGTCGACAATCACTCAATCAGGTAAACGAGTATATCAAATTTAATTTTACAGTTTATCAATTAGATAATTAGACAATTATCATTATCAATTACATTATATTGACAGATTTAGTTTTTATCAGTTTTAATGTTTTATCAATTATCATTATTAGTTGTCCTTGAAATCTTAGATTCTTGATTCTTGAATACTTGAAATCTTTATATTGAAATCATGAATGTTGAATAATGAATGAATGTTGTCATTTTTGGAATCCTAAACTAACTGAAAAACTGAAAATTGGAATGTTGTCCCAAAATACCCCTGGGTCATATTATTGATTCAATCATTCAATGATTCTTGAATACTTGAAATATTAAATGTTGAATCATGCATGAATGTTGTCATTGTTGGAATCCTAAACTAACTCAAAAACTGAAAACTGGAATGTTCTTCCCAAAATACCCATGGGTCATATTATTGATTTAATCATTCAATGATTATTGAATACTTGAAATCTAAATTTGTTGAATCATGAATGAATGTTGTCATGTTGAATCATTATTCATTTACCGGGTTATGTTTTTTGTAATTACTTTATGTTGAAAATTGAAACTAATGAACTTGTAGTGATATCAATTAATTCGTTACACGTTAATGTCTAAGGGCTTTTTTTTCCACCTCGTCCCGGGCATTTAAATTCTCATGACCGACCATGTATGTATATATATATATATATATATATATATATATATATATATATATATATATATATATATATATATAGAGAGAGAGAGAGAGAGATAGAGAAAGAGAGAGAAAGAGAGAGAGAGAGAGAGAGAGAGAGAGAGAGAGAGAGAGCTAGGTTCAAATGTTTCCAACAACTATTCTATGCATCTATGTACCAATGAGAATTTAAGAAAAAATAAATCATTAATAATAAATGTAAGGGTATAATAGTAATCTATACTATAATTAATTATGGTAAATTGATAAAATCAAATAATATCCCCCTTTAAATTAGGTTATTAGTTTTAAAACCTATAACACCAACACCCTTTCCCCGTCTTTCTCTAAAAACGATCGTCCACAACCATCATCATCTTGGCTTCCGACCACCACCGTCATCATCTCCATCGCCGACTCTTCGTGATATGCAATCGATCCTAAACCACACATGGTCAAAAATGACAGGAGCGCCAGAGGGAAAGACTTCAGAATCAGAAATAATAATCGAGAAACTATGCGATCGAAGAAGACAGGAGGGTCGGAGCTGGACTCATTCGCCGACCAACACCATCAGACACCACCGTTAGGTATGTGTAATTTGAGTTATGATTTAATAAATTCAAAAGCTTGCCCTTCACTCGATGGTTCTGGGTTTCTGAATGATCCTAGGGTTTATCTAACATCTTTGTTTTTCTGTATTTCAGTTGGTCGTAGATATACACATAAATTGCCTTCGAAACCGGCGGTGGTCGGGGTTTTGCTAATGGATGGTAGTATGACTTACCCACCGTTAGTAGATGCTAAGGAGAACAAATTCTTAAAGGGTACTTTCGCTGTTGTCGGAATTATGTCTATTCTCGTCATCTATGGTGTCTTACATGTACGTTTTGTTTAACTAAAAGTTACATTTCTGTAATCATTTGTATACATGTGAAGACGAGCTGAGTTATGTGGAGAATTTGTTGTAAAGTTAAAACGAGTACACGAAGCTTAAATTAAGCTAATTGCAACTAGATATACGATTGATTTTTCAATCTCAAAAGAAAAAACTCAACAAATTAGGGGAAACGAGGTTTTGGATGTAATATAGCTGCAATAATGATTGTTACCATTGGCATTTTTGAACATACAAAAAGTCGAATCCTTTGCTTTAAACTCATTAATATAATGTTCACAGTGTAAGATTCCTCATTCATGAATCTTACATATAGCAGCATTGATGCTTGCATCTCCCATTACCAATTGTTAATGATGTAAATCTTCTTGTCTTTTTAGTTTATGCCAATCTTATTTCCATGTTTTTCTTCTGTCAAGATGTTTCATTTGGTAGATTGAATGGTCTTGATTTGAAAAAAAAGGGCAACATAATTGACTTATTAATACACCAACCTACATTTGTCATCTAGTTTATCAACAAAATTGACTTATTCTATTTTCAGGTCAATGATAGAGTATTATTTCAAAAATGTATTCTGTCAGAATTTATTTATATAAACGCATTTTGTTTGAATGTCTTTGAGAATGTTTGTTAACAAAAACTATATGTCTTTAACGGGAAATACTTCAATGTATTCTGTCAAAATTTATTTATATAAATGCATTCTGTCAGAATTTGTTTAACGATTAACGTATCTTATTCTTTCAGAATTGCATGGAGAAGGAATTCAATATTGATCATACAAGAGAAATATTTGGAATCGAATTCAACAACAAGTATATATGCAAAGATCAAATGGATTATATGGACCACTGAAGAAGACCAAGTGTATTTGTTCAACAATTGTTTATTCAAGAATGCTATTGTTTAAGAATTTTATTCATTTTTTTGATGATATTTTGTTAGAATATGTATAACTATATTAAAATGTATAAGGATATTAGTCTGTAAGAATATGTATGAATATTTATTTTTAATTTCGGATGTATATTAAGAATAAAATCATAGACCCAAGTTGGATGTATATGAATAATATTTTATTCTTAAATCAGGTCAATTATCAAAATATAACTGCATTGGAAATGTATTCTGCATTATGTCATTCTGACAGAATAAAATCAAATTTTTAAATTTGAATTAATTAAAAATATTCAAAATTTTAAAAATAAAGGAAATAATTATCCCTAAAAATCCAAAAATTTCCTTTTTTTAATATAGGTTAATTGACTAAAATGCTCTTATGCTGAAATTTGTATGATTATATGGTACATGTTACCCTATTGTAATATTATAGACCCTCAGATCATGATCTTTGATTCTATTCCATCCGGTGGTCCAGATATGTGCATTCTGGCACACAATAGTTAGTAAAAACAAAATAAGTTAAGCATATATATATATATATATATATATATATATATATATATATATATATATATATATATATATATAATTTTATTTTGTAAAATATGCAAAAGATCGTTTTTACGCAAACGTTTTTTTCCTTTTTTTTTAACGGCAAATTTATTCTACTCCTACACTACTCCTAAATCTCCACCTATGTCCCTCACGGGACTTGAACCCTCGACCTCAAGAAGGAAGGGCAACACCGGATACCGTTGGACTAGAAACCCTTTGGTAAATCCGATTTTACGCAAAAGATCGTTTTTACGCAAACGTCTTTTTCCTTTAGTTAAATCCATTTCAAAGCACATGATGTTACAAGCGATGTGTAACTTTCATCTTCTCTTTGAGGGAAAATTCACAACCAAAACACGCAACATGCACTCGGTCTCACACTACACAACTTCAATGACGATGTTTAGTGAACGGTGTACTTAGTCATATTTACCACAAACAATGCCCATTATATAACCCCGTAATGCACCATTTAACCCAAACACAATTTGATTATTTTAAACAGGAATCAAAGCATCATTATGACAATCTGGGTATCACTAATTATTTTATACATACATTTACATATTCATCCATTTCAATATACAATAATACAACCTCACAAAGGTTAGATATATTTTTCAATTTAATTTGTATCCCCCCAATATAATTTACTCGACTAAGATTTCTATTTCTTAGTATCGAGTTTTAATCGTGGTACTGGTGTAGATATCATTCATGTATAATTTACTCGACTAAGATTTTTATTTCTTAGTATTGATCGAGTTTGAATCCTGGTGTAGATATCATTCATGATAAACTAAACGTCAAAAGTATGTTAAACAATAGGGTCACACATGAATCACCAATTAAATTACGGTTTACATCATGCAAGGTTACATGTCCCAAACTTTTACAGTGTTCGGTATGGGCCTCTCAACGCAATTGAGAGACTAAGGTGGATATCCTTTTTCTCTTCTTTCTTTTGATTTTCTTCTTTCTTGGCTTCACCTCAACGCCGTTCCATGGATGAATACCATCACCCATGGCTACACGACGATAAATTAGGTGCTTGAAACTCAAACTCCTTGAGTATCAAATATTTGACGAGTGTTCTATAAAGGTGGCATGAAAACTCAAAATTACTGTAAGGGTAATGATATAAAAACCTTTAAGTTTGAAAGAAGGGAAATCTTCGAAAAAATCCTAAAATTTTATCCTAATTTACGAATAAATCTCAAACTAAAATTTGTTTACGAAAAAGCATGAATTACCGGTAAAAATGATGATTTGGCCCATTTTTCGCGGTTTACCAGTTTCATTACTTATATAGTTCATTAAAGTTCATTATTTTACCCTAATTTACGAATAAGTCTCAAACTAAAATTTGGTGACGATTTGCCTTTTTCTCGTTATAACATACATTTTACCGGTTTCATTGCTGACATGGACGTCTAGTCATTAAATGAGCTAATGAGATGGATATGTTGGGTTATATAATGTTATGTTTACCATAAAACTTGATATCATGATGCATTGTATATATTTTTAGAATATAAAATGCATCCAACGAACACTGCAATAATTACATAAACTAACAAGAACTTCGTCATTTTTACGTTTATAAAAAATTTCAAATTGTCTATCTAATCTTATGCAATCCAATATATCCATCTCAACAGACATCAACTCATTTCCTGTTGTTTTTTCCTGGAAACACACATTTTATTGGCTTCATTGTTGAAATAAACACATAGTCATAAATGAGCCGATGAGATGAATATCAAATTTTACAGTAAATGTAGCATTATATAACTTATCGTATCCATCTTATTAGCTAATTTAATGACTAGGTGTCATAGTCAACAATGAAATCAATAAAATGTATGTTACATGGAGAAAATGGTCAAATCATCACTAAATTTTTAATTTGAGACTTATTCATAAATTATGTTAAATAATGATACTTTAATGAAATCAGGTAAGTAATGAAACCGGTAAACCGATAAAAGTGGGTCAAATCGCCATTTTTACCGGTAATTCATTCTTTTTCATAAACAAATTTTAGTTTGGGATTTTTTTGTAAATTATGGTAAAATATTATGACTTTTCTGGAGATTTCCCTTTAAAGAAATGTACAGATTTACCTTTTTGCAAATTTTATGTTCATTAAAAGTGGATGGTTGTAACTTTTTTTTTAGTCTTACACTTTTGTGTATTTATGTTTCATTAAAACCTTACGTTTGACAGAAATGTTCAATTTTATTTTTTTCTGGTTTATAAAATCCTTTAAGTTTGGTTGTCTGGTTCATTGAAACCCTTAAGTTTGATAAAAATGTTCGATTTTTCTGAATAGATATACAAGTAAAATATAAAATAGAAAAAAGAAGTTGCAAACATCTGATTTTAATGAACCTAAAATTTGTAAAAAGGTAAACCGTTCATTTATGTTAAACTTAAAGGCTTTTACGTCATAATCCCTTACTAAAATGACAAATTTGATTCTTTATTAGTCTCTTCAATTCAATTAAAAATATTTTCAATCGAGTGTGAAATTAAATAGTAAAACGTTTAATTATTAAATAAAACAATACTGATTAATTTAATGAGTAAAATGTCTTTTAATTATTAAATTCAATAAAAACAACAATATCCAAATTGTTAGAGACACATTTCTATTTGCATCATTTTAATTTACATCAATATACATGACATGCAGTTCATCGGTTTGCATAAAAATAAAAACTGAAATACGTAACACCACCAAACATATAATTACAGTGCTCAAAAATTATATTAAACTCATGAGTCTCGTAGGATAGTTTGCTAAATTTTTATGGAACGACCTAAAAGACTAATACATTAATATGTTTTGAACATTTAGGTCTTCAAAAGCATGCTTCATATTCATGACACATTTTTGTCACCATCTTCATCTTGTCATCTTCCCGAACTTCTTATTGAATGAATGTAAATAAAAAGAAAGTGAAAGTCGTCTTAATACATTTTACCTAAAAATAGGAATCCATAGCAAACCATGTAACAATTTATATTTTCAAAAAAACAACTATAGTGTCTTACTAATCTACTTAAAAACTATAAGAATCCTCTGAGATTCACCCAAAATGGATCGGGCCAAGTGAGGAATCATAAAAATACATGTAATTGGAGTTTACCTAGGGGTGTGCAAGGTTGCCCTTTAGAAGGGTGTGTATCGTACCACTTATTTGCTTGGTTTACCTTGACATTTTCTTGTCTAGTCTACTATGTGGTCCATTGTCACTAAATCCTTATAACTAAGGTATCATACATGAAACACTAGATCATCATACATTCATACCACACAATACACGGTTGTGCAACATTGGGTTCAAATGTTGGTTAGCATTAACGACATCTTGCTATAGTTATGCATATAAACTAACATCCATTGTTTCAAATTTGATTAGAAGTTTGTGACTAGATTGATGTGGTTGTTCAAGAAAAAAACCATCATCACATCAAAAATATCCAAGCACTATCACATTAGATGTTCAAACTAGACCTGACAATTTGATACATGACACAAACACAATACATGTTTTAGAAATTCGTGTTTCTTGTTTATTCATGTTGACATGCATTTTAAATTTGTTTTTCGTGTATTACACATGTCAAACACAAATTACTTGTTTAAACAAGTATAAGACACGAAACAAATTCGTGTAGACACATAACACGTATAAACATATATATTTATGTAAATTCATGTTTTTTCGTGTCAACATGTGACACGTATAAAGAAATCCATGTTGACACATGACACATATAAACAAATTTGTGTCTTACAAGTGAAACGTGTCTATTCGTGTAAATTTATATTTTCGTGCATCACGGTTACAAAAAAAATTATTTGTGTCGTGTCACGTGTCTCACAAATTTGTTACGTATTATGTTCGTGTTTAATACCCAAAACACGTTTTACAATTAATGTCGTGTAAATTTGTGTCAGACACGTTGACACGGATCATAAGATGTAGTTCAAACACATATTTAGGAAATATTATCTCATTGTGATATTGTTGACAAAGGCAATCTCAAGATATATAAAGGTCTCAGTGAAGACAATGTAGTGAAGACAATGTTGTTGATCCTCTAACTAAACCCCTCTCTCGGGTTATTCATGATAGTCACACACGTAGTACAGTAATGAGGTTTATGTATGAATGAGAGTAAACAAAATTAAATAAATTATTAGTGATTATTTCCGCAAATTTTACTCATTGATTTTTACTCTCTAAGGTGCTGTTTGTTTTTTCTAAAAAACCACTTCTGACCACTTATTGTTGCGTCGCGCAGCACACGCGCAACACTTGGCCCTTCGCAGCTGTTTGTTTTTCAGAAGACTTTTGACTTAAAAATCGTTGTGCGTGTGCTGCGTGGCGCAACACGTGACCCACTACTTCAAACCTCTTCACACATTAGTTTAACTTTTTGCAGCAGTCTGCAGAGGTTAAAAATAAACAGACTTTTTTATTACATGATGTAGTCGTTTGGTCCCCCTCTTCTGCTACAGAGGATTGCAGAGGTGGTCCGCAAACTTCAGACATTTTCGTTTCGAAAAAACAAAGAGCACCTAAAAGCAAATGTACAAATACAACCCGTCAACATAAAAATTCATCAACATAACTTATCCGATGTATAAATCACTAAAACATTAATTTGTCCCTTAATAAATAATTATACATCTCTAATATGTTACGATAGTCCCTTCGGTTAGAACTTTTTAATCATTTAAGTTCAATGACACAATAGTTTATCATCTGATTACAAAAGTCTAAAATTGTAATGAACTTGAGTTTTCATGGTACCTGACTATTTTAAGAGACATTTTTCATCCCAAAAAAGAAAAACCCTAAATTATTCATTCATCAACACCTCAATACGATAGAACCATAATCTGGGCCCAAAGGCTGAAGCTGGTTTCCTATAGGGATTTACGTAAATGGGCCACTAATCATAAACATGACCCATTAACACATTTACTGACAAAATCATAAATAACGTATCGTGAAATACACATTACACAGACGTGACGCTATTATCGTAATATATAAATTCACACTGGAGTATACATTGTAGGGGAAAAAAAGAAAAAAAAAAAAAGCTATTCTATTAAAAAATAGGTTTTTGTATTAATATTAATATTTTTTTAATTTTAACTAACATCGTCTAAAGCCCTAAACTTGAAGATAGCTTCATTTTAATACTTGCATTTTCATTTTTTGGGCATATTAACGGTCTAGAAATCTAATTTTGATCAGATTTGACATAAATATATATAGCTTAAGTTGACGTAAGAAACGTAATTTATTTTTTTAACCGATTCCCGTATGTGGTTAATACAAACTTTGATTTTGAATGGCTAACGAAAACTATTTAATGAAACGGGTTGACACTAAAAGACGTTAAAAGTATTATGATTGAGAATTTTAACTCGGAAAGTTACCATTTATTTATATGTAATTTTTTAAATTCTTATAAATTGGACATAGTCAAAACTATAACCATATATAAAAAAGAAAACATTTGCGTTGTCATAATGTAACGTGAAAACTATTTAACCATCTAAATCAAAACTTTATTCTTAGTTTTTTTCTTTCCTCTTATGTTCCAGATTCCTATTTGGTCATTCTCTCCTCCTCGTGGCCTTGTTCCTCTGTCTTTCCAACTAATATATATATATATTATTTTTTTCATATTTTCCAGCTTACAACCAATTCTCTCTTTTACCTCCTAAGTCCTACTCTTTCCAGGTTTTTTGTCTCCCTGCTTTTTATTCTTTCAACATGTTTAGTGTTTCGATTCGACATAATATGACAAATTTACAAGGTCTATAATCTAAACTTGCTAACTTGTGTTATGTCGTCAAACCAACAAATAATAAAGGTATAAGAATACTATTATATTATACCAAAAATTAGTATAACTAAAGTAGGGATCAAATCCATATGGACACATAACAATTGGTTTATACCTCTTTGTAATATAAAATAAGAGGGGGGGGGGGGGGGGGGGGGGGTAGGGAGAGGGGTTAATTAACTAAAAAGAAAACTAACATATTCAACAATATCCAATTGATTATGAATAAGTTGGTATAGGCAATATTAAAAAAATCATAATATCATTTTATATGCCAAATTATATAATTAAAAACAAGTTTTTTAATTAGACCTAACTTTATTAACCCTGATCTAGATAAGTTCTTAGATTTTGATTGAAATGTTGCATTAAGTTTCTTTCAAGTTTCCCAACACCTCAATATTTCTCAAAGCTCGGAAGCGTAAAAGTATGTGAATTTTTGTTTACTAACATATTAATTCCTAAGTTAAAAACCAATCATTGTTTGTTATTTGTGTTTATTTATACAACAAATATAGATGTTTACATATTAACCAACTTTACTTAAACTAAATTAATTCATGGTGTCGTTTATGAAAAGAGAATAAATTCAAACACTTTACAGTAAAATGCACAAATGGTTCTTGTAGTTTGTGTTAATTTGTATGATTGGTCTCTAACTTAACTTTTTAACTCGGAAGGTCCCCTAAACTTTATTTTGTTACATCTTTGGTCTCTACCAAACTTAAAAAGACTATTTTGTCCTTGTATATATTTTTTGATTTTCTATTATTTATTTCATTTTTCAATTAATAAAAAAGAAAAAAAAACCCATCACCCACCCTCCTTCCTCTCTCTCTCTCTCTCTCTCTCTCCGACCACCGGTCATCACTTTCCCATGGATGTTTTCCCTTGCCATGGATGACGATATCACACCACTGGAGACTTCGTCTTCTCCGAGAGATTTCATTATCCTTTTTCTCTACCGCATGTCAATACTAATCGTTGTCGGGATCCTTGTTTTGACATATCATCGATGCTATATCGATCCGCACTCGTTGGTGTTGGATCTATAGCAAAAAAGAGGCGATAGTACCTAGTCGTTGAACACCATCGGACCACCGACCTCCATTGATCTTTTCTCTTCCACCCTTCATGCTGCTAGACCATCTTCCATATTTATTGCTGCTTCATCGATCTTTTTGGCATCTAGGTTTCAAAAATCAAAGATTGTAAAGGTTTTGAATCTATTGTCTTATACCAGATTTTGATATTGGCTTTGGTTTTGAGGTTTATCAATATATGATTTCATATTTGATGCTAAAGTTTGTACTGATTTTGATCTTGATGTTTATGAATGTATGATTTCAAATATACCTACAATGTATGATTTCAATTTTTTGCTTTGATTCTGAGAATGGTTTTGATCTTAAGGTTTATCAACGTATGATTTCGTTTTTCAGGTTTTACTACGAGAATGATTTTTTTTTTTTTTTTTTGTGGTTGTTGACACAGATGACGGAGGATGTTGGGGTGGTTGTCGCAGGTGATAATCAGACCATCAGAGGGAGCAACAAGAAGAGAGAGAGAGAGAGAGAGAGAGAGAGAGAGAGAAGCGATCGGTTAGGTAAAGGGGAATGAGGGTGGGCGATGGTTTTTTTTTTCTTTTTTTTAATTTAAAAATGAAATAAATAATAGAATATATATATATATATATATATATATATATATATATAAGGGAAAAATATTATTTTTTAAGTCTGGTAGGGACCAAAGACGCAAAAAGAAAAGTTTGAGGGACCTTCCAAGTTATAAAATTACTTAGGGACCAAGCCTGCAAATTACCACAAACCACAAGGACCATTCATGTAGTTTAATCGGCGCTTTTTTATAAATAAAACATAAATCATTAGGATAAAAACAAATATAAAATATCAATATGATGACAGTCAAGTAAACATATTTGAATTAAGAACTAGAACCGAAAAAGAAACGTTTTTAGCCGATGATGGCTGAAAACACAAGTTTAAAGATGTAATTGATATATGGTTTTACAAATTAAATGATAAAATATCGAATAGCAACTCCACATCATGTTCTTCAACATTTAGACGCTCTAAAATTTCATATTCAGCCTCCAAAAATCATATATGATGGAGGTAATGACCTAGGTTTCTTTATATATGGGGTTTAGGAAGCATGGGGCACAAGTTATGTTTGACTCGACCGGGTAAAAATTTCACATGAGAGTTTTAATGTAACGCATGGTTCCTGGTATGCATTTAACTTAATTATTTATTCATTTTGGAAGGGCTACTCGACGAGTTGGTGGCCCTAACTCGTCGATTAGAATGTGGAGTATGCGCGGGTTTTAAGTGAACTACTCGACGAGTCGGGAGTCTCGACTCGACGAGTAGGATAGCCTGGATCAAACCCAAATATTTAGGGCTTGCACCCTATTTAAGCATCATATCTGGCCTCCACCCCAGCCTCTATCACATCAAAACCCTAATCTCGAAACCCTAATCAACCTTGAGTGATCTTGAGCTATTTCTTGCCATTTTTGTGATTTAAAGCTAGAAGAAGGAAGCAAAGACTTGGAGTTGCAGGAGGAAGGCTGAAGATCCACAGCTAGGGACTCAATTTTGTCTGGATAGAGGTATAAAACTTATACCTTGGCTTCTATTCACTTAGATCTTCATTTGAGCTTGCATATTGTCACTTTTGGGCCATTTCCAAGGTCATTTCCGAGATTTGAACTCTTAGGGATGTAAGGACTTCAGATCTGGGTACTCTTGAGCTTTAGAAGCTTAAAGTTGCCACCTTTATTCATCCATGGCCCTATTCTATGACTTAGACCTCCATTTGTAGCTTGTGGTGGGTGTTTTAGCTTCATAACACCATGCATGCACGTAAAGTTAGCAACTTTACGTGTAATGCTAGTCTAAGGAGTCTAGATCTATGAGTTGGAAGCATTAGAATTGATCAAAATCGAATGTATGGTTTTGGCTTTGGGGGACTCGACGAGTTGTTCTTGCGACTCGGCGAGTCGGGTCGTGGACCCCTAACCCCTTTTCTGGTTTTGAGTGAAACCGTTGAGTCTAGGAGATGACTCAGTGAGTTGGGAAAGATTAGGACTCGGAAATTGAAGAACTCGACGAGTCCAAGGAGGGACTCGACGAGTTAAGTCGTTGTGTCCCGATTTTATGTCAGGAAGAACTCGACGAGTTGACTCGGTTGACCACGAGTCTGAGTAGTACATGAACTTGCCGAGTTGGGAGATAACTCGGCGAGTAGGGGTTGACTGGTAGTTGACCTTGACTTTGACTTTGACTTTGACCAGGATGTTGACTTTGAACAGTGGTAAAATGGTCATTTTACCCTGAGAAGGATTATCAGATTTTTTACTAAGTATTATTGTGATATCGATAGCCGGGGAGTCGTTCGAGCAACTATTAGATATTCCTCACCGCGAGTTTTTGCAGACAACTTTGCAAGGTGAGTTTTCTCCTGTAGCAACGGATCTAAGGCACCAAGGTCGGCCCGTATAGATAACAGTAGTTTTGGACCACGGTCCGATGTCGGGCGGAGCCCGAAGTAGGTTTATATGTTTTTCGGATTCCGATCTGATGTCGGGGCGGTCCCGAGGAATGCTTGTATGCTTGTATGCTTGATGTCTTTGTGATTCTTGCTTGTGTTTGTTATGTGTTATGTGTTCCGGGATTAGGTCCGATGTCGGGGCAAGCCCGAGGAATGTCTAGTTAATATGTTATGATAGTATGTTCCGGACTCCGGTCCGATGCCGGGGCGGTTCCCGAGGAATGTTAGTATGTTTTTGGATCTCGGTCCAATGTCGGACGGGGCCCGAGGAATGTTTACATGCTAGTATTATGTGCTTATGTTATATGTTTGTTGATATGTTCATATGTATGCCGAGATCTGCTCGATGACAAGCGGGGCTCGATGCCGGGCGGGGCCCGATGCTGAGTAGGGTTTAATGTCGGGCGGGGCCCGATGCCGGGAAAGCCGATGCCGAGCTTGACTCGATGTAGCAGGGGCGGGGCCGAAGATATGTTATGTGATATGTGTATGGTATGTGGTAGTTGGGGAGACTCACTAAGCTTCATGCTTACAGTTTTCAGTTTTGGTTTCAGGTACTTCCACTAGCAAGGGGAAGGGCTCGGGATGATCGCATGACACACACCACAGTTTTAGCTTGGGATTGTTTAGACTCTGATATTTTTCTCACATGATCTTGATACAGTATTTGACATGATGTTTTGAGAGATATGATTTGTGATTTTATTATGATATTGATGGATTATGGTTTTTAGTAAATGATTTTAAAAAGAAATCTTTGTTCTGTATTTATGGGATGTTTCATTTAACGCCAGTGTTCCAGGTAATTTTCCATTCTAGCTTTAATCCTTAAAAGTTGGCAAATTGGTCGCTACGTTGGGCGTACGAGTTAGGTACATCGGGCGTAGGAACTTTGTATGTGATCGGGAGCCTCTCACGTACATTGGGCGTACATGCATGTATGATGGGCGTACGCAAAGCAGGGGACAAACCCTTATTTTTAGGGTTTGGATCCTATTTAAATACTTTATTGCCTCTAACCATTCTCACCTCTCAGCCTACATTCCCCTAAGCCCCCATTTTCGAACCCTAATCCTTGTGTATGAAGTTTTGAATCCTAGAGAGTAACTTTTGGTTCCTTTGGTGGCGAAGGAAGATCCTAGGAGTTGTGGTATTTCTCTCAAGCTTGTTGGATCTAGAATCTCCTCATCTTGGTGCATCTTCTAGAGGTATAAAGTTCATACCTTGCAGGTTTTCTTGTTAGATTATGTTAAACTCTAGTTTTGTGTTCTTTTTGGTCCCAAGACTTTGATCTTTGTGAGTACGGAGTACTCCAGGGTTTTAGGTTGTCCTTTCAGATGTTTTAGGGTGTGTTAAGTTATAAAAATTCAAGCTTGGACCTTGTGATCACTCCATGCAAGAGTTATGGAGTCTTAGATGACTAAAGGAGTTAGGATTTTTGGTGTTGGGCTCTTTGTAGCCATGCAAAAGCATAAAGATTTCAACTTTATGGCTATTTACGTTTTTTTACACTTGTATATGAAGTTTGTACGTTAGGTCTTAGGACATTAAGACCTTAATAGAAGGTTTTGGATTCTGATGCGTACGTCGGGCGTAATTTGAAGTACGTTGCGCGTACCACATCTTGGTCCTGTAACCCCTTCCGTATCAGAGGCTTGTACGTGGGGCGTACTACATGGGTTTAGTTTTGGGGCCATTAAGAACTCCGGACTTCGATTAGTTGATTAAGAAAGGGAAGGGCAAAATGGTCGTTTGCCCTCAATTTGATAAATGATGAATTGGACCGTTGTTTAGGGGGTAAAACTCTAATTATTAATTAGGGTCGTTACCGAGTTACGTTTAGTGTGAGGATCCGTGTTCGCAGCAGCTCGAGTGTACGATTCAGTTATCTTCAGATAGATGCGAGTCTTCTTACCACCTTAGTGGGTCGAAGGCACCAAGGTTGACTCACTGTATCGTATGTGTAGAATGTATGCAATTGTATGGATTTTACTGTTATGATTATATGGTACGATTCAGTTATCTTCAGATAGATGCGAGTCTTCTTACCACCTTAGTGGGTCGAAGGCACCAAGGTCGACTCACTGTATCGTATGTGTAGAATGTATGCAATTGTATGGATTTTACTGTTATGATTATATGATACGATATATATATATATATATATATATATATATATATATATATATATATATATATGTGGAGCCAATCTAGGCTCGGAGTCATTATGGGTTCGGGGTTGATACAGACCCGGGGGTTGATGCAGACCCGACACAACCATCTACTGTTAACTAGGGTTGATACGGACCCGGGGGCTAATACGGACCTGACACAACCTCGTATTGTTATATTATGTATGATGTATGTGGTATTTTGGGGAAGCTTACTAAGCTTTGTGTTTACCGTCATGTTTTGGTTTTAGGTACTTCCAATTCAAAAGGGAAGAGCCCGACGTGATGGCACAACATCCTCCCCTCATGATTCTGCACTTTTTATTAGTCTGATGTTTGGATATTGTACACTTTTATTGACTTAGATCTATTTGGTGATTGAAACTATTGATTTTTAAATAATAAAATTTTTATCACGGTTTTTGGGTTGTTACAAGCGTGAGTCGGCCAAGCCAACTTACCCGGAGAACAAAAATGCCCTTTTTAATACTTTTTGACCATTTTGACCCCGACCTGACCAAGTCAAAACATTTTTTCCCAACGCATGATTTTGACGGACACGATCGAGTCGATTTCCTAGGAAAAACATGAATCATTTGTGTAATCTTCTAGAATTGCCTGAATATTCGATTTTTTTTAGTGTTTTCTAGCTTTGTACTTCGTGAAATTTGGACCGTGTCTCCCCAACAACATCCTAAGAGTGTTCTAAGCTTCGAACCACCTGAAAATCATATAAAAGCCCAAAAATCAACAAGTTCCACAAATCCACATAAAAATTCTGAAATATGAAAAATGCATGAGATTTATAGTCATCATATAAATGCATTAAATAAATGTCATAAAAGATGCATTAAAATGCATTGATACAACATCAGGTCCTGGATCTCCTAACCTATTTAAGTTTCAACCTGAACAACATGATGCGTTTTCCAGGTTTAATTATCCACATTCCTTCGTTTTCGTATCAATGGTCACTTGGAAAAACGTATGCCATCACTGTTCATTATCTTATTCCATCTTTTTCCCCACCATCAACTTACTGATTGGTAGTTTGTTCCTAAATGCTAATTTTGTATTCCATCCCTAGATGCTTGGACAATGATAGATTTTGAGAGCCCTATTTTCCTTCCCGGATTTGGTTAATGAGGCAGTAAAACATGGGTTTTCTAATTAGGAATTTTCCCATACCTTTAGTGGAATGTAAAGAGTGATTAATAAGTCAAAATTAAAGAGGGTTGGTCTAATAAGATGTATATGCTTAAATTTGTGATAAACTGGGATATGAGTGATGATTAAACAAACATTTAGGGTAAATCACCATGCACGAATGCATTCTACACATCTAGTTAGTGAAGGGCCCAATAATAAGTAGCAGCTAATGAAACGAACAATCGGATGGAGGATACCTTAGATATAGGAGAAAAATATATCATAGTAGTCTATCCTATAGGTCTGAGCATATACTTAACCAACCAAATGTGCCTTCATATAAGCTACGGATCCGTCTCGATTGACTTTCACAATGAATACCCATTTGCAACATATAGCCTTTTTACGTGCATGTGAAAGAAACCCCCCAAGGGAGACATCAACCAATCCCAATTTTGTTATAAAAGCATTATATATCCCTATAGGATTACTACAAAAAAATAGATCCATATATCCCAAATTAAATTTAACCCAACTAACCCCCCCCCCCCCCCCCCCCCGAAAAAAAAATTAAAACAATCTCACCATACCACCTCGAGACGAGGCCATACAATTTGTCCCACAAAATCTTCCTAAACAGAAATAAATTATATTTGTGTTTGTAGAAACCATATACCTTCTACCAAAAGAGAATATTCATGAGACACAATCTTCTTCTTAACAAACATAACTGTATCCTACCCACTTGTTGGAAATGGGTGTCCAATGTCATAATTAATTGATATAACCTTAGGAATAATAACAAAGTCCTTTTTGGATTGTTCTCAAAAGCTAAAATGGCTAGAAACTAATTAGAGAGATTGAGATAAATAGTTTATTAATATATTACAGGTTAATAATTAATTAGAAACTAGTTAAAATTAATTAGAATTAATTTGGATATAATTTGAATTAATTTGGATTTAATTTAAAGGTGCATGGAATGAATAGTATTAGTTTAATAGTTAAGCAACAAGAATATTTGGAACTCCATAGGAGTGGAGGGTTCTGGAGGGTTTACAGAATCTTTCAGATAACGAATAAGGATAAAGATTTGAATCAAGATTAAATCTGATTATTTAATTTATTCAAATCAAGTTTATCTGGAAAGTACCACAACTATATAAAGACCCCTACAGGCCTTAGAAAAACATATTTTACTCTCCCCAAGATAAAGAATTCATATTTCTCAACCTCCCTCTACTATTTTTTAAAGTTGTAGGATTTTAGTCTTTTGGGTGTGAGCCCATTAGCGACATTTTATTTTGGTTGCTAGACTTTCTAAAAGAAACTAAGGAACTCGAATCCATCAAGAGGTCGAGTAACAAATTCGATTTTGTCAAAATGTTAGTAAATCAATCCCTTTCTTTAGTTTATATTGTTAGTTTTGAAAGTACGTTATCATAATAGTAAAACCTAGATCGTAGGGTGCATGCACACTTAGGGTTTGTTATGAATGCTTATGTTGCCTAATTTTCGTATATAGATGCATAGTAAACTCATCGCCACTAAGAATAGAGCTACTTCTTGAAGATGTACAAGCAAAATCAAAGAATGAATTTCCCCCATATACTTCAAAGAGTGAAGAACTCAACCTCAACCATCTTTATCTCCTATAGAGTAAGAAAATGAATGCAACTTTTTCTACACACCCATTTTCTTCACCTCTATACCCAACCCTAGAATATTCAAGGAGAGAAAATTAATTGGGTCGCTTTCGTAACTACATATCTTGTAATAACACCGTCAATATCTACCTCACATCCTTTCATATAGTTCTGCATAACTTCCCCTATATCCACAAGAGCACTCAATTCGTCCAGAAAGGAAAACCCATCTATCAGTCTTTTCAGAGACAAAAACGAGTCTTGATGCATGGAGCAAGATTCCTCAAGGTTTTCACCAAATGACTTGGTTACTAAAACGTTTTTATATCCACTCTGAACCCCCACACTGATCTCCATAAATTCTGAGGTTGATCCTCTCTTCTTTCCAGCATTCATCAAAGTTGTGGAACAAGATAGAGCAGACGGTCCTGGCCTCAAAATAGAATTTGCAATGAAATTCATACCATAAAAAGAAATATAGATATAAATGTTTTTTTTATTTGACAAAAAGTCATAATTTTTCATAAAAATATGAACAATATCACAATCCTAAGAATAATTTTTACTTCAACGGTATTTCACAATACGGATATTTTAAAGTTGTTTTCAAAACATTATCGGTGTAGGAATTTCTTACTGTTTTTGCTTTTCATCCATTTGAACTACAAAATTAATGGTCGGCTGGGATATTTTCTTTATTTTAGCCAATTTTTGTTAAAATTCTAAATATATGAGATTGTCTGTTTGCTTTATAAACGGTCTGGATTTTGTATGATACATCAAAATCAATCATATCTCAGTTGTAATACATCCTATCCTGCTCATTGCTCATCATAATCAACCATGGAGTTGCATGTACCAAACCATAGGTTGGTCGGTAGTCGGTACGAGTTACCATGCTGGCATGCTATATTTTATTGGTCTACAAAATAGGGTTCGTATATATGTTTTCAAGTAAACTGGACAAATCAAATCGTTTTGACTCGATAAAAAATCTTTCAATTGGTTGACGACATTAAATTAAAATATTAATATTTGCTACCATTGGGCTTGGGGACACCTCATTAGACATGTCATTATGATATCGTCAAATAAAGTATACACCACAAAATATTAATTAGAATATACGAATGTAAAGTTAAAATATTGCAAATCCATATCCATAATATATAATTTAATATGTGCTAAAAACTCAAAATACGAAAGTTGCGTGTACAATCTAAAACTCCATATTGTAATCTACATGTTGTCAAAGTCAACTTCTTAAAAATCTTGACCAGCCACGTGCTTGTCAGGTGCTAGTTATAGACATGGCGTGCCTATAGACTATAGGAAGTATGCCTCACATGACAGTACTAACCGGGGGATCCGTTCGCTATTTTTGTTATCATTTAATATTTTTAGTTATATGCTTAAATATAAATACTTAATAATCACATATTTTTGCAAATGTTCACTGATTTGTTAAATAACTTCACGATGTTGATTATAATATCAACATTTCATAGGTTGAGTTGTTATATCTTTCAACTATAGATGTTTTAGACTTGATATATGATTACAAAATAAAATATAGTACATTCATTGAATTTTTATTATAATGTGATTATAGATTTATAGGCCTCACATTTTCTGATTTTTTTATAAATAATTCTAAACGAGACAACAGATTGACGAATTTATTTAATTATATATTAATAAACAGTGCTATTGACAATAATTTATAAGTTTTTAATAAACAAAATTATGTAGCAATAGATAGCCGAATTCATTTAATTACATATCAATAGTACAATACATTTATTCATGTTTTTTATTATCACTTGACAATGATGATTATGCTGCACTATATGGATACAATATGATATTATTTATGAAGTCACACAATGCATCACAAAATCTTTTCCACATTTAAAATTATTAAAAAGAGACATTGTTTGCAACAATTCTTGATGTTTTACCAAATTTGGTCAAAACAAAAATAATTTTGAACTATTATCTAAAAGGATGTTACGAATAAAGATATCAACAACCATAAACATATTCATAAATTTCCATTACAATTTACATATCAAGAATAATGTAACATCCCGATGATGAGGTATTTTCAATTTTAATTTTTGGCCAGGATTAGTACGTTGAGCGTACGTTGTGTACGCTAGGCGTACTAGGGTCGACCCTAGTACGCTGGGCGTACACCTCTTACGTAGGGCGTACGTGGATTACCTTCAAACCCTAATAGGGTTTTGTCCATATAAAAGCATCATTATCTCTCATTTCTCATTCCCTCACCGGCCTCCATTTGAGAAATCGACCTCCAAGCTAACCCTAAGTGAGAAGAGTGCATCTTGAGCTTATCTTTGTGTTTTGTGGCATTCTTGAAGAATAAGAACATGGTGAGAAGAGCTTGGAGCTTGGAAGCAACTTGGATCTGAGATCATCACCTTGCTAGCAACCTCTAAGAGGTATAAATTTCATAACTTGATCACTCCATCTTGTAGAACTAGCCATTTCTTCACTTACGACACTTTTGGTCCCAAATATGGTGACTTTTGAGCATGGAATGCTCTTAACCAAATAAATCGTCCTTTCAGACCTTATGAGGGTTTTGAATCATAAAAGTATGGTCTTAATGCTTAGTTTTCCTCCATGCATGCTCTAGAAGGTCTTAAGGCATTAAGATGTTGAGATTTTGTGTATTAAGCACTTAATAGACATGCAAAGTCATAAAGTTTGAGACTTATGACTCTTAGTGGTATTTTAGCCTTGGATATGAAGTTTGGACGTAAGAGCTTAATGCATTAAGCTCTTATTGAGAAAAGAAGATTCTCAGCGTACACCATGCGTACCCCAGAGTACGCCGTGCGTACGCAGTCAAACTATCGACTCCGGTCAGGCAGGATTACACCCAGCGTAGGAGCTGAGTACGCCCCGCAAACTCAGCTGAAGTGGACCACGTTGACTTCTTAACCCATTAACTTTTTGACCAAGTGTGACTTTAGGTCAAACTTGAGGGTTTTGATTGGTGATTAAGATTTTATATGGTTCTGATGTTAGTGGATCCGCGGGAGCAAGCAGTGTAGCAGGGAGCGTATCACAGTGTTCTTGGGTTTCTTCATTTCAGGTGAGTTTCGCCTCACTGTACCCGTTGGTCGAAGGCACCAATGTCGGCTCACTAGTTATCTGTTACTAGAGGGATGCCTTAGGGATTGTATATAATCATGTATGATAGACTGAGGACTCTTGATCTAGGATCTTTTACTTGTTCCTCGTTTGGTTGTGGTTCTAGAGTAGGATCACCTGTCCGGGTGCCTATCTCACCTATGGTTATATACGGTTTTGCATTCCATGGATTGTTGATATTTAGTATGTTGTTATGTTGTAGTGATCTATTAGATTTGTATCCTGATATGTAGGATGTTGCTATGTTGTAGTGATCTGTTAGATCGGTATCCTTGTATATAGGATGTTGCTATGATGTAGTGATATGTTAGATCTGTATCATGGTATATAGGATGTTGCTATGTTGTAGAGATCTTTTAGATCGATATCCTGGTATATAGGATGTTTCTATGCGGTAGTGATCTGTAGAACTATATGTTTATCTGTACTTGCTGGTTATCATCTAATGGAGTGCCCTAGGGACTGTATGTAGTAATGTAAGATAGCTTGAGAACTCTTGATCTAGTCTTTCTTGCATTTTCCTCGTTTGGTTGTGGCTCTAGAGTAGGATCGTCTGTTCGGGTGGCTATCTCACCTCTGGTTACTTATGGTTACGCATTTCATGGAGGTTAGCAGGTAGCAGGATTGTGTGTTGTGAGTGATGGGTTATTAGCATTACATCATTCCTATGGTGTACATGCAACCCTAATTGCTTTGATCTTGGTTTTCTACTATGAACACAACAACATTGAATACCAAAGCATAAACCCTAGATCTAACATGCTATTATCGAAATTGACATAAGATTGGGGTTAGAAACTTTACCTTGATTGTTATGTAGCAATAACAATCACAATCCTTCTTGATCTTGACTTCTGAAAGCTTAGTGCCTCAAATGTTGCACCTCTAATGGAGTCACAAACACCACTAGCAACAAGATGACTTAGGAGAAGGAGGAAGAGGCACAAAATTCGTCCAAGGCACTCTTGGGAAGCATAGGGCCGAATTTTGGGAGCCTTAGGGTTCCTTTTATAGGTGAGCTGCTAGGGTTTCAGTCAAAACCCTAATTGGATTGCTTAGCCACCAAGCAGCCCTTTAGATCCTTCCAGAATCAAGGCCTGGATGATTTCTAAGTGGGCTTCCACCTTGAATTCGTCTACCTTATTCCTAAGGGATCTACAGCCCAAAATCCAATTATCTTATAATTGCAATTCCAGTCCCCTAAGTTTAATTAATCTCTTTTGATCACAAAATTAATTCTAAATTAATTATTGATCAATATTAATTAAACAATATGATTTCTCTTTTAATATATTATTCTTATAATATATTAATAAATCATAATTAATCCTCTTTCGCCTTAATTCATCCTATCAGTTGTTATGGTGAAGGCAACCCAAAAGGACCATGCTCATAATCAGGTCAAGTACATACCAAAATAGTTATGGGCTTAGACACCTAATCCAACAGTCTCCCACTTGGATAAGTCTAATAACTATTTTGTAAGTACGACTTCAGAACCTGATCAACAATCGTAGCTTTCAAAAGCCGCTGTCAACTTTGATCTTATTAGAAGCGCGTCCTTTAGATATGGGATCATATATTCCTCCATTCTAGATATCGTATGAACTGAGACATGGATTTTAATCATACTCTCTATTCATGTGTTATTTCCCGATTTTCGATTTAAGACGACTGACTACAGACTACAATTGAACACATCAACTTAGTCCCGGCTTGGCCAAGCACTTTAGGGTGACATCACTAAATCATCGAGGGGCCCACATATATCGCTTTTATCCCACTTTGGGTAAAAGGAACGGATAAACTTCGACTCAAATGCTCGCTTGTACTTACTAATCAAATCACACACAACAATATGTTTTATAACACCAAGTTAGTGGTGCGTTTACATATTATCAATGTGCAACCGACTTGTAAATTACAACTCATATGTCTCGGTTTCAAGAATATAAGATATTATCGTCTCACCAATCCCTCATGATAAAATCCATGAAGCGATTCAAGTGAGCGTGAGTTTAATCCAATACTCGAATCTTATTACAGGAGTACTCATGAATATTGCAGCATACTTTTGCTATGTCTAAACGCTTGAGACAATCTACAGTCGGATTCATGACAGTCTAGCTTCAATACCTACTTCCAAAGTATTTATCGACTGTGGATGGTTTGAATAATCATATTATTCGGGAAGTCAAAACATGCAAAGTGAATCACAAGAATAATCGAATCCAATATGGTCTCAAACTTGTGAGTGTAAATAAAACACCTTTTATTTAGTCACCATATTGATTACACATTATTCATTGTATAATGTTTCGGATAATCAACTTATTACTTAAATTATAACAATAGTTGTCCCATGCTCTAAGCATGCACACTATGTTTACATATGGTCCTTACTTTGTGAAATAGATCAATTGAAAACATTTCCAATGATGCTCATTTCACAATTCCTAATCCTTATCACTAGTGTAAGTATACCAAATTCTTGCCACTATTAGAATATGTTAGATTCTAACATTTTATGCAACGATCCTTTCGTAATGTCACAACACCAAAGCCACCAAGACTTTGCCAATGATATTACAAAGTACTCTATTGGAGATTGTTACAAGGTAATTCCATGGATATGAAGTCTCACATTCAAAGTACATTCCTTTGAACATCCTTCTTGCATAAAAGTTTCTAATCTAGACATAGATTCTTGATATCCAACTCCCATTTATGGAAACATTTCCATATTTTCCATATGACAACTCATTCTAAATAGAATCATATCTATTCATAATAATTTCAATATGTTCCATCCAATACTCTACTTCTAACTGCCCACAAGTGACCAATCCGTGGCGAACCTTAGATTGTTCTTGACAGTTGTTTAATTAATTTTAGTCATATTTGTTCTGGTCCTTTTTCCCTCTTAATGCCCTAGGCATTTGAAAATCAGAACGGTCGAATATTACAGCATATGCAATCGATCCTATACCCGAAGCGTATGGGATACGATACGCAATGAAAACGTGATACTTTACCAGTCTCTTGCCATAATATTGCCATATATAGCATTCCCTTATGTTGAATCTTTTCAACATAACATCCATATATACCTTTTGACTAAATTTGATTAAAATTTCTCGATCTAAGCTTTTAGATTTGAAATGAAGTATAATATTCTCTCCCTTAATTATAGCAAAACAACCTTTCAACCCCTGCAACTATGCAAAGTGAAACCTTTGTTTTCTATAATTAATATTGCTAACTTGCAACATAATAATCATGCTCCCACTAACATGATAATTATTACTTTTACTAGCATAACACTTATGCTCCCACTAGCTTTGACATGTACTCAGAAAACAGCTGAACTTCTAGAAATCAATACTTATTGATTTCCTTAACGAAAGTTCATATTTCTGATACGAGATGCTATGATAAGCCTTTATCTAAGCTTATCAAACTCATACACCTTTCCTTAGATAGATCATATGTGTTTCTAAACAATTTCAGAACTTACAACAATAAGTCTTAATTTTTTAAACTAATTTCCAAATCTCACAATTCGAACTATGAAGAGGGATGTCGTAATCATAATCGAATTTGAGAATCCAATTTACACAATCGCTATCTCCTTAAAATCTTCCTAGTGAAAGCGTTTCCTCACAATCATTTTCATGAAGGAGAGAAACCTTATGACACTTAGATTTTATGGTGTATGTGTTCCTATCCATGTGAATTTGTCATAACCATAATCATAAGACAATGTTTGTGACAAATCCAAACTCATATGGACTAAACTTGTTCAATCTTAATTTCTTGCCACCTAGAAGCACAAGGGCCTACCATGTCTTCCAAGTCGTTGACCAGCTCACCCTTACTGATCAAAGAGCTTTCACTGATCAAGGTGCTCTGCCTTATGAAATCAAATGAGAACTCATATAACTCATATGCATAGTCAACCTTAAATGGAATGGTCACAGAAACAAGAATGTGTCAACACGATAGGTCACAAACCTCAAGTCGTGTGCTAGTGTTCAACAATAGGTTTACTCTTGATTAGTTCTTGAAACTTTTCAAGACCATTTAGACTCCCACTGACTTCTTTACATATAAGATTCCCTTGTCAAGAAACATTTCTTGACAAACAAATACTCAAGAGTTAGTGCGGATTCTTATCAAGACAAACACTACACACAATTGGTCTTAGTTGGTCTTTGTCTTATCCAAGACATCACAACTTACCAATTTCAAACGTGCAAGAGTAAGAAAAACATTTTTCTACTCCACATTTGATGAATGTGTTCAACCTTTTCTTAAGATGATGTCACTCAAGTCAAAATCTTGGAGTACGACTCTAAGACTTGATTTTGGAACGAAGTATGATTCACTTTTTGATTTAACCATTTCAACAATTCTCGATTCCTCTTCTTAGCCATACTAGTGTACTAAGATGTCCTTAGAGGATCAATTGTGACACGGTTTTATACTCACTAAGTTAATCACAAAACACGATACTTAAGTACTCTCCCATCTGTTCAGATTGGAGAAACTTTTATCTTTCTGCCTAATTGATTCTTCTTATTCGTTCTGCTATTCATTGAAACTTTTCCAATGATTCAGAATCATACTTAATCTTTTAAGCATAACCACATTTTCTAAACTTTAGCAAATCATGACAAATAGTCTTATTGTTCTTTGTGGTGGATCTGACCAGTGCACAACATTGTATACTAGATCCTTTAGTCCTTCACTTGACTCTCATGCTTGTGAGAACAAGGAATTAGTCTTAATTTTCCAAAGTACCAAGATTTCCATACATCACATGACTTAAATCATATGATTCCAAGCTTCTGTCCAATTGAAACTTGGGCGATGAGAATCTTTCCTTACTTAGAAAATTACAACACTGCCACAAATAACATAACTAAGAATCATATCCACTATTATTGCTTATAATAGAAACATACAAACATCAATTTTCACAAATAACATTGCAAGGATAAATAAATAAGATAAAACTCAGAATTTCATTTATTTATAAAGGTGCGGAAAAACTTGTCCTTACAATGCAAATTCAAATGAAAACTATGCTATTACATATTCCTAAGCAATCTATCCTAACTCTTAAAGAACAGCTCAAAAATATGATCTTCGAATTATGCGATCGAAATCCATTTCTTCGTGATCAGACTCAGCCCACTATTCCTTTAAGCTTCGTTTCTTTTCTTCGATCCTACAAACATCAAAATGTAATCATATCACATCAAGTATTAAGAATCTACAAATAGGAACTTAATAGAGTTAGATAGTGGATTTTACCTGAAGTAGAGTCATACATCTTGACTCTCCCATCTCTTAGATATATCAGGTAGTCAGGGCAGCTTCGCAACCAATGCCCCTTCTCTTGGCAATAGATCAGACAGACTCTTTGGGAATGGCACAAGGGACTATCTCAGACTTAGCCTTTCTCTTGCGTAGAGAAAACTTTTTTGGACTTCCAATGTTGAAATTGTCCATAGAAGGTTGGGACATTGATTTACCAAACAATTTTGCTTGACCAGTTCGCCAAATCATTTCTGATTCAGCAGCAAAAAGCAAATAAGTCAAATCAATGAGGGTCACGTCCTGGTCCATCATATAGTACTCTCTAATGAACTCACTATATGAGTGAGGAAGTGATTGAAGAACCAAGTCAACAACCAGATTCCTAGAGACTTCGACACCCAACATTCCCAATCTATCAATATGCAACTTCATATCCAAGACATGAGCACATACAAACTTTCCATCTTTGTGTTTGTTTGCCAGTAGGGCTTGAGTGACCTTGAACTTTTCAAGTATTCGAATACGTGGGTCAGGGAGAATTATTAGAGGAGGTGGAGGAAGTGAAGCATGATTTCCATTTCGACAATCTAGACGTGGAACATCATCTTCATGTGGAAAACTTTTTTCAAAGGATTCAGGAAGACCATAGTTAGATTTTGACATCTATAAAACGGGAGAAATTCAAGTTAGTTGATAAGAATCCTTGATATAACACCCAAATGAAATATCAAGGCTAGGATCCAACACAATATTCTACAACTTGGAAGAGGGATGCCGTAATCCGGTAGCAGAACATTTGAAGGTAGGTAAATGACGATTTACCAATTTCCACCTTGAAAAACGAAAATTAAAAATTATGTTTTAAATGAATTGAAACTCCTAGAGCTTTTGAGATTCATTGAACTTTTCAATGGCATGTTTAAATCTCGATTGTGCCCTTCAAGTTTGTGACTGGGATGCCGAGGATCACAAACAAGGTGTGGATAACCATGCAAATTTACTTGGTACTCTCAATGTCACTATCACCTAATCAATGTGCCGGTTAACCACACACGCTCTATCGATCTATGACAAACATCTAGTTACCCTTTTCCATCCTTGCTAGTTCCAAATTAGTGGGCCGGTTAACTACACACGCTCCACTAACGTCTCGGCAAGGTGCAAAGTGTAATTTCATGGGTTAGCACCAACTCCACATTTTTCCTAAAGTAACTAAGATTTGGGAATTTATAAGAGTTTAGTTACTTGTATTACATTCTACTTATAATGGAAGGTTGTGTCCTATCCTACCCATTCGACTAACGACCCTCCACTAGTCAAGGTTGCGGTGGGTAAGAGTGGATACCCAATGGCGGTCATTTTACAGGCCGCTTCCGTAAACACCCCTTATAGACCAGCTTCGTGAATGAGGCATACTAACAGTATGACTGACCTTTTACTTATACATATATAATATTAAACTTTTAATTCTATACAGTATAAGGGTATATTTTACACTTTTAAAATACTAGGTGCTCTAATTTATTAAATTATACTTTTAATTTAATTAAACTTAAACCATATAATTATGGATTTATTAATTATATCTTTTTAATTAAACTCTTAATTACATTAATAAAACCATAAGGGTGTAATTTTAACTTTTCAAAATACTAGGGTCTTAGAATTTAATATTTCAAAAATTAATACCTTTTAATTAAATTTTAAATTCCAAAACCTGAGGAAAAATTTTGAAACCTTTCAAAATATTAGGGTTTAACTATTTAAATTTCAAAACTAAAACTTTTTAAATTCAAATTTAAACTATAAAACCTAGAGGGTGTAACTTGAAACTTTTCTAAATTACTAGGTCAAATATTTGACTAATAATAATCCTATATTATCCATATTTAACCAAATCCATTAATTTTTATAAGGATAATCATTCCAAACTTAAAAAATCGAATTTTGGCAATTATCCTCAACAAAATCTGGCCAAAAAATCGAAAATCCTGGCACCAGACCCCTGGACTCGTCGATTCCCCTACGGAAATCGTCGAGTAGGACCTACTCGTCGAGTCCATACATGGACTCGGCGAGTCAGCCAGTCAGAAGCCAAAAATTTCGATTTTTGTTGATCTTTGGCGGTTCACTTTTGCATCTATTCACTAGAAAATGACCTAGGCTCTGATACCACTGTTGGGTTATGAGCATTACATCATTTCTATGATGTACATGCAACCCTAATTGCTTTGATCTAGGTTTTCTACTATGAACACAACAACATTGAATATCAAAGCATAGACCCTAGATCTAACATGCTATTATCGAAATTGACATAAGATTAGGGTTAGAAACCTTACCTTGATTGTTATGTAGCAATAACAATCATGATCCTTCTTGATCTTGACTTCTGAAAGCTTAGTGCCTCAAATGTTGCACCTCTAATGGAGTCACAAACACCACTAGCAACAAGATGACTTAGGAGAAGGAGGAAGAGGCACAAAATTCGTCTAAGGCACTCTTGGGAAGCATAGGGTCGAATTTTAGGAGCCTTAAGGTTCCTTTTATAGGTGAGCTGCTAGGGTTTCAGTCAAAACCCTAATTGGATTGCTTAGCCACCAAGCAGCCCTTTAGATCCTTCCAGAATCAAGGCTTGGACGATTTCTAAGTGGGCTTCCACCTTGAATTCGTCCACCTTATTCCTAAGGGATCTACAACCCAAAATCCAATTATCTTATAATTGCAATTCCAGTCCCCTAAGTTTAATTAATCTCTTTTGATCACAAAATTAATTCTAAATTAGTTCTTGATCAATATTAATTAAACAATATGATTTCTCTTTTAATATATTATTCTTATAAGATATTAATAAATCATAATTAATCCTCTTTCTCCTTAATTCATCCTATCAATGGCTATGGTTAAGGCAACCCAAAAGGACCATGTTCATAATTGGGTCAAGTACATACCAAAATAGTTATGGGCTTGGACACCTAATCCAACAGTGAGAGGACTAATAAGTGGTAGTGAGTTGTATGATTGTTGTTTGCCTGTATTATTTACCTACTTGATCTTATTTGTTTATATGTCGACATATGGTAGTAGTGGCTTGAGGCGGTCCTACTTTGTGTTGTAGGCCAAGATAATCAGTGCAGGTCAGCTGTAAGCCGAAGGCACGGAGGCTCGAGATGAGCGGTTGGGTTGAGGCAGTAGGCCACCAAGCCCTGGGTATTCCAACTCGCTGGCTAAGTGGACCCGATGCATGTTTGTATGTTTATCATATGGGGTATTTTGGGTGGAAATTCACTAAGCTTTATGCTTACCCAGTTGTTTATTGTTTCAGGTATCATTAGTGGCTATGGGAAGGCGAAGGCGGGACTGTACACACTCATCAACAACATTGAGTATTTCGTGTTTTCTATGATACTCTAATTTTTAATAAATGTAATTTGGAATAAACGGTTTCCTTAATAATATATTTATAAATTGGGAAGTTTTACCATAATAAAAATGAAAAATTTTGGTTGTGTAAAATGGGATGCTACAAGTTGGTATCAAAGCCCTGGTTTGAGCGAATTGGAGGAACACTTGTGTGAATCCAGTCTCAAACTAGGATCCGAGAATTTTCACAAAACGTTTTGAAAACTAATTTATAATAAAATGGTTGGGTTAGGGACATGGACTCGGTCTCTTGTCATGTTATTTTTTGATTGTTGGCTTGGGATTGGGAACGTGAACCTTGACTTAACTTTGGTTTTACATGAAGATGCGGTGTACAGTCAGCCATAGCCTGAACATGAGAGTGGTTCCAAAAATACTCATACTTGTTATGTTTGTTGAGTTTTGATTTTGCTGATATATGAATTGTTAGAAAAAGCATGCTAGTGGATATGGTTCTTTTAGAAACTATTGAACAGAAGTGCCTGAGTTCAGTATTGCCTTATGATATAGGGAGTTGCTTGTTATATGTTACTTGATTGTGTGATTGCTACGTGTATGTTGATTAGTTGTATATGGTCGGGATTGAATAGCCTTAGAATGATCGACTTGGCCTTACTTCCTGTTCCTTGTTTGGTTGTGGATTTAGGGCAAAGTAGATTATTCGACAGTCTATCTGACCCCGTATTGTGTACAACAAGCATTCACAAAAGCAAACAGTGGAGAGGAGTGAGGGTAATCTTAGGAAGAGTGCCTAAGAAGTTAGTTGTAGCTCGTAGGAGAAGTTGGTGTTAGCACACCTAGGAGTGGTCTAGTGCAGTGACTTAGGACCTTGGGATGAATTTTAAATAAACTACGGATAGGTGTGGAAGGTAGTATGGGTCCGTACTACTAAAAGCACATGATCCGTATGAGATTCAGGAGAAATTTTAAGGCTACTAAGGAACTAACAGGAGTAGGACATAGTGTGTTGAGCACTGTATTGTGATGTCTGATCTTTCCTTGATTTATTTCAGTATGGCGGCTATTGAAGGTTCAAGATTAGGAGTCGGCGACACTGGGAAAGCAAGTCTGAGTGAGGAGGAGATTCATGGGATCATTTTTGCAGAAGTGGCTAAGGTGATCAGGGAGGTTACTCTGGAGTTGTTTGAGTTGGTCAAGACTGCCATGAAAAACTATTTGATGATCGTTATGATGCACTTTCTGAAGTTGATGTTGTTGCAGCTACTGCAACTATTGCTGCCATTGGGGTTCAAGGAGAGAGAGCTTTCCAATACCAGGACTTCGACAATACGAAGCCCCGGAGTTTGATGGAGTCAAGGACCCGATTGTGGCGATGAGATGGTTGTCCGATGTGGAGGGTTGTTTCTTCACATGTTCTTGTATGGATGACCATAAGCTTAAGTGTGCCCTGAACCTTCTCAGGTTGGAGGCGGAGGATTGGTGGAGACTGATGACTAGTTCTTACACTCCTAAGCAGAGGGTTGTGGTAACTTAGGAGTAGTTCTCAGAGATGTTCCGTGCGAGGTATGTTCCCCTGGTGGAGAGGGAGAAACTAGCCCAGGAGTACCTTGATCTGAGACATACGACCGAGTCGGTGACGAAGATCACCAAGATGTTCACTGAGAGGGCTTTGTTCAGTCATAAGTTCACTGCTTCGGAGCAGGCTCAGATGACTCGATATTTGGGCATGCTCAAGACAGATATTCGACAGTTCGTGTCCATCAATCGCTACAGTTCTCTTGCTGAGCTTCAAGATGTCACAAGGACGCGAGAGATTAAGATAGAGACCCAGACGAGGAAGCAATATCAGGCTCCAGGTCAGTCCCAGCCTGCAGTGAAACGGTTCAAGTCCGCCAGTCGGAGTTCGAGATCAGTTGGAGGGAGGTGCCAATTTTTTGTATGTCACAGGTGTGGCGAGGAGAGTCATTTTGAAGAAACTTCGGGCGGAGTGCACGAGTTGTTTTCATTGCGGCCAGGAAGGCCACATCGAAGCTCATTGTCCTTTTCTCGTTTTCGGTGAGGTGATGGATCCTACACCCCTAGCTTGGCAGTTGCCCGACGGTCGTCATGGGACGACCGAAGTACCGGGGACCGAGAGTTAAGTTGGAAGTTATTCTTTTTAGCAATTGTGGTGGTATTGGTATTTATCTGTAATTTCTGTTTGTGTTTCAAAGTTCAGTTGTAATCTCGGATGATTAGTTAATGGAATTATCTTAGTTGGCCTTGTGTAATTTAAATTTCTTGTATGAATGGATTAATTATCCTTTCCCTTGATTGTATGCTAGTTGGAATTTGGGAATGTGGTGTGAGTTCAGATTCTCATGAAGATGTGGATATCGGTAGTTGGGATCGAGTAATGGTGTAACGTCCGCAGATTTGGGCGAGTCAATTTAGAGACAATGAGCGTCAAAAATAATTTTTTGATGGAGTATTATTTAAAAGGAATAATCTTAACCAAGTTATAGTATATGTCACAAGGGTTCCGTACATATAAATAACGCCAAAATCCGAGTTATAACGAACAAGTTATGACCCGTCGAAGTTTTATGGCAAAATCGGCACAGCACCGCGTAATGTAAAAAGTGATTTTTTAATAAACTACCTTTTAGCCTTAGCAATCTAAACGTAAGTCGTAGTATACGTTAAACCGAGAACGTGCATAAAAAGAACGTCCAAATCTGACTTCGTATGAGGAAGTTATGATTTTTCTAAGATTTAGCATAACTGTACACAACCCGGAATTCAAATTTTATATCGATCGATTTTTATCCAAAACAACCCAAATGAGAATTAAATATCTCATTAATAGGAGCTCAACGATAAAAAGACAACCAAAAACGGAGTCTGTATGTAGAAGTTATGAATTTTACACAGTCGTTAACAATGTAATCTTCTCAAACTGTTAAATATAAAATCGGCTAAGAATTAGTCGACGGAGTCTAAACTAAAGTTATTGAGTACGTCTCCACCTACGCATGGATAAAAATAACGTCGAAAACGGAGCTCGTATGCGAAAGTTACGGAATTTAGAAGTTGGAATGGTGCTGCTGCGAAAGGGGTGAAGTGGCTTAATCTGGATCATTGCTTTTCCCCCAAGCCTTGCCACCAGAGGGTGACATGTGGCACCAACTCGACAATTTGGAGGCCAAAACTCGACGGGTAGGTCTAAAATTCAGCCTATAAATACCATGCGATAGTGCCTTCATTTCTCACACCAAAACCCCTTCACTTCTCGCTCTAACTTCTCTCTAAGCCTCCCAAAACCCTCCTAAAGCCCTAGTAACCTCAGGGTGCTAGAGGAAATCCCTGTAGCACCCGAAGGCTCCGAGAAAAAGAGCTTTTCAGCTTGGAAGTTATGCCCCCGTAGAGCCCGGTTCCCCGCTAAACCCCCTGTAAGTTGAGTTATGCTTACCGTAGTTTAAGTATAACTTATGTTTAAGTTCATTATCGTTATTATGAACCTATAAACAAGATTTATCAGTGATTCCAAGTCGTTATACTAATTGATCAACGTACGGGGATGATGTCTAGGCTGTGATTTTGTGAGGTGTTTAATGTGGGATTTCCAAACAGTATACATCGTATACCAAACGGACCCTACCTCCGATATGATCCTACATGGTTGTTTCTTACTTGATAGATCATGAAAGTAGACTTTAAGTTAATTATGAATATATAATAATAATTAGTTGCAATAAATATTAGACTAAAACTTAGTGTCACACTCCCAAACCGAAACGGTGGAAACGTTCGAGGCGGAGGACGTCATGTATAGTATCACAACAATTGAATAATAGTAATCAAAGCAACAACAACCATTGTATTAATAGTATAGTGTTTACATTACATTTGAATCATACACGATTGACTGCAAAAGTAAATAACAAGCAAAGACTCGAACTACTATGCTCCATCTTCTTGAACCCGGTGTGTGTACATGTTTACTAATGTCCTGAGAATACAAGTAGGTTTTGAAAGAGTATCAGCATAAAGCTGGTGAGTTCATAAGCTTTTTGTTTTATAAAAACTGTTCTTTGTTCCTTTGAAAAGTACGTTATGTTTCTCCAGAAAACCTTATATTTTCTAATGTAATGAATGTTAAGTAAAAATGATTCTTACTAGTTCCTCTTGCGAGTACTTAGTGTATACAAATCATATACAATCCAAATCGAACAAACAGTCGATTGTGTGGTTCTGCCCCAAGCCCACAACCAAACAAGGAACAGGAAATGAGGCGGAGGCCACACATTCCACTGGTTGTCGGATCCTCATGTACATAATCCTGCAGTATTCACTAGATACTTACAAAGTTAACTGTATTGGTCTTTTGATATATGTTGAAAGTGTTCCTCAAGAAAATCCATTATTTTCTTATTGAATGCATGATTAACCAATTCTTTTTATAACTACTTAGCTCATACTAGCTATGTATAAACCAATATCGAACAGATGATTGATTGTGTGGATCTGCCCTAAGTCCACAACCAAACAAGGAACAGGAAATGAGGCGGAAACCACACATTCCATGATTTGTTGGATATTCTTCACACATAGCTTGGAAGCATAAACTAAGGAATTACAGAATTATTAGTAATGTTCATTAGTGAAATGAATAACCGCTTGTTTGTAAAGTACTAATGTTTACCCTGGAAAATCCTATATTTTCCCTAAGTGTAAGTTATTGAATTATCTGCACCAAACCAAATAGTATAAGCATCTACCATACTTATGTTGTTAAGCATTGTTCTGTTTGAAAACCAATATGAGTACCTTTGTATGAATACCCTTTTATGAAAACCTTTGTATGAAAACCTTTGTATGAAAACCTTTGTATGAATACCGTAGTGTGAATACCGTAGTGTGAATATTGTAGTGTGAATACCGTAGTGTGAATACCGAAGTGTGAATACCCTCCTGCGATCACTTAGTACATACGAGTTATAGAAATCTGGATCGAACAGACAGTCGATTGGGTGATTCCACCCTAAGCCCACAACCAAACAAGGAACAGGAAATGAGGCGGAGGTCACACATCCCACTACAAGTTGGATGTTAATTTCATATTACCCTAGTGTATATACTAAGTAATCACATAGTTACTAACCCCTAATGTTTTTTTGTTAGGTGTACTATTATGTGAACGAGTCGTTGTTTCACCTGTGGATTCTTATAACCATACTATTGACGATCAACAATACGACGTACTCGGACGTACGTCGATAAAAATGACGTTTGTCACCCTAGGTTGACTGTAGCTAATAGTCAGGGTGCGGGATTGTCACTCTCGTATAGATCTATACACAAACTCACGCTCTCCCTCTCAGGAGACTCTGGTTACAAGGCGTCTCACACTGCTGGCTCTCTTAACGAATTCACGAATAATACTATGAAAACCCTTTTTGTTATGAATCCTTATAAAATAGTATCTTTTATTTCTTAATTCATAAGTTTGTTTCCTCTGTTCTAAAAACTGTGCTTGTAATGTTTGTATTTTAACATGTTTTGTAAAACTGATTTCAAGTCTAGTAGTGACGATGTTTACTATGTATGCAAGTTCTATGTTCAATGTATACTAGTGATAGGAAAATATAATAAATCAAATTATATTTTTAAACACAAGGTTACTTGTGTTTTTACTTGTATTCCCCCCCTGAAAACATTAAAAACTCGGAAAATATAGGGGTATGAACTCACCTTATGTGTTTGATTCGATTGAAGGTTCGCGTAAGGATGAGAAGTTCCATGAATGAATTCCCGAGACACAAACGAGTCCTAAATGACATATAATGGCATATATAGGCATGTAATTAGTGTTTTGGACAACTAACATGCAAGGAAACACCCTTAGGGACTAGGAAACACTTAAACTAAGTGTTACAATCACATGTGATTGAAAAAAAGGGGTTTACAGCCATACAAGAGAGTGTACGGCCAAGGGTTCACGGCTATGTGTGTATACGACCCATGAGTGTACGGCCAATGAGTGTACAGCCGTAAACCCATGGAAGGAACATCCAAAATGGGTGATTTGGTCCATGGGGAGACTAGTGGGTCTAATGTTCAACAAGAAGGTGGGCAAAACACTCGATTTGGACCCTTTTTGGGTCTGTACGGCCAACCTATGAAGGGTTTACGGTCGTACACCTTTAAGATCATGAAGGTGATGCTGAAATGTGAAGGATCGAGGCTTGGATCTAATGGTCTTTCAAGTATAACAAGTTTAAGGTTGAAATACTTACGTTTTAGGAGTCTTTGGGGTGTTCACGGCCGATGATAGTTGAGAGAGAATGGGAGTGATCTCGGTTGGGAGGAGGGACAAATGAAGAGAAAAATGAGCACTACCTATATATATATAGAGGGTGGTGTACGGCCGTAGACCCTGTGTACGGTCGTACACACCTTGGGAATGGTTTCCGGAACGAGTCAAACTCTCCAGCCTCGAGTAAACACTAAGGTTAGAAGCTCTTAAGGTGAAAGTGAAGGAATATGATACATATGGGGTGAGTTCATGGCCACCTTGAGTGTACGGCCGTACAACCATGTGTGCGGCCGTACGCTCCTCTTGGAGGAGTGTTTGGCTTGAATGCAACTCGATGAACTTAAAAGAAATCATCCCCAGACCCAAGCCTTGAATGTACTGGGTTTAGAACACTCAAATAGACCCTAAACAATGCTAAAAGATAGTAGAAACGAGTCTGACTCTCAATGATCGAGGTAACCTAGAGATAGAGATTTCCGGGTTGTCACATCATCCCCCCGTTAGAGGGAATTTCGTCCTGAAATTCGGATTCCGAGTGGATGGTTAAGGATAAGGAAAAGAGACGGTTACTTTGGTTCCATTCAATCCCGACGTTCTTTCAATGAATTCAGATCCTCGCTGGTTGCTTCAGCGGATCATCATTGATGGGTACGTTGTTTTGATCTGTGATGAGCGTGTAGGTTTAGCTTGCTCAACTATGTTCATCCAACTGGTAGAATGTCCTTCCGTAGTTCTGAGCAGCCTTTTTCCTGAAGTTCATGGTAGGACTCATACCTGGTCCATCTACCATTGTCTCATGTACACAAGTCGTATATAATTAAGATTGATAAGACGGTCGGATGGGTGACTCTGCCCCAGGTCCACAACCAGACAATGAATAGGAGATAGGGCGGAAACACACATCCTAAATCCATAGAATCTTAATTATATACCACCCTCGCGTGTACATTTAACATCGATAGGCTAACAGTATCGTCCCTAGCCTCTGTGTTTGAACTTGACTTGCTGCGCGAGTGATGTTTCCAAAATGATCTGCTGAGGGTGCTTAAGGAAAGTTACAGGTAGATACCATACTCCTCGCATGAGTATTTTCGGGGGTTTGAAGCGAGATGAAATTTCGAGGTTCGCATCTAGTTTGTCGTTATTAGTGATGAGAGTTTTGTTATTCGGTCGGTTTAAGGCAAGGGTCTCCTCAGTGACACGTGGGTTTGGTATAACACAGACTCAGTCAGACTAAGCGGGATGACATTGTAAGATCGTGTGTTAAGTTAGTTTCGGAAGGAGTGTTTCGTTATGGCGTCAATGTATCTGTGTATGAAGGTTTCTAGTGCTTTCTGTGTTGACCTTGTTATTACTACTGCGAATGTTTTATACTGTATTAAGTGTACTAACTGAGAAATCGTTCTAGTGAATGATACTTGATATTATGATTCCTATCTGATCCTTCTATAATCGCTTGGTGTCTACAAGTCATATATAATTAAGATGGTTAAAACGGTCGACTGAGTGACTCTGCCCTAAATCCACAACCAGACAAGGAACAGGAAATAAGGCGGAATCACGCACTCTACGTCTATTGGTCCTTAATTATATATGGCCCTACTGTTTACACCAAGTCATTATAGCCTACCGAAAAGAGTATTTAGTTTCTACATAAACTATGTGCTTTGTTTAAACGAGGAAGAAATTATTATAGTTAGAACTTAGTTGTGAGTCGGTTTCCTTGAAAATGTAGGTTTGGGAAAAGATTTGAGTTGGGAGACGTACCGCTGTTCTCGGGGGTTTCCGGGGTAGACTCTCCTGCAGTGATCATTAGCATTCCTCCCTCTTCATCAGGGTTCCTGGTCAATGGACAATCTCTCCTGTACTATCCTGTTTCACCACATTCGTGGCACGTCTGACTCACTTCCTCAAATGGGACCTGATAGATTGGTCCTGCCGGTGCCCTACAGAAGCGAATGGTGTGTCCCCTTCTGAGGCAGTTCTTGCAATACAACTTCTGACACCTTCCGATATGATGGAAGTTGCACTTATTACATTTAGGGAGGGTTCCAGCATAACGACTACCTGGTGTTGATGTGGTTGGTGTCGTAGTAGCGTAGGCTGCACCCCTCTGTTGTTCCTCGGCGGGTTCTTGTGTTGATTGTCTCCTCTTTCTGCTCTCGGGCCTTTGATTATCATCACCTCCTTTGGTTGACCCATGAACGGGGTCCATTATGCCTTGGCGGATCCCATAGTCCACCAAAGTTCGAGCCAGACGTTTGGCACTGTCAAACGTAAGAGGTTTCGCTGCCAATACGTTTCCTTGGATTGGAGAAGGTAGTCCCCAAATGTATCTTTCTACCTTCTTACTCTCCGGGGTAACCATCCCCGGGCATAGTGCAACTAAGTCGCTGAATTTGTCAGTGTAAGCTTCTATGTCTGAGCCTGCCATGGTAAGATTCCATAGCTCATGCTCTAGTTTCTGTACTTCGCCCATCGGGCAGTATTCTTCCAGCATCATTTCCTTTAGATTTCCCAGCCCATTGTGTTTGCTATAGGAAGAGTCAATGGCTTGACATGGCTGTTCCACCATGTAAGGGCTCTGTCAGAGAAGGTGCAGGCAGCAAACTTTACTTTGCTTCCTTCGGGGCACGCGCATAACTCGAAAATCGATTCTGTCTTCTCGAACCATCACATTAGGGCGATGACTCCCCCATTTCCATCGAAGGATTTGGGTCCAAAAATCATGAATTCCTTGTATGAGCGCTCCCTTGTGTGTCCGTGGTTAAAGCTGTTGGTACCACTACCTGATCCACCGGTACCACTTGCATTGATTTGAGTCATGACAGCTGTCACTGCGGCTGTTACTGCCGCCTGGAAGGCAACCGGATCATACTGAGGAGGTGGCGGCTGTGATGCATTGTTTTTGTTTTTGTTCGACTTCTTCGGTGGCATAATGCTGCCAAAAGGTTTAAAAGACGAAACGAGGTTAAGTCCTTAGATGTTACGAATCGAGTGTATTCTGAATCGAAGTTATCTTAGTTCTGAGTGTTTCATATTCTGACGTTTGAAGCAATTCATAACAGAGGTCTACGCATCATAGACTTATGAATTTGATAGTGACTACCCTCTTAATGAAGTTATGGAATCTGGTTTACTGTTACTTAGCTGATATGATAAAGGCAATAAGCCTGACACATAGTGTGAGCAGTGTAATCACTGACTCACTAAGTCATATTAGTTAGTTAATTATTAGTATGACGTATATGGTGCCCTACCACCTTGGGCACATCGGGAGGGTTTCTGTTTTTTGTTATGATGGTCCTGAATTCAGCTGTGAGGGTTTGTTGTTTCTGGGCTTTCTTATGGTTCTCCTATTCACTGTAGATCATGTTTCGGGTTTTACCACAGATCTCCATCACTTCCTGATGGAAGATTTGCATCCTCGTATGATTCCTTCTAGGAACCCTCTTTATGAATCCTCTCTGGTTCCTCTTTGATTCCTCTGTTGGTGATTGTAGTGGAGTGGGTATCTCTATCTAGGTTGTTCGTGCGAGAATAGGGATGTTTAAAGAATCTTATGAGATTAAGTAGAACATTTCTTCTTATAGTTATTGATGATCTACACTGGGTCCTCCTATAGTCAAGCAGTGCATGCAAGCTGTATATAACCAATATCATATAGACCTTTGAATAGATGATCCTACTCCAAAACCACGACCAAACAAGGAACAGGTAGTAGAGCGAAGATCACCAATTCTAAGTCTATAAGATCCCAATTATATATAACCCTGGAAGCATGAACTTCGCAACTATAGACCTGCCAGTAAAGGTCTTTTAGTTCTCTTTCAAGTTTGTTATAGTGCCTAAAATACTCCTATAGTATTTTATCTTTATGTTTTGTTCTAAAGATACTTTTGTATATGGAGTTAGGTAAGTTTTAGACTCGTTGCAACACCACTATTTGTCATACCTCGAAACCAGAATGGTGGTAACGTTCCGGGGTGGAGGACGTCATACGTAGTATCACAACAATTGTATAGCAAGCATAGTAAACACAACCAAACATTGAATACAATATGAAAAACTGTTTACATCAGTTTAAAACTTGTTTTAAGAACATCAAAAGTATGTAATCACATAAAAATATAACTCTTATTGCTCCGGCTCCTCAAAATCCAGCAGGTACCTGTCTACTGATTCCCTGAGAATACAAGCAGTTTTGAAAGAATATCTGCATAAAGCTGGTGAGTACATAAGCATTTAGTTTTTGTGGAAAAAATGTTTCTTCGAAATCCTTTTTGAAAAGTGTTCCTCAAGAAAATCCTATATTTTCTTACGAAAAGTAGTGTTAAAAGAGTATCTAGCGGTAGAAAGTAAACCATCAGTTTTAGAAATGCTAATGTTATCCTGGGAAAATCCTATATTTTCCTTAAAAACGGTTATCTGTACTAGAGGTAGAGATGCCAGTCTAGAGATCCCTGATTACTATTAGTGTATATATAAGTAGTTTTATTACTCAAAATAAAACAAATGGAGATTTGAGTCTGTAGACCAAAAATAGTTTATACTTGTTTTGTGAGTCGTATAACCATACTTGATATGACCGAGAGACCTTTATAACGTTCTTCAGGCGTTAAGCTAAATGACATTTGTTCACCCCAGGCGTGCCCGCCTAACTGTAGCTAGCAGTTCAGGTGTGGGATTGTCAGTCCCGAGTAGATCTATTCACAAATCTCACGCTCTCCCTCCAGGAGACTCTGGTTATACTGGGATAGGATTTATCACTATACACCTAAGGGTATAGTATTGAAGTAGAGCCTCACAATTTTGTATAATCTAGTTTACTAGCGAGAAACAGTATAAAAACATTGATTATCCTTGAATAATAGTACTTTATACTCCTGAGAAAATATATAACATAAACTAAATCTGCCATAGTTTATATATATTCATTTATGAAATCTGATTAGGTAGAGACTGCCTAGAGGGTTATCCCAAACTATACCCATTATAGTTTATTAGAATTTGTACGGAAGTTGCTTTGTAAAAACCTTTCTGAAAGCTATGAAGTTAGATTTCCAAAATAGTAGTTTCCCTTATGCTCAACATATTACAAAAAGAGATAAAATATCCTAATATTTTATTAAACGTGGAAATCGATGGGCTGCATTAATAAGTTTAAAACTTAATAAAATACTTTGAATTTGGCTTGTATTCCCCCCCTGAAAACATTAAAAATACGGAAAATGTAGGGGTATGAACTCACCGTTTGACGTAGGATTCGAGCGTATGATCGGTGTGGATGCTGAGTGTCAACTGGTGTTTCGTGCGCAAGTGGATCCTATTAACATACGGTAACACATATGTGTGTTAGAATTTGGGTGTTTCATGACTAAAAATGACGGGAAACCACCCTAAAGACTTGGAAATGCTTGTCGGGACCCTATATGATCAAACGAGGGAGGTGTACGGCCAAAAGAGTGTGTGTGCGGCCAGGGTGTGCGGTCAGCATGTGTGTGCGGTTGCACACAGGAGTGTGCGGCCGTACAGAGGGCGTGTACGGTCATACAAGGGAGTGTGCGGCCGTACATAGGGGTGTGCGGCCGTACACTCTTCATTCATGCTCAAAATGTCGTTTTTCGGGTGCTTCAAATCCAATACCAAGTCCAACTAGCAAAATGGAGGCCAAACTCTCACTTTGGAGAGTCTTTAAGGTGTGTGCGGCCACCTTATGAAGGTGTGCGGCCGTACACCTTCATATGATGAAGAACATGATGAAACTTTGATGATTAAGGGCTTAGATCAATGGGTCCTTCATGTATGCTAAGCTAGGTGATGGAGAGCTCACGTTTTTGAGGCCTTGAGAGGGTTTGCGGTTGAAGAATCTTGAGAGAAAGGTGATGTGTGCTGCCAAGGTGTTAAAGGAATGAAAGGAAGGGGGTCTACTCTTTATATAGGGTGGGTATGCTGCCCAAGAGTGAGTGTGCTGCCAAGGGAGTGGGTGTGCGGCCATGTGTACGGTCGTACACTCCTCCAAGAGGGTGTATGGCCCGTTTTTCTCACTATGGGACGTGCTGACTCATTCCTAAACTCAACCTTGGTCAAATTTAAGCTTAGAACACTTAAATGAACCCTTGAATAGCACCAGAAATCAAGAAAACAAGTTGATTATTGATTGTTTTGAGCATTCTAACACTCCTATGGTGTACATGCAACCCTATAAACCTTGGATCTATGTTTTCTCTATTATACATGCAAATATTAACTATTCCAAGGTTTCATCCTAACTAGCATATTATGAAGCACCTATACTACAAAGTTCTAGTTAGATGACATACCTTTTGATGTAGCTTGATGTCTTCAAGCTTTAAGAGCTTAGCCCCAATAGTGTGGAAGCCTCAAATGGAATCACAAATCACCAAAACACCTTGGAAGAACTTGAGAGAATATGTATGCACACTAAAATCGGCCTACTCTTATTTTCACACACTTGTGCCAATTTTATGAGCCAAGGACCCCTTTATATATTATGGAGGATTAGGGTTACATCCATGTAAACCCTAATACCCATGACCTTTCATTTACATAGGATCCATGGGTTAAAAGCTCCATGGACCATCCATGAAAGCTTAGCCCAACCTAAATGAACTTGGCCCATTCCATATATATAAGAGTCCATATTTAATTAGTTCTTTTTTATCACTTAATTAATTCTAAATTAATTCTTGATCAATACTAATTAAATAATATGATTCCATATTAATATATTAGAACTTATAATATATTAATATAAATCATAAATATACTATTCTCAAAAGACTATCCATATAAATTGTGCCGGTGAAGTACAACCCAAATGGACCATACCGGGTCGGGTCAAGTACATACCAAATATAGTTATGGACTTAGACATTAATCCAACAGTCTCCCACTTGGATAAGTCTAAAACTATTATTGAGTATGACTTCAAAACCTAACTGGAAATCGTAGCTCTTAAAGCCGCTGTAAAACTCTGACCTTGTCAATGACTTGTCCATTAGATAAGGGATCATATATTCCTCCATTCTAAATATCATATGGACTGAGACATGGATTATAATCATTCTCTCTGTCCATTTGTTGTTTCCTGATTTTCGATTTATGATGACTGACTGATTGAACAAATCAAATCAGTCTTGGCTTGGCCAAGCACTCACATGTGTCATCGCTAAATCATCGAGGGGCCCACAGATATCGCTTTTATCCCGAAGGTAAAAGGAATGGATAAACTTCGACTCATATGGCTTGTTCTACTACTTGTTGAATCATACACAAAGGCACGTTTTATAACATCGAGTTACCAAATGCGTTTTCGTGCAATCAATGTATAACCAACTCATAGTAACAACTCATATCTCTAGGTTTGAAGAATATAAGATATTATCGTCTCATGATCACTCGTGATAAAATCCATGAAGTGATTCAAATGAGCGCGGGTTGAATCCAATACTCAGAACTTATGAGCACTCATGAGTGTTGTAGCACCACTTTGTCCACCAACTTGGACCTCTACAAACCAACCCATGACAGTCTTGATTCGTATCTACTTCCAACATATGACCGACTGTGGATGGTTTGAATAACTTAATCATTCAGGAAGAGCGAATTAGTTATTCTGGAAGTCAAAACATGCAAAGTGAAACACAAGAATAAATGAATCAAATATGGTATCAAACCCTATGAATATAAATAAACACTTTTATTTATCACCATACTGATTACTCATTATTCATTGTTTCGGTTTTATCAACTTTATACTTGAATTAAAAACACTAGTTGTCCCATGCTCCAAGCATGTACACTATGTTTTTCTTAAACAATAGCTTTGCCATACACCATGTATGCACTCTTTGTTTGTCTATGATCCTTACTTTGTGAAATAAACCAATTGAACATAATTTCAATGATTCTAATTTCACACTCCCAAATCCTTATCGAAAAATGTGAGAATTTCAAATTCCTATCATTTATCGAAATCTGTTTAGATTTTAAACTTATATGCACTGACCCTCCTATAATGAATATGTACAAAGTCACAAAGAATTGTCAATAGTCATTATAAGGTATTCCAATGGAGACCAACTCCATGGAAACTAAGTCTCATATTCAAAGTACATTGCTTTGGACATGCTTCTTGCATTAAGTTTTCTAATCTTACACATATAACTTCCACCTATGGAGACAACTCCATATTCTCATTTTGACTATCACTTCTGAATAAGAGATGCCTCTTTTCAAAATATGTCAATATGGTCCTTCCAAAATTAGCACTATACTTCCAACTGTCCCTGAGCAACCAATCTTTGGTAAACCTCATATTGTCCTCGACAATTGCTTAATCATTTTAGTCATATCCAATTCTAGACCTTTTCCCTTCTTAATGCCTCTGGGCATTTGGAAAAATTTAGAAATGACAAATATTATAGCACATGCAATCGATCCTGTACCCAAAGCAAATGGTACACGATTCATGATGTCTCACATAAAGACATGATTCTAGACCAGTCTTTTGCTACAATATTTTTATTTGCCATGTTTTCAAAATTTGACTATGAAGAGGGATGCCGTAATCATAATCGAATTTTGAGAACGCAATATATAGAATTTCCTTAAGTTGAACCAATCCAACATGAAATTCATATATATATTCTTGACTAAAGATGATTAAGGTCTCAATCTAAGCCTTTAGAACTGAAATGAAGTATATCCTCTCCCTTAATTATAGCAAAACAACTTTTTCAACCCCTACAACCTCACGAATTGAAACTTTTGTTTTCTATAATTAACATTGCTAACTTGCAATACTTATCATAATTATCATGCTCCCACTAACATGATGATTATTAGCATAACACTCATGCTCCCACTAGCTTTGACATGTATCCAGAAAACAGCTGGACTTCTAGAAGTCAATACTTTATTGACTTTCTTACCAAAGTTCAGATTTCTGATACTAGATTGCTTTGATAAGACTTTATCAAAATCATAAACCTTATTTTAGACAGCTTACAGGTGTGTCTAAACAATTTCAGAACTATGAAAAGGGATGCCGTAATCATAGTCTCAATTGTTTAGATTTTTGCCATTTCTCATAAGTCCATGTTAGTGTGCCGGATAACCATGCACGCTCCACTTAACGACTTTGAGAATGCAAAGATTACAATTGCTATCTTACTTAAAATCTACTTTATGGAAGTGTTTCCTCACCATCATTTTCATGAATCGGAGAGAAACCTTATGACCCTTAGATTTTATGGTGTATGTGTTCTTATCCACGTGAATTTGTCAAAACCATAATCACAAGACTAGGTTAGTGACAAATCCTAACTCATATGGATTGAACTTGTGCAATCTTAACCTCTTGCCACCTGGCAGCACAAGGGCCTGCCATTGCTTCTAAGTAGTTATGCAAACAATTGAGAACATGTAGAACTCAAATGTTATAGACAATTTAAATGGAATGGGCACGGAAATGTCAACACGATAGGTTATAAGCCTCTAGTTGTGTGCTAGTGATGAAATACAGGTTTTATTCTTGATTAGTTCTTGAAACCATTTCAGGATCTTTTAGACTCCCACTGTCTTCTTGACCAATAAGACTTTCTTGCCAAATATTCAAGAAGTAGTGTGGATTCTTAATCAAGACAAACATTTCACACAATTGGCCTTAGTTGGTCTTTGTTTTATCCAAAACATCACAACTTACCAACTTCAAATGTAAAAGTAGAAAACTTTTACTCTTACATTTGACAAGTGTTAATAAACCTTCTTTAAGATATGTCACTCAAGTTACAATCTTGGAGTATGACTCTAAGATTTTTTTTGGAACGAAGTATGAATCATCTTCTTGATTTAACCACTTCACCAATTCATGACTCCTCTTCTTAGCCATCAGAATGCACTTAGAGGATGAATTGTGATAAGGTCTCATAATCATTAAGATGATCATAAAACATGATACTTAAAGTGCTCTCCCATCTTTTCAGATTTGAGACACTTTTATCCTTCTGCCAAATTTGATTCTTCTCATTCGCTCTGCCATACATTTAAACTTTTCCAATGTCTCAGAATTATACTTAAGCTTATAAGTATAACCATATTTACTAAACTTTAGTAAATCATGACGAATAGTATTATTGATCTTTTGTGGTGGACTTTAACTAGTGCACAAGAATGTGTACTTGATCCCTTAGTCCTACACTTGAGTCACATATACATGTGAACAAGGACTTCGTCTTAATTTCCCAAAGATGACAATTCTCATTCGTCACACAATACAACTTGCATGATTTCAAGTTTCTATCCAACTGAAACTTGGGTGATGAGAATCTTTCCTTATTTGGTAAATTATGACACTACCACAAATGAAGGAATCAAATCCATTTTCCAATATTGCTATCAATGGAAACATGTAAACAATAATTTTTCACAAATGCCATTGTAAGGATACTTAAAATAAATAAATCAAAACTGTTTTTTTATTTTAAAACTTGCGGAAAACTTATCCTTTACAGTGCAAAAGCATATGCAAAACTTGTTGTTATCTCTTCCTAAGCAATATATCATAACTCCTAAGCAACAGCTCAAAATTCTGATCACCGAACCATGCGATCGAAAACCATCTTCGCGATCAGAATCGGCATATACTTCCTTTAAGTTTCTTCACCTTTCTTTGATTCTTAAAACATCAACATGTGCCAAGTCACATCATGTAATAACAATCTCATAATAGAAACTTAACAGAGTTAGATAGTGGACTTTACCTGAAGCAGAGTCAAACTTCTTGACTTGATCAACCTTATGATCTTTCAGGTAAATAGGCAGCTTCGCAATCAATTCCCCTTTCTTTGGCAAGAGAAACATATGGACTCACTGGGAATGGTACATGGGACTATCGCAGACTTAGCCTTTCTCTTTACCATTTGGTCAACCTAGTTGACTATGGTCAAACCCATTCTTTGGGATGAGAAGGCTTTTCTAGATATCCAATGTTACCATTGTCAATGTCCATTGGGAAGTTGATCTCCTAATCAATTTGCTTTACTAGTCCTCAAATCATTGCTGACCAAGCAAATAGATAAGATCATTACGGGTCATGTCATAGTCTGTTTCATAGTAGTCCCAAAGGAACTCACTAAGTGACTTAGAAAGCGATTGAACATCCAACCTTCTTAAGACTTTGACACCCAACTCTCCCGGCTTGTCAATATGTGACTTCATCTCCAAGATGCGATCACACATAGACCTTGCTTGCCAATAGGGATTGAGTGACCTTTGAACTTGTGGGTTAGGGAGAATAATTGAAGGAGGTGGAGGAAGAGAAGAATGACTTCCATGAGCCAAACTCGGGAAGTCATATTCATTAGGAAAGCTTGGTTTGGGAAGATCATTGTTGTCTAAACCAGACATCAACAATGGGAGAAATTCACGTAAAGTTGATTTAAGTCCTTAATATAACACCCAATATGATATATTAAGGCTAGGACCCAACAAACTATTTTATAACTTGGAAGAGGGATGCCGTAATCCAAGCTATAAAATATTTGAAGGTAGGTGAATGACGATTCACCAATTTCCACCAAGATAAACGAAATGTATTATTAGGTTTTAATTGGTTTTGAAACTCCTAGATTATTTTGAGATTCATTGAACTTTTCAATGGCATGTTTCAATCTCGAGTGTGCCCTTCAGGTTTTGTGACTGGGATGCCGAGGATCACAAAACAAGGTGTGAAGTAACCATGCAAATATACTTGGTACCCATAATATTTACCCCTCAATCGATGTGCCGGTTAACCACATACGCTCCAACGATACTATGATAAACATTAAGTTACCCTTTGCCTACCTTGTTAAGTTCAGGTTAGTGTGCCGGTTAACCACACACGCTCCACTAACAGCTTAAACAAAGTGCAAAGTGTAATTTCATGGATTAGCACCTTATTCACATTTTCCTAAGTAACTAAGATTGGGAATTTATAAGTGTTTAGTTACTTAGTATTTATCATTATACTTATAATGAAGGGAGAATTATAGTCCTTGTCCTACCTGTTCGGCTAACGACCCTCCACCGGTCAAGGAAGCGGTGAGTGAGAGTGGACACCCATTAAACTGCTATTTTATAGGCAGTAACCTTATACCCCCCTTATAGACCGGCTTCGTGAATGAGGCCTACTAATGGTAAGACGACTTGCTCTTATACATATAATATATTAAACTTTTAATATTATAATAGTATAAGGGTGTATTTTAGACATTTAAAATACTTGGTGGTTTAATCTATAAATTAAACTAAACTTTTAATTTAATTAAACTCAAACCATATCTTTATTTATGGATTTAATAATACTCTTTTAATTAAACGCTTTAATTAACTATTAATAAAGTCCATAAGAGTTAATTTGAACTATTCAACAAAACATCATAATTCCAATTATTAAACTCAAAATTAAAACCATTTAATAATTGTTTAAGTTATGAACCCAAGAGTTTTAGAATTCAATTCTTTTTTTTTTTTAAAAACTTTTCTCAAATTCCAAAACTTGAGGGCAAGTTTTGTAATTCTTGAAAACCTTTGGATTCCATAACTTATGGAATTAATGGTGTTTTATGATGAAACTTTCCATGTTCCATAACTTAAGAACAAGTTATGGAATTCTTTAAAACATTAACACCAAATTTTGTCACTCCATAAAAACTTTGAATCAAAAATTTTTTTTTTTTAAAAAAACTTGCATATCCATAACTTATGGAAGTTTCAAAAACCCTTAAGATCACAACTTTAAAAAAAACTTTTGAGCTCCAAAATTTTATGACAAAATATGTAACTCCTTAAAACATTTAGATCAAACTTTTAAAACTAATAAAATAATCATATCATTTTATCTTTTACTAAATTTGACCTAATTCAACTCATATAACAAATGATTCAAATTTTACAAATAATTCGTTTTTCACAAAACAAGTAATTATCTTAAAATTTGACAAACGTCATGTTTTTTTTCTTTTTTTTTCAACTTGAAAATAAAACATTTGCATCAATATAACAGAAAACAACCCATGGCTCTGATACCACTGTTGGGTTTTGAGCATTCTAACACTCCTATGGTGTACATGCAACCCTATAAACCTTGGATCTATGTTTTCTCTATTATACATGCAAATATTAACTATTCCAAGGTTTCATCCTAACTAGCATATTATGAAGCACCTATACTACAAAGTTCTAGTTAGATGACATACCTTTTGATGTAGCTTGATGTCTTCAAGCTTTAAGAGCTTAGCCCCAATAGTGTGGAAGCCTCAAATGGAATCACAAATCACCAAACACCTTGGAAGAACTTGAGAGAATATGTATGCACACTAAAATCGGCCCACTCTTATTTTCACACACTTGTGCCAATTTTGTGAGCCAAGGACCCCTTTATATATTATGGAGGATTAGGGTTACATCCATGTAAACCCTAATACCCATGACCTTTCATTTACATAGGATCCATGGGTTAAAAGCTCCATGGACCATCCATGAAAGCTTAGCCCAACCTAAATGAACTTGGCCCATTCCATATATATAAGAGTCCATATTTAATTAGTTCTTTTTGATCACTTAATTAATTCTAAATTAATTCTTGATCAATACTAATTAAATAATATGATTCCATATTAATATATTGGAACTTATAATATATTAATATAAATCAAAAATATACTATTCTCAAAATACTATCCATATAAATTGTGTCGGTGAAGTGCAACCCAAATGGACCATGTCGGGTCGGGTCAAGTACATACCAAATATAGTTATGGACTTAGACATTAATCCAACAACATCATCCCCCGTTAGAGGGAATTTCGTCCCGAAATTCAAGAATAGAGTACCAATCATGAACTTGGAAAGAGGTGAGGGTACTTCTGCTTCATTGATTCCTCGCGCTCCCAAGTGAATTCAGGACCTCGCCTGGCATTCCAACGAACCTTCACTATCGGGATGCGGCTCTGCTTCGTACGCTTGACTTCTCGGTCCATGATTTCAACAGGTTCTTCCACAAAGTGTAGACCCTCGTCCAATTCGATCTCGTCGAGAGGGATCTCAAGTGTCTCATCGGACAGACACTTCTTTAGGTTCGACACGTGGAAGACAGGATGGATGTTGCTGAGCTCTCGTGGTAACTGGAGTTTGTATGCTACGGAATCGATCCTAGCAAGGATCTCAAATGGTACAATGTACCTTGGGTTTAACTTTCCACGTTTTTTGAAACGTATCATGCCTTTCCAGGGCGAGACCTTCAGAAGGACGCGGTCACCGACCTGGAATTCCAAGGGTTTTCGTCTCTTATCGGCGTAGCTCTTTTGTATATCTCGTGAGGCTTTCAGTCGTTCTCGGTTTTGCACGATCTTTTCAGTCGTCTCTCGGATAATTTCAGGACCAGTGAGAGTGCTGTCGGGGACTTGACCCTTGACTAGCTGCGTGTCACCCACTTCAGTCCAGCACAGAGAGGATATGCACTTGCGGCCATAGAGGGCTTCGAACGGCGCAGCCTTGATGCTGGTATGGTAGCTGTTGTTGTAGGAAAATTCGACCAAAGGAAGATGAATCTCCAATGACGCGCCGAAGTCGATGACGCAGGCTCTCAACATATCTTCCAATGTCTGAATTGTTCTCTCACTCTGTCCATCAGTCTGTGGATGATAAGCCGTGCTCATATCTAATTTAGTACCAAGAGACTTCTGTAGTGATTGCCAGAATCTCGAGGTAAACGTGTTATCTTGGTCGGAGATAATGGATACAGGTACCCCATGAAGGCGGACTATTTCTTGAATGTAGATCCGTGTGAGTCTCTCCATCTTGAAGTTTTCCTTGGTCGGCAGGAAGTGTGCGGATTTAGTCAGTCGGTCGACAATTACCCAAATAGCGTCGTGCCCACTCGGAGACCTGGGTAATTTGGTGATAAAGTCCATAGTAATTCTCTCCCACTTCCACTCAGGTATCTCCGGCTGGTGGAGTAGACCTGAGGGCTTCTGATATTTGACCTTCACCTTGGCACAAGTCAGGCACTTGCCCACGAAGGTAGCGATGTCTGCTTTCATGTTCGGCCACCAATATAGTTTCTTGAGATCGAGGTACATCTTGTCCGAACCTGGATGAACGGAGTATCTAGTCTTATGAGCTTCGTTCATCACGACCTCTCTGTAACCACCAAACTTTGGGGCCCAGATCCGGTCCATGAAATGATAGACTCCGTCCCCCTTGATCTCTAGGTTCTTTTCTATTCCTCTCAAGGATTCACCCTACATGTTCTATGGTTTCAATGCTTCCAACTGAGCCTCCTTGCTTTGCGCGGATAAATGGGAATGGATAGTCATGGTCAGTGCCTTCATTCTATGACCTGAGTACTCCTTCCAGCTGAGGGCATCTGTCACCACATTGGCCTTGTCGGGATGGTAGCGGATTTCGCACTCGTAATCGCTTAGTGGCTCAACCCATCGCCGTTGTTTCATGTTCAGTTTCCTTCTGGTCGAAAATATGCTGCAGGCTTTTATGGTCAGTGAAGATAGTGCACTTGGTTCCGTAGATATAATGTCTCCAGATCTTTAATGCAAAGACCACTGCTCCCAAACTCTAAATCGTGAGTTGTGTAATTCACTTCGTGTGTTTTCAACTGCCTCGAGGCATAGGCGATGACCTTTCCTCGCTGCATGAGCACACAGCCTAGGCCCTGATTGGACGCATCACAATAGACCACGAAGTCTTCCGTCCCTTCGGGCAGGGACAAGATAGGTGCGCTGCATAGGGCCTGCTTCAATGTTCGAAACACAGTGTCTTGCTTGACTCCCCAACTAAAGGTCACCCCTTTTTGTGTCAGGGTAGTTAAAGGCTTAGCGATTCTGGAGAAATTTTGGATAAACCTGCGATAATAGCCCGCGAGACCCAGGAATTGTCGGATTTCTGTGGGTGTCTTTGGTGCAGACCAATTCTCTATCGCTTTGATTTTGGAAGGGTCCACGTGTATACCTTCCTTGCTAACCACGTGACCAAGGAAATTCATCTTCCTGATCCAGAACTCACACTTTGAGAATTTTGCATATAGCTTCTCCGCCCTTAATGTTTCCAGCACCTGTCTCAAGTGCTGTTTATTATCGTCCTCACTCCAAGAATAGACAAGTATATCGTCGATGAACACGATCACGAACTTGTCTAGAAAAGTGCGGCACACTCGATTCATCAGATCCATGAATACTGTCGGCGCGTTGGTTAGACCGAAGGGCATTACTACAAACTCGTAGTGTCTTGTAGCGAGTTCGGAATGCCGTTTTGGGAACATCATCCTCGTGAACTCGTAATTGATGGTACCCTGACCTAAGATCTATCTTGGAGAAATAACTGGCTCCCTGAAGTTGATCGAAGAGGTCGTCGATTCTGGGTAGGGGATAACGGCTCTTGATGGTAAGCTTGTTCAGCTCTCGGTAGTCAATGCACATCCGAAAGGATCCATCCTTCTTTTTCACGAATAAGATCGGAGCTCCCCAAGGTGAGGAACTCGGCCTTATGAATCCTTTGCTGATCAGCTCATTGAGCTGGCTGGATAATTCTTGCATCTCTGCTGGCGCTAGACGGTAAGGAGATTTAGCTACAGGAGTAGCTCCGGGGATCAAGTCGATACGAAACTCGACTTGACGCTCGGGAGGAATTCCTGGGAGGTCTTCAGGGAAGACATCAGGAAAGTTGCAGACTTCGGGGACGCTCTCGAGATCTTTAACTTTTTGCGTCTCATCGACAACATGAGCTAGGAATGCATGGTACTCTTTTCGCAAATACTTCTGGGCTTGGATGCATGAAATGATACGAAGATTCGAACTGAGTTTATCACCGTAAATAGTGAATGTTTCGCCAGAGGGAAGATTGAGACGGATAGCTTTCACGTAACAAAGAATATCGGCACGATTGGGGCTCAACCAATCCATGCCGATTATGACATCGAAGCTCTTAATGGATACCGGCATAAGGTTGATGGGAAAGGAATGACCGTCTAGGGTAAGAGTACAGCCTAGGAATATATCGTTAGTTCTCTCCTTCTTTCCGTTAGCCATCTCGACGATAAATGTTTCGGTTAAAGGTTGGGATTTACACTTGATTAGATGTTTAAATGCATGACTAACAAAGCTTCTCTCTGCACCAGAATCGAAAAGAATGCATGCATAAGAGTTGTCAAGGAGGAACGTACCCGTCACGACTGTAGGATCAGCGACCGCTTCCTCCTGGCCCATAGCTAGTACCCTTCCAGTGTTGCCATCTGCTACTGCCTTGGGGCAATTTCTTTTGAAATGTCCAATCTCTCCACAGCCATAACAGGCTTGACCATCACCCGCCCCTGGAGCCTGATTGGTAGGTTGGACTGGTGCTCTGCAGTATCGGGTCGTGTGTCCCTTCCTTCCACAGTTGTTGCAATTCAAATCACGGCAAGGTCCGTGATGATGAAAGGTACACTTGTTGCACAGAGGTAGTTTCCCTGAATAACCACCGGTAGGAGCTTGGGTGGTTGGAACAGCAGTGGGAGTAGCAGTAGGAGTAGTAGCAGCGTGGACTGCCACTGTTTGTTGCTTCTTGGAGGGCTCCTGGGGAGACTGGCCCTTGCCTTTGTTCCAAAATTTCTTCTTCTTTTCACCACTTTCCTTTTGGGGCTCGGCGACCGCTGATGCCTCATCCAGATCGATCAGAGTCTGTGCCAGATCCTTGGCGCTCTCAAACGTGGCCGGTCTAGCAGCCAAGACATTCCCCTTGGTTGGTTGCGTCAATCCCCAAATGTACCTCTCGGTTTTCTTGCTTTCTGGGGTGACCATTCCCGGACAGAGGAGAGCCAGATCACAGAATCTCGCGGTGTAGGCAGCGATGTCGGACCCCTTCATCTTTAAGTTCCAGAGTTCGTGCTCCAACTTTTGCACCTCGCCCCTCGGGCAGTATTTCGCAAGCATAAGTCCCTTCAGTCTTACCCAACCCATGGCATTACCACTGGCAGGGTTAGGGTTTTGACTCGACCATTCCACCAGGTCAAGGCTCTGTCGGTGAAGGTGCAAGCGGCGAACTTCACCTTGTTTGTTTCGGAACAGGCGCAAATTTCGAAGATAGATTCGATCTTCTCGAACCATCGAGTCAGAGCGATGACACCTCCATTCCCGTCGAAGGACTTGGGTTTTGCAGTCATGAAGTCCTTGTAGGAACACTCCTTTTGATGTCCCTGACTTCCATCTTGTCTCTGTGGGTCGGTTCCACCTCCAGCCCCACCAGCATTCACTTGTGCCATTGCTGCAGTCACGGCGGCTGTAACTGCTGCCTGAAACATGACGGGGTCGAACTGAGGGGGTGGTGGTGGTGGCGGAGTGTTGTCTTTTCTTCTAATGGGTCTTGGTCGGGGAGGCATCTTTTTTTAGAAACAATCAGGGAGAAGAGGATGGTAAGTCCTCAAGATATATGAAACAAGATATATCTATCCTGATAATAAAAGAGTTTTACCAAGCGATAAGCACAGGAAGGTTACTAATGCAAGTAAGTTATCGCTTAAGGAAGAAGAGGTAGCAATACTTAGAGTGATTCTGTATACTGAGTTTGGCTCTAGCTAAAATACTCCTATAGTATTTTATGTGAGATGATTTTGGTAAGTTTTAGGTCTGCTGTAACACCACAGTCACTCCCAAGCACATGTTGGTCATGTCTCGACTGAATATAGTTGATCAGGCTATATTCACCCTAGACATGATTACATAACTGCCCAGGTTTAACCGCAGCGTCCCAACATCCAAATACTTTTGCTTTGTTCTACTAGTGACACGAATTTTGTTATGTATGCATGCTCGTATACTTTTTATAAAAATACTTATATTTTTGAAAGTATACTTTTAGTGTAGAGCACTTAGTCCCCTTAGTGTTTATATTTGTATACCACGTAAGGTTCGGTATACTAGTTCACTATAAATAAGGGCTCTGATACCAATCTGTCACACCCCGAAACCAGAATGGCGGAAACGTTCCGGGGTAGAGGACGTCATACGTAGTATCACAACAATTGTATAGCAAGCATAGTAAACACAACCAAACATTGAATACAATATGAAAAAGTGTTTACATCAGTTTAAAACTTGTTTTAAGAACATCAAAAGTATGTAATCACATAAAAATATAACTCTTATTGCTCCGGCTCCTCAAAATCCAGCAGGTACCTGTCTACTGATTCCCTGACAATACAAGCAGTTTTGAAAGAATATCAGCATAAAGCTGGTGAGTACATAAGCATTTAGTTTTTGTGGAAAAAATGTTTCTTCGAAATCCTTTTTGAAAAGTGTTCCTCATGAAAATCCTATATTTTCTTACGAAAAGTAGTGTTAAAAGAGTATCTAGCGGTAGAAAGTAAACCATCAGTTTTAGAAATGCTAGTGTTATCCTGGGAAAATCCTATATTTTCCCTGAAAACGGTTATCTGTACTAGAGGTAGAGATACCAGTCTAGAGATCCCTGATTACTATTAGTGTATATATAAGTAGTTTTATTACTCAAAATAAAACAAATGGAGATTTGAGTCCATAGACCAAAAATAGTTTATACTTGTTTTGTGAGTCGTATAACCATACTTGATATGACCGAGAGACCTTTATAACGTTCTTCAGGCGTTAAGCTAAATGACATTTGTTCACCCCAGGCGTGCCCGCCTAACTGTAGCTAGCAGTTCAGGTGTGGGATTGTCAGTCCCGAGTAGATCTATTCACAAATCTCACGCTCTCCCTCCAGGAGACTCTGGTTATACTGGGATAGGATTTATCACTATACACCTAAGGGTATAGTATTGAAGTAGAGCCTCACAATTTTGTATAATCTAGTTTACTAGCGAGAAACAGTATAAAAACATTGATTATCCTTGAATAATAGTACTTTATACTCCTGAGAAAATATATAACATAAACTAAATCTGCCATAGTTTATCTATATTCATTTATGAAATCTGATTAGGTAGAGACTGCCTAGAGGGTTATCCCAAACTATACCCATTATAGTTTATTAGAATTTGTACGGAAGTTGCTTTGTAAAAACCTTTCTGAAAGCTATGAAGTTAGATTTCCAAAATAGTAGTTTCCCTTATGCTCAACATATTACAAAAAGAGATAAAATATCCTAATATTTTATTAAACGTGGAAATCGATGGGCTGCATTAATAAGTTTAAAACTTAATAAAATACTTTGAATTTGGCTTGTATTCCCCCCCTGAAAACATTAAAAATACGGAAAATGTAGGGGTATGAACTCACCGTTTGACGTAGGATTCGAGCGTATGATCGGTGTGGATGCTGAGTGTCAACTGGTGTTTCGTGCGCAAGTGGATCCTATTAACATACGGTAACACATATGTGTGTTAGAATTTGGGTGTTTCATGACTAAAAATGACGGGAAACCACCCTAAAGACTTGGAAATGCTTGTCGGGACCCTATATGATCAAACGAGGGAGGTGTACGGCCAAAAGAGTGTGTGTGCGGCCAGGGTGTGCGGTCAGCATGTGTGTGCGGTTGCACACAGGAGTGTGCGGCCGTACAGAGGGCGTGTGCGGTCATACAAGGGAGTGTGCGGCCGTACATAGGGGTGTGCGGCCGTACACTCTTCATTCATGCTCAAAATGTCGTTTTTCGGGTGCTTCAAATCCAATACCAAGTCCAACTAGCAAAATGGAGGCCAAACTCTCACTTTGGAGAGTCTTTAAGGTGTGTGCGGCCACCTTATGAAGGTGTGCGGCCGTACACCTTCATATGATGAAGAACATGATGAAACTTTGATGATTAAGGGCTTAGATCAATGGGTCCTTCATGTATGCTAAGCTAGGTGATGGAGAACTCATGTTTTTGAGGCCTTGAGAGGGTTTGCGGTTGAAGAATCTTGAGAGAAAGGTGATGTGTGCTGCCAAGGTGTTAAAGGAATGAAAGGAAGGGGGTCTACCCTTTATATAGGGTGGGTGTGCTGCCCAAGAGTGAGTGTGCTGCCAAGGGAGTGGGTGTGCGGTCGCACACCCATGTGTACGGTCGTACACTCCTCCAAGAGGGTGTATGGCCCGTTTTTCTCACTATGGGACGTGCTGACTCATTCCTAAACTCAACCTTGGTCAAATTTAAGCTTAGAACACTTAAATGAACCCTTGAATAGCACCAGAAATCAAGAAAACAAGTTGATTATTGATTGTATTGACTAAGTGTACAAGATAGAAGTTCCGGGTTGTTACACTATCACTCCCAAACACATGTTGGTCATATCTCAAATAAATATAGTTGATCAGGTTATATTTATTCCAGATATGATTACATAACTGCTTAGGTTTAACTGTAGTGTCCAACATCTAAATACTTTTGTTGGTTTTGTTCTTACTTGTTCTTAATGTGATACTTGTTCTTAGTATGTATGCTTATTAGTATACTTATCGTAAAATACTTATATTTTAAAATTATACTTTTAGTCAGAGCACTCCGGCCCCATTGTATTTATAGTTGTATATCTTTTACTTGTTGATATACTAAGTTCACAAGAAACAATGCTCTGATACCAATCTGTCACACCCCCAAACCGAAACGGCGGAAACGTTCGGGGGCGGAGGACGTCATGTATAGTATCACAACAGTTGAATAATAGTAATCAAAGCAACAACAACCATTGTATTAATAGTATATTGTTTACATTACATTTGAATCATACACGATTGACTGCAAAAGTAAATAACAAACAAAGACTCGAACTACTATGCTCCATCTTCTTGAACCCGGTGCGTGTACCTGTCTACTAATGTCCTGAGAATACAAGTAGGTTTTGAAAGAGTATCAGCGTAAAGCTAGTGAGTTCATAAGCTTTTTGTTTTAGAAAAACTGTTCTTTGTTCCTTTGAAAAGTACGTTATGTTTCTCCAGAAAACCTTATATTTTCTAATGTAATGAATGTTAAGTAAAAATGATTCTTACTAGTTCCTCCTGCGAGTACTTAGTGTATAAAAATCATATACAATCCAAATCGAACAAACAGTCGATTGTGTGGTTCTACCCCAAGCCCACAACCAAACAAGGAACAGGAAATGAGGCGGAGGCCACACATTCCACTGGTTGTCGGATCCTCATGTACATAATCCTGAAGTATTCACTAGATACTTACAAAGTTAACTATATTGGTCCTTTGATATCTGTTGAAAGTGTTCCTCAAGAAAATCCATTATTTTCTTATTGAATGCATGATTAACCAATTCTTTTTATAACTACTTAGCTCATACTAGCTATGTATAAACCAATATCGAACAGATGATTGATTGTGTGGATCTGCCCTAAGTCCACAACCAAACAAGGAACAGGAAATGAGGCGGAAACCACACATTCCATGATTTGTCGGATATTCTTCACACATAGCCTGGAAGCATAAACTAAGGAATTACAAAATTATTAGTAATGTTCATTAGTGAAATGAATAACCGCTTGTTTGTAAAGTACTAATGTTTACCCTGGAAAATCCTATATTTTCCCTAAGTGTAAGTTATTGAATTATCTGTTCCAAACCAAATAGTATAAGCATCTACCATACTTATGTTGTTAAGCATTGTTCTGTTTGAAAACCAATATGAGTACCTTTGTATGAATACCCTTTTATGAAAACCTTTGTATGAAAACCTTTGTATGAATACCGTAGTGTGAATACCGTAGTGTGAATATTGTAGTGTGAATACCGTAGTGTGAATACCGAAGTGTGAATACCCTCCTGCGATCACTTAGTACATACGAGTTATAGAAATCTGGATCGAACAGACAGTCGATTGGGTGATTCCGCCCTAAGCCCACAACCAAACAAGGAACAGGAAATGAGGCGGAGGTCACACATCTCACTACAAGTTGGATGTTAATTTCATATTACCCTAGTGTATATACTAAGTAATCACATAGTTACTAACCCTAATGTTTGTTTGACCCTATGAAATGAGTCGTTGTTTCACCTGTGGATTCTTATAACCATACTATTGACGATCAACAATACGACGTACTCGGACGTACGTAGATAAAAATGACGTTTGTCACCCTAGGTTGACTATATCTAATAGTCAGGGTGCGGGATTGTCACTCTCGTATAGATCTATACACAAACTCACGCTCTCCATCTCAGGAGACTCTGGTTACAAGGCGTCTCACACTGCTGGCTCTCTCAACGAATTCACGAATAATACTATGAAAACCCTTTTTGTTATGAATCCTTATAAAATAGTATCTTTTATTTCTTAATTCATAAGTTTGTTTCCTCTGTTCTAAAAACTGTGCTTGTAATGTTTGTATTTTAACATGTTTTGTAAAACTGATTTCAAGTCTAGTAGTGACGATGTTTACTATGTATGCAAGTTCTATGTTCAATGTATACTAGTGATAGGAAAATATAATAAATCAAATTATATTTTTAAACACAAGGTTACTTGTGATTTTACTTGTATTCCCCCCCCCCCCCCCCTGAAAACATTAAAAACTCGGAAAATATAGGGGTATGAACTCACCTTATGTGTTTGATTCGATTGAAGGTTCGCGTAAGGATGAGAAGTTCCACGAATGAATTCCCGAGACACAAACGAGTCCTAAATGACATATAATGGCATATATAGGCATGTAATTAGTGTTTTGGACAACTAACATGCAAGGAAACACCCTTAGGGACTAGGAAACACTTGAAACTAAGTGTTACAATCACATGTGATTGACAAAAAGGGGTTTACGGCCATACAAGAGAGTGTACGGCCAAGGGTTCACGGCTATGTGTGTATATGGCCCATGAGTGTACGGCCAATGAGTGTATGGCTGTACACCCATGGAAGGAACATGCAAAATGGGTGATTTGGTCCATGGGGAAATTAGTGGGTCTAATGTTCAACAAGAAGGTGGGCAAAACACTCGATTTGGACCCTTTTTGGGTGTGTACGGCCAACCTATGAAGGGTTTACAATCGTACACCTTCAAGATCATGAAGGTGATGCTGCAATGTGAAGGATCGAGGCTTGGATCTAATGGTCTTTCAAGTATAACAAGTTTAAGGTTGAAATACTTACGTTTTTTGGAGCCTTTGGGGTGTTCACGACAGATGATAGTTGAGAGAGAATGGGAGTGATCTCGGTTGGGAGGAGGAACAAATGAGGAGAAAAATGAGCACTACCTATATATAGAGGGTGGTGTACGGTCGTAGACCCTGTGTACGGTCGTACACATCTTGGTAATGGTTTCCGGAATAAGTCAAACTCTCTAGCCTCGAGTAAACACTAAGGTTAGAAGCTCTTGAGGTAAAAGTGAAGGAATATGATACATATGGGTGAGTTCACGGCCACCTTGAGTGTACGGCCGTACACCCATGTGTACGGCCGTACACTCCTCTTGGAGGAGTGTTTGGCTTGAATGCAACTCGATGAACTTAAAAGAACTCATCCCCAGACCCCAAACCTTGAATGTACTGGGTTTAGAACACTCAAACAGACCCTAAACAATTCTAAAAGATAGTAGAAACGAGTCTGACTCTCAATGATCGAGGTAACTTAGAGATAGAGATTTCCGGGTTGTCACACTTAGCAATAATAATGCTAGGTTTTGTCGAAGGAAAATAGAATCGTTAGAAGCGAAGCGTTACCCGAGTTTGGAATCATCAATTTAACAAGCGAGTGCATAGTTACTTTCATCTTACACATAGATATGAAGTATTTAATATACATTACATTCTATGTGTGCATATTATCTGTGTTCTTGATATCTATGCTGGATGAACAAATATACATGTTTTATTCGATTTAAACTCTATACGTATTTTATACCTATAATTATGATGGGTAAAGATGGGTAAATTAAAGATGACATGAGATGAGAGATGAAAGTTGATATAGATGTTGAGAGGTGAAAGATAACGAGAACCCTTGACCCAGGCGTTGGCCCAGTCCTCTAGCAGAGTATAGATGACAACCACGGACTATTCTAGACAGACTAGTGGAATACTAGCAGACTCGCAACCTGTAGGTGTTGTGAACGACGTGTTCACCAGATGTACTCTAAATATCCTGGCAGCTGCGCCTAAAGGATAACATTGGCAATTATGCCTAACCTTTGAACTACGTATTCACCAGTTGTAATAACCCTGGCAGCTATGAACTTAGTGTCTTATGAATGAACATTGGTAGATATGGACTTAGTACCTAAAGGATAGTTTTGGTAGTTGTGCCTAACAGATAACATCGGCAACTATGGACTTGCTTCCTTTCAGATATGGACTCTAAATATCCTGACATCCACCTGAAGTGCTTTTTCTATCTAGTTTGCATCCGGCATGATCCGCATCTGTGAATGCTTGAAGGCTAAAATCGTTGCCTGCGGGGTACCATAAACCAAGAGACTTGCTTCCTTTCAGATATCATAGTATCTGTTTGGCTGCGGTCATATGTGACACTTTTGGGTCAGCCTGATACCTTGCACATACACCAGTTGCAAAGACAATGTCTGGTCTGCTTGCGGTGAGGTACATTAAAGAGCCTATGATACCTCTATAAGTCTTGTGATCCACAGATTCGCCTGAGGGATCAGCAGAGATCTTATAACCGAAGGCCATGGGGACCTTAGCCGAAGAACAGTTGTCCATAGAATATTTCTTTAACAGTTCAGTGGTGTATTTCTCTTGATGAATGAATATCCCTTGCGAAACTTGTTTCACTTGAAGTCCTAGAAAGAAGTTAATCTCTCTATTCATGCTCATTTTGAACTTGTTGGTCATGAGCTTGGCAAATTCATCCACCATTCCTTGATCAGTCGATCCGAAGATGATATCATCCACATATATTTGTACAAGCATAAGGTGGTTACCATTTGCTTTTCTAAATAACGTGGGGTCAATCACTCCTCTCTTGTACCCGGATGAGACAAGGAATTCAGAAATAGTCTCATACCATGCTCTTGGGGCTTGCTTCAGACCATAGATTGCTTTTTCAAGCTTGTAGCAGTGGTCTGGGAATTCAACATTTTCAAAACCTGGAGGTTGCTGAAGGTAAACCTCTTCTTTTAATTCCCCATTGAGAAAAGCACTCTTAACATCCATTTGGTGTACCTTGACGTTCTTGTGAGCTGCGTATGCTAGGAAGATCCGGATAGCTTCCATGCGTGCTACCGGAGCATACGTTTCATCGTAGTCAATGCCTTCAAGTTGACTATACCCTTTTGCAACTAGCATTGCCTTGTTTCTAACTACCGCACCAGATTCATCCAGCTTGTTTTTGAACACCCATCTAGTGCCAACAATGGTGTGACCACGTGGCTTCGGAACGAGCTGCCAAACTTTGTTTCTTTGAAATTCTTCTAGCTCTTCTTGCATTGCAGCTATCCAGTCCGGTTCGAGCAATGCTTATTTGATCGTTCTGGGCTCTACCGTGGACATAAATGTTGCGTAGTGGCAGTCGTCAGATAGGTCCTTGGAAGATCGAGTCTGGATACCTGCGGATGGGTTGCTAATGATTTGACCTGGTGGGTGGTCCTTCGTCCATACGTGTAGACGGGGCTGCAGATGATCAACAGCTGTGGTAGAGGGAATATCTTGAATATCAGGAGAGTCAGCGGTTGGAGATGGCAGTTCCCCCTGGACTTGAGAACATCCTGCTGAGTCATCTTGGTTTGTTGGAACGAGAATGGAGTTTTCTTGAACAGTTGGAAGAAGTTCCCCCTGGATTACGGATGGGAGTTCCTCTGGAACCTGAGAAGGTTCCCCTTGGACTGCAGATGGGAGAGTGATAATCCTTGGATCGGTTCTCGTGTCAATGTTCTCTATGAGTTCATCATCCGAATCCGAAGATACGTTTGATGGTAATGATTCTCTCCGGATAGGAACTTGAGTAGCATCAAGTACTGGAACCTCGACGGTTGTTGCTAGATCCGGAGTAGAGCTTTCCCCCTCAACCGGAGAGGTGAAAGTATTGAGAGATGCTACTTCACATAGAGATGGTCCAGAAACATCAGCGTGTTGTTGTTGAGCTGCGGGTGACAAAAGAACTTCGGATAGTTTCGCCGTTTCAACAGGATCGAAAAGATCATCATAATTGACTTCAACTAGATTTAAAGGACCTGAAGAGGCAGGAATATCGCTTTCCATGATTGCGGTGGTTTCAGTGGATGGAGGGGCGTTGCGGATGTGAGAATTATCAAATTTCACATCAAAGCTTTCAATGATCAGCCTTGTACGTCTGATGAGCACTCGATAAGCAACCTTGTTAGTGGAATAACCAAGGAAGATGCCTTCATCAGACTTCAGTGCAAACTTGTTAAGCTGATCTCGGTTGTTGATCACGAAACATCTACACCCAAAGATATGAAAGAAGCGAACATTTGGCTTGCGGTTGTTAAGGCTTTCATATGGTGTTTTATTGAGGCGTTTGCACACAATGCTTCGGTTTTGGACAAAGCATGTGGTTGCTACAGCTTCAGCCCAGAAGTAGAGAGGAAGGTGTGCGAAGTTGAGCATGGATCTGGCTGCTTCTACTAGTGTGCGGTTCCTTCTCTCTACTACTCCATTTTGTTGCGGTGTGTAGGGAGCTGAGAAGTTGTGAGAGATGCCCTTGGACACCAAGAAACTGTTGAGAAGATGATTAGTGAACTCGGTTCCATTATCACTGCGGATACGTCTTACTGGAAGCTTGATCTGAAGTTCGATCTCTTTGATGAAGTTGATGAAAATATGCGGTGTTTCTGACTTGAGTCTGAGGAAGAAGACCCATGTGAAGCGTGTAAAGTCATCTACTATAACCAGTATGTACTTCTTGTGATGGAGACTGGCTACGGTTGATGGACCGCAGAGATCAATGTGCAATAGCTCCAGTGGTTCAGAAATTGAAGAATCCATTACCAGAGGGTGACTTGCTTTGGACTGTTTACCACATTCACAAGCCGGACAGAGAGTATCGTTGCTGAATTTGAGAATAGGGAGACCTCTGACTAGTTCTCCTGTGACCAAGTTGTTGATGTACCTGAAGTTGAGATGAGCTAGCTTGCGGTGCCCTAGCCAGCTGACTTCGGATACGGCTTTGGATAGGAAGCACAACTGCGGTCGACCAATGATCAGAGAGACATCCAAAGGATACATGGTACCTTCAGATCTGGATTTGATCAGATAGGTGTTTCTGTCACTAGTCATTACATAGCAGAACTGATCATCAAATTCAACCTGATGTCCTGCCTTACATAGTTGGCCTGCACTGATGAGATTGTGTTTAAGGCTTTCTACATAGGCAACCTTTTGAATAGAGAAATTCCCCGTAGTGAGAACACCGTAACCTCGGATGACCCCATTCGCATTGTTGCCGAATGTGACATTTCCACCATTGCATATAGGCCTGAAATCCCGAAGGTATTCTAACCTTCCGGTCATGTGTAAGGAGCAGGCACTGTCAATTAACCATTCTTCTTCTTGTTCCTCCTTGCACAAAGCCTGAGAATTATACGGTTAGTTTAGGCATCCAAACTAGTTTGGAGCCTGGGGAAATTGGTGAATTGCAGAATGATGCATGGACCGAGGTTGCATGGACGGGTCTCTTGTCAAATTTTAATCCTAGTCCTGGATGTTTGTGCAGAATTGGAGTGTTGTGAGTTTTCGAAAAAGTACGAGGTTTCTGACTCCGACTAGATTTGACATAGGATGAATCCTTTTGACAACTATACTGACATTTACAAAAAGAGATTTTGTCATTTGATCTGACACTATGCTTGGTCAGCGGTCTATAGGATGAATTGGACTTGTTACCGGTCCGAGGTTGGTGATCCCTGACATGTAAGTTGTTGAATTTTGAAACAGTTCGTTTTTGAAAAGGTTTAGCACGTGCAAATCTTTGAGTCCTTTTTGGTGGATTTGGTAGGATACCTTTCCATTTGTTGAAATTTTGACGTGACTTTAAAAGTGTTGGAGTGGGTAAAATACCTTTCCATTTAGGATCATTTGAGGAATAGACCTGAAAACCATTGTTTCGAAAAGACTGAACACCCTTTTGGGTTGTGTCAGAGGAAGTAGGAATGACTTTTGAAGCTGGACTTTCCTTTTTGTTTGTTTTCTTGATGGGAGAGTTTTTTGAAAAGTAGTGTGAGAAAACAAATTTTTCTGGACTCTTGGACTTTAGAAATCTCACATGTTTCTTATTTTTTGAAAAAGTTTGTCTATTTGTGCCTCGAGATCTAATTTTGTCACACCCCCAAACCAGAATGGCGGAAACATTCGGGGGCGGGTGACTTCATGTAGTATCATAACAGTTGAATATTTGTAAAGAAAGTACACACAACCATCATATATATAATTTAAAAGTTACATTGTTGCTTACAATACATGTTCCAAAAGAATTACAATATGATGATTCAATAAGTTTTAAGATTGACGTCTTAGCGTCTCTTCTCCAAAAGCTGAAGATTTACCAGTATTACTGAATCCCTGAGAATACAAGCAGTTTTGAAAGAGTATCAGCATAAAGCTGGTGAGTTCATAAGCATTTAGTTTTGGTGGAAAATGTTCTTTGATCCTTTTGAAAAGTGTTCCTCAAGAAAATCTCATATTTTCTTAATAAAAGCATGTTTGAAACCCATTCCTTCCATGACTTCCAGATTCATACAGAAACGTACAATCCAAGGAGTCATGGAATGAATATGAATATCCATTAGTTCAATGTTAAACCATCCGTTTATGAAAATACCGTGTTATCCTGGGAAAATCCTATATTTTCCCTAAAAGTCGGTTGTTGGTTATCCGTTCTAAAATGAAGTATACAAATATTTACCATACTTATATCGTTAAACGTAGTTTTCTTTGAAAAAAACCCTGGTTACGCCCAGTGAGATATATTAGCCTCATTACACTAATAAAAAATATGGTGAACTAAATCCTGAAGGTATTATCAATATCCTCTAGTAATCAATTGGTTATTACTCTGAGGTTAGTTTACTCGATCCATTATTACGTAAGTAAATAGCTGTTATCTACGTTGTGAGTTTTATAACCATACATTAACTTGATATGGCACGTATCGGGGCCAGTATCCTTTATGACTTTGTCACCCGTAGACCTGCCGGTCCCACTGTAGCTAGCAGCGAGGTGCGGGATAGTCAGTCCCGTATAGATCTATACACAACAGTCACGCTCTCCCTAAAAGAGATTCTGGTCATATGTGTTAGTCCTACACTCTGTTTCGGTGGTGAGTGTTACCAAGGACGTGTCTCCAACTTAGACTAACAAATTTACAAGTAATAATGTTGAAAACCCTTTTTGTAATTAACATGAATCCTTTTATAAAATGATATCTTTTACTTCATGATTCATAAGTTCATTGTCTTAGTTTTGAAAACCGTTTCTGCGAGTTGATTTCTTAACCCATTTGGTAAAAACTATTTTCCATGTTCAAAGTATATTGACAATATAATTATCTTAAACAAAATAATATACTTTAAGCCCAAGATTACTTGTGCTTTTGCTTGTATTCCCCCCCTGAAAACATGAAAAACTCGAAAAAACGTAGGGGTATGAACTCACTTGATAAGTGGTGAATCGGGCAGCGTGTCGTTTCTAGGAATGATTTTTCTTGACGTAACCGCGGGTTTCTGGTGAAGAAACGAGCTTCACGCGGGCAGCACTTCCACTGGAAAGAATGTTTTTCTCTGGAGCTTTGGGGCGTCGGGACTCGCGTCGTGCTTTAGGGGTGTTACCGGGGCTTCAGGGTCGTCTCGGGGTGCTAAACGTAGAGTAGAAGTGAGAGAGAGGAGAGAATTGAGCAGGTAAAACTGAAACCCTCGGTTTCTATTTATAGGGTGAATTTTCGGGACTCACGTCGTGAATTTCACATATTCACGTCGTGAGTTCAGTAGTCATCAGGTGCGTCATCGCAACTTGCGTCTGTCAGGCTCCAGAAGGCGTCAGCACTGAGTTCACGTCGTGAACCTCTTTTTCACGTCGTGAACTCTGACACAGTGTTGGGGTTCGCGCCCCGAACTTCAGAAATTCATAACTTTCGCATACGAATTCCATTTTCGACGTTCTTTATATCGATGCGAAGGTGAGATTATGCTCTACAATTCTGGTTTAGACTTCGTCGGCTAATTTTGAATTTAAATTTTATTATATTTATTTTTAGTAGGTCGGGACAGGAAAACTCCGTCAAAAATCCATAACTTCTTCATCCGATGTCCGTTTTCGTCTGTCTTTTTACCGTTGTACTACTATTGTCGAGATCTTCGATTCTCGTTTAGATTGTTTCGGCCAAAAGTCGCTCGATCTCTATTTCGAGTTTTTAGTTGTCTACTGCTATATCCGAAACTTAGAAAAATCATAACTTCCTCATACGAAATCAGATTTTGACGTTCTTTTTATGTACGCTTATGGTTTAGTGATATCTACTACTTTCATTTAGATACCTAAGGCTAAAAGGTATTTTATTGAAATTTCGCGTTTTACGCTTAACAGTGTTTTATCGGTTTTGACGCGGATCTTTGATTGGTCATAACTTCTTCGTTATAACTCGGATTTGAGTGTTCTTTATATTTCTGAAAACCTTGACACGATATCTATCATTTTATGCAACCCAATTGAGATTTTTGAACAATTCGTTTTTGACGCTATTTTTATTGATTCCAAAAATAGATTATAATACTTGACTTTAGGTCATTATATTGACTTTAAATATTGGGTTGTCACATCATCCCCCCGTTAGAGGGAATTTCATCTCGAAATTAATTCTAAGATAGGCATTTATGGACTAGGGAAGAGATGCGGGTGTTTTTTGTTTCATATGATCTTTGCGCTTCCAAGTGTATTCAGGTCCTCGCTTGGCATTCCAGCGGACCTTCACAATGGGTATGCGACTTTGTTTTGTTCTTTTAATTTCCCTATCCATGATTTCTACTGGTTCTTCTATGAAGTGGAGACTCTTGTTGATTTCAATTTCGTCCAGAGGGATGACGAGGGTCTCATCGGACAAGCACTTCTTTAGGTTTGACACATGAAAGGTAGGGTGTACGTTATTGAGCTCCTGTGGTAATCGAAGTTTGTATGCTACCGGGCCAATCCTGGAAAGGATATCGAATGGTCCGATATACCTTGGATTTAGTTTCCCACGTTTTCCAAAACGTATTAATCCCTTCCAGGGTGAGACTTTGAATAGTACTCAGTCTCCAACCTAAAATTTCAAGGGCTTCCGTCTTTTGTCCGCATAACTCTTTTGTCCGTCTCTTGAAGCTTTTAGTCGTTCCCGGATTTGGACAATCTTCTCGGTCGTTTCTCTTATGATTTCTGGGCCTGTGAGGGTGCTGTTAGGTACTTGTCCTTTAGCTAGTTGCGTGTTACCTACTTCAGCCCAGTACAAAGGTTATCTACACTTGCGGCCATAGAGGGCTTCGAATGGAGCAACTTTGATGCTAGTGTGGTAGCTAATGTTATACGAGAACTCGACCAATGGTAAATGGGTATCCCATGCCTTACCAAGATCGATCACACAAGCCCTTAGCATATTTTTCCAAGGTTTAAATGGTCCTCTCACTCTGTCCGTCGGTTTGTGGGTGGTAGGCGATACTCTTGTCTAGTTTCGTTCCTAGAGATTTTTGTAGTGACTTCCAGAACTGCGAGGTGAATCTACTATCCATGTCCGGGATAATGGATATTGGTACACCATGAAGTCGCACAATCTCCCTGATGTATGTTCTAGTCAGTTTCTCCAGCTTGTCTGTTTCCTTTGTTGGTAGGAAGTGTGCGGATTGGTTAACCTGTCGACGATCACCCAAAGTGGCATCAAGTCCACTTGTTGCCTTGGTAACTTGATTTTTAAGCCCATTGCAATCCGCTACCACTCCCAATCAGGTATCTCCGGTTGTTATAGTAAGCATGCGGGCTTTTGATTTGAAGTTCATGATAAGACTCATCCTTGGCTCATCCATACTCACCTCGTGTATACGAGTTGTATATAATTTAAATCGACAAAACCTTCGGTTGGGTGGCTCTGCCCCAAGTCCACAACCAGACAAGGAACAGGAAGTAGGGCGGAATCACACATCCTAAATCTTGTTGAGTCTGAATTATATGCCACTCTTGCATATACAACTTGCAGCGATAGATTAACCTAATGAGTTCTTATACTCTATTCTTGAACTTGACCTGCAGTACAAGTGGTCTTCCTCGGAGATCTCTTGGGTTTGCTACGGGTGGTTACTGACTTCTGAGACTTCTTTGGTGCTTTCCGTTTCAAGTTTTCTATCTATTGAGCAGGCTAGAAGGTGTGGTACCCCTCGCATGGGTACTTCTGAAGTTTTGAAGTGATAGACGATATAAAGGTTTACGTTATGGATTGGGAGAATTTCATCTGACAACTGATTAAGGAAAAAGTTCTTTTACACGGCATAAAAAAAATTGCATGGTAAGGATTAAGCCAAACCATGTCGGATGAGGATGTCGGAACTTCTCAACGAAGTAGATATTAAGTTATTCTGGAAGAGATGATTACTAGGATAATGAACAATTCTATGTACATAAGTTTTCAGCGCCTTCAGTTTTATTCTGTTATTTTGCTACGAATCCCCTTTTTAATTCAAAATTGGCGGATATTACTAATACGAGGGTTCTGATAATTTGAAACTATGAACTTTCACGGAATGATTCCTACTAGGTCACTCTATCATGGCTTGGTGTACACAAGTCATGTATAATTAAGATTGGTAAGACAGTTGACTGAGCAACCCTGTCCTAAATCCACAACCAAACAAGGAACAAGAAATGAGGCGGGATTACTCACCTCAAATCTACAAATCTTAATTATAAATGACCCTAATGTATACACTAAGCCATCATAGCTTACCTGATAGGGTTCTCATCTTTATATGAATGTTGTGTTTTGGTTCGAATGAGAGAGTAATTATAATTATAAATAGATTATTGGGGTTTGGAAGCGTACCAAAATATAGCAGGGTTCTTTTATGTTTCCCTATTCTCTGGGGTCAAATTCCTCCTGCTCCCCTGTCGTTCTTCTCTGTTGGACAGTCCCTCTTGCAATGTCCTTTCTCACCACAAAGATGACATATTGGACTTGTTCCAAAATGTTGAAGTCATGAATTTGACCGGAGTCCTACAGAAACGGGCGGTGTGCCCCTTCATGTTGCATCTATTGCAATTCAGTACCCGGCAGACTCCATGATGATGGTAGTTGCACTTGCTGCAGTGTGGGAGGTTTCCTAAGTACGGTGTGGTCGGCGTTGGGATAGTAGGGCTGATGGGGGTATTGACTGCCCCAGCTTGTTGCCCTTCTGTAGGTCCTTGAGTTGAACAACTCCCTTTCTTGTTCTTGAACTTTCGTTTCAGAATATTAGGTTTGAGGTTCGGAGTGTCTTTACAAGTAGGCACTTGTTGCTAAAATTTGTTATCACCACGATCGGGATTGCCGATCACATTTCTACTAACATTTGTGTTGTTAGCATTAAGGTGAGCCATGACAGCTGCTACGGCTGAGGTGACTGCAGCTTGAAACGTAGCCGCATCTATCTGAAGGATTGATGTTTTATCGGAGGGTTGGTTACGTTTCTTCGTAGGCATGATTCTGTTACAAGATGAGAAAATGAGCTCGTGAGCGATTATGATTGGCTTTTAGATATATTCCAATCATTTATATTAATATAAAATTTTCGTTTCGCTATACTGATCTCAAAGTTTCGACCTACATCCCTATGATGCAGTCCTAGTAAAAGAGTAGAATGAAGTTTCTAGAATGGTTACCAGACGAGTGTCATCCGAACGAAGTTATCTTTGGTTGGTGGATACTACGATTCAGTTTTCGAAAAGATTTTAAAGTAATTCATAATAGAGTCTATAATAAATCGACTTATGAATTTGAGAAGTAATCACTCTTGATTGAGGTTTCGTGATCCGAATTATTGTTATTAGCCAATGCAGGAAAAGACGATAAGTTCGAAACCTAATGTGAGTAATGTTCATTAACTCACTAGGTTGCATTATTTATTAGTTATTATTGTGACGAAAAGGCACTCAAACACTTCGCGTGTAACACGTGTGGTCCTCCTCCGTTCTCCGTTTTATTCTGGGTGATAATGATTTGTTCTCTCCTGATATTTATAGGGTGTCCTTCTCCTTCGTAGGTATATGGATTTTCTGTGCCGTCTTACTTCCGATTCTTACACCGATCTCCATTACTTTATAATGAAGAGTTCGAATCCCGGGAGTTCATGCGAATGCAAGTTTTTCGTTTTGTTATATTGTTCTCGATGATTCGACCTACATCTCTGCTACGTTTCTATAGTACTGTAAAAGTATTTAAGTTATTAAGACAGAGCATTGACGTTAACATTTTATGTTGGTTCGGGTTTTTACGCAGAGGCATCTTTTACTATAAAGATTAAAAGATGAAACGATTGTAAGACATCAAGAATGAACATGAATTTGATATCTCATAACCAAAACACTTAGTTCGATAGGGATCTTCTAAGGAATTGGAATTAGAAGTTCAATATAAGTACGACTTGTAACAAAATAATGTGAAATTGAGTGGTTATTTTTCAAAATGTAAGAAGTAAATGTTGATTGTATAGGTGTATTAAGTACATAGAGTTTGGAAAACTTGACCTTAAACAGGTCTACAATACACCACGATTCTGGGAAAATCATCGACATTAAAATGACCTACCGAAAATGGATTTTCGCGGTCGAACTGAAAAAGCATGAAAAATAACTCTAAGACATCTCCGAATACTTAGACTATAACCAAGAGAGTAAACAGAGGGCGAGTAGAGTATGATCTACTTCCTACTAGATTTAGCCCTGGATTTGGCTAACTGATGTTCTCTTTCGAATATACGCCTATCTTGTACATCATGATGTTCTCGTAATCGTTGCACTTCGGCTTGCGAAGCCGCCAGTTCTTCCTGCAAGAAGTTGGTACTATCCCTTGTTGCGTTATGATTGTCTTCTAGGTTGCGAAGACGAACAACGTCGACACCAGTGGTAGCCTCAATCTGCACCACTCGGTCGATGATAGCTCTTCCCTGTTCCGTGTTGCGAGAAACGTGACGAACCAACACAGGAAGTTCTCTATCTGCTGAACCTCCAGCTTCTAGATTGTAGAAGCTTCGGTCTCCTTGGTAGGAGGAATTTTGACCTTGTTCATGACTCCACCTGTCTAGGAATTTTGACCTTGTTCATGACTCCACCTGTCTTGAAAGTTCGGATGAGGGTTTGGGTTCTGAGTAACTGGAGGTGGATTGTAAGCTTTTGATCTGGAATCGTCGTCTTTGAGAAAGTCTTCAGCAAAATCATCGTCTAGGGGAATTGCAGGCTCATCTTCTGGTTCGGCACTGAGCCAACCAGCATTCCCTTGATTAGGAAAGTACGGATCTCCGGGAGAATGGAATCCAACCATTGTTATCTAAGCGAGAATAGGGATATAAGAATTATCTAATATAATTAGTAACGGTAATTATTCATTAGTGTGACGCGTAAGATGTTTTAGTTTCTCTGGCTGGTCACTTCTTGGAAATCTCTCCTTGTTTCTCCTTGTCTCCTCTACTGACTACTATGATGGAGTGGTTACACCTATCTGGGTTTGTCGTGCGAGAATGGAAGTGTCTAACGAATCTATGAGATTAAGGGTAACATTATGGGGCGATCCTTACTGGGTCCTCCTATAACCGCGCAATGTATATAAGTTGTATATAATTTAAGATTAAATAGACCTTCGAATAAGTGATACTACTCCAAAACCACAACCAAACAAGGAACAGGTAGTGAAGCATAGATCACAAATTCTAAGTCTATAAAATCTCAATTATATAAAACCTTGGAAGTATACACTCCGGAATCATAGACCTGCCAGTAGAGGTTTTTAGTTTTTATGGGTAAGATTTTATTTATTTGACGATTTCTAGATCTAACAAAATATCGAGGTTCACACGTTTATTTCAGTTCTTATGATACCATAAAATACTCCTATAGTATTTTAAATTTGTAAGTTTGATTCTAGTGTTTTCTTTGGTAAGTTTTTGACTTGTTGCTCACTACGACCATTCCCCGACATACGTTGGTCATATCTCGGATAAATATAGTTGATCAGGCTATATTTATTCTCGATCTGATTACATACCCCGAGGCCTAATCGTAGCGTCTCAACTTGTCTTAATACTTTTGTAAAATTTTGGCTATGATACTAGACCGATGTATGCATGTACTTATACTTTTATAAAACTAGCATTTTATTTTCTTAAAAGTATAGTTTGTGAAAATGTTTTGTCAGAGGGTTTTAGTCCCTTTGCATTTATAGTTTGTATATCTTATGTGGTTCGATATACTTAGTTCACTATAAACAATGCTCTGATACCAATCTGTCACAACCCCAAACCAGAATGGCGGAAACATTCGGGGGCGGGTGACTTCATGTAGTATCATAACAGTTGAATATTTATAAAGAAAGTACACACAACCATCATATAAATAATTTAAAAGTTACATTGTTGCTTACAATACATGTTCCAAAAGAATTACAATATGATGATTCAATAAGTTTTAAGATTGACGTCTTAGCGTCTCTTCTCCAAAAGCTGAAGATTTACCAGTATTACTGAATCCCTGAGAATACAAGCAGTTTTGAAAGAGTATCAGCATAAAGCTGGTGAGTTCATAAGCATTTAGTTTTGGTGGAAAATGTTCTTTGATCCTTTTGAAAAGTGTTCCTCAAGAAAATCTCATATTTTCTTAATAAAAGCATGTTTGAAACCCATTCCTTCCATGACTTCCAGATTCATACAGAAACGTACAATCCAAGGAGTCATGGAATGAATATGAATATCCATTAGTTCAATGTTAAACCATCCGTTTATGAAAATACCGTGTTATCCTGGGAAAATCCTATATTTTCCCTAAAAGTCGGTTGTTGGTTATCCGTTCTAAAATGAAGTATACAAATATTTACCATACTTATATCGTTAAACGTAGTTTTCTTTGAAAAAAACCCTGGTTACGCCCAGTGAGATATATTAGCCTCATTACACTAATAAAAAATATGGTGAACTAAATCCTGAAGGTATTATCAATATCCTCTAGTAATCAATTGGTTATTACTCTGAGGTTAGTTTACTCGATCCATTATTACGTAAGTAAATAGCTGTTATCTACGTTGTGAGTTTTATAACCATACATTAACTTGATATGGCACGTATCGGGGCCAGTATCCTTTATGACTTTGTCACCCGTAGACCTGCCGGTCCCACTGTAGCTAGCAGCGAGGTGCGGGATAGTCAGTCCCGTATAGATCTATACACAACAGTCACGCTCTCCCTAAAAGAGATTCTGGTCATATGTGTTAGTCCTACACTCTGTTTCGGTGGTGAGTGTTACCAAGGACGTGTCTCCAACTTAGACTAACAAATTTACAAGTAATAATGTTGAAAACCCTTTTTGTAATTAACATGAATCCTTTTATAAAATGATATCTTTTACTTCATGATTCATAAGTTCATTGTCTTAGTTTTGAAAACCGTTTCTGCGAGTTGATTTCTTAACCCATTTGGTAAAAACTATTTTCCATGTTCAAAGTATATTGACAATATAATTATCTTAAACAAAATAATATACTTTAAGCCCAAGATTACTTGTGCTTTTGCTTGTATTCCCCCCCTGAAAACATGAAAAACTCGAAAAAACGTAGGGGTATGAACTCACTTGATAAGTGGTGAATCGGGCAGCGTGTCGTTTCTAGGAATGATTTTTCTTGACGTAACCGCGGGTTTCTGGTGAAGAAACGAGCTTCACGCGGGCAGCACTTCCACTGGAAAGAATGTTTTTCTCTGGAGCTTTGGGGCGTCGGGACTCGCGTCGTGCTTTAGGGGTGTTACCGGGGCTTCAGGGTCGTCTCGGGGTGCTAAACGTAGAGTAGAAGTGAGAGAGAGGAGAGAATTGAGCAGGTAAAACTGAAACCCTCGGTTTCTATTTATAGGGTGAATTTTCGGGACTCACGTCGTGAGTTCAGTAGTCATCAGGTGTGTCATCGCAACTTGCGTCTGTCAGGCTCCAGAAGGCGTCAGCACTGAGTTCACGTCGTGAACCTCTTTTTCACGTCGTGAACTCTGACACAGTGTTGGGGTTCGCGCCCCGAACTTCAGAAATTCATAACTTTCGCATACGAATTCCATTTTCGACGTTCTTTATATCGATGCGAAGGTGAGATTATGCTCTACAATTCTGGTTTAGACTTCGTCGGCTAATTTTGAATTTAAATTTTATTATATTTATTTTTAGTAGGTCGGGACAGGAAAACTCCGTCAAAAATCCATAACTTCTTCATCCGATGTCCGTTTTCGTCTGTCTTTTTACCGTTGTACTACTATTGTCGAGATCTTCGATTCTCGTTTAGATTGTTTCGGCCAAAAGTCGCTCGATCTCTATTTCGAGTTTTTAGCTGTCTACTGCTATATCCGAAACTTAGAAAAATCATAACTTCCTCATACGAAATCAGATTTTGACGTTCTTTTTATGTACGCTTATGGTTTAGTGATATCTACTACTTTCATTTAGATACCTAAGGCTAAAAGGTATTTTATTGAAATTTCGCGTTTTACGCTTAACAGTGTTTTACCGGTTTTGACGCGGATCTTTGATTGGTCATAACTTCTTCGTTATAACTCGGATTTGAGTGTTCTTTATATTTCTGAAAACCTTGACACGATATCTATCATTTTATGCAACCCAATTGAGATTTTTGAACAATTCGTTTTTGACGCTATTTTTATTGATTCCAAAAATAGATTATAATACTTGACTTTAGGTCATTATATTGACTTTAAATATCGGGTTGTCACAAATTTCCTCTTTGAAAGCTTTTTTAGCTAAGGATTTTGGTGAACCGCAGTCATTGTTGTTCAACTGCGGTTTCCTGGAATTTCTAGAATGATTTTGAAAACGTGGGCTTGAGTCATCCGAACTTGAAGATTCTGAGGTTTGTGAGCATTGACCCACTTCAAAGTTCTCTATAGGTAATTCATGATGAATCACCTGAAGGGTCACGGTTCCTTTTACTGAGGAATGCGGTAGTGAAGATTTGACTACTGCAGATTAAGTCTTAGTTGGGACTTCAGTGGGAAGTTTGTGGGACTTTTGACTACAGTGTGAGACACTGCGGTCTGAGGACAGAGATGGAAAGTATTTCGAGACTTCGGGGCCCTCAATGACAATTTCTTCATCAACGACGGATGAGGTTTGAGAATTTGGGTAAATAGTGCCACAGATAGGAATTTGATCACATGTGTGACCCGAAACCTCAGGCACAATTTCCTCAATGACACAATTATTGCTTAGACTATGTAGTCTACCGAAGTGAGTTTTGATGTCTTCGGGAAAGGTCTTGTCATTGACTGGGAAATGAAATTCTCGGTATGGAGGGACATACAGTCTGTCTTTATTGAACCGGGGTGAGGAATCCATTGCGGTAGGATATCCATTCGACCAACCCCAATTGTATGTATTGTCCACGGTTCCATTGTTTACCAAATTTTCAATAGCTTCACTTTCATTAAACAATTTTTCAATTAAGAGATTTATGCGTACAATTTCACTCTGAGCTAAATCTCTCTGGTTCAAAGCTATCTCTAATTGGGTTTCACTCAACATTCTTGCATCTTTTTCTAACTCTAGGTCCTTCTCTAACATAGCCATTTTGAGTCTTTTGTTATCCAGTCGTCCTCTCACGTGGAACATCTCTTGGGACGCAATGTTCTTCTCATCTAAGGTTTTGTTATAGTCTGTAAGGACGGCAGCACAAGTGTAATTAAGATCATCTATGTAGGGCTGACAGTCATGCATGCTATAGTTTAGAGTTTGGATCATAAGTTTTACCTGTTCGACGATGCTTAGAGTTCCATCCTTTGCCATGTAGCAGTAGTTCTTTTCCAGCTTTGTAGACTCACATCATCCGCAGTTGCCAGCATGCAGATTTTCCCTTTTCCTTTGACACTGCTGATGGCTTCATCTTCATCTCCGGATGACCAAACTTGATGGTCTCTTTTGACATGGGCTACGTATGGCCTTTCCCTTTCCTTATCTTCCAACTCTTGAGCCATTCTAAGATAGAATGCTCTGTCTTTTACTACATTGGCCTTACAATCTCTTGCAAAGTGATTCTCTTTGTTGCATTTGTGACAAATCACAATATCAGTCTTGTCTTCAGAGGTAGTACCGGAGTCAGTGGTTGGAGTAGAATGCGGTACCTCCTTTGGTTGAGAATTTTGAGATTGCGGTGGTGGATGAGAACCTTTGGAATATCGAGGATGGTTATTCTGGGAACCGAAGTTACGGATGAATGGAGGTTTGTTGAACTGTTGATTCTTGCGGAAGGAAGGAGGTGGTAGACGGTTGAACTGTTGGCTAACCAGAGCAATAGCCTTTTGAAATTCTTCTTCATCGTCATACTCTGAGTCAGCTTCGTATGATTGCGGTGGAGTGTCATACGAGGGAGAGTAGAGTGACTGCGGTGGGGCTTGTGCTATGAGAGCAAGTGGTCCTCCGAAGGCAGCACAGTCTTTGAGTATGGTGGATTCTTGTGCTTGCAGCTCTCCATAGAGCTTGTAGAGTGACAAAGAGTGAATCTTTCTATCGCCCTGGACTATCATCTTAGCTGTAGTCCAATGTCTTCCCAAACCATTAAGAAACTGAAGATTTGTTTCATGGTTACTGCGGATGGTGCCCGCATTGGATAACTTGGTGACTATCAGGTTGAACCTTTTGAAGGAATATTCCAAGCTTTCTCCGGTATGAGCTTTGAAGTTGTTGAACTCATTGAGTGCGGTAGTAAGTTTCTTGTCTTGTGCTTGTTCTGAGCCTTCGTACAGATTCTTGAGAACTTCCCAGATCTCTTTTGCTGATTTGCAATTTATGATAATATCGAAGTTCCCAGATCTCTTTTGCTGATGGGTCGGACCGAGGTAGTCCTGCAGATTGGGGTGCGGAATCTCCGTCCATACAACAACTCATAAGGTGGAGTTAGATAATATTAATAAGTTAGATAGTTAGATAGTTAGAGAATTAGTTGCGGAAAGTAAAGAAATAGAAATGACAACAATTATTATATCAAGTATACACATAAGTTGATTCATAACAAGGAATGCATTCAAACCGAGTTAATAAGGAAGATCAAACTTAGTGATTAAGTCACGAAAGACTTGCTCAGAAGAGAGGTTATAATCAGTAGTATTCTAGCAAGATTTAAGAGTAAGAAGTGGTGCGTAGAAAGATAGAGAGATAGAAAAGATAACTTCAGAGAAGTGTATTCAAAATAGATAGATGCGTTAGTTATATGTATTGAATACAAGAGAATGAGCTCTATTTATAGAGACTCATGAAGTACACTAGATTACATCTCTAAGAGTAGTCATGCAAGGCATACTGGACAATAGAGAGTATTATAATAAAGACAAGTAAAGTAATCTAGTTAAGTGACTGCGGTAGGTAGACTCCGGATGCGGTTGCTGATGAAGGAGCTTGACTGCGGGTGTTGGATGGCTGCGGTAGCTGAAGTTCAAGAGGGTCACTTTTTATGATTCAACACAGAGTTTTCCTACAACAGCAACTATCACTCCAGCATTGGTGCTCCACCTTATGAGTTGTTGTATGGAAGGAGATTCCGCACCCCAGTCTGCAGGACTACCTCGGTCCGACCCATCAGCAAAAGAGATATGGGAACTCAGAGTCGACAGAAGAGTTACACCGACCGGCGCCGATCTGAGTTCGAATTCCAGGTTGGCGACATGGTACTCCTGAAGGTCTCACCCTGGAAGGGTGTGATTCGCTTCAGGAAGAGGGGGAAGTTGGGTCCCCGATACATCAGGCCATTCAGGATCATTACCAGGATTGGCAAGGTGGCGTATAGACTAGATCTTCCTGAGGAGCTTAGTCAGATTCATAGCACTTTCCATGTTTCACAGTTGCGGAAGTGAATTCTGGATGAGGAGTCAGTGGTGTCATTAGATGATATTCAGGTCAATGAGCGCCTAAATTACGTGGAGAGACCAGTGGCTATTCTGGAGAGGAAAATAAAGGTTCTATGAAACAAGGAAGTACCTTTGTTAAAGGTACAATGGGAGCATCGGAGGGGATTCGAGTGGACTTGGGAGCCGGAGGCAGAGATGCGGGAGCATTATCCAGAGTTGTTCACCGCAACAGACTTCGAGGACGAAGTCTAGTCCAAGTGGGGGATAACTGTAACACCACGGCTCCCAGGTACAAATTTTACAGCTTTATATTCAGATTTAAAGGCATACTCGACGAGTTGGATGCCCCAACTCATCGTGTAGAAACGTATATGACCGCGTGACTTAAGGAACCTACTCGACGAGTTGGAGAACCCAACTCGATGAGTTGGAGCTGGAATGTGAAACCCTAATTTCCAGGGTTATGCATCCTATTTAAAGGCTCATTAGCCACCCTCTGCCTCTCTTATCTCCTCCCTTGACCTCAAAAAAACCCTAATTATGCATTACTCCCCCATTGTGTGTGTAAAGGCTTGGAAGGTGGTTTAGTGCAAGGAACTTGAAGACTAAAGAGCATGGATCAAGGAGAAGCTTGTGGATCCAGTACCTACTCCATTTTGGCTTCCTCTTGAAGGTAACAAGTTGTTACCTTGATCATTCTAGTGTTAGATCTCCTCATTCAAGGGTTTAAAGCCATTTCTAGCATGTTTGTGGGTCATTTTTGGTTTTGAGCATGACCTGAAGTTGTAACTATATATATTGACTCCTTTAAGCCCTCATAGTCATAAAGTTATCGAATTTATCATGCTTTGGCCCTCCTATTTGGCTTAAACCTCTTCCTTAGCTTGGTTTTGGCATTTAAGGCCTTGTATGCACGTAAAGTTTGCAACTTTACGTGGTACCATGCCCTAGGAGGCTAGATCTACAATTTGGAGCCTTCGTCTTGCTTAAATGCGTCGGAATAAGAAAATGACTGAAGGGACTCGACGATTTGCATGGTCAACTTGACGAGTCGGATGAAGATTTCTTGTTTTTGGTTCTGCATGGGCTCAGCGATTCAGTAAGATGACTCGACGAGTTGGTTAGGGTTTTCCCGTCTTTTGGACACTGCATGAACTCGACGAGTTGTTGGGAAACTTGGCGAGTTGGCTCGGGTTTTTAGTTTCTGAGTTCTAAAGGAACTCGACGAGTTGCTAGGTGCACTCGACGGGTTGAGTCAACAAGGATTGTTGACTTTGACCAAGATTGACCAAGTTTGACTTCAAGGGTATTTTGGTAATTTGGGTTTTATAGAATTGGTTCCATGCTAACTATAGGTGTGTGAATTGGAGCTGTAATTTGGGAAGTTGACAATATCATCCAGAGCTACTTGTGAGGTGAGTTTTCCTCACTATACTCAAGGGTCTAAGGCACCAAGGCCGGCCCTTTGGATTGTTATCCTGTATTGTTACTGTTATGATCTATTAGATCAGTATCCTAGTAGATAGGATGTTTCTATTTGATTATGAACCGTTAGATCGGTATCCTGGTAGATAGGATGTTGCCATGCTTAGTGATCTGTAGATTGGCTTGACTGTTTGTAGACTGTTATGTGGTTATTTGATATGTGTGCACATGTTTTATTGGTGGTTGAGGCATCTGCTTGAGCATGAGCCAACATACATGGGCATTCCAACCAGATGGTTGTGGGCCGAGAGTATTCCATCTCGAGGATGATTGGACTCTTAGTATGTGGTCATTCCAACCCGATGGTTGTGTGCTGAGGGTATACCATCCCGAGGATGATTGGACCCATAGTATATTGACATTCCAACCCGATGGTTGAGGGCCTGGGGCATTCCAACCCGATGGTTGATTGGGCCCATAGTATGTTGTTATTGTATATGTGTTATATGTTGTGCGGGTATTCTAGGGGAACTCACTAAGCTTCGGGCTTACAGTTGTTGATTTTGTTTCAGGTACTTCAGACGATCGCGGGAAGGCGAAGGCGTGATCGTGCACCTTCTCACATTTTTATGATCTTGATTTCTGGGATACTCTGATATGATACTATTTTGAAAACAAATTTGTAATAAGTATTGGTTTTGAATGATTTAAAAAGTTTGAAATTGGCTTAATTTTTTTATGGGTGTTACAACGTAAAAAGGACAAAATATCGGCTACAACTTCAGAATAACCATTTTTTGTCGGTTTCGCAGATTTAACCAGTATCCATTCTTTTTTCATTAATTCGTCAAAATATTGAGACTTTTCTAAAGATTACGTTATTTTTAACCAGTAACCAAAACATTGAGATTTTTCAGAAGATTAGCCTTAAACTAATATGTAACATCTCAAAAATCAAGACCAAAAATTTTAATTTTTAGAATAATAAAACCATCTTTCAAACATGTTCATAAAACCATAATAGAATCAAAGTATAACCAAAACATCCAACTACATCAAAGTCAAATCAAATATGGAACAATGTGGTGTGTGCGATGCGATCACCCCGAGCTCTTCCCCTTGGATCTGGAAGTACCAGAAACATAAACTGAAAACCGTAAGCACGAATCTCAGTGAGTTCCCCAAAATACCACATAGCATACATATCAAACATATAACGGGCCCCGCTCGGAACAGAACTGTCAGAAATATGAGATAGCCCCCGCCTCATCACAGTCATCAGGCCCCGCCGCCTGGCATCGGGCCCCGCGCGGTATACATATAAACACATAAACACATGCAAGAATCACAAAGATAAATAACATACAATATACTCATCAGGCCCCACCTGGCATCGGGCCCCGCTCGGTATACATATCAAATATCATACATGAAATAGTCACACAGACAACTAGCATCCTAATGATAATAAACCATGAGCCGACATTGGTGCATTCGACCCGCCAAGCACAGTGAGGAAACCCAACTCAAACTGCTGAATCTCTCAGATAAAAACCCAGACTGCTGATCCGGAAAAATCCTCGCGTTAACACCATCAAATAATATACAATCAATAATTGGGTTACAGCCCATAACTGGCATCCTAGTCCAACTGTCCAATACTTAGGGTAAAAGACCATTTTACCCCTTCCTAACTTGGCCTAAAATCCGAGGCCCAATCCATTAGCACCAAAAAGCCCAATATGGGCCAAATATTTAAAAGATTCAAAAAACCCATTATGGGCCCAAACACAGGAAGGCCCAAATCCCAACAAAGGCTTAAAGTCAGAAGGGCTGATGGCCCATCAAGGCCCAAACTCCCCTAGTCCGAAAATGGCCCAAAGTCGCAAAAGCCCAATCCAGGCCTGGTACGCTGCGCGTACCATACGTACACCCATCGTACTAGGTTGCATGCATATCGCGAACTCGGGCACGTACGCGCATCGTACTATTGAGTACGCCCATTGTACACACATATTAAGCACTTTTTCCTTAAGTGCTTAATACTTGCAATCCAACAACCAAATTTCAGATCCAAGTCTAAATGAACGTCTTAATCCATAAAACCGTGAACTTGGAGCCTTTGCATGGCTCAAAAGGATCCAATCCTCACTTTTAGCATTCCACTTTCACCATAATGACCTAAACACATGTATAGTTGATCCACAACCATGAAGATGCTAACTTTATGGACTAAGGACCTTAGAAACATCAAGAAAAGCAACTCCTAACTTCCAGAACGGAAGGAATCCGCTAGATCTCATCATATGACCAAAATAGGACCAAAGCTTCATAAAGACTAGATCTAAGCAAACAAGGAGCAAGTTCAAAGCTTTATACCTCAATGAAGCTGGAAATTATGAGAGAAATCTGGATCTACAAGCTCAAGCTACACTAAAGCAACCTCCAAGTGTTCTTTTTCCTTCAAATCACCAAAAACACCACCAAAACTCACTTCTAAGCTCAAATATCACAAATGGAAATTAGGGATTTGTTCTTAGGATTTGGAGGAGTGGAGGTTGACCATAAGATGCACCCAAGGCAACATAAATTGCTTAAATAGGGCACAAGCCCTAAAAATTAGGGTTTTCCCTTGCTTAGCGTACGCCCAACGTACTCCCACGTATGTAAAACATACGTGGGTGCCTCCGCGTCCAACCTTCGAGCCAGTATGCTCAGTCTAATCATAGAGTACGCCCAACGTACTCGGCTAGGGACCAAAATGAAAAGAATTTTACAAATAGGGTATAAAAGGAACATACCCCTAAATGGCGAATGTTACAATTCTCCCCCACTTGAATCAGACTTCGTCCTAGAAGTCTGCTGCCGCAAATAACTCTGGGTAGTGCTCCCTCATCTCGTCCTTCGGCTCCTACATCCATTCTGAACCCTTGCGGTGCTGCCACTGCACTTTCACCAACTCAACAACCTTGTTCCTCAAGGTTTTTGTCTCCCGATCAATAATCCCCACTGGTCTCTCGAAATAATTCATGCGATCATCCACATGAATATCCTCCAATGGAACCACTGCGAAATCATCAACCAAACATTTCCGCAGCTAAGAGACATGAAAAATGTTATGGATCTGACTAAGCTCCTTGGGAAGATCCAAGCGATAAGTAACCAGGCCCACCCGGGCCAAAACCCTGAAAGGACCGATGTACCTGGGGACCAACTTGCCCCTCTTCCTGAATCGGATGACACCTTTCCAAGGTGACACCTTCAGGAGAACCATATCCCTAACCTGGAACTCTAGGTCTGATAAGCGCTTGTCGGCATAGCTCTTCTGCCGACTCTGTTCTGTCTGAAGTCTACTTCGAACCTGATGAATCAACTCGGTAGTCTTGAGTACCGCTTCGGTACTCCACATGAATCGTTGAACCACCTCACCCCAGCATATCGGGGTCCTGCATTTTCTCCCATAAAGCATCTCAAAAGGAGGTCGATGAATGTTGGTGTGATAATTGTTGTTATACGAAAACTACGCCAAAGGGAGATACGTATCCCAACTCCCAACGAAATCCAATACACATGCATGAAGCATATCCTCCAAGGTCTGGATAGTCCGCTCACTCTGTCCGTCAGTCTGCGGGTGGAAAGTCGTGTTGAAGTGCAGACGAGTATCCAACTCCTTGTGAAACCTCTTCCAAAACCTGGAAGTAAACCAGACATCCCTATGTGAAACCACTAAAATTGGCACCACATGACATGCCACAACCTCCCTGATGTATTTATCGACCAACTTCTCCACAGAGATACTCTCCTGAATCGAAATAAAATGAGCGCTCTTGGTCAATTGATCCACAATGACCCATATCGAATCCACTTTGTACGCTGTCTGAGGCAACTTCGTAATGAAATCCATAGTAATCTATTCCCATTTCCAAACAAGAATGTCTAATGCCTGCCTCTTGCCGTGAGGCCGCTGATGTTCGGCTTTGACTTTCCTACAATTTAAGCACCTCTCTACATACCAAGCTACACCCCGCTTCATACAGGGCCACCAATAATCACGACGGAGATCTCTATACATCTTTGTTGCTCCATGATGGATAGAGAACCTCGACTTGTGTGCCTCCTCTATCAGAACCTGATGCGCACCACCCTAATAAGGAACCCACACTCTCTGATGGAGAGTCAAAACCCTCGACTATCATAATTGAAGGAAACCACCTGACCCACCATACACTCACTCTTCTGGTGCTTTTCCTTCTTAGCCTCAACTTGAGCCTCTCGAATATGCTCCAAGAGTTGAGTAATCATTTTCATCCTCATACATATATCCCTGATCAGTGCCATGACCGTCTTGCGGCTGAGAGTATCGGCCACCATATTCACCTTCCCCGAATGGTAAAGGATCTCACAATCATAATCCTTCACCACATCCAACCACCGGCGCTGCCTCATGTTCAGATTTTGTTGATCCATCAAATACCTCAGGCTATTGTGATCCGTGTAGATAGTACAGCGGACCCCATTGAGGTAATGTCGCCAAATCTTGAGGGCAAACACCACAGCCACCAACTCCAAGTCATGTGTCGAATAATTCGCCTTATGAGGCTTCAGCTACCTCGAAGCGTAAGCAATAACGTAACCCCTCTGCATCAGAACTACACCCAAACCTGTGAACGACACATCAAAATAAACTACAAAACCCTCAACACCCTCTGACATGGTCAGAATCGACGCCTCAAACAATCTCTTTCTCAGGGTCTCAAAAGTTGCCTGTTGCTTAGGCCCCCGGCGAAAAGTGACAATCTTCTTTGTCAATCGAGTCAGAGGAACCGCTATTTTGGAGAAATCATGAATGAATCTCCGGTAGTAGCCCGCCAACCCAAGGAAACTCTAAATCTCAGATGGAGACTTCGGAACCTCCCATCCCATCACCGCCTCGACCTTGGTCGGGTCGACCTGAATACCGTTCTGGTTGACAAGATGCCCCAAAACTTGCATCTCACAACCAGAACTCACACTTAGAGAACTTCGCGTACAGTCTCTCCATCCTCAAGGTCTCCAATACCTCCCTCAGATGCTCCTCATGCAACTCTTGGGTCTTAGAATAGACCAATATACCATCGACAGACACAATCACAGATCGATCCAACAACATCCTGCATACGCGGCTCATGAGGTCCATGAACGCGACTGGAGCATTAGTGAGCCCAAAGGGCATCACCATGAACTCATAATGACCATAATGAGTCTGAAAGGTCGTCTTCTGCACATCATCCTCTCTGACCCTCATCTGACGATAACCCGAACGTAGATGAATCTTTGAAAACCAAGATGCACCCTGAAGCTGGTCAAACAAATCATCAATCCTCGGAAGCGGATAACGGTTCTTCATCGTTAGCTTATTCAGCTTCCGGTAGTCAATACACATCTGATGCGACCCATCCTTCTTCTTCACAAATAGGATCGACGCTCCTTATGGCGAACAACTCGGTCGAATGAACCCCTTTTCTAACAGCTTCTGCAGTTGTGTAGACAACTCCTGCATCTTTGTAGGAGCTAACCGATACGGTGCTTTGGATATCAGAGCCGCACCAGGAACCAAGTCAATCCTAAACTCCACCTCCCTCTCCGGAGGCACTCCAGGCAAGTCCTCTGGGAACATCCGGGTATTCCCGAACAACCGGCATATCATCCACAGTCGCCTTACCCTTTTCCCGGGTATCCATAACATAGGAAACATATCCGAAACAACCTTGTTGAAGATAGCGTTTGGCCCTAGGCGTTGAACATAGAATCGGCCCACGCTGAGCACCCTCTCCCTGAACCACTAACTCTCCTCCACTTTGGGTCGGAATGCACCATTTGATGATCGCAATTAATCAATACCCCATTGGGGCTCAACCACTCCATCCCTATAATAACCTTGTTCCCGTGCAAAGGTATAGGAACCAAATCAATCTGATACTGCTCGTTGAACATATCTGGAACATAACCTCGGTGAACCCTCGATACCCGGATAGATCAATTATCCATAATCTCAACCTCTAATGGACAATCCAACTCCCCCGGAGCACCAACAAACCCCTTGTTGAGCGCAAGAGATACAAAAGATCAGGTAGCCCCCAAATCAAACAATACCAAGGCAGAGATACCGTTCACGAGGAACGGTCCTAAAACAAAACACACACAAATATAAGCAGAAAAATCAACATAAATAAAGAGATAATGATAAGATACATACCCGTCACCACATCAGGTGTTGCGCGAGCCTCCTCAATTGTCAGCTGAAAAGCCCTGCTCCTCATAACAGGCGCATCCGCCTTGTCCTGGCGGCCATTAGTAATGCGTAGAGTCGTCGGGGCGGGTGCTACCATTGGTCCCGATGTTGCAAAACTCGGGCAATTGGCCTTCTTATGTCCCCTCTGATTGCAATGGAAGCAAATCAGGTCAGATGTATGGGTGGTGGTGGTAGTAGCAGTGCAACCCCTGCTAATATGACCCGTCATGCCGCACTTAAAGCAGCCGGAACCATCCACCCTGCACGCCCCATCGTGCGCCTTGCCGTACTTGCCACAGCGGCCCCGACCTTGCTGGCCTCTCGATCTCGAGTCAAAAACCTTGGGCCTCTTGCCCGAACCCTCTGAACCCTAAACCTGATCCGGTTTCCTCTTCCTCTCCATCTCCAAGTCAATATATCTCTCTCTCTCTCTCTCTCTCTCTCTCTCTCTCTCTCTCTCTCTCTCTCTGGCATTCGCTATCATATCATCAAGTGTCCTGCAACTGGATCGGCTCACAAACTGCCAGATATTACTCCTCAACATCTCATGGTACCTCGCATTCTTTATCTCCTCATCCGTCACATACTGCGGAACCAGCAACGCCCACTCGCGGAACATACCGGTGATCTCAGCCACCGTCTCAGTCGTCTGGCGAAGGTCATGGTCTCCATAGATGGCCCACTTAATGCAAAATTTTATTTTTAAATCTAAGCGCTGCATAATTTTAAAATTCATTCATTGTTTTCTTCATAATCCATGCTCTATAATGTCATGGATTTCATGGTGGCCTAGAGTTTTCCAACAATCGATCAACCACAAGTAAAGAAAGAACCATAGATAGGCGCACGCCCATAGGTCCACAACTCACGACTACTAGCGCGTGTGTGGGTTTGGTCCATCATTCGACCCACTAAAGTCTTCGAAGGCTAAGTCCAAAAATAATACATTATAAATCTTATCGTTCTTCCCTCATCTATGTGGGACAAAAAACTAGACAACTGGTTAGTTTCTTCATAATTTTCAATTATAGGGCCCAGAGGTTTATCTGTTCATCTCAATAGTGAGAAGTGGTCAGGGCGGTTTTAGTAGGTGTCCTGGTGTGACACCAACAACATCTACTTTTTCTATATGTAGTGGAAAATTTTTTTGATTTTTTTACTTATTTTTCTTTCACCGACAACACATATTTCAACATCGGCAACACCTAGTATGCATGTATTTCTACATCCGCCCAAGAAGTGGTAGTAATATATATTTTTTATAATAGTTGTTCACATTCATAGTGTAAAACCATAATCTCCATAAAATAGCTATTGAAAATTTCATATCCGCCTATGGGTGTTTATATGTATTTTACGGTTTATACTGTAGAGTTTGTTTGTAATCTTGGGATAAATAAGGTCTTCACAAACCCCTTATAACCTACTTAAACAGTTTGGTGTTGATTCAAACCAATCTTAATACGTTATTTTAGATACAGCTATTTTGTAAATGCATGTATATCATATAAAAACAGTCTAATTCTAACTTTAATAAATATTTTCAACTAAACCAACTTTTATTGATAGGGATAAAAGTTGGATGTGCCATAAAGAGTGTGGTGGGTGAGATTGATCCATCTCTATCACATTACCACCTTATTAATATGCAACAAAAAGAAAAGAACACATTAAACCAAAAGGGCAAACAGGAAAATTAACATAATGGAAATTGGAATGGTATGGACCACCATGTGATAGAGAATACGGACCCACATATGAAAAGTGAAAGGGGCTTGAGAGCGCGACAAAACGAGATTAAAAAGAATAATGACGGGAAATAAAGACAAAAAGGAAGATATAAGAAGGAATCCCAATGGTACCATTTGCTCTAGACAAAACTTGTTTATGTTAAAACAACCAAAACTTCATTGGATAATATATATATATATATATATATATATATATATATATATATATATATATATATATATATATATATATATATATAGTTCTGTTAAGAATCAGTATTTGTATGGATCCAATTAAAAATATATTGACAAAACAAACATGAAATAAACAAAAATCAAAAGATATAATATAATTAAAAAGTCAAACTAATATAAATTGGTCTGATTGAGATGAGAGAATTCAAGATATGACCGTACATAACAAATTGGATTTCAGTTTATCTCAGTTCTTTAATTATATGTATACAAACCAGGTTTTATATGTTTGACTGATTGTTATAAAATGTTTGGTTTTGATCATTAAATGTTGGAATAAATATATGGAGAATAATTTTTTAAAATGTAGCTAGAAAAAAGAAAGATGCTGAGGAATTGAAGTGATGAAAAGGGGTGTTGATAGTCTGCAACAGAGGCCCACAGAAAGCAGGTAGACAGAGACACGACCACCTATAAGCTCGTTTCCCACAGCATTGAAATAGAATTCTAGCCTTCCGATGAATTCCCCCTAATAAATGAGGCTTAAAATCATACCTCAATAATAAACCAATTACAAAAAAACTTTTTATTTATAAAAGTAAATTACTGTTTTGGTACTTGTAGTGTATATCTTTCAGCAGGTTTGATCCTATGTTCTGGAATTTTGACACTACCAACCCTCTCAGTTGGCAAATCCATCATATATGGTCCCTATCCCCTGTTTATTTTATATCTCGCACCTTTTCTACTCCACCACCGAGATCGCTCTCACAACTTCTCGTTCTATGTCGGTATGCCGACAAACCAACCGCCACATCTGGCTACTTTTGCGCGAGATCTCTCTCTACTTCACCACGTCATCGTCGTCTCAAAGATCTGCTCTACCACTGTTAGTTCACATATCTACTCCATCAGCTTACAATATACTATGATGCCACAAACGACACCATCCTCTTTATGTGGTTTTAGAAAGGTTCACCACTGCTTCTTCCTCCACCAATCAATGTCGGTGACCACTATCAATTGATTTACCCCTCTTCTTCATGTCCGTGAAAGACCTATAGATTTTTCACTATCTTTTTTCAGGTTTAGGATCCGTAGAGTTAAAGTGTGCTAATTAGTTTATTTTCTAAGTTTTTGAGTTATAGAATGTGGTGAATGGTGGTGGTCTTGGTGTAAGAACATAAAACAAATTATTAAAAGTAAATAAATAAATGTTGGTGGTGAAATACGGTGGTGGCGGATGGGTAATTTAGTAATTATAATAATAATTGTAAAAAAGGACAAAAATAAAAAGATGCGTTTGGTTGTGGAAAAATATTTTCATTTTTTAGAAAACGTTTTCAGAAAATAGAGTTGAGTTTTCATTTTCAGTTTTTTAATGAAATATTTTGAAAACGCGTTTAGATGGAATCGATGAAGTTTTCATTTTCCATCTTATAAATTTAGAAAAATTTAGAAAAACTGTAAAAATCACTTTTTCTAATTTACATACAATTTCAAAACAGAACATTTTCAATTTCTTGGAAAAAATTTAAACCATAGAACTCTATTCAATAAGTGGAACGTATTAGCGCTCTCAGGTTGCACAGTAAAGGCCAAAGAGTCGACGAAAAATGGGAGAAAGCTCTCCGTTCCTGGTTTCTTGTAGTTGGATCCTCCGGAACAATGGGTTTCAAAGATAAAAATCTTTTATTGACCCATAAGTTGACCACCCAAGTAAATCGATGAATTTAATTTGATTATTCATTCTTATTATTAAGCATCTAAATCATGAATTGTCTTTTTATGACTCATCAATCAGATAGATTCGTTTTTTAAAAGAATTGCTCAAGGAAAAAGCAACCCCAACTGAATCAACCAAACGCGTTTTCAAAGTTTTCATTTTCATTTGAAAATTTTCATGGAAAACTAGAAAATTTTCCGCAACCAAACGGACTCTAAGCATTTTAGTCATTTCATACGTAGTTAACATAATGCAAAATGTGCCAACCATGAGGATAACAACAAAAAATGCAAAATTTGCCAACCATGAAGATTAATGGGGTCAAGTTTTCAAAACTAAGACTAAGCCCGTAGGAAGGTGTATATCTGAGGGACCAAAACTGTAATTTACTCTTTTTGTTATTGAAGTTTAAAATTATTTTAATATGTTTTTTTTTGGAAAACTATTGGTAAAATAATATCATATTCTAAAGTACGTATTTTGAAAATTAAATTTAAAAGAATATGATAAATACAATGCCTGCTGTTAGGCGGTTAATAAAAATTTGATTAATTATATTAGTTTTGACATGTTTATAAGTTAAGAATTGAATGAAAATATCAGTATTTTATGTGTAATTTGACTTTTGAAAGTTTATTATTATTATTTTTTTCTATTTTGAGTGACACGTCCAAATCTGTTGTCATTTTTTTTTCTCTTAGTTCGATCTTAACACAGAAAACAAAAGGAAATGTTTTTTTAAATTGAGTGTCATTTATAAAAGTATTACGCAAAAAACCAGTTTATAGAAATTATTTTGAGAGATTTAAAGCCCATTTTTTATATTTGTTGTTAGGACCTTATCTTTTTGTTCATTTTATTTGTAATGATTAATCATCTTTAAAATGATTTTCTTAAAAAAATTCTAATACATTTACATTGTTTTCTAAATTTAGGTGCTGTTTGTTTTTTCTGAGACAAAATGTATGCAGTCTGCGGACCACATCTGTAGACCTCTGCAGTAGAAGAGGTGGACCAAACGTCTGCAGTCTGAAAAAAAAAGACTGTTTGTTTTTTAACATCTGCGGACTATTAAAATAAACTGAAATCTAAATAAATTGATTTTTTTTAAACTTCAAAGTGATTTTTTAATATTTTTATAACTTTGTTATAAATAACTAACAAATCTAGATCAACTTTTATGTATTATTGTATAAAAAATAAAAATAAAAATGGTATGAATTAACGTATATATTTGATAAAAACCAACAACTTTGGTTGCAAAGTTATAACTAAACATTATAATTAGGGATCAAAGAATTTGATACATAAATTGATGAAAATAAACTTCGATTTTTTCAATTAAATCCATTAAAAACGTACCATAAATATTTTCCCGAGAAATTGACGATATTGTATTAAATAATGTTTTACAAAATTTGGCAAAAAAGTATAAGAATATATTATGATTTTTTTTTCATATTTATATAAACAACTTCAACAACTATTATTGTAATAAATCTTTATTTATAAATTTGTCAAAAATATCATGTTTGTGTCGTCGAACGTTTTTTTTAAGTATTGTAATTTTTTTTCAAATTGTTTATCATTAATAAAGTTTGAAAAAATATAAATTTAAAAAAAAACTTTAAAAAAATAAAGATATATGTGTTTTTTTAGGCTAGAAGATTACTGAAGATGTTAGAAGACTCTGGTCCACATCTGCGCCAAGAAGAGGGCGCGCAGACATTTTTAGGTCTGCAATCTTCAGAAAAACAAACAGTCTGCGAAGGTTAATGTCTGCGCGTGGTCTGCACGGCGCAGACATAAGAGGTCACGCAGATCTGCAGAAAAGAAACAAACAACACCTAATTATTGATAGAAAGTAAGGTGGTGTTTTTTTTTGTCCGCAGATCTGTGTGGTCTCTTCTGTCTGCGCCGCGCAGACCACGCGCAGACATTAGCATTGGCAGACTGTTTGTTTTTTTGAAGACTGCAGACCTAAATATGTCTGCGCACCCTCTTCTTGGCGCAGATGTGGACCATAGTCTTCTAACATCTTCAGACATCTTCTAGCTTTAAAAAAACACATATATCTTCATTTTTTTTAAGTTTTTTTTTATTTAAATTTTTTCCAACTTTAGTAATGATAAACAATTTGAAAAAAAAAATTACAAAACTTTAAAAAAAAAAAAAAAAACGTTCGACGGTACAAACATGATATTTTTGACAAATTTATAAATAAAGTTTAATTACAATAATAGTCGTTGAAGTTGTTTATATAAATATGAAAAAAAAATCATAATATATTCTTATATTTTTTTGCCAAATTTTGTAAAACATTATTTAATACAGTATCGTCAATTTCCCGAGAAAATATTTTATGGTAAGTTTTTAATGAATTTAATTGAAAAAATCGAAGTTTATTTCCATCAATTTATGTATCAAATTCTTTGATCTCTAATTATAATGTTTAGTTATAACTTTACAACCAAAGTTGTTGGTTTTTATCAAATATATACGTTAATTCATACAATTTTTATTTTTATTTTTATACAATAATAGATAAAAGTTGATCTAGATTTGTTAATTATTTATAACAAAGTCATAAAAATATTAAAAAATCACTTTGAAGTTTAAAAAATTCAGTTCATTTAGATTTCAGTTTATTTTAGTAGCCCGCAGATGTTAAAAAAACAAACAGTCTTCTTTTTTCAGACTGCAGACGTTTGCTCCACCTCTTCTACTGCAGAGGTCTACAGATGTGGTCCGCAGACTGCAGACATTTTGTATCAGAAAAAACAAATATCACGTAACTCTTCTTTTTATAATGAGTAAGATTTATAGTAAACATATCTTTAATTACTCACATCAACAATTATTACAAGTATATGGTGTGTGATGATTTTTATATAATGTCTCGAATCACTCTAAGAGTCCGAGATGCAATAATTTCACCCTTGAGCTGTCTCAAATCTCCGTAAGACGTGATTATGTGACATTGCACCATTGATTGTGTATAGTTTTTTCCCCTTTTTCTTTTTTAGATGTGATCTTTTATTTCTTATTTTTAAATTTATTTATTCTTTTGCTTTCACATTTAATTGAAGTGTTTAAATTTTAGACAAACCAGTTATTCATTAAAATTATCATATAAAATAGGAATATATTTTTATAAAATCGTTCTTTTTTTTTTCATATTTTAACGAAATAATCACAACTTTGCGAAAAAATGTATGCAAACTTTTGTTAACACATTCCTAAGTTTTAAATAACGTCAAGCGTGACATGAAGGTAAAGTCAAACCTCAAGTTTTATGAGTCGTGGCTAGTTACGACATTTTTTACAATGTCACTTAAAACAACAAGTTTGTATATAATTAGTAATCTATATATATATATTTTCTACTATTATTAATTTCTATACACATATATGACTTAAAACGACATTTTTTCAAGACATAACTGCGGGTACAGACTTGAAGTCATGTCACGTCATAGTGAAGCCTAAAAGCGTGAGTTTTCCTTTGATTGATTATGTGCAATACATTACATATATATATATATATATATATATATATATATATATATATATATATATATATATATATACATACATGAACATAAAGAAATAGGCCAGATACAAAAGGGGGCGTATATCTAGGACAATACAACAATAATAATATGACTAATATGTCCCCACAGTTTGAGCCTGACGTTCACGAATGCCTAAACTGGATCTAATTACAGAGAACAACGGAAATGGGAGTCCTTTGGTGAAGATGTTGGAAAACCGATATCTGGAAGGGACATGAAGAACTCGAACATGACCGGTGGCAACTCTGTCACAAACAAAATGAATATCAATCTCGATGTGTTTAGTTCGCTGATGATGAACGGGGTTGGCCGACATGTAGATGACACTCGCATTATCACAATAGATGAGAGTAACTGATCATAGAGGTAAGTGAATCTCACGTAACAAGTTGTGTAACTAAGATGTCTCGGCGACAACATTGGCGACACCGCGATATTCGACTTCTGCACTGGACCGGGACACAGTATGTTGTCGTTTGGACGACCAAGAGATGAGGTTATCGCCGAGAAAGACACAAAATCCTGAGGTGGACCTGCGAGTCACAGGGCACCCCCCCCCCCCTCCCAGTCTGCATCAGAATAAGTAGTGAAAGTCGTGGAGGGTGAGGAGTACAACTGGAGGCCATGATCAAGAGTTCCCCGAATATACCTCAAAATGCGTTTCAGAGCGTGGAATTATGGCTCTCTAGGGTCGTGCATGTATAGGCAGATCTGTTGGACAACAAATGAAATGTCGGGGCGAGTAAATGTAAGATACTGGAGTGTCCCCGCAAGGTTGCGGTATAAGGAAGGATCTAAATTTGGTGTGCCACCATTCCCTAATTTTGCTGATGGATCCATAGGGGTGCGGCTAGGGTTGGCATCAATCATGTTGGCTCGCTGAAGAATCTCAGAGGCATATTTCTGTTGAGAGAGGAACATGTCTGACGATGATCTTGTGACAGAAATCCCCAAAAACCAGTTCAAGTCCCCCAAGTCGGTCATGGAGAATTATTTACTGAGAGTTGTGATGGTGTGGTGGAGCAAATGGGGGGGGGGGTGGAAGCTGTTAAAATAATATCATTGACATAAATCAGTAAGTACGTCGTGTCATTGCCGTGGCGTAGAATGAATAGAGATGAATCACATATGTTATGCTGAAACCCAAGACTCATGGCGTGTGATGCAAAACATTGAAACCAAGCATGGGGAGCCTGTTTGAGGCCATAAAGGGACTTCTGTAAGCAAAAAACATGAGTTGGTTTCGATGTCTCTGTGAAACCGGGAGGCTGGTACATATAAACTATTTCTAAGAGATGACCATGAAGAAAATAGTTTTTGACATCAAGCAGGTGTACGGGCCAGTGTTTGGAGACAGCCAGGCTGAGCATAGTACGCACGGTGGCTGGTTTGACAACCGGGCTGAAAGTTTCCTCGCAATTGATGCCTAGTTGTTGACTTTTACCATTAGCAACAAGTCGTGCTTTATACCCGATAAGAGAACCATCAGTGTTAAATTTGTGTAGTGTTAAATTTGTGTTTGTAAAGCCACATAGAGCGAACCACATTGATCCATGTAGGACACGGTACAAGAACCCAAGTCCTGTTTTTAATAATAGCCATATATCCGTCAAGCACAGCGGATTTCTAGTTAGGGTCTTGAAGGGCTTGGATATGAGATTTTGGAATTTGAGAGAGAGCGAAAGTATGAAGGTTTAAACTGTTAATAGGTTTGGAAATACCACTCCGAGCTCGAGTATGCATAGGATGAGCTGAAGGGTTAGGAATAGAGGGGTTGACGAAAGTAGTGAGAGGAATCGAGATAGTGGGGGCTGTCACCGTAGGTGCTTCCGGAGTAGAGTGAGTAGCCGGAGCAGAGGTTGGATCGGGCGACAAAGTGACAGAGGTGGGTGATAATGGAGAGGTGGATGTAGGTACGGTGGGTGACGGTTGTGGGGTGATAGGAGGTGGTGGTCGATGGATTAGACATAAGGAGTCGAGATGCTATATAGTTGGGTGGATCAAAAATATTAAGAAAATCATATGAATATGGAGCATTGGGTGTCATGGATGCGTAATGGGAAAACACATTCATCAAATATGACGTGTCGGGAGATAATGATTATTTTAGTGTCAAGATCAAGACATCGAAAACCTCGATGGTTATCGAGGTATCCAAGGAAGATGCAAGGAGTGGAGCGTGGTGCTAATTTATGGGAAGGGTGCAAGTGTGGATAACATAGGCACCCGAAAACACGAAGGTGGTCATATGTGGGTTTTTTTATAGAGTTTAAAGTAAGGGCTATGATTTTCAATGGATTTGGATGGAAGGCAATTAAGGCGATGTGTGGCCATGTGGAAAGCCTCCACCCAATATGTTGGCGGGAGGTGAGATTGGAATACAATAGAGCGAATGAGGTTATTTGTAGTCTGGAGCATACGTTCGAAATTTGCCATTTTGTTGGGATTTTCTTGGACACGAGAAGCGTAAGGAGATACCATTTGTGTCAAAGATGGTGCGGAGAGCGATGTTGTCGAATTCACCCCCATGATCACATTGGAAGGCTTTGATGTCTTTATTGAATTAAGTTTTGACAAGTTTTTGCAAATGTAGAAATTTAGAGATAGTGTCACATTTTCGTTTGAGAGGGTAAACCCATAGGTAGTAGGAGTAGTGATCTAAAAAAATGACATAGTATTTAAGACCACTCAAGCTTGGTAATGGTGATCTCCAAATGTCGGAATGAATTAAGTCAAAAACAAAGTTCACGACTTTATTAGATGAGTAAAATGGAAGATTGACATGTTTGCCCAATTGGAATGCATTACAAATAAAATTAGAAACAGTCTTATTACATGAAATTAAATGACTAGAAAGCAAATGACGAAACACTTCGTTCCCGGTATGTCCGAGTCGTTGGTGCCACGTTGAAGGACTCAAAGAAACAAATGCTTGAGGACGAGGCTGGAGGTCGTGAGGTGGATAAAGATCCCCGATACTATAACAACGGAGCAATGTCTGGTGTGTCTGGAGGTCCTTCACAGTTAAACCAAAAGGATCAAATTCAATAGAGAAATTATTATCGGTAGTGAATTTGCGAAAGGAAATTAAATATTTGATTATATTTGGGGTAATAAGATCATTATGGAGGTGAAGGAGACGACGAGGAGTGGGTAAAATGCCATGTCCCGTGTTGGTGACGGGTATTGGTGAATCTTCACCTACAAGAATTGACGAAAATAGGTGTTTATTAAAAACAATACGAAAGTTACCGGTACCCGCAGAAAGATGGTTCTTTGCACTCGTATCCATATACCAACTCGAGTTCATTGGGTCGTGAAGATTCAAAGCTTGAAATGCCTCAGGTAAGTGAGTTGGTTGATTCGTAACAGAGGTAGGTCCGGATGAGGGAGCTTCTCAAGAAGCATAAAAGGCACCAGGTTGTTGGGCCTGTTGTTGTTGTTGCTGTAGTTGACAAGAGGAGGTTGCCCCATTTGAAGGAACTCAAGTTGATGTAGGGGGAGTTCTATTATACTGATAGTTGTTGGGCCAACCCATTTGCTTAAACCATTGGGCAGGTGGAGCCCAAAGGGGAGGAGTGGACCACAACTACCATGGAGCGACAAGCATAACTGGCTGCTGAGATGTGCGCCGATCGCCACCACCTTGCTATTGTCGACGGTCATCTCCTACCTGCCTGCGATCAGAATTCTGGCCACTGCCCTGCTATCTGCGATCGAAATTCCGGCCTTTTCTTTGCTGCCTATGATCAGAATTCTGGCGGTGATGCGCCCTCAGGTCCGTCTTCCATCTGTCACGTAAGAACTGGTTCTGTCCAATCTAGTAGATTGACCTGAAGACTGCAAACAACCCTTGAGCAGGTCGGACGGGAGGGGGTCCCGGACGACTCTCCGACGGTTAAGTTAGTGATAGGGTTGGTAATCGATAGTTGTGAGAGATAGTTAGGGTTGGTTCTATCAGCTTACCAGGTTGACGAACCGGGCTATCTATTTATAGTGGCATGGGAAGAAGTGGCAAGTTCTTCCTATATCGACTCTGATATGCCATCCTATCGCATTTATGGTGTAATACACGAAGGTACATATATTAGTACTGTATATACCGTTGCACAGTTGTGTTGTGGCAGTTCCAAGATCCTCCAGCTGTGCATCCTCGTGCAGGGTGTATTCTCAGAGTTTCGAGGTACTTCTGCTACTGTTTCGATGTCATCTTGTACCTTCTCGTTGCCCTTTTTTCTTCCTTTCAAGTTGCCTAGTCCGCTCAGTATGCAGACAACCAACTTCGAGTCAATCGGGTCGGGTAACTTCGAGCAACTTTCTTACATGCTGGTTCGGTATGTTTGGAAAGGATATAGGCGCTCCCAGGCTATATCCTATTAAGTCTTCCCAGTTTGTATCTTTACGTACTCGATGGATTAGAGATGCAAACTTTGGAAGAAGCGATATTATAACTGTTACAATCGGATAGAAGCGAAGAAAACTCTTGAATTAATTTTGATGTGACGTGTTGACGGTTATGCTAGCCCTAATGATAATCCCTATAACCGTCTTTTCACCTGCCTTTTCTTTAATAAGGGTACAATATCTACCGACCATGTTCTCTGCCCGTTAATGTTCGTTTCTCATTATAAATACTTTGGGATTGGACTGTTTGTTCCATCATTCGCTATTTCAGTTAGAGTCGGTTTCCTCCTTCTGTCAATTTCTTTCTCCCATTTTCTTCTACCTTTTTTCTTCCTTTCTGAATCATGGAGAGCATTGGGATTTCCCATATTGAGACAGTGAAATCTAAATTGACCGTTCGAACCATGGGAATGCTCATTCGGAAGTACAACATTGATCTCAAGTTCCATCCTCGCTTGCCGGAGGCTAATGATGCCATTATTGATGGTCCTGAAGGATTCGTAGGGGCTTACCGGGTGTTCTTCAAATCCGTACTTCGTATTCCTGCTTTTGATTTATTAGAAGCTGTTTTGGATTATTATGGTATGCATATTTCCCAAATCACCCTAACGGTTTTCGTAAGGGTCTTTGCTTCACTCTGTTATGCGTTGCTCTAGACGTGTCGTCGTCTATCAACCTATTTCGCCACTTCCATATTCCAATGTCCAATGGAGATTGGGTTTCCTTCTCCCTTCGTCATGGTTTGGTGGAGCTTTGTGATGGTCTCCCAACCTCCATCAAATATTGGAAGGAAGAGTTCGTCTTCGTTCATTCCTCTGCCTTCTCCGGCCCTATGGCGTATAGTGCTACCGCTGACACGGTTGCCGACCATGTCCCTGAACTCTCACCCGACGAACTGTTGATAATAGAGAAGTTATCGGCCAATTTTGTTTGATGGGTAGATCCTGATGAAGCAGTGTTGGGTATGGAGGGCATGAGTCCCCATTGGAATCGTTTAGGTAAGAAGCATGTGGAAGTGTTTGAGGGAAAAAAATATAACCCTTCTCGACCGCCTTCATCGGAAGCGTAATGCGAACCCTGCCCTAGTTACAGAGGAGGTGATGGTTCCGGACTCTCCGACTCAGTTAGAATCCAACATGGATTCTACTCTAGAGGTTTCTCAGTCAGAGAGCTCTAAATCTATTCCCCCTAACCTTCGCTCCAAAGGTGTGAAATTGGATTTTGATTGTGACAAACCTTCCTCGGTCTCTAAAAGAGATTCCTCGAAAGGGTTCATCTTAAAGAGGCGCTCTGAAAGTGTTCAATATGATCATCTCATCAAAATGCCTCCTCCCAAACGGAAACGTTCTAGTCATGAATCAAGAAGCTGAAGCCTGAATGATCTGGCCGATCCTCCGGTTCCTGATGTTATAATCTCTGAGCATACCTTAGAAGACCCTACTACTACTGTCTTCCATGAATGTCCAATCGAACCGAACAGTGAAATAAAGCGTGTGGAAAGCAAGGCAGAGGCGTCTCATTTAGCCAAATCAGAACCAGAGACTGCTGGGGACCCCCCCCCCCCCCCGGGAAAAACCCCTAAAAAACCCCCCTTTTGGAGAAGGAAGACCTTAAGAGTTTGTCTATTGTCGTTGTGTTCCAACAGAAACTCTGTGGGGATCGACCCTGTGGACATGGAAGCAATTATCCTGAATCCTCCCACTTCATCGGGCCGTATGTTCCTTTTCTTTCTTTGTCGACGTTTGCTTCCTTCTTTCTTTCTTTTATTTTTTGGATCCTTGTTACAATTTGCTTGCTTATTGTTTGTGCAGTTATCGTCATAACGGGGAAAGAAGCCGCCATGCCAACACTGATTACCCTTATTGCTTCACTTCCCTAGTTTCAATGCCCTTTCACTGTGACCAGTGTTCCCAATAACCCTTTTCAAATGGGGGTTGCCTCTGATGAATAAGCATTGGATAAAGCTCGGTCATGCTTGATGGAAGGAATTCATTTGTTGAACGAAGTGTCCCTATGTACAAAAGCACGCTCAGAGTAGCTTGCCCAACGCCAAGTTGTTTTTGATGAAGCTTTGGAAGGGTTGAAGCAGATGCGGGCCCTTCATGAACAGACGGAGAAAGAAGCCAAGGACTTGAAGGAAGAAGTAGTTGGTTTTTCAGAGAGGAACCAGAGTCTGGTGGTGGATTTGAGTCAATCTATTGGTCACGATGATGAGCTAAAAAGGTTGAATCAGGATTTTCAACTGAAAATAGATGACGCCATGAGCCATCGCGCCTCCGCCGTTAAAGAGGTTGAAGGTGTTTCTCGGCAGTATCATTCACTGAAGTCGCAATACACGGAGAAAATTTCTCAATTGGAGATTGCCTGTTCGAGCAAGGATGTTAGCATTAAGTTGTCGGAGAAGGAGTTGGCTACAGCGAAACTCCTGATGTTGGAAAAGGATGCTCCAATTGCCACATTGAATGATTCACAACTCGTGATTGAACAGAAAGCAGCGACTTGCCAGGAAGAAGTGGATCAAAAGGCTGAGGAGCTGTGATGGGTCATGAAGGAAGGTATCCCTCTTTTTGTCTGTGCTTTATTAGATTCGAGTGATTTTGGTTCCGTGAATGCTACCTTGCAGATGTCCGCCATCCAACTTGGTCTCCATCAAGCTTATGTAGACATGAAGGAAAAGTACCCTGAAGAGTTGAAAGATAAGAATGTATTGTATTCATACCCAGATGCATAACGTCAGATTATTGAGCGCTCTGCTGAGATTAAAACGTACAAGTACTCACTTTTATCTGCTCTAGGGGATGAAGGAATGGATGTAGGTGGTTTGAAAAAATTGATAAAGGTTGTGGATTGCTCCAAAGAGGACGAAGTTGGATCGAGCCAGTGGTTGGGGGTTGTGTTTGTTTTAGTAATGGTTTGGATATGTAACCGTAACTTTTGATCTCGCCCATGTCGTTAGGTGGGTTTTGTTTGCTTCGTTATCGTGCAATGGCATTTTGTTGAATGATAATGAGTTTTCGCTTTATGTGTTCGAATCTTTTTTCTACTTGTTCTCGTGATCGATTATTCTTTTATTGACAAGGGCTGGCATCCAACTTCTTTATTGACCCAAAGTGTCTGTCACGTTCTGAAATGTTTCACCCCCGACCATGGGTATTATGCTAAGTATATGGCTCGATCCCCGAGGCTCAAATGATGAGAGCATCGAGCCATACTTTTGAAGATTATAACAATATTTGCGAGTTGGTCGAAGTATTAGACATGAACCTAAGGTTCAGGTAAAAATAACATCGGGTCATTAGGTATGATCCCAAGGTTTGAGTAGAAATAAAATCGATCCATAATTTGGAGGATTATGGCAATGATTGTGAGTTGCTCGAACCATTAGGCATGACCCTAAGGTTCGAGTAAAAATAACATCGAGCCATAATGTGGAGGATTATGGCGATGATTTTAGGTTGCTCGAACTGTTAGACACGACCTTAAGGTACGAGTAAAAATAACATCGAGCCATAATGTGGAGGATTATGGCGATAATTTTGAGTTGCTTGAACCATTAGGCGGGACCCAAAGGTTAGAGTAAAGATAACATCGATCCATAATGTGGAGGAATATAGCGATGATTTTAAGTTGCTCAAACCGTTAGGCATGACCCTAAGGTTCGAGTAAAAATAACATCGACCCATAATGTGGAGGATTATGGCTATGATTTTTAGTTGCTCGAACCATTATGCGTGATCCTAAGGTTTGAGTAAAGATAACATCGAGCCATAATGTGGAGGATTACGACGATGACTTTAAATTTTATGCACATTATAGGACCTACTCGACGAGTGGGTTGGTCCCAAATCTTCGTGTAGGATTTGATCACGACGCGCGGATTATGAAGTCTACTCGTCGAGTCGGAGGACTGGACTCGACGAGTTGAGTCTGTTTGATGAAACCCTAATTATTCGGGCTTGCACCCTATTTAAAGGACTTTAACTCCTTTACCCCGCCTCCCTCATCACTGTACCACCCTGAGACAAACCCTAATCGAGTACCTTCCATTTGAGAGTGTTTGGAGCTATGGGTGTGTTTTGGTGCATTCCTTGAAGGAACATGAAGAGTGAAGAACTTGGAACAAGAAGGAGTCTTTAGATCCAACATTCATATAGTTGTAGCATCCATATGGAGGTAAAAAGTCTTTACCTTGGCTTACCATTTCTTAGATCTCTTCTTATGTGAGTTTATGAGGATTTTGGTGCAAAATGAGAGCCATCCTCAGGTTAATCTTGTCCAGAGGGTGTAGTTGCAGATCTAGACTCCTCTAAGCCATCATGTACATAAAGTCTCAAGCTTTATCAAGCTTTGACCCTTCTCTATGCCCTAAACCCTTCTTGAGCTTAGTTTTAGGTGTTTTAGCCTTGTGAGGCCTTGCATGATCGTAAAGTTAGCAACTTTACGTGGTAACTTCATCCTAGGAGGTTGGATCTGGAGTTTGGAGCATTGGAATCGACTGGAATGAGTTTAATGAGAAAGGGCTAAAGAAATCGACGAGTTGAGCATCCAACTCGACGAGTTGAGTTGTGTTTTCCCGATTTTGGATTCAGAGTGAACTCGACGAGTGGTTAGGGTTTTTCCCCGATCGTCTGGACTCTGCATGGACTCCTCGAGTTGGCTAGCAACTCGGTGCGTTGGATCAGGTTTTCGTGATTTACTGAGTACAGAGAAACTCGACAAGTTCATGAGTTGCACTCGACGAGTTGGGCCAGCTTCGACTGTTGACTTTAGGGTTTTGCTCAAGCTATGGATTTTTGGAGGCTATGGAGGGGCGGAGTCTAGACCAGCAGTTCAAGTGTGGGATGCATTGCTTTACTATGCGAGGTGAGTCTTCTCATTATACTTACCCGAGTGGTAATATTGTGTGACCGGGGGGTCTTATTTGAGTTTTTGACCGGAGGGTCTTATTTTAGTTATCGACCAGAGGGTCTTATGTGCTTATACTGAGTTATGTGATATCATGCATTTTGTCTTTGTGATTTATGTTGTGTATTATTTATGTGCCTTATTGAGTTAGGACCGGAGGGTCTTCACTGAGATTTCGGACTGGAGGGTCCGACCCGAGCTGTGAGATCGGAGGGTCTTCACTGAGCCACATGACCGGAGGGTCCTTATCGAGATATAGCCATGAGAGGCTAATTATTTGTGCATGGTATTTTGGGGGACTCACTAAGCATCGTGCTTACAGTGTTGTGTGATATGGGTTTCGGGTACCTCTCAGGATCGCGGGAAGGCGTCGGTTTGATTGTACACACCAGCTGGAGATTATGTTTTGAGGATTATGGGATATTGTCAAACATTTTGTTGTCTTTAGTTTTGAACAACTTATACATTGAGTTTTGAGAAATGTGGGATTGTGTTTTATGTGGTTTTAAAAATGAAAATTTTGTTTGAAAATTTAGAGTGTTACAAGTTGGTATCAGAGCCTTGGTTTGAGGGATTCAGATGTACTCTCGAGTATGTCTGGACTCAAACTGAGGATTTGTGAAAATTTTCTAAAAAGAAATGATTTTTCTAAAACGAGTAAGAGCTTTTAAGAGAAAACGAGATGGAGCAGTGTGTACAATCAGCCAGAGCTCGAACGGTGATTTCCCAAAATACCATTACTTGTTATATTATGAGATACTTATGAGATATTAGACCTGCATGCTAGAGGATAGTCTAGGTATTTCAGGAATTTAGAGCTAGATTTTCCTAATTCACGATGCCTTAGCCTAAAGGATGCTATTGATTGATATTATCTGCTATTTGCTCTATGTATGTGCTGAGTAGGAGTACCTAGCAGGAATCTTTTAGAGAGAGCTTTGAATAGAGGAGTAATCTAGGAGAGGTGCCTAGATGTTTATTTGAGGAATTTGCTGAGAGAGTAGTTAGATACCCACGAGAGGTAGGATTACCTGAGTTCGGTGACGCCTTTTGAGTTGTGGATAGAGCGAGTGGAGTTGTATGGTAGAGTGGTTTGATGTGCTGATAGAGGTTATTCATTGCCCGAATGTTGCTTTCTTTGTGCTTTGTGGAACTCTTGAATGATAGGAGTCAGCTACTAAGTCAATATGATGATATTCAGGAGGTAGATGGTTGGCATCATGAGGAGTTATTCAGCATTTGATGGCAGAGAAGTGTGAGAAACTAGGAAGAGCCTAGGGAGTAATTTTAGTCCGATAAGTACGCTATTTAGAGGTGAGTATTCGTTGGAGAGCGAACATGTGTAATGGGATTGGTGATCGAGAAAGTTGAGTAGCTACTTAGGAAATCTGGGAAGATCCATGTGGAAAGTATGGGTAGATGTGGCAGGTAATATGGGCCCGTACTACTGAAAGCAGAGGACGCATACTCGAAACAGGGAGAATTCCAGAGGTTCCAAATAGCAAATTGAGGGGAGATAACATGGTTCAAGTACCATGATTCGTAGCAGAGGTTGCTTTCGTTTTTACCAGTTATCCCGTTGTGGCTGTTCAGATTGAGAGTGGATATCGTAGTTTGTAAGGCCAGAGGGCCAGGTCGGTCGAGCTTCAATAGAGTGTACCTTGCGAGGAAAATTGAGTTTAGATCCCGAGGGGTTTGACTGGTGAGGTGCCAGTTGGAGTCGCAGGACTCAAGGAAAAGTGGAGATAATGCCTTGTGGAGGAGTGCGGTCTGGGTTGAGTGATCGACCAATGGTTGAGATGTCACTTTCTGTTACGAGAATTACACAATTTCCACTTCCCGTGTGGATCGAAAGAGATAACGAGCTTCCAGTTTCAGATTTTGGAGGTAAACCCCGTGGGGTAGCATATAGTTGCGATGTTTTCACCAGAGTATTTTGTGGTATGTCTCCTGCGAGGTATTTCTTATACTATAAGAGAGTCATCAGTGGGGAATGAGATGGATGAGGACAATGATATGCCTTAGTTGAGTATAGTAAGGCATATTTTAGCATAAGTTCCAGGTAATGAAGAGGAGTATATCGGGGCGGCAGCCCTCGTTGTTTACGTTGTAAACCGACTGTGAGAGTGAGGTCTCTTGCTTCTATGATAATTCACACGATGGAATGTTGGCTGAGGAATCAACGATGAGGTGTGTGTGATAGATCATTACTCTCAGGTTGAGAGTCGTAACTGATTCGGGACGGTCGAGATGTTCGGTGATGTGTCGGTATGAGATTTTGGGTGACTAGAGGCAGTCACATTGGGAGGATTCCGAGGTTTTGATCTGAGATACGGGATACTTGGAGTTATTTGGTCATTATCTGCAAGATCATCGAGTGATGCGTCGTACGTTCCGTGAGTCGGGAATGCTACATTTGGTGAGCCAGTCTGTTGGGTATGTCAATGGACGGTGGTTCGAACCCTAAGTGGGGGAGAACTGGGTGTTTTGTGGCAAGGACCCTCAATCTGATGTGGTACAGAAGTTTGGGTTATGGGGATTTGGGTTATGGGGATCTACAATCCGAATATATGAGACTGGGGTCATGTGGTAGTCAAGGCAACGTACAGAGCGAGAGGATGCATGTTGCACCTGCTCAGGAGAGAATTAATGTCTTCACGGCAGGTGGCTATTGGACAGGAATCTGATTGTGGCTTGCGTTCTTCGGTTTGCCAATGTTTGAGTTTCGAGACGGTTGGGTTGCTGAGGTCAAGATTCTATTGCGGAGAGATTGATAGCTCGACGTATAAGTTGTTATCTGTACTTCGGGAAGGGCAGCAATTGATTTGTCAATCAACTTCAGAGTCGGTATGAGTGGTTTCACATGGGTTTCATCAATATAGGATGAGGCTTTAGATTGTCGTCAACGTGTTCTCAGTCATTGACGATTCCTCCGTGCTTCAAGTTGTGAGTTGGAGTACCTCAAGGATTCGAGTTGTGTGAGTGGAAGATCAGTGGTCGTGGTAAGACATCGTGAGATTCTGTGATGGTGTATCGAGACATCCGGGTGTGATACCCTAAATTGTTGGATTATTATGGGACTTGGGTTTGTCATACGGCAAGTGGAACATCAAGATACTATATTTCCATATGTGAGACCATCAGTTAATTATCGCCAGACGGGGATTGTCCAGAGGTGTAAACTATACTAAGGGAAGGTGCTTTGTCTACGAAAATTTTCGTCGATAGTAGTGATGCATACTCGGGGTAGGTGTGTACACCTATCTATGTTGGACCGCAGATCATGAGTTAGTGTGCTCAGTATGGTGATGAATTGATGATGAGATTGTGGAGTGATAAGAGAGTGAGTAGATCCAGGTGGGAGTAATCACTTAGGACTGTCAGGGAAAACCATGGGGTGAGCCCATGGTGAGTGAGAGAGTGTTGTAAGACTACGGAGAGCCATAGCATTCACTAATTAGTGAAAGAGTGTTGTAAGACTACGGAGAGCCGTAGCATTCATGAGTCATTATTAGAGAGTATTGTAATACGGCGGGGAGTCGTAGAATTCACGAGTCGGTGAGAGAGTATCGTAAGACTGCGGGGAGTCGTAACATCCACGAGTCAGTGAGAGAGAGTATCGTAAGACTGCGGGGAGCCGTAGAATTCACGAGTCGGTAAGAGAGGGCATTATAAGACTACTAAGAGTCGTAGCACTCAGTAGTCAGTGAGAGAATGTTATAAGACTGCGGGGATCCGTAGCACTCACCAGTCAATGAGAGAGTGTTGTAAGACTGCGGGGAGCCATAACATTCGCTAGTCAGAGTGTGACGCAAAGGGGTTATTAGGCCTGGGTAGCCTTGCCAATTGAGTATGTGGGAACCTGGTGGCCGGAACAGGGGTGAGACTAGGGTCTCAGCGATGGTCGGGAACTGTCATGTTTTGAGTTAGGGAAGGGTTGTCGCAAATCGGAAGGATTGAGGTGCAATGCATGCATAGATTCGTGGAACATGGGTCATGAGTTGAGTATCAGATTGGGACGAGTGGTTCCAATTCTGCGTCGGACCAGACTCTGGTGTTTGAGTTTGGCTCTATCTGTGTGGAGGACGAGCAGGTTGTGATTGCGGATTTTTCAGATGGATTTCATTTTGAGAGGGATGTGTTTCTCATATGATGTTTTAGACCTGGGTGAATCGGTTCGTTGGTTTGAGGAGAACCATGACACGCATGAATTAGCAAGCAGTAGACGACAGAGGTCGGAGGTGAGGTGCGACATTAAATCGGTTGTAGTAATCGCTTGGGGTAAAGAGAACTTCGTGATTTTTGGAGTTCAGTGTGATTGGTTGAGACAACGGATGGATAGGACGACTGTGAAGTCGTATTTCCATGGGCTAGGGTAGCCTTGGAGATTCAACTTTTGGGTCAGGAGCTGACATGGTACCCAGCGTTGGAAGCATGGGCAGAGATAGCAGTGGGGCTGCCGGATGCTCTGCCCCCCTCAATCTCCTTTAAAAGTCCAAACTATAGTATACATGTGTATGTATAAGTTGAAGCACATATAGGTTTTCTGTGATACAAAGCCCCTGCCAATATTTATTAAAATTAAACTAATAGGTTTATGACTATAAGTAAACTTGGGGCCCACAATTAAAATCTCATAGACTTCAGTACTTCACCCGTATTTTAGTTATTGATTTACCTCTATTTAGTTTAATTCGTTTAATTTAATTAGTTTCAGTATGACTCTTTTAACTGCCGATTAACCAATATAGTATATAACTCCTATATATGTAAGATTTTTTTTACACTATCGTCCAAGACCTTTTTCGGACACAATATAAGCCCCCGTTATCCTTAAATCCTGGCTCCGCCCCTGGTTGGAAGGAACATTTGAAGGGAAGTTGGGGCTTATGGTTATGGAAATCAGAGGATATTTCCGACAAGGCATTGTCAATTTTCTAGTGTCTGAGAGCAGAATATTGAGATTCATTCTTCAGATTGGTTCTGATAGCAGTACCAGTGGTTGGTCCTTGGTGAGATGTGACCCCTCCGTTCCTTTTGAGTTACGGTCTGGATCGACTAGTGTGTCTGACATGAGTGATCAGCAGCCAATTATGGTCAACGACTTGTTCCCATCAGTCGCAACAAGATAATCAGAGTTGGATGTGATTTATCGGTCAGTTATTCGATGAGCGATTAACATGGTGATATTCTGCATGGGCGGTCTTTCGGGGAGATAGACCACTACAGTTTCTGAGTTTTAGAGAGTCAGAGTTGATACTGCAACGATAAAGGGGTCCGTCCTTTTCGGGTTGGGAGTTACTGTTTTAGTTTCGGATGTCTTGGGAAGGAGACCGTTGTATGTTATGCGATTTTTCCGGTGGTGCTTCTCGGAGTGCTTGTTTCAATCTATGTGTCGATAAAGAGCGATTTCGAGGGCGAAATCTAATTAAGTGGGGGAGAATTGTAACACCCCGATTTCCAGGATGTGGAACTTGAGAATTTTATGCACATTATAGGACCTACTCGACGAGTGGGTTGGTCCCAAATCTTCGTGTAGGATTTGATCAGGACGCGCGGATTATGAAGTCTACTCGTCGAGTCGGAGGACTGGACTCGACGAGTTGAGTCTGTTTGATAAAACCCTAATTATTCGGGCTTGCACCCTATTTAAAGGACTTTAACTCCTTTACCCCGCCTCCCTCATCACTGTACCACCCTGAGACAAACCCTAATCGAGTACCTTCCATTTGAGAGTGTTTGGAGCTAATGGTGGGTGTGTTTTGGTGCATTCCTTGAAGGAACATGAAGAGTAAAGAACTTGGAACAAGAAGGAGTCTTTAGATCTAAAGTTCATATAGTTGTAGCATCCATATGGAGGTAAAAAGTCTTTACCTTGGCTTACCATTTCTTAGATCTCTTCTTATGTGAGTTTATGAGCATTTTGGTACAAAATGAGAGCCATTCTCGGGTTAATCTTGTCCAGAGGGTGTAGTTGCAGATCTAGACTCCTCTAAGCCATCATGTACATAAAGTCTCAAGCTTTATCAAGCTTTGACCCTTCTCTATGCCCTAAACCCTTCTTGAGCTTAGTTTTGGGTGCTTTAGCCTTGTGAGGCCTTGCATGATCGTAAAGTTAGCAACTTTACGTGGTAACTTCATCCTAGGAGGTTGGATCTGGAGTTTGGAGCATTGGAATCGACTGGAATGAGTTTAATGAGAAAGGGCTGAAGAACTCAACGATTTGAGTTGGGTTTTCCTGATTTTGGATTCAGAGTGAACTCGACGAGTTAGTGTGGCAACTCGACGAGTGGTTAGGGTTTTTCTCCGATCTTCTGGACTCTGCATGGACTCGTCGAGTTGGCTAGCAACTCGGCGAGTTGACTTGGGTTTTCGTGATTTACTGAGTACTGAGAAACTCGACGAGTTCATGAGTTGCACTCGACGAGTTGGGCCAGCTTTGACTGTTGACTTTCATTGACTTTAGGGTTTTGGTAAAGCTGTGGATTTTTGGAGGCTATGGAGGGGCGGAGTCTAGACCAGCAGTTCAAGTGTGGGATACATTGGTTTACTATGCGAGGTGAGTCTTCTCACTATACTTACCTGAGTGGTAATAATGTGTGATCGGGGGGTCTTATTTGAGTTATTGACCTGAGGGTCTTATTTTAGTTATCAACCAGAGGGTCTTATGTGCTTATACTGAGTTATGTGATACCATGCATTTTGTCTTTGTGATTTATGTTGTGTATTATTTTTGTGCCTTATTGAGTTAGGACCGGAGGGTCCAAACCGAGTTGTGAGACCGGAGCGTCTTCACTGAAATTCCGGACTGGAGGGTCCGACCCGAGCTGCGAGACCGGAGGTCTTCACTGAGACAAATGACCGTAGGGTCCTTATCAAGATATAGCCATGAGGGGCTAATTATTTGTTCATGGTATTTTGGGGAACTCACTAAGCTTCATGCTTACAATGTTGTGTGATATGTGTTTCAGGTACCTCTCAGGATTGTAGGAAGGCGCTGATTTGATTGTACACACCAGCTAGAGATTATGTTTTAAGGATTCTGGGATATTGTCAAACATTTTGTTGTCTTGAGTTTTGAACAAATTATACATTGAGTTTTAAGAAATGTGGGATTGTGTTTTATGTGGTTTTAAAAATGAAAAATGTGTTTGAAAATTTAGAGTGCTACAAGGTTGTTCGAACCATTAGGCATGACCTTAAGGTTCGAGTAAAAATAACATCGAGCCATAATGTGGAGGATTATGGGGATGATTTTGAGATGCTCGAACCATTAGGCATGATCCTAAGGTTAGAGTAAAGATACCATCGAGCCATGATGTGGAGGATTATGACGATGATTTTAAGTTGCTCATACGCATGACCCTAAGGTTCGAGTAAAAATAACATTGAGCCATAATGTGGAGGATTATGGCGATGATTTTGAGTTGTTCGAACCATTAGGCGTGATCCTAAGGTTCGAGTAAAGATAACATTGAGCCATAATATGGAGGATTATGGCGATGATTTTAAGTTGTTAACTTGGATTATTCGTAAACGGTAGTTTTGAAAGGAATGAAATATATCATTTTAGAATAAGTAATCGAATTACATCCAAAAAAGAACAAAAAAGTTCTAAATTCTAAAATGTCATCATTGCTTGAATCCTTTCTTCTTGACTACCTTGCATTACCACTTTCAAAAGTGGATTTTTCGGAGATTACGCATGTTCCACGTTATTGGCAACCAGATCCCATCTAATGTTTCTAGAACGTAAGCTCCACTTTGTCGTACTTCGATCACTCCATATGGCCCTTCCCAGTTTGGGCCAAGTGTCCCAATGGGCTCTTGCCTGCTAGCCTCGTTCTTGCGCAAGACCAAGTCACCCACCGCACGCGATGACTTTTTTACCCGAGCGTTGTAGTATCGCTCTACTAATGCTTTGTAATTGGCTTGCCATATTGCAACTTCTTCTCGTTTTTCCTCTAGCAATTCCGGATTCGTTCGGAGATTCGTTGTGTTCGACCGTATTTCTGGGTTACTAGTTCGGGTAGTTCGAATCGTGACTTCGATAAGGATGTCTGCTTCTGTTCCAAACACCAGGCGAAAAGGAGTTTATTTGGTCGATGTCTGCACTGTGGTTCAATATGACCATAACACATGATGTAGTTCATCAGCCCAATTTCCTTTGGCTCTTTCCAACATCTTCTTAATTCCTTTTACTAAAGTTCTATTCGTCACTCGTACTTGGCCATTGGCCTGAGGGCGAGCCACCGAGGTGAAGTTCTGCTGGATTCCCTTTCCTGCCACCACTTCTTGAAGGGGTTCTCAACAAACTGTTTGACATTGTTGCTTACAATGGTATGGGGTTGAACGAAGCGACAAGAAATTTGTCTCCATACGAATTTGATAACTCTTTCCCCGGTTATGACCACGACTGCTTCAGCTTCGACCCATTTGGTGAAGTAGTCAATTGTTACGATAAGGAATTTAAGTTTTACCGGTGCTTCAGGGAAAGGGCCCACAATGTCGATTCCCCACTGGAGGAACGGCCATGGACTTGTGATGTTAATCATGTCTTGTGGTGGTAGGGCTGGCACGTTCGCATGTATCTGACAGTCGTGACATTTCTTGTTGAATGCTTCCGTGTCGTGAGTCATGGAAGGCCAGAAGTACCCTGCCAGAAGGATCCTCTGAGTGGTTGCTCGTGGCCCCCCACGTGCTCCACAAATTCCCGAGTGTACTTCTTGCATTACTGCATCCGCTTATCTGCTCGTGACGCATTTTAGCCATGGGGTGGAATGACCCCTCCTGTACAGTCGTCCGCCATACATGGTATAGTTCGGTGAATTAATTTGCATCTTTCTTGCCTCTTTCATATCCTTCGGCAATACTTCTTTTTTTTAGAAAAAGGACATAAGGTGTCATCCATGAAACTTCTTCTTCCAACACCATGGTTTCCCTCTACGGCTTATCGATGCTCTGGAGGTTCACATGTGGAAATGGGAGGAGATATCGATGGACTTTATCACCAAGTTGCCGAAGACGACAAAGGGATTTGATGCTATTTGGGTCATCATGGACCGATTGACCAAGAATGCCCACTTCCTTGCAATTCGGGAGAGCCCGTCGGCCGAGAAGTTGGCCGACGTGTATATTCGTGAGATCGTTGCTTGCCATGAGGTTCCGGTCTCCATTGTTTCAGACTGTGATGTTCGGTTCACCTCCCGATTCTGGCAGAAGTTTCATGAGGAACTGGGTACGAGGCTGCATTTCAGAACAACTTACCATCCGCAGACCGACGACCAGAGTGAGCGAACCATTCAGACCCTCGAGGATATGTTGCAAGCATGATTTGCTAATTTTGGTGGGAGCTGGTAATCCTACCTACCCCTTGCAGAGTTCTCCTACAACAACAGTTTTCACTCCAACATTGGTGCTCCGTCTTTTGAGCTTTTGTATGGATGGAGGTGTCGTACCCCAGTCAGTTGGGGCGAGGTTGGTCACAGGGTTATGGGTCGGACCGAGGTGGTTCTGCAGACTACGGAGATGATTCAGCAGATCAGGCAAAGATTGCAGATTGCTCAAAGTCGGCAGAAGAGTTATGTCGACCGGCGCTGATCTGAGTTGGAGTTTCAGGTCGGTGACATGGTGTTGCTGAAGGTATCACCATGGAAAGGTGTGATTCGCTTCAGGATGAGGGGGAAGTTGGTCCCCTGATATATTGGACCATTCCGGGTTATTGCCAGGGTTGGCAAGGTTGCTTATAGATTGGATCTTCCGGAGGAGCTCAGTCAGATTCATAGCACTTTCCATGTTTCGCAGTTGCGGAAGTGCATTTTTGATGAGGATGCAGTGGTATCATTGGATGATATTCAGGTTGATGAGCACCTGAACTATGTCGAGAGGCTGATAACTATTCTAGGAAGGAAGGTAAAGGTTCTGTGTAGCAAGGAGGTACCTTTGGTAAAGGTACAGTGGCAGCATCGGAGGGGGTCTGAGTGGACCTGGGAGCCGGAGGCTGAGATGGAGGAGCATTATTCGGATTTGTTCATCGCAGTAGGCTTCAAGGACGAAGCCTAGTCCAAGTGGGGGAGAGTTGTAACATCCCGATTCCCTGGTATGAAATTTATTATTCAAAATACAAGTTTCCCTTGGAACTCGTCGAGTTGATGGCCTCAACTCGACGTGTTGAACGGCTTTGGGCCGCACATCTTTTTGGACCAACTCGATGAGTTGGCGGCGGAATGAGAAACCCTAAATGTTAGGGTTTGCACCCTATATATGGTCATATTTCCCCTTTTTTGGCTCATTTTTGGTTCAATACATGCATTGGACATGCATTTTAGGTCATATTTTCCCCTTTTTGGCTCTTTTTTGGTTCAAGACATGCATTGGACAAGCATGCCTATAAATCACCCACCTTTGGGACGTTTTTTAGGCTAGATACTCTCCTGGATAAAGTTGGGTTCTAGATCTCAAGGATTTTGTGCTTGATGGTTAAGCCTTTGAGTTTTCATGCCTTATGGAAGGGTTTTTGAGCATTTGGAGTAGTCCCAAAGGATAAAGTTGGAAACTTTATCCTTTGAGACACATTTGGAGTTTAGACCCGAGCCTTAAACTCCCTAAAATCGAGGAATCAGCTGTATGTGTTAAGTTGGGGAAAACTCGTCGAGTTTTCCAGACAACTCAGCGAGTTGGCTAGGGTTTTCCCCGACTTTCTGAGTTAAGTAGAACTCGACAGGTCCAAGAGGTGCACTCGACGAGTTGGGTCAACATGGAATGTTGACCTTGACCGTTGACTTTGACTTTGACCATGGTTGACCAAGTTGGACTTTTGAGGGCATTTTGGGTATTTCGTGATTTTGATGGATTGGTCATGATGGTTGTAGGCTTTGAGCCAGGAGCTGAGATTTGGAGTCTGACCATATCAGTTGTGCACTACTATGAGGTGAGTTTCCCTCACTGTACTTACGGGTCGAAGGCACCAAGGCCGACCCTTTGGATTGTTATCCAGATTATCATATGATTAAGTACCATAGTGATCTGTTAGATCTGAATCCTGGTAGATAGGATGATGCTATGCTTATTGATCTGTATGATATGTGCTTGTCTGTTGATTGATTATAGGTTTATGAGTGATGTATATGTCGACATGCGTGTGGTTGGGTTGAGGCGGTCCTGCTTTGTGCTGAAGGCCAACATACTCAGGGCGGTTTGGATAAACTAAAGGCCTGCAATGAAGACCATTCAGTCTGAAGGCCCGGAGAACGGTCCAGACAGGCTGAAGGCCCGGTGTGGCGGTCCAGACATGTTGAAGGTTCTATATGCGTGCTGTTGTGTGATAGTTATGATTATGTATTATGGTGGTATTTTGGGGAAGACTGACTAAACTTTGGGCTTACAGTTTGATTATGTTTCGGGTACCTCAGATGATCGCGGGAAGGCAAGGCTTGATCGTGCACCTCCTCGTGTTTTGTGTTATGATTTCTGAGAAAACTCTGATGTGAAACCTATTTTAAAAACAAATTGTAATGAATGATGGTTTTGTGTTTGTTAAAAAAGTTTAAATTTTTCAAAAAGTTTATGAATGTTACATCCTTTCAGACCCTAGGAGGGGTCCTTGGCCCTAAAAATGAAGTCCCTTTGGTTAGATTTGCTCGATGCATCTTGTAGGAGGTCTTAATGGATTAAGACCTTGTGTTAAGCTCTTACTAGGCGTGTAAAGTCATAAATTTGGAAACTTTATGACTCTAGGGTGTGTTTTGATCATGGATCTGAAATATGGGCTTCAGTGCTTAAGCCATTAAGCACTAAATAGAGTTTAAAGGATGTGAGGGTAAGCCCCACGTACATGGGAGTACGCCTTGCGTATTCAGTCAATCACCCCGATGAGCAGTCTTCTGCGAGGCTTCACGTACGCTAAGCGTACCTTGCGAGTACGCCCCGCGTACTCGCATGGGTCAGCCTTGACGAGTTGACTCGGCTAGGTTGACTCGGTTGACTTAATGGCTTGACCACTTGACTTTGACTTTGACCAAGTGACCTTGACGTTATTTGGGGTATTTTGGGATTTTAATGGAATTGGTCACTTGGTGGAAATAGGTATCGGTTAGAGAGATAAGATTCGGAGTCGGACCTAATCTGTTCTGTTCAGTTTGCGAGGTGAGTTTTCATCCTTGTACTTACGGGTCGAAGACACCAAGGTCGACCCATTGGATTGATATCCTATTATGTATGCTATTGTACTGTAGTGATCTATTAGATCAGTATCCTGGTATATAGGATGATGTTATGCTTAGTGATCTGTAGATCTGTTGACTGGCTGTAGACTGTTATACGATTATCTGTTATATGTGCACATGTTTGGTTGGTGGCTGAGGCTTCACTGCTTTGTGTATAAACCAACAGGCCGGGGCATACCAACCCGATGGTTGAATGGGCCCAAGGGTATTCCATCCAGAGGATGATTGGATCCATAGTATGTTGGCATTCCAACCCGATGGTTGATGGCCTGGGGTATTCCAACCCGATGGTTGATTGAACCCATATTATGTCCGCATTCCTACCCGATGGTTGAGGGGCCTTAGGTATTCCAACCCGATGGTTGATTGGACCCATAGTATGCTGTTTGTTGTTACTATTGTGATTATGTGTTGTGTTGGTACTTTGGGGAATTCTCTAACCTTTGGGCTTATAGTTTTGGGTTATGTTTCAGGTACCTCACATGACTGTGGAAAGGCGAAGGAGTGATCGTACACCTCCTCGTGTTTTGGTTTATGATTTTGGGAAAACTCTGATATTAAACATGTTTTGAAAACTATATTGTAAACAATGATGATTTGTGGATTGATTTTAAAAGTTCAAAATTTTCATGATTTTTATGGGTGTTACATGAAGAGCTTAATGGACTTAAGCTTTAGATTTGTGGTTAATTAGGCATTGATGATGGATAAAGTTGGAAAATTTATCCATTAAGACGATTAGGAGATTTAGATATAAAGGATTGGACTTTTGGAGTAGGTTCATGTAGTTGATTATTTCCTTAAGAAGTATGTTGTTAATCCTGTTTCACTGCGCGATGAGTTTTGGAACTCGCGGTGCGAGATTTGGGCAAATCACGACTAATTTATCACGTTGTGGTAATGACAATGAATTAGTGGTCTCGACGCGACCGTTGACTTTGGCCTGTTAGGAGTTTTAGTCAACTGGAGATCTTTAGTTGTAGGCTGAGATTTAGCCTACAATTGGTTAGACGGTTCACGTAGTTGATTCGTTGGACTTCGAGTAATTAGATTCAGCTCTTTGATTCAGGTGAGTCTTCTTACTATATTATGAGGACACTAGGTGTTATGGTATGCTATATTGTCTTTGTGACTTTGTATGAAAGACTATGGTTGGATAATATCACTTGTATGAAAGACCATGGTTGGATCATAGCACTGATATGAAAGACTATGGTTGTATCCTAGCAATTGTATAAAAGATTATGGTTTCACCATAGTAATTGCATGAAAGACTATGGTTAGATGATATCATGGAAGACTTTATAAAAAAAATAGAAAAACATTAGTTATTAAGAAAAATACATGACATTAAGTTTGGCTGTTCAAGTCAATCTGACCAAAACCCTTGAAATGATACAAATTAATACAATGTCGGTCTAAATTATATCTATAGTAGCTATATGGTTTAACAAACACCCTTAAAGCCAAAAATATTTACTTTTATCAACACTAAATTATTCTAACTCATTGAACAATTATACACTAATAAATTACTATCTACAAATGTCGGATTGAAGACATCAAATAGGTTTCTGTTCCTCTTAAATCACACCACCAATAATCTTCTAGATGCATGATAACAACACGTGTAAGAATCTCAAAAGGTATAATAAAAGGCTTCTTCAAATCCGGAATGAATCAGACACTTTTAAAGTTTCACCATATGTCACTATACATAGAAGCGATGAACCTATATTTGAACGTCTCCAACTCAAAATTTCTTGAAAATGGAATTTGTAAGGATCGAGATCCAATCCACATATCATTCCAAAGTCAATATGATTACCATTACTAGTATTTTAAAACATTAACTCATCGTCTTGAGGATTTTGATCTTCAAATGTATCTAATGCACATATAATTCTATTCAAAGGAGTTACTTTACCTCTCCCTTTATCAAAGTGACAAAAACGACCATATTTACCATGACTACTTTTGATGAAAGTCACCCATAGTAGGAAATGAGCTACTAACTCTTAAATTGTCACCATCATTTTATCAAAAGAGTCTAACAAGTAGCAAATAAGTTATTAACTCAATTCAAGCATTGATATTCATTCCCTAATGATCTTTACAAAGCTTTTTTTGAACGAAAACATTATATTAAAACCAAAAGAAAACAAGCTAGAAGCTTGCCAAAAAAACACAAGCAGTTTAAGTCAAGATTGAGTGTTGTATCCAAGAGACCCAATTTACCCTAGCTGTAGAGTTTCTATACGAAAATCAAGAGAAGAATTATCTACAATATTATAAAAAGTAAACTGTTTTTTTTAAACTTAGATTGCCGGAACATAACAACATTCTGATAAATCCAAAACACTCAAATGACTACCATTAAAAAAATTGTGTTTTAAACATAGATTGCCACAGGATAATATTCCGATAAGTCCAAAGCACCCTTATGATTTCTACAAAGTGACTTGATTTGTAAGGTTTCTTGTGACCAGGTTAATTATATTAAGGGTTAATGTCATAAAATGGCTACATATAACTTTCAATTTGCTATTTAAATGGCTGATTTTTTACTGTGTTCAATAGAGCAATACAATTTTTCTTAATGTTTCATTACACCATTAAAATGAATTTCAGCGTCTTATGTCATGAAACATAAACGCCATGTTATCGAGTTTAAAATCGATGAGAAGGAAATGAAAGACGAGAAGGAAATGAAAGGAAATAGAGAAGGAAAAATTCTTCCCATGAGGATCAACATTTGGGAGGATAGATTTCAAATGAAAAAATGTTCCATTTTTCTTATGTTTTTTTTTCTCTTCTTAAATGAAATTCAAGAACACGACTCATTTTTTTTATATATTTTTTCCTTAAAAAAACTCAAAAACATAGTTTTCCTCTATTTCCTTCATTTTCATTTCTAATAAAAACTAAACTTAAGTGAAATAAAAACTATTGCCATAATATCTCCGATTAAAATATGATCGAGTTAAAAAAACAAATAGAGAGTTGGTAATTATCATTTTGGGACATTAACCTTTATATTAATTAGCATATAGTGCATTTTTGTTAAGATACTAAATAAAAACATATTTTAGATTTTATTAATAAAAACATTAAAAAAAACATCAATTGAAATATAAAAAAAATACACCACATAAGAAATCTACTGAAAATTTAATATTACATACATTTAACCACATACCTAAAAGTAATTCAAAGACTGTCTTTAACTTTTAGAGAAAGAGTGTCAAATACACCGTAGCTCAAAGTGGGATAGCTTCCTCTATAAAACACCTAAAATAACTTTTGGTAAAATAAAAATCCAAGAAGTATTGATTTCTTTTTGCTTTATATGATTGTACTTGTACCAAACCCCAATCCAACCTTTGTACAAAAGATCTTAGACCCTCTCTTGTTTCCTGTTTTAAACTCTCGAACTTCACCAAGTGGGAACTATAGAATCTTGAATCTCTATACATTTTTTAAAGAATCGTGAAAAGGGTATTCTACTGCACTGATCTGTCTCCTTTTTCTTTGTTTCTTTCTGGAAAAAAATGTGGTTTCTTGAAGCGGGGATTCAAGCATAGTAATCTTTTTGTTCATGTGTAAAATTGGAGGTGGGAATTGTAGAAACTTGTATCTTGGTTCAACTTTTAAAGATTATTGAAATCGATATCTTACCACATTGATTTCATTCACATTTTTCTTCGTTATTTTCTTAAAGTGGGTAATCAAGTATAGAGAACTTATGAAAACTAGAAGTGGGTGTTACAGAATCTTAAATGTTTATGCAAGTTTTAAGGATTCTTGAAATGGGTATTCTACAACACTAATAATTTATATCCCCCTCTGTTTTTCTGCTTAATTTTCAAGTTTTTTGAAGTGGGTATTCTAGCAAACCTCTCTCTCTAGAAGTTAAGTTTTGTGAGGTGGGTATCCTAGAAAACGACCTTCTCTCTCTAGACTTCAAGTTTCTTGAAGTGGGTATTCTACCAAAAACAATCTGTGTCTTAGGTATGTGCTAAATTTGAAGTTTCTTGAAGTGGGTGTTCTAGTAAACCACAAAATCTCTTTGTTTTTCTGCTAAAAGTTGAAATTTCTTGAACTGCGTAGTGACAAAATTCTCTCTAATTTATTATTATTATTAATACAGATTACAAATTTCTTGAAGTGGGTAGTGATCAAGATTCCTAAAGAAAACCAGAAAAAGTCTTTTATTTTGGGTTATTGATTCAAGAAATGGGAGTTATTGAAAGATTGGTTTGGATGAACAGTTGCTCAAAGAAACAATGTAGAAGCTTGCTTTGGAGAATGAGAGCTGCCATGAAAAAAGCAGTGAAGAAACACACATTTTTTGTGGCTTTTTATGGAGGTCCCAAGAGACAATTCAATTTTCAATATGATCCTTCAAGCTATGCTCTCAACTTTGATGATGGTACCCATTACCATTATCATCATATTCATAATGTGGTGGTGCATCATAAAATTACCGAAGTACCCCTGCCAAAACAACAACAAGAATCACATCCTTCAAGTACTACTACATCTGCATGGGTCTATGTTATTTGGGTCGGATCTTTCTAGTGTCTTACTTCTTTAGAGTCAGAATCTTCATGCAATACTTGGGTTAGGTTAATTCCGGTCGGATCTTTCTAGTGTTTCTATGTTTTTTAGTTTTCTTTCTTAGGCTTATTAAAGTAGGTTTTGGGTCATTGGCCCGGCCCGCGTCGACCCGGTTCGGTGTTCTGAGAAATGGAAAGAGGTATGAAGTATGAACTTTTTGCATGGATACCTGATAGAAATGGAATTTTAGTTCTTTGCAATTACGCCCTTAAATTATAGTTATTTACATTTTCTCCCCTCATTCTCTAGTTTCCACTTCTGAACATCTTTTTATATAATTATTTGAATTTGATTACTAGATATTATCACTAATCATTCCTAACATACACGAGATGGTGTATTAAACTTTTAAGGTAACCAATTTCATAGTGTTAAATAGTCATATATAACTTAACTTTGATATGTTTTTTACTGGGGAAGAGGCTATGTCTGATTTGGTTTTAAATTGGGTCTGTTTACAGCCATTTGATATATATGTCTTTTACTGTGAGTTTGATAAAAGGTTGATGATTTGGTTTTTTACTGGGTCTGTTTAAAGCCAGTTTGATATAGCCTCTGATATGTCTTTTTTATCGTGGGTGTGATAAAAGGTTGAGTCTGAATTAATGAATTAATGAATAACTATCAAATAATCTAAACATTTTTATGTTCTATTAAAATTATTATGCGGAAAAGAACAAAAGTGTTGATAGGTTGAAATCTAAATACTATGCTTACCTCATAGAGACAGAATAGGTAAAGTACATGTCATTGAATTATGGGGAGTTTAAACTAGTTATAAAACAAGACCCTTAAATTGTACTTGTGATTAAAGTGAAGGGTGACCTTCTGTTAACTTTTTGAAAAAGTCGTAGCTTTTTAATGGTCCTCACGTTTAAAGGGCTAGAGACCAAGTACTAAAAACGTGCATAACCATGGAATTCAAACTTTATAAATTTATCCATCAGATAACCGATGTTATCGTTATGGGAAAATGACACTAAAACGAGTTTGGAAATGCTTCTCATAAGTTACTACGATGATTTTGTTGGTCAAGGATGAATACCAAAGTTATAAAAAAAACAAGATTAAGACGTGTTTGGACATGCTTTTCATAAGTTATTATGGTGATTTTATGAGATTGGTCAAAGATTGGAGTACATGGTTACCAAAAAAAAAAAAAAACTAATTTGTTTGTATAAAATCTATATTTTTATTGGTTGAGAGTGTAACTATTAGACAAGAGAATGTGAAAATTGAATATCTTCTGTGAAATATAAGAATCATCACATTTCTTATTTTTTCTAAGTTAATAGAAAAAAAAAACTCTAACTTCAAACGTTCATCAGCACTGTTTTATATGAGCCCATATTTAGTCCATTTTTTTATCTATATATTATTTATCAAGTGGACTACAACTTTCATTTAGAAAGCTTTAAAGCAAGCTACTTAGTTATCTTTGAACTTTCCAAAAATCACTATTTTTTACATAGCCTTAAAAGAAAATCTTTCCATTCATTTCAAACCACTCATACACTAGTAATAACAACTTCTGGAGCTTAATACATGTATTCCTTCTTGAATTTAAGTTTTTAAACACATTTTTCTTTTTCAAAATTTACATACCGAATGAGTTTAAGAGTTTAAATTCAAAAATGAATGCATGTATTAAGTTCCATAAGTTTTTATTAATAGTACATGAATGGCAAGGCTTCCTTGAATGTTATGTGAAAAATAGTGGTTTTTTGAAAAGTTGAAAAATTGTTAAATAGTTTACTTTGGAGCATTATAACTAGAGATGTAGAGCCCATATATAGTAGCTTTCTAAATGAAAGTTGTAGCCAACATGATCATTAATTCATAGATAAAAGGATCGATAACATCCAAGTTATGAAATAGTTATGGATGTTCAAAGTTAGAAAAAAAAAGTTTTCATGATGCGAAGAATTAATAAATAATTCTAAGTTTTGGAAAAATGTCTCAACAAACTAGGATGCCTGATTTGGAGTTTTTAAAGGGGGACTTCCAATGTTCAAATATCAATTCTAATATATCAATGTAAGGACCCTTGCAACAAATAACGTAATTATAAATTAATCGGTCAATCAAAGATTTATATGAAGATTTATATGAGGAATATATGTGGATTATAATGTTATATTACTCATTTCTTTTATTTATTTATTTACTTATTATTATTATTATTATTATTATTATTATTATTTTTTGCAGTTAACGAATTGGACTGAATTTATCTTTTTCTCTTATATAATTGGTAATTTCTGACCAACTTTAATAAAAATAAATTGTAATTATAAAAGTTTAAAGTATTTTCATTAAAAAAACGGTCAAGGTTATGTTTTACATGCTACAGTTAGCTTATAAGTTAGTTTATTTATCAGGTTATGTATTAAAAAGTTATCCAGACTAACGTTTCAACAAGCTTATTGAGTTTTTTCAAAAAAAAAAAACAAAAAAAAAAAAACAAATATACTATTTTTTAATTATATAAAAACTCAATCTTTACATGTCATTTTATATATTTCAGCTATCTTATTAACTAGTTTTACCAAATGTTAATTTTTTATATAAAAAAAAATAGCAGTTAACTTTTCATATATTTTTGTTAACCAAAATATAACATTAGCCTAACTCATGCATCCACTATTTTACTAGATCCTAATCGATATTTTTGTTACAAGCGAGACTTGAGCTCTTTAGCTGAGGACCTAACTTTCAATAAAGAATGTATCTTTATGTAGACATATAATGTCACATACAAACAAATCGATAAAAATAACTTTCTCGGATATTCTTTTCCGAAAATATAAAAGATGATAAAATTTTCACATTTTAAGTAAAAAATAAAAACGATAAAATATTATCTAATGGAGGAAATGACCATGAGTGTTTGGATCAGACCTCCTAGTTGTTCGAATGGTGATGGTTGAAGCGGAAAACGGTCGGCTTAGTGGCGGATATGAAAGATTCTGATTAATTATGAAGAGGTTGTCGCAGGTGGCTACCGACAACGTTGGATGGAGTTTCCATCGGACCTTCAGTGAAGGTGATTGGAAGTGGTCCTGACGATTTTCCAAGGTAGGAGGTGACACTTTTGGGTATTCTTGCGACTTTATGGCGGAACCAATAAAATTAAAAAAAATTAATATTATATTTTGGAAACAAGTTAATAATCCAATGAAATACTATTTACTAACATAAAGAAATGAATAAACTAAAAGTAATAATCTAATAAAAGGGAATTAATTCAATTAAAAAATTAATTTAAAAAAATTGATAATTTAATAAAATAATAATTATTAATATATAAATATTATATAAGATAAATAATATTTATTAATATATAATAATTCAAGAAAATTAAAAAGAAGGGATGTAAAATTAGTACTTCTAGTTTGGTAAAAAGACAAAAGTACAAAAATGGTCCCTATGGTTTAAGAATAAAATGTCATTTAAAAAATTAACAACCTGTTAAGAGTTCTGTCCCGTCGATACCTTTTCGTCGATATATCGCAGACCTTCAAATTCCTTATGGTTCAAAACGGATATCTGTTTCAAGTTAGGTATCTTTTGGTCCTGTTTATCTTTCTCCTACATGTCCATAAAAGCTTCCGTCAGAGCATCTATGTGCTCCACATTATTAAACGACCAAAAATAACCATTTTTGCAAGTTGAAATATTTTTTAGACCTTAGCTAACGAAATGTGCAAATTATAGGGATCATTTATGTAGTTTTGTCGATATTTAATATTGTTTTATTTTGAAAGTTTTGAAAAAAAATTAAATGATAGATTTTTTATAAAATGTATTCATTTTTATTTTATATATTTAATTAAAGAGATAATAAAAAGAATAATAAAGTTTTTAGGGAAAATGAAATAAAACCCCTTAAGTTTACACAGTTTTATTGGTTTTACCCTTTTTTGCATCTTTTTTCTAAGATTTACCCCATAAATTTCATTAAAGTTTATGGTTTTACTGTTTTTACATTTTCAACTGTTTTAGCTTTCCTTAAAGAGAAACTCGCAAGTAAACTCTTATGTTTGCAACCGAAGCGCTTAAAGCTAGCGATATCAAGACTTGACGGAAAGGTGTCCCATAGCCAAATGTTAAAGATTCAAGTCTCGCTAGATACTAAAGATATAGATTTATGAATATGATAGTGGGTGCATGTGTAGCCGTTCTAAAAAAACTCTTAAGTTTGCAAAAATATACGTATTACTTTATGTATGTTTTTTGTTATTTGTTTTTTTTTTCAGTTTTACTTAATATTTTTTTGCTAACTTTATTAATTTATTAATTTACTCATTTAACCTTTTTCTGATTCACAATAATTGAGCATTTTATGTTGACGTGTCATGCTTTGTTGGCATCTTATAAAAGGTAGTAGGAAGAATGGTGACAATGATGCTTGAATTCGATACCTCCGGACCTCCCGCACATAATATATATGTCTTATTAGTTAACCAAACAATGTTTTCATAAATAACATTACTTTAATTGCAAAATTATATATAAGTAATGTTACTTTACTTATACTTTTGTAACTATCATAATGTATATAATTGACGCTACTTAGGGTAAGGTGCTTGTCTTATATCCGAAAGGTTTTTATATTTATGTTTTTTTATTAACTCTTCTATTAGAAAATGATATTCAATTTTTTACTGTAAATTTATAAGACGTTTCTTAAAATAACAACCCTAAAAAAACATTGGCATTAAGATCTACTTGAACAAGATGACTCCTAATACATGAATAATAATAGGAATAAGCATTCATATGATATCTTAGACATCATTGTTGGCGGGTCAAAATACATTGACCCAACCCAACCCATATAATATATGGGTTGGCGGGTTGAAAACATCAACTCAACCGAACCCATATAACCCGTATAAGTATATGGGTTCGTGGGGTAGTGGGTCGAACCCAACCTGTATAACCCATTTAATAAGCAACACATTTTAAAATGAAATTAAAAAATACAAATAAAATGAAGTCATAAAGTCTTAAATATTCAACATAAACTCATAAGCATAAAGTCATAAACAAGAGTGACGACGACGAGTGGTGTGCGACAGCCGAAGGACGAGAAGACGAGTGGTGTGCGTGCGACACTGCGACAGTCGATGACTCGATCGACGGAGACGGGAGACACGGAGTCGTGAGTTTGGAGATTGAAGATTGAATTTCTTTTTGATTAGGGGCTTTTTAGGGGCTAGGACACGCTAAGTCGACTCGAAGATGTTTTGCAGTTTTGGAATTCGGAAAACGATTAAACGATAATCAAATATTCAAAACTAATAAATAATTAAATATATTTTTTAAACATTATATATATATATATATATATATATATATATATATATATATATATATATATATATATATAAATATAAAATCGGGTTGGCTGGTTGACCCGCGAACCCAAATAGGTAACCCAACCCAACCCATGAAATAAACGGGTTGGCGGGTCAAAAATCTCAACCCAAAATCGTTTATTTTCGTGTTGGGTCAGTGTCGGGTTACGGGTTGGGTCGATGATTGCCACCCCTAGGGGGGTCTTATTTAGCTTAATAAACATTTTTTGATAATGGCGTTTATCAGCTTATGTGATGATATATATATATATATATATATATATATATATATATATATATATATATATATATATATATATATATATATATATATATATATATAAAAGCATTTAGAACTATTTTTGTATTTTTACATATAATATTTTATATAAAAATATTAAGTTATAAGCTAAAAAGGTTACGTTCTAATAAAGGTATTATATTATTTTCATCTTTATAAGTTGTAAGCTTTTTTAAAAAGTAAAAAAAAAAAGTGTCTTATGAAAAATGGTTTTCTTATGGCGGAAAAAGTTATTTCTAAAAATGTTAATCAACTCTCCATGAGTTTTAAGCTTATTGACTTTTTGAAAATAAAATATACTGTTTGGTTTGCTGAATGTTGCTCAAGGAATTTGAATTGGAATTGAGAAAGGAATATGTCAGGAATTTGAATCCAATTTTATATGTTATTTGATTGGTAGGAAATGAAATTGGAATTAATTCAAGAATTTGTTTGGTTCGTAGGAAATGGAATTAAAATTCATGTAAAATAACATAATTACCCTTTTTGTCTGTTTTTGCTTAATTTTACCTTGGTTTCTAACTTATATGTAAAAATATATTATGAAAATTATAAAAACAGTAAAATTTCGGCGGTGGTGGAAGTGGTGGTGGGGACAGTGGGGGTGGTGGCGGCGACAGTGGTGGGTGGCGGTGATGGTGGCTTCGACGGTGGTGGTGATAGTGGTGGTGGCACTGATTGTGGTAACGGAAGTGGTGGTGATGGTGGCAGTGTCAGTTGGTGGTGACAGCGACGGCGGTGATGGTGCTGGTGGTAGCAGCGGCGGCGACGGTGGTAGCGGCGATGGTGATAGTGCTGGTGGCGTCGCAGGCAGTGGCAGTGGTGGTGGTGGTGGGTGGTGGTGGCGGCGGTGGTGGTGGGTGGTGGTCATGGCGGTGGTAGTAGTGGTCGGTGGCAGTGACGGCGGTGGTAGTGGTTGTGGCGGCAACGATGGTGGTGGTGGTGGTCGGTGGGGCGGCATCTGACTGTCATTGATGAGAAAGAATGTTTTCCATCCAATTTTGGAAGGAATTCACTTTTCCTCCATATAGTGGAAACTTTATTTCATTTAGGAATCATTTTTCCTCTTCTATGTCCAACCAAACACATGAATTCGAGGGAATTGGAATCATTTTCCCTCGAATTCCATTTCTTTCATGCCAACCAAACGCACCCTAAGAAAGTCAATAAATAATTGGGATAATGTCACTGTAACACATTCAACTTTTGTCATTTGTCCGATTTGGTCATTAATTTTTTTTTTGCACATTAAACCATTAAACTCGTTATTGACTTGCCAATTATACCATTACTCCCGAATTTAAAATGTTTCCCCGTTGCTTTGCTGATGTGTCATTAATAATCAGTTTGTAAATATTTTTTGGTAGCCACATGTATAAATCCATGTCAACTTTGTCCATCACCATCAAAACCATCCACAATGATCATCAACCATCAACAAAATTTAAAGACTGTACATTTTCTACAAAGAAAACCACATTTCGTACATATCCAGAAACCAAAAAGAACCATTAATCACCATCTCGGAAGAGTAAATGAAGAAAGAAACCCAAAAAATTGATTTCATAACCAAAAAAACCCATTAATCATCGATGATTGTAAAGAACAAATTGGTAGGAGCTTTAAAACGAATCTGAACACCACTGCATAAGATCCATGCCAAAGTGGTGGACTCATCTATTTTCGAATACTTAGTTTCCTCCTCCCAACCACCGAACAACGCCTTAACATCACCCATTCTCCATCTGTACACCACTAAAACCTGCACATAAAACACCCACCATCGCCCCATCATCCTCTTCATCCTAACATCACCATCTTCATCCCAACATCAGAAATACAAATTTAAAAGGGAAGAACTTTGATTTCTGTTTTATGCTACCGATAAACACACACATAAATAAAAAGGGATCAAGCCACTACAACTGTTTCAAGAAGAACAGGAGCTTTTGGCTGTGATCGATACGCAGAATCAAAGGGTAGGATCTCGATTTTGAAAGCTTATTGTTTAATTGTAATCAGATTACCTTGGAAAGCTTATTGTTTCATTTGTATCTTTTCTTGTTTTTGTTCATGGGTTCGAGTTTGTTCATGGGTTTGAGTTTTGAAGACGAACCCAGTAACAAGAATCATGACTTCTTCATCGAAACTTCATCATCACCTGGGATAAAAGAGTTCACCTTCCTCTGATGCCTTTGACGATGCCCTTCAATGAAACCGACAATCCCGACGAAACCGACGCCGACCTCCTACGAAAACAAATCCTTTATGTTACCACTTTGAATACATGTTTTGTGTTGATTTTGAAGCTTTAATTGGCTGGCATCTAGCTGCAAATGACGGAGATGATTCTTCAAAATGGCTATGATCGGTGTTGGGGACCGGTTGTGGCGGCGGTTCTTCACATTCGTACAATGAGTGTTAATTTAGGGTTTCTATTTGGAGGAAATAAAACAAAAAATTAAAAAGGAAAAGCCATGTAGATTAAGATGTGATTTTTTAATTTTGAAATAATAAAAAAAAAGCCACCTAGATCAAGGGTAACCGGGAAACCTTTTAAATTCGGGAATAATGATATAATTGGCAGGTCAATAACGAGTTTAATGGTTTAATGTGCAAAAAAAAAAAATTTAATGATCAAATCGGACAAATGACAAAAGTTGAATGTGCTACACTGACATTATCCCTAAATAATTTTCAAACTTATCCCAAACACCCGTTAAGAAACTAGAAAGTGAATCACAACATATATACTAGTAATAACGTTAAGAAAAAAAAAATACCCAATCAACAAAATATGCCAAATTAGCGTAAATCGGGAAAAAAAAATATAAAATGAGTAAAATCAAAGAGTTGCATAAAATTGTTGGAAAAAATGAAAAAAAAAAAGAAAAAAAAGGAAGTATTTCGGATAAAACCATAAAATTGATTAAACTTAAGGTCTTTTATTGCAATTCCCCAAAGATTTACATACTTCGGATATAAAAAAAAATGTATGGATCAAAATAGAAAAAACCTACAGGATGAAGAGGTTTGAAGCCTTGAATGGCTTCTCAAAAAAAAAAAAAAAAAAAAAAAAAAAAAAAAACCACTCCACTAGTAAAAATTTATGTTAAAGGTTATTCAAAGAATAATAAATAATTAAAATCACCTACCATTAAAAATGCTCTAACTACAATTTTTTTTTGACAAACGAAGAGAATCTAAATGCATAAAAACAAGGGTGGATGTAAAAAAAATAATAATACACTTCCATTCATTTGTATATGGTAACATCCCATTTTCATTTCTTTCTTTCAACCTTTACATGGAGTAATTAACATTTTTGGTCCCTGAATATAGCTAAATTTTACAATTTTTATCCCAAAAATTTATGAAGCAATTTTGTTCTTTATTAGATGTTTTCTTAATGCTGACTATTTTTTGGTACCTATGTATAACTGTTTTTTGTAATTTTGAGCCAAAAAATATAGTAATTAACTTGGAACAGAGACCAAAAACATGTAAATTACTCTTCTACATATGGAATTGTGCTTTGTAAAATCTACACAACTATAGCATTTGTACTTTGAATACTTTTCTAATTAGGACATTATACTTTGAAAATTCTATCATTTTGTGTATAAATGATATCACAAATAAATGAAAGTATGTTGTTATTTCTTGCAACTACCCCTACTTTTTTGTGCAAACTCCATTTGTTTAAGAAAATACCAAAGAAAAAGAGACTTGTTAACATTCAAAATCATTTAGAAACTCCACTTCATTTTACAAGAGATCACAGGCCACTAACAATTGTGTTTACAACTAAAGGATTTTAAAGATGGCAACACACACACACATTTCAAGAAAACCTGGAATTTGCAAGTAACAAATGTTTAAGTAGTTTGACCAAGTCAAAATCAAAGTCAAACAGCGGGGTCTTCAAGTGTGGCTGTGAAAAGATCTGTGATGCGTGGATAAGCTGCCTTTTCATCAAGCTGATTTTGAGCCCATAAAAGCATTCTTAATAAACTTGGCAGCTTCGGATCTGTCAATCGGATCTCATTCAGTCAATGCTAAATAAATAAAAATACAAAGATTCATGGATAATTGGATTTAAATAAAAAAAAAAAAAAAGTAACCTTTTTCATGGCTTTGACTTGTAAGGATTGCAGCATTGACCTCACTTGCAGTTTTTAGACGTTGAGATATGTCTAAAAGATCTCCAACAGGGCTATTCTTCACATCTTCAAATGCCAGCAGGGCAACTGTTCTCTCCAATTCCTCTAGAAAGCTTTGCTGCAATGGTGGGAGTTTATCAGATAAAGGGCATTTTCGGCATATCAAATTGACTATTATTAGTATAAGAAGTTACATTTTCCTCTCCCCTTGGAGCAAGCTCCTCCTGTGCAAATTCCAGAGCTTCTTCAATCTTTCCATTTCTAATCAATTCAATCAACCTTTGCTGCTGCAGATGGAAAAATAGCTGTGGGTTTGTATCTAGAATCTGCATAAAACATATATGGGTTGAAACATTCAAAAAGAAAATAGTAAAATGTCTAGAAAGCCCTTCAATAATTTGTAATCATGACAATAAACTAACCTCAGGATTCAAATCATTAACCTTTTCAATTGCATCTTCAACGTTCCCTGACTGAACAGCTTTTTTAACAGCCATACGATCTGTAATGGTTGCAAGATCTATATCCGCTGTTTATATTATTAAGGAAATTCATATAAAAGGAAGAAAATGATTCAAATTGACACATTAACATTGAAAAATAAATAAATAAACTCATTAAAGAGATGAAAATGGATGCGTTCTGTTCCAGATTCCATTCGGAACTTTTCTGCTGCATCAACATATCCCTCAGTGACAAGAAAATTCATAACCAATTTGTTCATGTCTTCTTTTCGGATTTTAACATCATTAAGCTTTTTCTCCCATTCATCTCTTGTTATTACCTTCTTTGAAGTAGCCTATATATAATAATAAATTGTAAATAACAACATTGTCAAATCCATCATAAGAAAAAGACGTGGGGAACTTGAAAACAATTGGGCTCTGACAGTGATTTGCAATTTTATCTGTTATTAATCTTTTCAACCTTGAAAACAATATCGTTTAGGTTTACAATTTTCAAATAGAAAACAAAAAGTTTGCATCTGTTCACAATCAGGTTTGAACCAAACTTGGTTCAGTTCAATTTGATTTTCGATTATATTACTTTTTTTCAAAGCCGATGAACAGCCATAACTATAAACTGTCTGAAGATAGATTAATTTACAATTCCAGATCTCCTGAAACTTACATATCGCGGGTAATGTACAAATTTAACTGCATCAGGTACAAGTACTAATTAACCTTCTACATAACCATATCGTTATATGTTCAAGCAGAGTTGCAGATATTATTCATGAAAAAACAAATGAATAATCGATTCGTAACCATTAATCTCGATTAAACCCTAATAAGTAAGAATTACAATATTCATTTCAAAAAAACGTAAAGCCCTAAACTCAAAATTACAAAAATCACAACAACAACAACAACAACCTTTAACTACACAGCTGATTGTATCGGGGCAGGGAATATGATTTAATTTTCTCGAAGAACGAATGGGAAAAAAAGGGATAAGTTATTACCATGGCTTCAATTTCTGCTAGTTGACGGATGACACTCCAAAACAATGACATCAGTTTACTGCTCTAACCTTCAAACCCATCTAAAGAATCGTAACACTTTGATCAGTTTGATTGAATTTCGACTTTTGAATTTTGTAGATCGAGAAAAGAAGAAGAACAATCGGGTTTTATGCGTGTATTGATTGGGGAACTATCGATCAATATGATTTTTTAAAACTGACCCCTGGGGTTATGGATATTATTTTTTAGCCCAATCTTTGAAATTTGGTTTTTTCTATCTTCCTTGGTCTTTAATTATATAGGAATCTAATGGATTTTTATATAAACGTTTTTATTATATTCAAGAGTAAATTAATGACATCTTCTTCTTCTTTTTTTCACTCGGCACAATCCCAAATATTTTTTTAAGGTTTGTGTTACTCATGAAATATTATATTCCTTTATCATATTCTAATCATCATAATATTCTTTCCACATCGGCATCTACCGTTTCATGGTAAACAATTATCGTTGCCACTTTCTACTACACCTTTCTCTACTCAGCTAACTTATGACTATTGTTCGTTACTCCGGCTATCTCTACTCCCTCTCGTCGGAAACCCACATCGAACAACCTACTACTGCCACCTCTTTACTTCGTCTCTCTTTAACTCATGCAAAAATTGACTCTTTCCGACGACCCTTATGTAATACCCGTTTTTCACAACATATATTATTGTTTACGTATGGAAAGGATTTAGTGGAATAACGTGATTGATTACTCCGAGACGATTCTGTGGATATAAAGATCGTCGAAAACGGAGTTCGTATGAGGAAGTTATGACCGTTTGAAGTTAGGGTAAAAGTATGTTGTTGTTTTGAGAAAGTCAACAAAAGTCAAAGTCAAACGGTCAACTTTTGGGTTACCACAGCGTGGTAGTGGTTGAGTCACCGAGACACATGTTGAGCGTTGAAGGACACGCGGTATGAAGACGAAATACGTGGCAAGTCGGAAACCGCTTGAACACCACAACGTGGTCAATAAACCACAACAGCGTGGTCGTGCGCAAGTATACATAGATTTCATTTGTGTCATTTTGAAGGTTTTTGCGCAGTAGGTGAGTAATCTCACTTCTTTTCTAGATATATATTGTCTAGATGTATGTTATTGTTGTATTGTGTTGATTACGTGTTAAATACAATAGTATGATTATTGTGTATTGTTATGTTTAGAATTGGAACCCGTAAGGTTACACTTGTACTTTGGTACGGGAGAATTACAGGTCAACGACCGACTTAGTTTCTGAACGCTATACTTGTAGATTGATATTGGTTAATGTAAGTCAATGTCGGACTTAGTGTTTGAACGTCATACTTGTATACTGTTAAGAAATGTGAACTGGTAATGGATATTTAAAAGTTATAGAGTAATATAATTATGGAAATGATTTGAATTATTAGTTTATGATGGTATCCTTGGTGGCTGTAATATCATCAATAGAGAAATGTAAATTTATAGCGAACTTAGTGTCAGTGGTGTTATATTTGAAGGATTATTGCAGAAGAGTGATGATAGTCTTGGTGACTGTAATACCATTAGTAGATGAATTAGTAATTTATGTAATATTAATTACTATCAAGAGAAGTTATAGAAATTAATAGTAGCTAACATGACTATAACTCTATTATGCCTTCTGAGTAAGTGGAATGTTTGATAGTATGGTTAGTGACATTGCATGTTTATTGAGTTGCAAGATGTTGGTGTACCGTTAGTGTACATATATGTGTTAGACTAAAGTAGTTTTGTTGGCCGTAAGGTAATGTGATAAGGTTATATATATATATATATCATTGATAAAATTATAACAAGAACAATATTGTGTCCTAAATTGATAGGACTGAAATTGATGGTAGCATGGGTTATTGTAATCTTATATTTGAGGAATGTAAGCTAATGATGGATTTAGTATCTATAACACTGTACTTCTATATTATTTTGAAAGAAGTAGTGGTATGCTTGGTGCTGTAATTACCATTGTGCGGGGGATCAGTTGTTAGTGGTATGCTTAGTGCTGTAATTACCATTGTTTATCTCCAATGCAAATAATGTTTATTGTGGTGTGCTTAGTGTTTGAAATATCCCAAAAATATGAAGTAAATTTTTTCTCTAAGTCAACCAGAAACAACCATTCATTCATTCCAAATACCCAATCAAAGTGTAAGGAAAATGTATCAAAAGTCATTAGAGTACAAAACAAAGTCATAGAATACGAAACAATGGTGGACGTTATGCGATCATGTCGGGCCCTTCCCTTTCGAACCAGATGTACCTGAAAACATTAAACCACAAACTGTAAGCACAAAGCTTAGTGAGTCCCTCAAAATAACACATAACACATACATATAAATAGGCCCCGCCCACAGCATAACGGGACCCGCCCGAACTGCATACGGGCTCTGCCCACAGCATAACGGGCCCCGCCCAAAAAGCATAACGAGCCCTGCCTACAGCATAACGGGCCTCACTCAAAACGATATATAAAACATACATACACATGCAATAGTCATAAAGAACAAGCACATACATGCATATCAACAAGTGTCACAAAGACCACTATCATCCTACAAACATAATCCAGTAGGCCGACATTGGTGTCTTCGACCCATAAGTACAATGAAGAGACTCACCTCAATTCGTCAACAAATAGATCTCACTCATGAGCCTATGATGATAAAGTCTCTCCCACTAAACATATCCAAAACCAAACTCTAATCAGCAATTAAGGTAATTCTCCAACTCATCAAGTCCAAATACCAAGATAAACCCTCATTTGGATAAAAGACCATTTTTCCTTTCTGAGTCCTCAAACCCTCACAGTTAACCAAAAGTCAAACTGGTCAAAAAACCAACGGTCAACCTTTCATTAACTTACGCACTACGTACACCATACTCTATGCAGGGCGCAAAGTCCTTTTCCAGAAACGGGCCAAAATCGAGCTATGTTGGGCGTAGCTCAGATTACTCCCCACGTACTAAGTTGTCAAGCAAAATTCACTTTAAGCTCTTAATACATAAAGACAAGCCATCAAATGCTCAGATCTGGTCCCAATAAATGTCCAAATGATAAAGTTGATGACTTTATGCCTTTGCATGGCTACATGGAACTTAAAATCAAACCATAACTTTCTAACTTCTTCTAATGTCCAAAATCTCTTACATGGAAGAAAGGTAGAAACCAAGATCCCATTTTTATGTCCTAACAACTTTAGAACAACGGAAAACTAGCAACCTGAAGGTCTGGAGTAGCTTATACTCACAAGACACAAGATTATGGGACAAAAAGGCATGAAAATCAAGATACTAAAGAGATTCTAGCACATGTATCAACAAGTTACAAGCTTTATACCTCCTAGAGTTGAGAAATGCAATGTAGGTTTTGGATCCACATGCTTAAGCTTCAACAATTTTCAAGCTTGGACTTCTCCTTCTTCAAGATGCACCCAAAACACACAAGGCTCAAAAGTTGCTCTAAGGGACTAGGGTTTCATGTTATATGCTCAAGAGGGTGGAGGCTAGTAGTAAGAAGGGCCTCAAGGAGGTTAAGGACCTTAAATAGGGTCCAAGACCCCGAAATTAGGATTTGCACCCTGCGTAACTTGGGTTACGCCCCACGTAGGGCAACAAACCCCCGCATCCTATTAATGAGTGTCACAACTAGGAATTCTAATGCTTTTGTAAACATTAAACAAGGATAACATTGTAACTAAAACTTGAAAGCAATGTATGATGCTTAATCAATGACAACAAAATTCCATCAAACACTCTATACAACACTTCAAATAGTCAACAAAAGATTGGAAACCCTAAAAAAATCCCAGTTTGAGTCCATTATGGACTAGGATTTCCTTATTGGGCCATAACAAATTCGATTAGCTTTAATGGACTCAAATCCATTTTCTTATGCAAAATTGGGCCGTGATCTACTCTAAAGTCCCAATGGGCCGAAAATCATCAAATTGGGCATCATATTACGGACTCAAGCACAAAAGGCCCAAGCCATTCTCTTCCTTCTCTCTCTCTCTCTCTCTCTCTCTCTCTCTCGACCCAAGTAGAAAACAAAAAAGGGGGAAAAATGTAATTAGGGAGGGTTGACCTTAGAGGTGTCACCTCCTTATTACACCCCATATCTCCATGCAAAACCCAACATGTATCCATGTTAGTCACTTCATCACCTCTCTCTTCCCCTCTCTTTTTCTTCTTCGGCCGAGAGCACAAGGAAAACACACACATACAACTTCAAACTTCTTCCAAACTCTCTCAAGCATTCTTCTCCTTCTCACTCCAAAATATCGAAATTTTCCTTGTGCATCAAAGAGGGTTTTCAAGAGAATATCATCACTTCTTGGTAAGTTATACATATGCAAGGATTATATAACTCTTTTCTCATGATTAGATCCCTTATCTTAAACATTTGTGATAATCACACTCCTAGAATCACCTCAAGTTCGAGATCCACATCAAGGTGTTGCTAGGACCAAAACTCTTCCATTTCTTTCTTCAAAACCGACAACAACAAGAAAAGGTGAGTTCATACCCCTCTATTTTCGGTTTTCATATGATTTATGGGGGAGAATACAAGTAAAATGTGAAGATCTATGTGTATTTGTATGTTATGTGTGATTTCTTGTGTTTTTGTGGTAAATATGTGCTAAAAATGAAGGATATTTCGAGATCTATAGTTCAAGAAGGGAAAATATGTGCTCTAGGTCATATTTCACTTAACATGTCAAGATAAACTACTATACAAGCTTTAAAATAACAAACTACAACATAAAACTCATTATTGGACTATTTTTGTCAAATAAACAAAAGTTTGGGAAAAAGTTGTCATTTACGGTTTTTACAAGGTTCAAAATGTCAAAACAGTTAAAATGGAGGTTTTTATGAACATTATGCTTTTCAAAGGACTAAAAATGTAAATTGTAGCCTATTGGGCTAAAATTTTGGGCTTTTCGACCCATAGGCCCAAAGTTGCGAAAAATATGGTTTTAAGGGGGCTGAAATTGTAAATTTCTCAAAACAGTGAGTAGAAAGGTAAATAAATCTATTTATGGGGTTAAAATGACCTTATTTGCTAAAAAGGATTGAAAATGCAAAGATTTTGGATTTTGGGTAAAAAGTGTAAACATTACGAAAAGTGTGGATTAAAATGCAAGTCTTTTAACTAAAGGGTTGAAGCTTTCTAAAATTTACTTTTGGGCTTAAAACATTATTTAAATAAGTGTTTGGGTCAAAAATGTCAAGAAAAATAGTTCAAGGACCTAATATGTCATTTTTTTATAAAAAGGACTAAAATTGCCAACTTTACCAAAATAAGGAGCTGAATAGGTCAAACTAATATTTTTGTTCAATTATGTTAATAATAAAATAATCGGGTCAAAATATACAAAACTTTATAACTTATGGGTTTTAAATAGAAAAATAACTATTTTTATAAATCTATGAATCGTTATAAAACAAATTCGTGATTTTTACGACATATCAATTAAACAACTCGCAACATTAATACTATACAAAACAAGTAAACATTCTAATGGTTGGGCTTGAGAGATTGTAATCATGCTTATTGGGCCTTCGTGACTCATTAACATGACTTTTGGGCTCAACATTAATAACACATGTTATTGGGCCTCTTGTGACCCAATTACATGCTTAAAGGACACTCAATGGTTTTTACATGCTATTGGGCCTCAGTGGCCCATTAGCATTACTAGTAAGGTCCAAATAAACTTTATGCGAAATGGGCCAACGCGCCTTTCGTACACTCGACAGCCTTAAATAACATACGAAATTAGTAGGGCCTAGTAGTCCTCTTCTCCTCGTCTGTTAGGCTTATCTTCTCTTCAAGTAAACTAAAATCAGATCATTAATCAAGGTTAATCAAATTCATGTGGATTAAGTGAGTAATAACGGGTGACACCAATAAGTGTCGGTCGTAGTCTGTAGTTGTAATCAAAGTCTCCTGAAGGGAGAGCGAGAGTTTGTGTATAGATCTATACGGGGGTGACTCCCCCACACCTAAGCTGTTCGCTACAGTTAGACTCGGCCAGTCTAGGGTGACAAAATCTTAAGATCAAATTTCGGTGTTCATTAGAATGCCAAGACAGACGAACTAGTCATTATCATGCATGGTTATAACGACTCACGTAGAAATCCGATATCATTTAAGTAATCAAGGAAAATCATATTCATTCGATGTGACGATACAATAATGCAAAACAATCACAACTTTTTATCGGAAAACATCGGGTTTTCCGGGGAAACCAACCTTACTCATTTGTACTTTCAAAAACTATAATGCAAAACTTCTCGTTTATTCATGTTTTGAAATCATTCACGCATATACTTACATGATCATCACAACATTTTCAAGAAAAGTCTTAATACAGAAAATATCAGATTTTCTGGGTTTTAACGAACGACATAAACTATTTTACATCAAAAACACTTATGAACTCACCAACATTATATATGTTGACCGTTTTTAAAATAACTTGTATTCTCAGGTAATCGTTAGACAAGGAAGCATCCAATGTGTTGAAAGTTTCTTTTGTAGTTGCTAATCACCAAACACTTTATATTTTGGGATCATGTAATGTAAACCATGTACTTGATGTAAACAATGCCAGTTGTACTATGTAATGTTTGGTGATGAATGTGTTATGTTTCATGTATATTTATTGTGATAATATTTCAATTTAAGTCACGCGAGCCCTCGGACGTTTCCGCCGTCTGGTTCGGGGGTGTGACAATGAGTTACACCATGCGTAACTAGGTAACTATGCCCCACGTAGAGTCACAACTCACAATTCTCAAAAATAATTAATCTTAAAACATGAAGAAATGTACATGAGAACCGGGTGTTACATATATCTCAATCATATAAATTTGTATAAAATCATTCATGATGTCTACTATAAAATTCAATATGGCATAATTTTTTACATTTAGGTATGCATGATGCTGACATTTCGTCTACCGTGGCATTCGATATAACAAAATTATCCAATTTAAATGTGCTCTAATGATGGAATGATAACCCCCAAAAAGGTTTAGTAAAAATTGCATATTCTTGCACGATAACCACACATAATGAGTATTATCCTTCAAGGTTTTTACACACTCAAATGGTTGCAAGCCGCAACGTAGAATTTCATGATTTAATGCAGTTATCATTCGTTCCAACAACAATGGAGAACCCAATAAACACGAAACGAATTATCAGAAACATAAAGAAATTTGTTTTGTAGAGGGAAAGAAGAGAGAGCAAAGAAAGCTACGATTTTGGTTCAAGAAGTCCTATTTATACTAAATCCCTAAAAATCGAATTAAAGATGACAACAACACTATCATGACGTGCCACATGTCACAAATTGACCATATAAAAAACTTGGAGCTTACCCAATTCCTCAAGACTTATAAAGACTTCCTTGTGCCTATCCATGAAGTCAACGTGTGGTTAACACACTAGCGGGGTCGATCCAATTTGAACCTTGTTTAGAATAAGGGCTCCTGAACCTTGTTTAGAATAAGAGCTCCTCAATTTACAACAACCGATGCAAAATGTGTCTAAATTATGTCATTTTGCGAACTTCACGTCTTATGTCTACAACCTGGTTAGGCACGTGTGAGCTTGATCCATTCCTTAAGGTTCACTAAAGCCTTTGAAGGCTTAAGGTAGAAAAAACTTATAAACCCACAAAAAATTATCCCTAGCAATATAGGTTAAAGGTAATTTAGCAACTTGTAAATATAACCTATTAAATTTCCAACAAAATTATCGTTCAAAAAAAAAGTTTCCAACAAAATTAAACTGTTTTTAGAAGTTTCACTCATTTTATAATATTATATACAATGTGTAATATAATAACCGTATATAAACTAACCTATGTGAACAAAATAAACGGATGTTCATAAACATAAATAAACAAACGATGTCATTATTTCTGTTTGTTTGTTTAATTAAATGAAAAAAAGGCATGTTATATATGTTAATTTATTAAATAAATGAAAATAAACAAACTTTCTACCAACCGATTGTATTTAATAAGCGGACATAAATAGAATCCGCAGACTTTCAAAATGGTCGATGAGTGAATCATCTTTTCCTCTTCCATGCTTGTGTAAATTGTAAAATGATGTTTATATTACCTAAAGTGGAATGAATATGAGTTTGTTTGGAGTCACGTTTTTGAACCTATTTTGTAAATAAAACGTTAAATTTATTTATTTTTTAAATAAAAAATAGAAAAAATAGTCAAGAAAGGTCGAAAGCCATGCGCATTGAATATTTGATTCCATATATACGAGTCCAATAACGAAAGCAAACGTCAATTTTGGATTTCCTCGTGGATTCTTCACTGGATTTCCTTATAACAATCTGGCAATGATCTTTAGTTGATTCACAGAAATTAGGGCACAATAGAAGGCAAATGTGTTGTTCAATGTTCACTGTGGCTGTTTGAAGAGGTAAAGTGAAGGGTTTTTTCTTTGGAATTTGAAGTGACCATCATTATAGTAGTAGCATTGCCGTCGTAACAGACGATGATCATGGCAAACAGTAGTTACTCGTACGTATATCAGTTTGATGGCGATGATGGTTACGGGTTTGCTTCACCCGCCAATGACGACGAGCCGGTGGACTTGGTATCGTTGTTTAATACGATTGGGGAGAAATCCCGCGGCGACCATTCGGAGGTAGATTTAGCATATTTGTTTGTTTGTTTTGGTTGCGACTTAAGTGATTTGGAGTTTCATCGTGTGAATTTGCTTAGAGTTTGTGAAAGTTGTTGTAATGTGGTTGATTTATGGATGTGTATATGCATGTTTTTACATGAAAAGCTCGAAACTTTTGGTATTCTTTCGGATTCTTAAGCGATTTAAGGTGGATTGGTGTCTGATTTTGTGAATCTGTTAATGTAGTTGAGTTGTGGATGCGTATGTTTTGACATGAAGAATTAGACGTTTTTGAAAAATAATTTGTAAACTTTTTTTTTCTGGATTTCAAGCGATTAGAGATGAATTGCAGTATGATTTTGTAAATTTGTTTAAAAGTGTATGTCATTGCTGTAAACTATTCAAAGACGAGTCATCTAATTTTTTCATGTATAGGTTGAAAAAACTAGGGTTTGCGTTTCCTTGAACAGTTTCTATGCAATGTAACTTGTGCAGAATGGGCTGGCTGATCCTTCATCAACTACTATACCCTGTAGTGAGTTGGCTTCACATGGTGCTAATGAGCACTCTGAAACCCACAATGGTAATCTTGTCTTCTAAACAAATTTATGATTATTTATCACAGTTTTTTGAGTTTGATCCATGTATGCCTCCTTTTTCAGGTTCACTTGCATTTCCCCTTTTGCGTTACTCAGAAGCCTCAACTTCAAGAACTTTCTGTTCAAGTGATTCATCTATTACTGATAAACTTACATTTAATTTTGGCTATGAAAAGCTGGAATCTGAATTTCATCCAGATGTTTTTCCAGCACATGTTAGTTCTTGGTTAGCAACTCATGGAGGTACAGATACTCAAGATTTTATGTCATTTAGCCAGCATGCCATTAAAGAAACTTACTTCGAGAGAGATAATAGGAATGATGTTTTTGGGTTTACTACTATTAGAAATGATAATCATCAACTGATGGATAATTATGAGATAACTGATGGAATATTTGACGATTCAGTTGGAAACAGTTTATTAGAGGCCTCTGTCAACATGGAATCCCAATTCATGGATCTTAGTATGTATCCTGACATTCTCCATGATCCCAATGACGAGTTTTGTATGCCATCTATAACAAGCATAAATGAACCATATTGTTTTGGTTCAAATGATACTTATGGCATGTTTTTTGATAATAAGATTGAATCAGAGGAACATTTAGTTCATGATATATCAATAAACAGTGTGATGAATTATGAGACTGTATCTGAAAGCCCATATGTCAGTGTTGAAGGCAGTAAGACCTTTTTGGCAAGTGGTGAAAGTTGTTTGGGTGAAGCTGCTGAAGAGTCAAGAAATGGATTTCATGGGTTTCATAGGTGTAATATGGCAAAAAGAACACAAGTGGTTGTGAACAATGAAAACCATGGTACACATGTTCCAAATGGGAATTCACTTGTCTCTGCACAAAAAACATCTGCAAACATGCGAAAAAATGCAAAGCTCAAAAAGAATGATGAAAAGTCTGCTCATCAAGCTTCATTACAGTTACAGGTCAGTAACGTCTAGTGGTTCAAAATCATGTCAAAATGTTTATGACCCTCATTTGCAACTTTTGGAGGACTGACAGTGTATTATGTTTAGATTGAAATTGGTTCTCATGATGTTCATGTTGTTTAGCTGCAGGAAACATCTCTAAAAGATGGTGGCTTGACAGTTCCCCTTTTGAAACACCAGGTTTGAAAGTTGTGTACAAACCTTTCTGTTTCAGGGTTCCAAAAACTGGAAAAATGGAACCTTCTTTTGAACATAAAGTTGATAACTTTTTATATTTTACTATGTAACAGCGGATTGCTCTGTCATGGATGACAAAGAAAGAGACAAAAAGCAGACACTGCTGTGGAGGAATTCTTGCAGATGATCAAGTTTATATCCGTATTCCTTTTTTGTTTTTTGTTTATTTCATTCTGAATCAATAGTATAATCTCTGTATACACTGTTTATTGATTATTTATATTGCAGGGGCTAGGCAAAACAATATCTGCAATCGCCCTTATTCTCAAGGAAAGGTCTCCTCCATTATCTATTGAAACAAAAGAGAAACAACAAGAGACTTTGAATTTAGATGATGAAGAAGAAGATGTTATTTTGCATACAAACAACATAAAAACCAGTCTAGCAGCAGGGACACTTGTCGTTTGCCCTACAAGCGTTCTTCGTCAATGGAACGAAGAGTTACAGAACAAAGTAACCAACGAATCCAATCTCTCTGTTCTCGTCTATTACGGAGTAAATAGAACCAAGGATCCAATCGAGGTGGCAAAGTACGACGTCGTCCTCACCACATACGCGATTGTATCCATGGAGGTTCCAAAACAACCGCTGGTTGAAGAAGACGATCGTCAAACTCAAACAAAGCTCTCACCCAACAAGAAAAGGAAATATCCTCCTACCACCTCTGTCGAAAGTTCCAATTCTGATTTAATTAATCGGCCTCTTGCAAAATTAAGATGGTTTAGGGTTATACTGGATGAAGCTCAGAGTATTAAGAATTACAAAACACAAGTCGCTAGGGCTTGTTGGGGCCTTCGAGCTAAACGCAGGTGGTGTTTATCCGGAACGCCGATACAAAACTCCATTGACGATCTTTATAGTTACTTCAGATTCTTAAGATACAATCCGTTTTCTGTATTCAAATCGTTCTGTTCCCAAATCAAAGCCCCAATTCAAAGGAATCCGGTATCTGGATACAAAAGGTTACAGCTTATCTTGAAGACGATTATGCTTCGACGCACAAAACGTAACTATAATCTATATTTCTTTCTTTTAGAGTATATTACATTTTGGTCCCTAGGTATAGCTTATTTTTCAATTTTGAGTTTTGTAACGTCAAAAAGGCAAAAAAATCAGGACCAGAATTGCAAAAATCAGCTATAATAAGGGACCAAAATGTAATTTAATTTACTCTGATGAAATTTTTTCAGGTACACTTGTTAAGGGAGAACCGATTATCTGTTTGCCGCCAAAAACCATTACCCTGAAAAAAGTCAACTTCACAGAAGAAGAGCGTGACTTTTACCGCAGTCTGGAGGCTGAATCACGTGCTCAATTTGCAGTTTGTTATTTTTACTTTTAACCTTTTCTTTTTTATTAATAGTTTTAAATATTGTTAAGTTTTTAATGTGTATTCAGAAATATGCTGCTGCTGGGACTGTGAAACAAAATTATGTAAACATATTGTTGATGCTTCTTCGGTTAAGACAAGCATGTGATCATCCTTTACTTGTTAAAGACTGTATCCCAAGTACTAACAGGAGATTGTCTGTTGAAAAAGCAAAAGAGCTTCCATCTGAAAAACTAAACACTCTTCTTAAATGTTTGGAAGCTTCTTTAGCGATTTGTGGAATATGTAATGTATGCACAACAACATTTCTAAACCCTAAAAAGTAACTAAAACCCTATTTGACATGATGAATTTGTTGTATAGGATCCACCTGAAGATGCTGTTGTAACAAGTTGTGAGCATGTGTTCTGCAATCAGTGCATCCTGGAACATCTTTCAAGTGATGATAATCAATGTCCATCTTCAGATTGCAAAAATCTCATTAGTAAATCTTTGGTTTTTTCTAAATCAACACTTGAAGTTTCTTCTGGTTCACCAGAATCTGAGCCTTGTTTGAAGATTGAACCCATTAAAGCACTCGATTCCTCCAAAATCAAAGCTGCCCTCCAAGTCCTCCAATCCATTTCAACACCCAAGGGTATTTTAGGAAATGCACCCGTAAAGGAGAAAGCGATAGTCTTCTCACAATGGACAAGAATGCTGGATTTGCTTGAAGTTTGTCTTAAAGATTCCTCAATTGGCTACCGAAGACTGGATGGTACAATGTCTGTTGTCGCTCGAGATAAAGCAGTGAAGGATTTCAACACTCTACCTGAGGTTTTGTCTCTTTTTTGTGAAATTACTCTTTTACCCTCAGACTTGTTATGATTTATAATTTTATATCCTAAGATTAGATTGTCTTGTTTTGTAGGTAAGTGTTATGATTATGTCTTTGAAAGCGGCTAGCCTTGGGTTAAACATGGTTGCTGCTTGTCATGTAATTCTACTGGATCTTTGGTGGAACCCAACAACCGAAGATCAAGCAATCGATCGAGCTCACCGAATTGGCCAAACTCGCCCGGTTACAGTTTTACGACTCACCGTTAAAGATACTGTTGAAGATCGCATTTTAGCCCTTCAGGTAGGTATAATACCTGGTAACTGGTAACCGGTAGCTGGTAGCAGGCGGGACTAAAATTGCAAATTGTTGTTTTTGTAGGAAAAGAAGAGAAAAATGGTAGCATCAGCGTTTGGAGACGATGATAATGGTGGTTCGAAGACGCGTCTCACTGTTGAGGACATGAGATATCTATTTCAAGCATAATTACGGGTATGTCCTTTGTCTACACCCGGGGAAAGGAATACACTTAACTTAAAAAAAAACGTTGATTTTTTGTGATCTCGCTAGTTTTTTTTTGCGTGTCACCTTTAATCGACATTATTAACATTGGTTTTTTGGGATTTTCTTGGATTCTTGAAAGAATATATATTGTTTTGGAAGATGGTGGATGATCTATAGGAGGTTGGTGTAGTCTATGGCAATCTATTTTGAATATGACAGTTTATGAAATTGTAAGCATTGGAATACATTTTGGTTGACTTCAACATATTCATATTATCCATTTGACTGATTGAAGATTAAGTTATAACTGTTAGGTAAACAAATTTGATTTGTCAACTTTATTATCAATTATCATCTTATAAAACTAGAGGTTTGATGTTTGACTTTACTAATAATCTGTACAACATTGTTAAATAGTCTCTATCAAAAACACTAGTTTTTGGCATATACCCGGTAATAAGTTAAAAAACTCCTTAAATATGTTTTAGCCAAACACCCTCTTAATAAAAGATTTAGATAAAAAGCAAACGACTCAAATGGTTGAAACCAACTCAAAATATCTTTTAATGCATACAATCTTTTATATTTATTTGAAATATTATATTATAATTGTAACACTGATATAATTTTTTTTATCTCTCCAACTAAAAAGATTGCTAGTCAATGGTTATTTATTAAAAGTAATTTCAAAATCAAGGTGTTTAAACCTTTATTATATGTAAGATTGTTGATATGCTATCTACTTGTTCGTTGTATGTCATTCACCATATTAGTTTAGTATGTGTCTATATAGGTTACAGTTTAGAGATATTCATGGAAATGATCAGATTTCGTAGTTACAATTTTTTTCTTTGAGAAGTTGCGAAAATTGCCATAAAATAACACAATTTCGGAACTCATATTTGTAGTTAGTAGTTCTATCTAAATGAATTCGCAACTAAGCCAAGCATGGTGTAGACTTTTTTTTTTTCTTTATATGGTTGGCACAAATGAAGCAATTAAAATATTATATATATGGTGTAATATAAGGCGATATATAGGTATTTTGTTGTTTATATATGAGTTTCGAAACAATGAACAAGTTCGAAACTCTTATGATTTGCACCTTTGCAACTTCATATTGTCTCTCCTTGTTGAGCTTTGAAGTGATTTTTTTTTTTTTTTTTTTTTTTTTTTTTTTTTTTTGTAAAATTGATTAATAAGTTGCTAAACTTGGAATATAGTCGTCTTCCAATTTGAAACATTGGTCATTACCTAGAACAACTACAAAAATCATATAAACAATATCTAAATTCATAGTATAAATTTGGATGAAGGTTTGAACTTGTTTTTGAGGTTGTTTGTGCTTGAGTTGTTATTAAACCAAAATGAATTAAGCCCACACAATAATGAATTGTAGGATGTGCGTGTTCTACAATGGGTAGTCTGAGAACACATAGGGAGAAGTTGGAACTTTTATGTGACTTTTGTGTACATGTTCATCTCATGTGCTCAATTGAGGACGATCGTAGAAAAACCATTAGAATAGGGCATTCGTCGATAATTGAAAATGAACACAACTGGAAGTCTTCAAAAGGTACATGAAAGAGATAATAATTGAAATTGGCGTCGACCTGTCCTCAAAGACTTCAAAAATATAGTCAGAGAACGGAGGTCATGAAAAGTCCTCAAAATTAGGTATACAAGGAAGTTGCACGGATGAAACACCATATATTATAACAAATTATGTTAACGGTAGCTATATTTTTATTATTGTCTTTATCTTTAAAAGAATATGCAATACATTTTATTCTATTAATTTATTCAATGAACAAAAAAGAAGTTGCACAATCAGATTATTGTTTGATTTTATTTATTCACGACTGTTATTTGTCTTTATTTATATAAAACACGTCAAACATCATAAATTTCTAAATGTTAAAAGTCTTCATCGTTCCTTTAGTCATTCTTGGCTAATAAGAGCGAGTTCATTGTTTCTTGGCCTTTCCATGATTCTCCACCTCCAGGATACTATTCTTGGTTTAAAGGAAACTCGGATGTCCATAAGTACAATTATCTTGTAGTTTATTATTGCTCATAGCTTGTTTATGGTTACTTCTCATATCTATGGATTTTTTTACGCTTTCCTTAATTGTTAGGACAAAGGTACACCAACTTGCAAGCCACTTCTAGTATCACATGTTTTGGGTATTGGATCTTGCATGATTTTTGTTCTTGGCTAGATGGCATCAGATGTGAACAAGTTAAACGATTTTACAAAAAAAAAAGATAGATCTTCTTCATGAACCTTCGACACTATGTTTAGAAAGTTTAAAGAATTTGCATTATAAAAGCATATAGAAACAACATTATAGATAGCCACAAACTCAAAAACTGAGTTTGAATTTTTATATATTTTGTAACTTTTCTTATATAGTTCGAAATTATGACAAAATCCATTTCAAAACTAATAATTTTCTTTGAAACTCATACTATTTGTCAAGAAAAAAAGATTTGCTGACAAAAGTTGTTTCAAAACTCATAATGTGTTTCGATTTTCGAAAACCCACCAATTTTGTAACTTGGTAGTTATTTTGGCAATTTATCAAAAGGGTAATCAAAATTTTAAATATAATTAGAAACAAACTTAGTTCTCACAGAAAAATGGGTTGTAACCGAAAGATTTCAACAAGGCAAAACAACACCCACCCTTAGAGGTGGGCATTATTTGGTTTGGAACCGAAAAAGTTGAAAACCAAACCATACTGAAATCAAATTTGGACCTAACCACATTTAAAATTTGATTTTTGGTTTGGATTTTTACCAATCCAATCCAAATCAATTCAATTCAATTTATCTAATTTACTAAAAAACATATATTTTGATACTTTTAAAATCAAACTAAAAAAAAATAAAAACCTATGTTCAACGATTCAATTCAACGTTTACATTTTACAAATGACATCGTGATCCCAAAGCTCTATGGTTGTGTTTAGTTACGGAAAAACAGTTTTCATTTTTCGTTTTTTGTTTTCCCTTTTCAGTTTTCGTTTTCCGTTTTCATTGGAAAATTTGGAAAACGCGTTTAGTTAAAACTTATTCGTTTTTCATTTTCAGTTTTAGAAAATTAGAAAACGTGTTTAGATGTGTATTTTTCTATCGATTTTCATTTTTAGAAAACGGTAGCGGTGGTAGGGTGGGCGTGGGGACAGTGGCGTTGGTGGGGGCAGCGGCAGGGGGTAGTGGTGGTGTCGATGATGGCGACGGTGGTGGTGGTGGCAGCGGGGTGGCGGCAATTGTGGCAGTGGTGGTGATGACAGAGGTGGTGCTGGTGATGGGGTGGTGGTGATGGTGATGGTAGGTCGGTGATTGTGGTAGTGGTGTTGGGTGTGTGTGTGTGTGTATGTGTGTTTGTGGGGGTTGGTGTGGGTGTGTGTGTGTATGTGTGTTTGTGGGGGTGGGGGTGGGTGTGTGTGTGTTTGTCGGGGTGGGGGTGGGTTTGGGAGTGAGTGTGGGTAGGTAGGGGTGTGGTGGGTTGGGAGTGTTAAGGTGAGGGTAGGTAGAGGTGGATGAGGTGGGAGTGGGTGTGTGTTTATATTTTAGAAAAAATTGGAATTAGAAAAATGTGAAAAACAATGATTATCGGTTTTCCAAAAATTTCCAACTTCTTTGTAATTTTAGAAAATGGAAAATTTTCATTTTCCGTGAAAAATTTAGAAAAATAGACGAACTAAACGCGTTTTCAAAATTCTCATTTTTCTTGGAAATTTTTTCCGGAAAACGACAAATTTTTCCGCAACTAAATGCACCCTAAAAGTTTCATCTCTTGGTCTCTTTTACTTTTGTTATGTTCAAGCAAGAGTTTGGTTTCCTTATTTCAAACCGAAGTGTAATTTGGTTTCCGATTGGTCTAGGTTGTCTGAAATTTAATTTGGTTTGGTTTAGTTTTCCATATACACCAAAGAAATTTCAAAACGTCAAAAATCATAAACACAACCAATTCCCCCCCTCCCCCCCCCCCCCCCCCCCCCCCCCCCTCGTTTACCTCACATGACCCTTAAAATCTCATGTTTTCTACCCCCAAAATCCCTAATAACCCCTACCCCGTTTAACCCATCTTAAACTGATTAAATAACCAAATGTCTAAATATTATGAACAAGTCCCACATGCATGTTGACTTAAATAATAGTCTACCTTTACATCATGATGTTACATTTAGACTTTCGACTTTTTGTGGAAATTATTCCCCATCCTTTGCAACCAACTCCACATAATAGAAAATCCCTTACAATCTTACATAAATATATATCCATCAATTCTCGACATGCATACTTTCATATCCAAACAATAATAACTTTCACTATACAAATTCCATCTGTTTATGGACCATACCACTTGATCATAGAGACAAATGTTTCTATTCAACCGCAGGTTCGTCTTTTTCTAATGCTTAATTGTTTATATATGTTATTTTGTAAGTGTGTATTATGAGTAATGGATTTATGTTTCTCGATAAAAAAAATGCCATGATCAACTAGAAAATAATTTCGTATTAGTTTCTTATTTTTATTACAAAATATATCTCATATGATGTATATATGAGATATAATAAATTTTCATTTAAGCATAAATAATTGGACAACTGTTATTTAATACTTATTATAACTTAATGGAATATATTATATATTTGTTTTGTTATATTGAATCATGTAAAACTTTTACATGTCATTTTATGTCAATCATTTTACATTCCTATTTAACTTATCTCTTGGGTTTTATCAAGCATAATTTTTTATAATCAACTGGTTTATAAGCTAACAACTACTTTTTTGGCTCCATGCCAAACATAGTCTAAAGCTAGCATTTTTATTATAAAAAGTAATATAATCTATGATTTCTTACAACAACAAAAATAAAAATAGAAGTTTAGGTCCAGTTTAAGGAAGAAAGCTGATATGGCAACGTAGAATCACCAATTGAACCAAGTACTGTATTTGGATGGAATCCACCAATCCCTTGTTGAACTGGATTCATCAAAGATATGAAGGAACCATTTCCATCCATCATTCCATTCATGTCATCATCGGAATGAAACCTTTTCTCGGAGGACTCAAGATTCCAATAGTGAGTAGTCGGGAATGAGCGTTTCCCATTATTCAAAATCAGCGAAGAAACCCCCGATTTCATTGAAGAACTTGTAGAATCAAACTTGGATATAGAGTTGCTTTGTCGAATTCTTGATCCATCTTCATTGTTAAAGATTTCAAAATACGTTTCGTGATTGTTTTCTGTTAGACCAATGGAGTTTGTAGCCTTTGAAGCAATAATGTTTTCCATATAATCGTTATCTGAATCTCTTTCCGCCGGTCTACTTGCATTGTTCTTCTTATATATACGACATAAAACCCATTCATCAAGCTACATTAATTTATACACAAAAAAGGACATTAATACAGTAGAAAAGAAAATGAATCTTGACCCTTTTTTATAAAGTTATATTAGTTTAGTTCATTTTTTGATTTAAATTATATCGATCGTATAAGAAGATATGAAGATAAATTATGGGCCCTTAATGATAAGTTTGGATTGTAGAAATGTATGTAGGAGAAATTTTGGTTTCTAGCCTTAAAATAGCAATAAGCATAATTGGACTATTTAAAGTCAAACTTGATAAAAGAATTAAAAATATATTCCTTGAATTTCACAACATATATATAATATCAAAAAACATTCTAAAAATTTATAACTAACGAGTGCAATAGAAAATTGGAAATGCCTTAAGCAATTAATCGAATAAGTATTTATTTATGCTATAAAACTTCATGGTATTAAACTATAGTTTGTTCCGTTTATATTTCCAATTTTTAAACAAAAAAACTACAAAATATACAATTTTGGTTTTCTAAAACAAACTAAAAACCAGACTCAAATTTTCAAATAGTGATCATATGCAAATGAGTTCTTGAAAAAAGAAGTTTAAAAAGCTAATTTCCAATAGTCAAACATTCTTTTTAGCTTATAAGGGTGGAAAAAAGCTGATAAGTCAATAAATTCTTTTGAAATTTAATCCCAGAAACCAAAGCTAGCTTACCCGTAAGGATCCCTTTTTGTTTGATAAATTGATGATGGGAGACTTGAAAGAAGCATGATCAACAAGTCGATATTCATGCATGATCCAATTGGTTTTAATCCCTTTCGGGGGTTTTCCACCATAGAAAACCAGAGCCTTTTTAACTCCAACCTTTTGATCTCCTCTTGAAGACAAGATTGGCTTATCAGTTCCAGTAGCTTTCCAATACCCTGAAGTTGCTGCACGATTAGGTCTCATTCCATTAGGGTATTTTCTATCTCTTGGACTGAAAAAATACCATTCTTGATCACCAAACGTAGCTTTACCTAACATATATAAAAACTACATTATTCATACAAAATCTAAACTTGATCAATGATCAAAGTACTAAGTCGAAAGATGATTACTTGGTAGCTCCCATGGATCAAACTTGTAAAGATCAACTTCTGCTATGATTGCAACAGGCAAAGGGGTTGATGAAGCTTTCTTCTTTAAGTAATGAACTACTAGTTCTTCGTCTGTTGGGTGAAACCGAAAGCCCGGTGGGAGATTTGGGTATTGTGAACATGTGGATGAATCGGTGCTTTCCATCTAAAGCTCAAGATTTTCCCCTAATCTTTTAGGGTTTTTGGTGTTATGTAAGATTTGTATCATGAGTGAAGAAATGAGACGTTTGTTGAAAACCCTAAACGATGCAGGAGTATTTATGTGTGGGGTACCATTTGTGATCTGACACGTGTAAAGGAGTAGGGTTGTTGTGGGTCCCATTTCATGAATTTAAGGTGTGAAGTTTTTGATGTCATGCTTTTCGTGTGTTAACAAACAATTTCCCTTTAAAACACCTTTAATCCTACATAATTACATATTATCTGTTATGCATAGGTGTAAGTGTAAACCATCTAATAAAAATGACAAAACTAAATCAAAATTTGGCTTATTTTGCTTTTATTTCGAGCCAATTTGATTATGTTTTACGTTTTAAAGTATTACAAATCGAGTAGTTTGGCGTGCTTCATGCTTTGATGTTGAACAAAGCCAAACTTGTCGTTTTCAATAGGATGACAACATTTTGTCAATGCTATAGTTTAATTATATGATATCTACAATGTGAAGAAACTTTATTATTATTATTATTATTATTATTATTTGAAATAAATGATTTATAATGGAAAATGACTTAATTTGAGCTAATCCACTGTATACTTTATTTTGTATTTGAAAAATTAGGCATATTTACTTTCAAAGGAATCCATTATTATATTTTATTTCCTGTTGGTTGATGAAATTGTAAATGAAAAACAACATCTAGACATTGATTGTATTTAATACTTTTCATTAGGACTATAAAAGAATCGAAGATTTATCAAGATGTTGAGCTAGAAATTTGTTTATGTTCGTTTATTTAATAAATAAACAAAACATGAACACAAATTCTCATTCGTTTTGTTAAACGAACGAACATGAACAATAGTCTCATTCGTTCATTTATGTTCGTGAACGTTCATTTATATTGTTCGTTTCCATGATGACATCACACAACCCAACGTTTCTGCCGTTAGTCGGGGTGTGACATTAAAAAACAATTGAACATATAAAATATACGATAACAATAAAGTGATATGCCTGCGAATCAACGATTGTTCCCCAAAAAATGTTACACGTCTGTCTTATAGTTCTTTGAATACATGTGATTTTAAAAACGTCAACATAAAGTTGGTGAGTTCACAGGTTTGTATATTTGTATCAAATGTATTTTTTTATACCAAAAGTTTATGTTTTTACAATACATAAGTACTTCCAACTTATATTATATGTGTACTTTTACCCAAAAAAGTAAGTGTTTTTGTGTATATAAGTAATCTTTCAACTTATATTATATGATTTTAGGCTAGCATTATCAACGTTACAATAAATTGTTATAACCGAGCTACTGACGAGTTGTTGCCCCTCCTGATGTTTCATTGGATGTCATATTGTTTAGGCAATTATCACCCGTGACTTGACCGTCGATAGTTGTACCTAGCAAGCGCAAGTGGGGGTGTCAGCCCGTATAGATCTATACATAACTCTCGCACTCACTTAAGACTTAGCGGTTATAAGTTAGGGGTAACCTTAACATTAAATGTTCAAGTTTTCCATGCAAAAGTTTACATTGTATAATTATAATAATGTTTTATAAATATAATGATGAATTATTTCGTAAAATTAAACGGGTAAAGTAACGGCAGTGTATAATGATTATCCATATTATACAGGCAGAATAATGACAATGTAAAGCCAATATCCAAGCCTTAAAAATAGTATTTCCAATAATACAATTCATCGTTATACAATTGCGACAATTTTAGCTACATTTTTATAATAACGATATAAATAATAACATTTATAAAATAACGATAATACACAATCGATATTTATATAATAACTATTATTATTTAACATGTATTCTCCCCCGAAAATAGTAAAAGGTTTAAAATGGGGCCGTAAAACTCACCCACGAAGCATGCTTTAAAATTGTCGGTTTTCGTCGAAACAAGCGAGCAGCGCTTCGCTGTCAAACGAGTCGGGATATGCTCGAAAAAGAGATGAGATATCACTTGTAAGAACCTGAAATTTAGAAAGATTTGACTTTTAGTCAAATATTGACCAAAAGGCAAAATGGTCAATTATGAGAAAGAGATGAGATTATGAAGTTGTGACTTCATGAAAATGACCAATAAAAGTTTACGTAACAGATAAGAAGTTAGATGAGTAAGTTCAAGAGAAAGAATGCATGAAAATATGCAATTTTGGTCAAAAGGGTAAAATGTGAATTTTATGCTTTTTGGGGCCAAATTTGTGCCTTAATATATTAAGACCTGTATCTAGTCAGTGAGATATGACTTAACATAGTTGTAAAGTATGTTCCTACCTTCACGTGTACATAAATAACATCGAAAATGGGTTAGTAACGAAGAAGTTATGAAGGTTAGAAGTTAGGACGAAAATGTCCCAAGGTTGGAATGGAATCAGCCGAAAGGGCTACTGTCAAGCCGGTACCGCGATGCGGTGGGTAGATAACCACATCGTAGCGAGAGCTCGTCGTAAGAGAAATGACAATGTACTTTTCCCTGCGGCGTGATGTATGGGCACCACGACGCGGTGGGCAAAGTAGGATGTCATTGAGGAAGAGAACAACAACATGGCAAGCAGAATGCCACTGCGCGGCAACTAAGTGACTGCCTTCGATCTCGGGTCAAAAGGTCACTGCGGCATGGTGAACAGGATTCCGCGACACAGTGTCGTGTAGATTAAACCCCTGATCAGCCTCATTTTCGCTAAAACACTCATCATTCCTTAGAGGAGGGAGCTCCGGCGATTTGGAGGATGAAGGTGGGTCAAGTGGCGGTCCAAGGTGCTAGAAACAAGGAATGAACATCAAAAGCTTATGAGGTAATCGTCTCTTTCATCCTTAAGCTCTTAGGGCTTTAATGGGGATTTATAGAAGTGAATTAGATATTAATGATTACCCTTAAGAAGCTTGTTAATTGATGTCATTAGTAGTGTCTGGAAGCTTTGAAGAATCTTTATGTGTGATTTTAATGGTGAAATCTATATGTGTGTGTGTAACATCCCGACTCCCAGGTATGAGATTTATGGCTTAAAAGGAAAATTCCCATTTGGAACTCGTCGAGTTGATGGCCTCAACTCGACGTGTTGGAAGCTCTTGGGCCGCGCATATTTTTGGACCAACTCAACGAGTTGTTGAGGAAAACTCGACGAGTTGGTGGCTGATTGTGAAACCCTAATTTTTAGGGTGTTGCACCCAATTTAAAGGCCTTATGGCCTTTGGATGGCCTCTTTATCCACCCCTCTGTCCAGAGAAACCCTAATTCGCGCATTCTCTCCCTTTTGTGTGTGTGTGTGTGTAAGCTTGAAGAGTGAATTTTTGGTGATCTTCTGAAGGAGCTTGGAGTTTGAAGAGGTTTAATTGAGAGGAAGGCTGTAGATCTGGAATCTTCTCTGTTGTTGCAACCATTTTGAGGTATAAAGTCGATACCTTGGTCATTTATTGCTTAGATCTTCCCCTTGGAAGTTTATTGTCATTTTTGGCTCATATTGGAGTCATTCTTGGGTTTGGCCATTTCTTGAAGTTGCCACTTCAGATTTGGATGCTTTGTGGCCTCTTTGGGCTTAAAGCTTCAAGCTTTATCATGTTATAGGCCCCCCTTTATGCTTTAGGCCCTTGTTAAGCCTTCTTTGAGTGTTTTAGCCTCTTTGTGTTATGCATGGACGTAAAGTTAGCAACTTTACTTGGCTTTCCAGCTCTTGGGTTCCAGATCTGCATTCTTGAGCATTGGAAGTAGGGATGAAAGTGGGTCCAAACCCGAACCGGATAGAACCGGACCCGAAAAACCCGGAACCAGTTAACGAGATTTTGTAGAACCGGAAACCGGACCGGTATATAGGAACTGGTTCCGGTTCGGTTCCGGGTATGGTACCAGGTAAAGTGGGTCTAGAACCGAAAAACCCGGAAACATCAAAGTGGGTAGGTTGGAACCGGATAAAGTGGGTTTAGAACCGGAAAACCCGGAAAAACCAGAATTTTTTGGTAATTACTTACTACTCAGTGGGTTGAACTTTGAAAATTTTCATATTGATATCCTAACTTTGGGGGACTTTAACTCATTGAATATGAAACCAAAATTGACAAAATTATAGTTTAAAATCATGTACAAACTCTAAACTACACTCTGGAAAAAACCGCATGTCAATCCGACTTTAAACGAATGAGATATGCATGTGTTAACATTTTCACAAAATATAAAGTACAAAAACAAATAGCTGAAAAGTTGAAAATTTTCAGTTTTGAACTCCCAACTTCGGGGGACTATAAATCATTGAATATTAAACCAAAAATGACAAAAATATAGTCTAAAATCATGTACAAACTCTAAAATACAAGTTGGAAAAAACCACATCTCAATCCAACTTCAAACGAATTAGATATGCGTGTTTTAAAACTTTCACAGAATACAAAAAAACTAAAAAACTAAAAACTTTCAGCTTTGATATCTAGACTTTGAGGGACTGTAAGTCAATGAATATAAAACTAAAAATGGCAAATTTATAGTCTAAAATCATGTACAAACTCTAAACTACACGTTGGAAAAAACCACATGTTAATCAGAGTTGAAACGAATGAGATATGCATCTTTTAAACGTTTCACAAAAAACCGGTTCCGGCCCTAAAAGTGGTTCTGGTTCCTAACACCGGTTCCGGTTTTTAGACCCGGTTTACCCGGACCCGATGGAACCAAACCCGGATTACCCGGAACCCGGATAAAGCCAATTTTTAAACCCGGAACCGGAACCGGTTCTATATATTTCGGTTCTAACGGTTCCGGTTCTGGTCTGATTCCGATTCTAGTCCGGTTTTCCGGTTCTAAATCTCATCCCTAGTTGGAAGGGACGAAAAAGGACTGAATGAGTTGAGTTGGGAAAACTCAACGAGTTGTCCTGACAACTCAGCAAGTTCGCTCGAGTTTTCCCGCTATTCTGGATACTGTAGGAACTCGACAAGTTGTCTTGATAACTCGACGAGTTGGCTCGGGTTTTCCTCATTTCTCTAAGTACTAAAGGAACTCGACGAGTTGGTAGGTGCAGGCGACGAGTTGGGTCAACATGGACTGTTGACCTTGACTTTGACCATGGTTGTCCAAGTTTGACTTTGAGGGAATTTTGGGTATTTAAGGTTTTGATGGGTTGGTCATGCTGGTTGTAGGCTTTGAGTCGGGAGCTGGGATTCGAAGTTAGATCTTATCAGTTCAGTTGATTGTGAGGTGAGTGTTCCTCACTATACTTGTTGGGTCGAAGGCACCAAGGTCGGCCCTTTTGATTGTTATCCCGATTATTGCATGTGTGAGTATTGTAGTGATCTGTTAGATCTGTATCCTGATAATAAGATGATGCTATACTTAGTGATCTGTAAGATCTGTCTATTTGCATGATTGTCTGGTTATATGTGTAATTGTTATGTATATGTCGACATGTTATGTGTGGGTGGGTTGAGGCGGACCTGCTTTGTGTTGAAGGCCAACAGACCCAGGGCGTCCCGGATAGACTGAAGGCCAGTGGGGCGTACAAATCAGGCCGAAGGCCTAGAGAACGTTCCAGATAGGCTGAAGGCCCAAGGTGGCGTACCAGTCATGTTGTAGGTTCTGTGAGCATACCAGATAGACTGTAGGCTGGTCGGGGCGTTCCAGTCAGGTTGAAGGCTCTGAATGCATGATTTTTGTGATATTATTCTGGTTTTGGTATTATGATTGGTATTTTGGGGGAAACTCATTAAGCTTCGGGCTTACACTTTTGGATTATGTTTCAGGTACTTCTGAGGATCGCGGGAAGGCGAAGGCGTGATCGTGCACCTCCTCATATTTGTTTTATGATTTCTGGGATTTCTCTCATGTTGAACTATTTTGAAAACAATTTGTAATGAATGATGGTTTTTAGATTTATTTAAAAGTTTTAAAATTTTCAAAATTTTATGGATGTTACAGTGTGAAGTTAGGGTTTGAAACCCTAAACTAGTAGTTATGTTAGTTCATGCATCAGATGTTATATTATGATGAATTAAGTATTATGGGATGTTTAGTTCATTGATTGGGTTGAATTCGGGAGTAGAGAATGAAATGTATGTATATTTGTATGTGAGAGTCATTTCTCGAAGCATGACAAAAAGAAAGAAAATAGATGATTATATGCATTATAATCCTATGTAAGATTATGTACTTGTGATTATACATTTAAGATCATGTATTTGAGCATGTATAACGCCCACGTTTCCTGCTAGATTAGTCATAGTCTTGTAATCACTTTGCTCAACTATTTTAACCTTTAATAATTGTGACAACCCGAAATTTCTATCTTGTAAAGCCATTCCATTCAATCAAAGTCAGACTTGTATATGTTACCTTTTAGCCGTGCTAAGGGTTATTTTGTGAGTTTTTAAGCCTCGTACACTTAGGACTTGATGCTAGGATGTGTGAGTAAGGAATCTATGACTTTGTAATTGATCCAAGAACATTCATCAAGGGTGTTCACGGCCCAAACTAGAGTTTACGATCGTAAACTCTTGGTGGCCGTGAACCCCTCATCATAAGTATAGATTTCCTTCATTAGTTCCTCATTTCTCACTTCTTTCATCAAGAACACTCAAACTCTCTCAAGTATCATCAAGAGAATCCATCCTCTCTCTTCAAAAACGTAAGTAATTCATCCATTTTTAGTAGTTAATCTTCTTGATCATATGAAACCTATGAATCACATCCTTGAATTCATCACTTTTCCTTCAAGATCTTCAAATTTTCATCTTTTCACCAAGAACACCAAGAACACACACATGCTCTTGGAGCCGTAAACACCTTCAAGACTTCCATTTAGTAAGTATCCTTTCCATATTCTTATTATCCATTAGGAGCTCTTGAATCCCCATGAAACAAACACCTTTTAAGCATCATATAAGCATCATCTTCAAGAGTTCACGACCGTAAACCCTTCATATGGCCGTGAACCCTTCAAGTGATCTTGTTAGGGCCGTAAACCATCCTTAGTTCATGCCTTGGCCGTAAACACTTAAGCATCTTTGGCCGTAAACTCTTTCTTTGGCCGTAAAGACACTTGGTGTGGCCGTGAACTCCCTTAAATCAATCATGTGTGATTGATACACTCCATTGTGAGTGATTCCTAGTCCCTAGGGGTGTTTCCAATACATGATTAGTTGTTATACACTAATTGTATGCCTATATATGTGATTATATGTCTAATAGGATCAATTTGTGCTTTGGGACTCCTTTTGTGATCTCAAGCATCCTATATCTATCTTCCATTCGAGTCACTCACTACAGGTAAGTTCATACCCCTAACTTATCTTTTAAATGATTTTAAATGCTTTTATGGGGGGGGGGGGGAATACAAGTAGAAAACATTATAGTTATAGTATCAATCACATGTGATTTATAACTATCAAACAAGTGAATTTCTTATACTTCAAAACTGTGTTATCAAACAAACTATTTCAAAACATTTTATAATCTGACATCAAGTCATCTATAACCATTCAAATGGTTAAAACTCTTTTATATGCTAAACTCTTTATCAAACTCTTTTAAACTTATATATTGTCAAAATCATGTCTACTTAGATATAGTTATATAGATAAGGTTGAAAGGGCTTAGGACTGATAACTCGCTTTATTTCTTGTTCCTTGTTTGGTTGTGGACTTAGGGTATCGGTTGTTTGTCCGAGTGTCGTTTAAGTCTTAGTTATATATTATGTATATGTATGTAGATATAAAAGTACTTACAATCAATTCAACACCTTTGGGTAGCAAAGGTGTACAAACATGAACAGTCATTCAATTACAGAGCTTACTAGTAAACTATAATAGGTATAGTTTAGGAGAATAATACTTACTATTTCTAGAACAATGAAACTTACAAGAGCCAGTTCATACATGAGTCAGTTCAAACATACAAAAACAAAAACAGAAAGAAACATACAATAACAAGAACATAAAGGAACATACGATAACAAGAACAGAAAGGAACATACAATAACAAGAAACAGAAAGGAACATACATCCTTTTACAAGAACAAAATAACATTTATGTGTAACTACTTCACGGCTTAGCAATATACTTGTTAGGTCGCGTTTTGTAATCAGAGTCTCCTGGAGGGAGAGCGGGCATTGTGTGTATAGATCTATACGGGACTGACAAGCCCGCATCCCGACTGTTCGCTACAGTTTGGCCGGCAAGGCCAAGGGGTGACAAATGTCACATCAGTTTCGACGCCAGTAGGTCGTCGTGTTAAACACTTGTCAATCAGTATGGTTATAACCACATCACATTTTAACCTTAATTAAACAAATTGGTTTTAAGGTAGTTAGTGTTGCAGTAGTTACTTATTACAACATTACTGTACACTGTCATTTTCCCATTACATTCATATAGTGATCTTCTCACATAAAAGGTAATGTAAACTATTTTCTAGTAATAATAGTCATATATTTGGGAAAACACTCACTTTTACAAAAGAACAAACATACAGAACAGTCGGGTCTTGGTAGAAGACTACTCTCCATTTTACTAGAAAATATAGGATTTTCTAGGAAGTACACAAACTTTACATCAAACATTTACAAACTTTACATCAAACACTTACAAACATTTTCTTCAAACTTATACAAACATTGACACTAAAATACTTATGAACTCAACAGCTTTAATGTTGATCTACTCTTTCAAAATAACTTGTATTCTCAGGTCACCAATAGACAAGTTCACTGGACCAGGTTTTGAGAAGACAGAGCGTGTTCAAGACTCGTCTTTTATTTTGATATATATTTTTGGTGTCTTACAAATACATTAAGAACACACTTGTATTAAATTATATTATTAATGCAATGGATGATGTTGTTGCTTGTTTACTATTGTGCATTGTTATGATACTGTACATGACGTCCTCCGCCCCCGAATGTTTCCGCCGTTTTGGTTTGGGGGTGTGACAGATTGGTATAAGAACTTTGTTTATAGTGAATTGAGTATATCAACCCATAAAAGATATACAACTATAAACACATCGGGATTAAAATACTCTGACCAAGAGTTTATACTTTTTAAGTAATAAAATATTTAACTAAAGTATACATACAAGCATTCATACTAGGACCAGTGTCATACTAGAACAGAACAAAAGTATTACGGTTGTTGGACAACACAAGTAGGCTTGGGGACATATAATCAGATCTGGGAGTGATATAGCCTGATCAACTATATCTTTCCGAGATGTGATTAGCATGTGCCTAGGAATGGTTGTGGTGTTGCAACAAGTCTAAAAATTACCAACACTACTACAATGAAAACTTTAGAACATAACATAAACTTAAAATACTATAGGAGTATTTTGTGTTACTATAATTACTTATGTGCAAACTAAAAGGTCTTTACTAGTATGTCAATAGTTGCTGAGTGGATACGCTAAGGTTATATGTGACTAAGGTGTCATAGACTTAGAATCTGTGATCTTTGCTTTATTTCCTGTTCCTTGTTTAGTTGTGGACTTAGAGTTAGGGTCACTTATTCGAAGGTCTATTCTATCTTGGTTACATATGACTGATATGCACTACGCAAATATTGGAGTAACTAGTAAGGATCATCTTATAATTATCTATAGTAGTGCGTCAATTAACTATCTCTTTTACCGCTATTCTCGCATAGATATCATGGCGGGATTTCATCCTCATGGAGATCCGTACTTCCCTAACCAAGGAAATGGTGGATGGCTTGATGCAGATCCAGAAGAGAATCATGCAATTCCTTTGGATGATGACTTCGCAGAAAACTTCCCGGAGGATTCTGACTCCGAGCCGGAAGTCAATGATCTACCCTTGGTAGCTCCAATCTCAAATCCTAACCCTCGTCCGGCTTTTCAAGGCCCGACGCCTTCATGGGCTGAGAACTTGGGTCGGTGGAGCCATGAGCAGGGTCAACCCTTACCCTACAACGGAGACTGAAGCTTCTACAATCTGAGTGAGGGAGGCTCAGCAAACAGAATTCTTCCCATCTTAGTTCGTCGAGTGGCTCGGAATGTTGAGCTAGGGACGTCAACCATTCAACAAACCATGGAGCTAGATGCGGATACAAACGCCAATACGGATAATATTCACAATCTTGAGGTTGCTCATGGGAGAGCTATGAGAGACAATGAGGCCCTGCAGCAAGAGCTAGCTGTAACCCGAGCTGAAGTCATAGAACTCCGAGCACGCCAGACAGTGTATGAACGACACCTTCTTGATGTGGAGCGTCAGCTGTCCGGATTAAGGGTTCATCCGAGGGGTGCCCGACGCCAGTAGGAGATGCTCTACTCATCCTTTCTTTTGTTTTAAGGAATAGCCTTCCTATCTATGCTCTAAGTAGCATTTTTCCCTGTAAATTCCTGTTTATCTTAAGACCTTGAACTTTCAATCTGTTAGGTCTTAATACTGTCAAAACTTTCTTATTCTGGTTTGATGTAAGACCTACTCCTAGGTCATTTTCCTGAACTTATTACATCTTTAATACCAGTAATATTGACTAACATCAATAAATCGAATCAAGAAATCTCAATCGAGAGTGATTATTTCTCAAAAATTCATAGGTCTATTTTATGTAGACTCTATTATGGGCTACTTTCAAATCTTTTCGAAAGTTGGAACATGATATCCTCCAACCAAAGATAACTTAGTTCAAATGACACCCACCTTGTGACAAATGACCATTGTAGGAACTTCCTTCTACACCTTACCAGGACTGCATCATAGGGATGTAGGTCAAATCATCGAGGACAGTACAACAAAACGAAAAAGTTACGTTCATATAAATGATTAGGATACATCTAGAGCAAACCATAAACACTCACGAACTCATTCCTTATCATGTAACATAATCATGCCTCCGAAGAAACATAATCAACCCACTGGCAAAACACCAATCCTTCAGGTGAATACGACTACTTTTCAAGCTATGGTCACAGCTGCCGTTACAACTGTCATGACTCACCTTAACGCTAACAATGCAAATGGTAGTGGAGTTGTTATCAACGATCCCAATCCAGGTGATAACCAAGTACAACAACGAGTGCCTACTCGCAACGACACTCCGAACCTCCAAATGAAGAACAAGAAACAGATGTTCTGGGATAAGAAGAAGGGCAAATCACCTCAAAAGTTAGCCAAGAGACAACAATCAGTGGCAGCCTTTGCAACCACGACATCTGTTACTCCCACTGCCGTTTCTACTAGTATCCCGGTTACCCCTACCCCAGCAAGGCAGTATGCTGGAAATCTACCCAAGTGCAAAAAGTGCAGCTTCCATCACCTGGGAGTCTGCCGAGTGATTCATTACAAGAACTGCAACAGGAACAGGCACACTACCCGTTTCTGCAGAGTCCCGATCCGACACATTACTTCGACCACCAATGTTGGAATCAGTCCAATATGCCACCTTTGTGGTGAAATAGGACATTTCAAAAGGGACTGTCCAACCGAGAAGAATAGCGAGTGATCAGGAGGAGTTTGACCCCAGAATTTGGGGAAACATCAAAGAACCCTGCTATAATTTTTGGTACGCTTCCATACCCCATTAATTAATTATACATGACTGGTGTACACCAAACGGTTATAGAGAGACCTAGTAGGAGTCACTTCTTGAAAGTTCATTGTTTCAAATTATCAGAACCCTCGTTTATTTGTGATTGTTAATTCTTGATAAAATAGGGTTCGTAGTATTCATACCAAGGTTAGTTCATAGTCCTAGTCATGATTTCTGCTTCCAATTAACATAATATCTGATTCATCAAGAAGTCCCGACATCATCATCCGACGTGGTTTGGCTTGGTCCTTACCAGGAAAAATTTCTATTCTGTGTAAAAAGAACTCTTCCCTTAATTCAACCGTCAGATGAAAATTTTCCAATCCATAACGCCAGCCCTTATATCACCTCTCACTTCATAACTTCAGAAGTACCCGTGCGAGGGGTACCGCTCCTTTCTAGCCTACCCAGTAGTTAATAGCCTTAAAGCGAAAAACACTGATAAGTCTCAGAAGTCAGTAAACACCCGAAGTATACCCAATAGATCTCCGAGGAAGACTACATGTACCGCATGCCAAGTTTAAGAATAGAGACTAAGAACTCATTAGGTTAATCAATCACTGCTAAGTGTATACGCAAGAGTGGTATATAATTTAGACTTAACGAGATTTAGGATGTGTGATTCCGCCCTATCTCCTGTTACTTGTCTGGTTGTGGACTTGGGGCAGAGCCAACCATCCGAATGTTTTGTCAATCTAAATTATATACGACTTGTATACACGAGGTGATGGAGGATGACCTAAGTATAAGTCTTATCATGAACTTCATAGAAAAAGCCCGCAGGCTCACTACAAACCACCGGAGATACCTAAGAGGAAGTTGTGGCAGATTACAAAGAGATTCATAATCAAGTTAACCAAGGCAACAGGTGGACTTGATTGCCATTTTTGGGTGATCGTCGTCAGATTTTCCAAATCCGCACCCTTCCTACAATTTTAAGGAATCAGGCAGAATAGAGAAGTTAACTAGGACGTGTGCCCGAGAAATTAGTTAGACTGCACGGTGTTCCAATATCTGTTATCTCCGTATGAGATAGTAGAATCATCTCCCAGTTCAGGCAGTCACTTCATAAATTTTTGGAAACTAGGCCAGTCATGATAGATAGCCTACCATCCTTAAACCAACAGAAAGAATGAGAGAACGATTCAATCATTAGAAGTTGCGCGGAGATAAGATGTGATAGACTTTGGAAGAACAAGAATACCCAATTATCAACTAGTCGAGTCCTTGACCATGCTAGCACTTAAAGTTGCTCCATTCGAAGCCCACTTTGGTCGTAAGTACAGATCCTCTCTGCACTGGATTAAAGTAGGCGACACGCAACTAGCTAAATTTCCAGACGGTATCTTCGCTGGTCCGAAATTCATCCGAGAAACTACCGAGAAGAGTGTACAAATCGAGGAGCGACGTGAAGCTCCGAGGGTCAGGAAAAAAAGCTAACGCCTTCGATAAGAGAAAACCCTTGGAAATTCCAGGTTGGTGACCTCGTCAGGTGAAGGTCTCATCCAGAAGGGCATAATACGCTTCGGAAAGCGTGGAATACTAAATCCAAGGTACGTAAGATCATTTGAGATTTTTACTAGAGTTGATCCAGTAGCTTATAGACCCCGACTACTTCGGAAATCCAATAGCATACACCCTACTTTCCATGTCTCTAACTTAAAAACTGGTCGTCCGACGAGACTTTTGTTATCCCACTCGCTTTGATCGAGGTAAGCGAGAACCTCAACTTTGTGGATGAATCCGTAGAAACCCTAGGCAGCGTAGTCGTTAGGACTAATCGGAACCCTATCTCGATAGTGAAAGTCCGCTTAAAATGCATAGCGAGGACCTGAATTCACTTAGGAGCACGAGGATCAAATGAAACTGAACTATCCTCATCTTTTCCCTTAGTTTATCCTATAATTGCTTAAAATCTAATTTCGGGACGAAATTTTCTTTAACGGGGATGATGTGACAACCCGAAATTTCTATCTTGTAAAGCCATTCCATTCAATCAAAGTCAGACTTGTATCTGTTACCTTTTAGCCGTGCTAAGGGTTATTCTGTGAGTTTTTAAGCCTCGTACACTTAGGACTTGATGCTAGGATGTGTGAGTAACAAATCTATGACTTTGTAATTGAGCCAAGAACATTCATCAAGGGTGTTCACGGCCCAACCTAGAGTTTACGACCGTAAACTCTTGGTAGCCGTGAACCCCTCATCATAAGTATAGATTTCCTTCATTAGTTCCTCACTTCTCACTTCTTTCATCAAGAAAACTCAAACTCTCTCAAGTATGATCAAGGGAATCCATCCTTTCTCTTAAAAAACGTAAGTAATTCATCCATTTTTAGTAGTTAATCTTCTTGATCATATGAAACCTATGAATCACATCCTTGAATTCATCACTTTTCCTTCAAGATCTTCAAATCTTCATCTTTTCACCAAGAACACCAAGAACACACACTTGATCTTGGAGCCGTAAACACCTTCAAGACTTCCATTTAGTAAGTATCCTTTCCATATTCTTATTATCCATTAGGAGCTCTTGAATCCCCATGAAACAAACACCTTTTAAGCATCATATAAACATCATCTTCAAGAGTTCACGACCGTAAACCCTTCATATGGCCGTGAACCCTTCAAGTGATCTTGTTAGGGCCGTAAACCATCCTTAGTTCATGCCTTGGCCGTAAACACTTAAGCATTTTTGACCGTAAACTCTTTCTTTGGCCGTAAAGACACTTGGTGTGGCCGTGAACTCCCTTAAATCAATCATGTGTGATTGATACACTCCATTGTGAGTGATTCCTAGTCCCTAGGGGTGTTTCCAATACATGATTAGTTGTTATACACTAATTGTATGCCTATATATGTGATTATATGTCTAATAGGATCAATTTGTGCTTCGAGACTCCTTTTGTGATCTCAAGCATCCTATATCTATCTTCCATTCGAGTCACTCACTACAGGTGAGTTCATACCCCTAACTTATCTTTTAAATGATTTTAAATGCTTTTATGGGGGGAATACAAGTAGAAAACATTATAGTTATAGTATCAATCACATGTGATTTATAACTATCAAACAAGTGGATTTCTTATACTTCAAAACTGTGTTATCAAACAAACTATTTCAAAACATTTTATAAACTGACATCAAGTCATCTATAACCATTCAAATGGTTAAAACTCTTTTATATGCTAAAATCTTTATCAAACTCTTTTAAACTTATATATTATCAAAATCATGTCTACTTAGATATAGTTATATAAATAAGGTTGAAAGGGCTTAGGACTGATAACTCACTTTATTTCTTGTTCCTTGTTTGGTTGTGGACTTAGGGTATCGGTTGTTTGTCCGAGTGTCGTTTAAGTCTTAGTTATATATTATGTATATGTATGTAGATATAAAAGTACTTACAATCAGTTCAACACCTTTGGGTAACAAAGGTGTACAAACATGAACAGTCATTCAATTACAGAGCTTACTAGTAAACTATAATAGGTATAGTTTAGGAGAATAATACTTACTATTTCTAGAACAATGAAACTTACAAGAGCCATTTCATACATGAGTCAGTTCAAACATACAAAAACAAAAACAGAAAGAAACATATAATAACAAGAACAGAAAGGAACATACGATAACAAGAACAGAAAGGAACATACAATAACAAGAAACAGAAAGGAACATACATCCTTTTACAAGAACAAAATAACATTTATGTGTAACTACTTCACGGCTTAGCAATATACTTGTTAGGTCGCGTTTTGTAATCAGAGTCTCCTGGAGGGAGAGCGGGCATTGTGTGTATAGATCTATACGGGACTGACAAGCCCGCATCCCGACTGTTCGCTAAAGTTTGGCCGGAAAGGCCAAGGGGTGACAAATGTCACATCAGTTTCGACGCTAGTAGGTCGTCGTGTTAGACACTTGTCAATCAGTATGGTTATAACCACATCACATTTTAACCTTAATTAAACAAATTGGTTTTAAGGTAGTTAGTGTTGCAGTAGTTACTTATTACAACATTACTGTACACTGTCATTTTCCCATTACATTCATATAGTGATCTTCTCACATAAAAGGTAATGTAAACTATTTTCTAGTAATAATAGTCATATATTTGGGAAAACACTCACTTTTACAAAAGAACAAACATACAGAACAGTCAGGTCTTGGTAGAAGACTACTCTCCATTTTAGTAGAAAATATAGGATTTTCTAGGAAGTACACAAACTTTACATCAAACATTTACAAACTTTACATCAAACATTTACAAACTTTACATCAAACACTTACAAACATTTTCTTCAAACTTATACAAACATTGACACTAAAATACTTATGAACTCACCAGCTTTAATGTTGATCTACTCTTTCAAAATAACTTGTATTCTCAGGTCACCAATAGACAAGTTCACTGGACCAGGTTTTGAGAAGACGGAGTGTGTTCAAGACTCGTCTTTTATTTTGATATATATTTTTGGTGTCTTAAAAATACATTAAAACACACTTGTATTAAATTATATTATTAATGCAATGGATGATGTTGTTGCTTGTTTACTATTGTGCATTGTTATGATACTGTACATGACGTCCTCCGGCCCCGAACGTTTCCGCCGTTCTGGTTTTGGGGTGTGACATGAATGAATAAGAAATGATTATTTATATATTTATATGCTTATGTGTTTTATATGATATTATGTGTAAGTTATATAAGTATTTAATAATAAAATAAATAAGATTAAAATATGCGTCGAAGATAAAAGATTATTTAGGACAAATAATCCTAACCTAGTTATATTTAATGTAACACAAATTCAGGAGATATAAGGAGCGTTCAAAAATCCGACTTCATATGCAAAAGTTATGCTTTTTCGAAGTTTCGCGATTAAACCGGTACGACTCTACGTATCGTTAAAAGTAAAGTTATATAAATTACTTTTTAGCCTAAGTGATCTTAATGAAAGTTGTAGTAGTCGTTAAACCGAGAGCATGCATATAGAGAACGTCTAAATTTGACTTCATAAGAGGAAGTTATGATTTTTCTAAGATTCGACGTAGTAGTATACAACTCAAAAATCAAATTTTTGATTGGTTGATTTTTATCCAAAACGATCTTAATGAGAGTTGAAGATCTCGTTAATAGGAGTCCAACGATAGAAATTCTGTCAAAAACGAACACCGGATGAGAGAGTAATGCATTTTATACAGACTTTAATAGTCTAAGTCTGTGTGAAAAATATAAAGTCAAAATTAGCCGACAGAGTCTAAACGAAAGTTATAGATCTTGTCGAGAGCTTTATGTAGATATAAAGAATGTCAAAAACAGAGCACGTATGAGGAAGATACATAATTTTGAAAATCTAACAAACGGTACGCGCGGGCGTCAAGAGCGCGGCGTGCACGACAAGACCACACAACCTCACCCATTTTGCACCACATATCAAGCCAAAATTCTACCACGTCATCATTTTCTAAACATAGGTGCGGCGTGTCTCCATGGTGCGCAGTGCGCTTAGCTCTAAACCTCCCTATAAATAGCAGCTCATTTATTCCTTTGTCCTCACACCATTTTAGTCGATTTTGCTCTGAAATATTTGATATTTAGCCATAGAATTCTCTAATTTTTGGGTGTCTATCTAGGATCTAGAGGATCTAAATAGTAGCCTTGAAGTAAAAGATCCCAAGTCAATATTTTGCCTGCTTAGTTCCCGATTTTCATCAAGAACCCCTGTAAGTTAAGCTACACTTAGTTTATGTCAAGTGTAACTTTTAATTATAGTCATAATTGTTATTATGAACCTATAATTAAGATTTATCAATGATTTCAAGTCGTTATACTGATTCATCTACTTATGGGAGTAATGTCTACGATGGATTTAGTGAGGTGTTTAAAGTGGGATTTTCCAAACAATATGCTCTATATACCCAATGGACCCTACCTCCGATATGATCCTACTTGGTTATTCATTAATGGAACTCTTAGTATTCATTAGGATGATTGAGGAATCTAAACCCGTAGCATACTAACCATGAAACTAGACTAAAACTTAGTACTATATGCATCTAGGTCTTTTGGAAAAGGTGTAAGGCGAAGCTCTTCCCAACTCACCAATCACCAGACACTCTGTCGGGTGAGTGCATAGTTATTATCGAGAACATAATCTTAATTTAAAAAGTATTAATACTATTAAGTAATATTAAATGTTTACATGTATTATCTGTGTTATGTGTTATTTGTATAAATAGGATAAACAGATTAGAAACTATATTAGGAATCGATTGACTTTAGTTATGAGTCTTGCCTTAAGTTTAAGAATATGACTTGTAAAGGTTGCTTAGTTCAAATTAAGCTTGATATCGACTAGGTCTCATAGTTGGGGTAGAATGTGAGATCATAACGGAGTGAAGTCCTCCTCTTTATTGGACGATTATAAATGGTGGGTCTAGATCAGACAACTGGAAAGTATGTCTGGGTCATTTACCAGAGTAGATGACAACTCTTGACTATTATAGGCGCTCTAGTGAATTACGTTGCTAGCATGGACTTATAACCCATTGACATAGATAAAATAGGATACCATATTTATCAAATCTCTGAACATTGGTTGCCTTTATATGACTTACACTGGCCAAGGAATCCCCTAGCAGTGTAGTCAAACAGTTGCTCAAGCGATTTATCAGGTTGGGTGATTCCTCCAGATAATCATTGTAACGCCTGCAGATCCGGACTAGTCAATTTAGAGATGATGAGCATCAAAAATGAGTTTTTGATGGAAGATTATTTAGAAGGATTAATCTTAACCAAGTTGTATTATATGTTACAAGGGTTCCGTACATATAAAGAACGCCGAAATCCGAGTTATAACGAAGAAGTTATGGCCCGTCGAAGTTTTACGGCAAAACCGGCACGACACCGGGAGACGTAAATAGTGAATTTACGGTAGAATACTTTTTAGCCTTAGTGATCTAAACAAAATTTGTAATATACGTTAAACCGAGAACATACAAAAAAAGAACGCCCAAATCTGACTTCGTATGAGGAAGTTATGAATTTTCTAAGTTTGACATAGCAGTGCACGGCCCGAAACTCGAATTTTAGTTCGAGCGGTTTTTGGCCTACGCGACCTAAATGAGAGTTGAAGATCTCATTAATAGGAACTCAACGGTAAAAAGACAGACGAAAATGGAGTCCGTATGTAGAAGTTATGAATTTTACGCGGACATTTAACAGTATAATCTCCTCCTACTGTTAAATTTAAGATCGGTCGAGAATTAGCCGACGGAGTCTAACTGAAAGTTTTAGATCTTGTTTTTACCTACGCGTGGATATAAAGAGTGTCGAGAGTAGAGCTCGTATGTTAAAGATATGGACGAAACTTGGTCCCTACTCTTCGAGCACGATAAATTCGATACAGTTTTGTAAATCTGAGATAGAATGAGAATTAGCTGACGGCGTTTAAATGAAAGTTGTAGTACTCGTAAATACCAACGCGTGTATATAAAGAACGTCAAAAATGGAGTTCGTATGAACGAGTTACAAATTATAATAGCATATTTACATATTAAAATAAAGTATAAATCATATATACGTACACATATATATACAAATGTATATATCATTAGAAAGGTATCGACGATGCGGTTATTATAAGACTAGTGTTGAGTACTTTCGACATTAGTTTAGTACAAATATCGTTAAATATATTTAAAATAGTATTATGAAGGGATGTTTAGTCGTTTATATAACTATAAGGTCATTAAGTAATTATGGAGGGTAGTTTTGTAAATTCAATTACTATAAATAAGAGGCTTGGGCTCTCATATTTCTTGCACCATTCTCTTGATTCAAGAGTCTTTCTCTTCTTATCCCCCGAGCATTTCGGTCCCTCGTGATTCGACTTCTCTTTCTGTAGTTTTAGTATAGTAAGGTGAGCGCTGAAGCGCTGCACGAATATTTCTTAGAAAGATTCAGCGACGAAGTTCTGCCCCTGCAGAGCCCGACTCCTAGCTAAAACCCCCTTGTAAGTAAGTTATGCTTACCCTATTTTAATATAGCTTATATTTAAAATTAGTATTGTTATTATGAACTTATAATAAATATTTGAGCTATTAATATGACTTATATAAGTGTCGTTATAATATCTTTTTAACTACTCGCGGTACGGGGGATCTGGTTTAAAGGGCCGCATAGGGTTGTTGGATTTCAGAAGTGCTATATGCCAAAATGGTCCTGCCCTCCGGTGTTTTATGTTTGGCCCTTGTCTGTACATAGTGGTTGGAAAGTATTGTTTAAACGCTTATATAATAATAATAATAATAATAATAATAATAATAAGACTAATAATTAGTCACAGTAAATATTAGACTAAAATCTAGTGGTAATAATACTAGGTTTCGTCGAAGGAAATTATTTTAAAGTAAACGAAGCGCTGTCCGAGTACCGAGTCACCACCTTATCAGGTGAGTGCATAGTCCCTTTCATGAACATGATTTTAATACAAGTATTGATTGAAGTATTAATTATATGTTTATGTGCAAGTTAATTGAAGTTGCCTGAAATACGTGTTAAAGAACATACCTGATTATATATGATGATTTAGGATAAAGAGTAAACCTAAATTAATTATGAGGAATATTGGGTAGTATTTTCTTACGAGTATGAGTGAGTTATACTTAGAGAATAGAACTTTAGTATATGTCATTGATCCGGGAGCATGGATTAGACATAGTCATTGTCCCTAGTCCGAGAGTATGGATTGGACATAATCAACTGTCATTAATCCGGGAGTATGGATTAAGACCTAGTCAGTTGTCCTTAGTCCGGGAGTATGGATTAAGACATAGTCAGTTGTCCTTAGTCCGGGAGTATGGATTAAGACACAGTCAGTCGTCCTCAGTCCGAGAGTATGGATAAAACATAGTCATTCGTCGTTAATCCGGGAGAATGGATTTACACATAGACACTTGTCCCTAATCCGAGAGTATGGAATGGGCACAATTATTGATCCAAGAGCATGAATTAGATCCGAGAGTATGGGTTAAGTAAGAGGTAAAATTTAAGGTCCGAGAGTATGGATAATCTCGTTGTAAGGATTAACGGGGTGGGGTAAGAGTTGCTTATATATATATATATATATATATATATATATATATATATATATATATATTATGAAATTGTATATTTTGTGAGTTCTAAATTATATATATATGATATAACATTGTGGGATTGAAATCCCTATGTACTCACCAGATTTCCCAACCAGACCCACTCAAGCTTATTTGTATCACATGTGTCGATACGAAGTTACATCACACTGAGAGATTAAAGAGATGTAGATCACTAGTGTAAATGAATGTAAGTTATGCTTATGCTTATGTTTCTGTATTGACGATGACATCCCAAATGTTTTAAAATGAATAAAAATACATTTCTTCGGAAATGCTTTGATAACGTATTTATCATGTTTTACTGGGAACAAATTTCGCAACATTTTTACTAAAAGAGGTACTCTGATTTTTATAAAGCATAAACAAAATCGGTATTTTCTGGCCGTGAAAATGGGGATGTCACAATCATGCTTTAGAATATGTGAGGATCGGTTGGGTTTGGTAGTTGGTCTTAAGTCAGAATTTATATATATTATCTGACAACGTTGTTTGCAGGAATGATATTATTTATTATCATTAAATTATTATGGGCTTGAAAACCCTATGCATCTTACCAGGTTTTCCCAAACATGAACCACTCATTTTTATACATCACAGGTAGTGGAACCAAGGCTGCTCTAATCTAGTTAGGATGTTGATTGGAATAAATGGATGTGCCTGTAATAAGTAGTTTCAGGACCTTTTATATTTTACGTTGTAATGTATGTTTGGATATGAACGAATGACATCCTCAAGGTTTTAATAAAATAACTTTCATCATCTTAAAAATGTTTTATTTACATGGGAATTTCCGCATCTCAATTTATAGAGCGTAAAGAAAAACGTTTTAATTGGTGTTGACAAATGGGGGGATGTCACAGCATGTGTGTATAAACAAAGTATGTAGAGATTAATAGAGAAAGAACAAGGGTGTTAAGAGTAATGCCCTTAAGAGTAGATAAAGAAAGAATAGGATTATATGTCTTTTAATCCTATGTAAGAGTGGATAATGAGAAAAGGTATCTATGTATATCTAAGAGATTTCGGATAGAGATAAAGAATGATTATACATAGTATAATCATAAGTGTATATATCTATGTATAGACATGGATGGTATTGTGTAGAATACCTATATGTTAATATACCTAGATAAATATTAAGTACTTAATGAATTAAGTACTATATGTGTAGTAGAATATCTATTAATGAGATAAAGAGATAAATTATCCATGTGACAAATATTATGTGATGAGTCACATAACAAAGATAGAGATTTAGATGAAGATGTGTAACGTCCCAAAAATTACAACAAAAATTTTTCATTTTAAAATAGATTAACCAAATAAAACCCTTTACTTATAATCATTAAGAGACATTAATTTGTTTGAATACCATAAGATTAACGGAGTTGATTTGAAAAACAACGGAAACCAATATCTTCGATACGAGTGTACAATCCCGTCGAGCTCTTCACACGAACTACCTACAAAACATTTAATCCACAACTGTAAGCGTAAAGCTTAGTGAGTTCCCCAATATACCACATAATCCACCATATATACGATGCATACAAATAAAGTTATCGGATCTAGCACCAATCTGCCAACTCTCCTTTCAACATGCATACAATGCACATAATCATCATACATATCTTCCACTGGCACTCTTGCCACTACACATATTGTCATGGGCTACATCCTGATCTTTCATTCTGTTCCTGTCCATATCCGTATTGGGTCTAGTGCTAATACTGACAACCGCCTCATGAATACATAATGGGAGTCAGATAGACAGTCGAACAGATGATCCTACCCAAGAGAAATAAATCAAACAAGCACCATGATATAAGGCTTTAGACCAAGAGTTCTTTGGATATCCAAATTAAAATACATACAACCCATATAAGGTATTCACTCAACAATCAACCCATAGTATCATTACCCTGACCAATCATGACTTCTAACCGTATTATACAATCAACAGACAAGACCCTACCGGTCTAGCATACCATGACACCAAGTGTCCCATACTTCACATACATAACAAGGAGTTATCCTAGTCAACTAGCATACATGTACTTTATTAATACCATTATCCTAACATACAAAGGATATACAATGTCATACGTGGAATAGTGAGAAAACTCAGCCGAATCATAGAACCGGAGAAACACAACAACACTCTCACTTCCTTGTACCGATCAATCCGGCAAACCAACTATCACTAAATAAAGATAAATCCTTAACCGACAACCCAAATCCTTCAAGTTTGAACCGAAGTCAAATTGGTCAAAAGTAAACAGTCAACAAAAAGTCAACGGCCAAACAATCCAATGGTTACTACGTCGTGGTGACCTCTTGGCCACATCGTAGGCATGATAGGACAAAACTGTCGTGATGCAGAACACCACCACATCGTGGGTACTCCTTGTCCACGTCGTGGTTGCTGCCATAACGATCCTTTTCTGCATTAAGAGCTTAATCCTTACAGATCAAAGCCCATAACTACATACCTGATTCTTCCTTATGACTTAATGGATAAAGTTTCCAACTTTATCCAATAAAACATCACCACAATGCGAGATCTACAGCCTAGGTCCAATAAACTCTTTAAATGCTAAATCTTTGTGCATGGGATTAAGAACACTCAAGCTAGGACCTTTTTCTCTCTTAATAGAAGTCTAAAGACCATTAGAGTGACATAATAAGCTCTGGAGTTACTCAAACTCCAAGACCATTCATGAAAGGGTCCAAATCATCCAAAAAGAGATATAGCTTGAATCTAAGAGAACAAAGATCAAGGTGCAAGATTTATACCTCAAATGACTCAGAAATATGAAGAATATGAAGGATCTAATGTGAAGTTCCTTCCCCCTCAAGCTTCACAAAATCAAGAAGATAAGCTCAAGATCAAGCCACTAAGCTCAAAACCATGGAAAGGAGACTAGGGTTTCGAAATGGGGAAATGAAGGTTAAAGAGGATCCCCTAAACCAAGAGTTAATGTCTTTAAATATGAGAGAAACCCTAAATTTCATCGGCTTGGGATGCAATGATCACCACATCATGGTCACTTCCTCACCACGTCGTGGTCGCCAAGCAAACATGATTCTCATTTAAGCGGCATGGCCACGTCGTGGTCTGTGACATCCCCAATTTCACGGCCATAAAATACCAGTTTATGCTTATTTTAAAATCAGAGTTTTAATTTACAAATGCGGAATTTGTCCCATAAAATATTCCCGAAGGAATGTTTTTCATTGATTTATTAAAAACTCGGGACGTCATCGTCGATACAATAAGCATAAACATAAACAGACCTTGCATTAATTTACACACACATATATATATATATATATATATATATATATATATATATATATATATATATATATATATATATATATATATATATATATATATATATATATATATAGGGTTAAGTTGGGTTGGGAAACCTGGTAAGTACATAGGGTTTTCAATCCCACAATGTGATTATATTATATATATATATATACATATATATATATATAATATTGGAAAACCACTTATTACCCAACAATATAGATGTGTATCCTATTTGGATATCTACATACCCTCATACCTAATCCTACCTGCATCCAATCGATCCTCACAGATCCTAGTCTACGATTATCAGGAGGGATTATCCTGCCTAATGAACCGTATAGAAATATGCAGACATACCATTACAGTTGTCTGATCAGGACCTGCCATTTCTGGTTATCCAAGAATATGCAGACATACCATTATAGTTGTTTGATCGGGACCCACTATATATGGTCATCCTAGGGGAATACTATATCATACCCCCGTACGGAGCTACCGTACATCAACACCTGAAAGTGTCAAGGAACAAAATCCTACTCTTCGTTCCTAACTTACACACACATGTCCTGAATGAGACTACCCGATATCAAACTTAATTGAATTAGTCTTATATTATTAACGGGCATAGCTACCAAACCTCTAATACCAACTCTTTCTAGACAACACTAACCTATCTTAGTGTATATATATATTTAGCGTAGAGTATTTTAAGTGTTAATATACCTTTGTCTATTTCCCTAATGATATTTCTATTATTGTTATCATGTGAAATAAACATATACCTTTTTATCATATATATAACCATATCTGGTTCGCATGTCATATATCCTTAAATACATTTTTAACACATAAACCAGGAAATAAGTATATAGCTCGTACATAAACTTTCTAACATATATTTAATACTTTAATTAAAACTTGTATTAAAATCATGTTCATGAAAAAGACTACTCACTCACTTGAATTAAGTGGGTGGTTGGTGATCTGGACAAAGCTTCGCCTAACACCTTAGATATTTCTTGACGTGAACTAAGTATAATTAATACATAGTTTTAGTCTTATGATCCTGGAGACTAAGAATAGTCTAGATCCTCACTAATCCTAATGTCCACATCAAGATCTATCAAGTAAGGATCGGTCAGGCGGGACAGTTGGGAGGCAGGACCATTTCGACATATAGTTTTTCTGAAATCCAACAACCAAGCTAACATGACTATTCTAGACACCTCTCCCGTAAGTAGATCAATCAGTATAACGACATGGAATTACTGATAAATCTTATTTATAGGTTCATAATAACGACTTATGACTATAAATATAAGTTACACAGAAAAGACTAGAGTGTAGCTTAACTTACAAAGGTTCTTCCTGACAAAAGTTAAGAAACCGAACTGACAAAGCTTTTACTCGCTAGCTACTACTTCTTCAGGGATCGCAGGGCTTCGCTGAAGGCTAAAACTAAGAGAAATGGGCTAAAATCGAAGGGAATCTAAAGAGAGAAGTGTGGGTGGTGTGAAAGAGAATGAGGTCGAGCACCTCTATTTATATAGGCCATATGCGCGTCGTGCACACCTGAGACGTTGATCCTGCCGTTTTTCTGCCACGTGTCGCAAATATGGTGGTCCACGCCCCCACCTTCTAGAAGGTGCGCGCCGTGCAACCTACCTACACGTACGCTTCTCGGGAAACTTCATAAAATCGTATCTTCTTCATACGAACTCTGCGTTCAACGTTCTTTAAATTCATGCGTAGCTATTGACGGGATCTACAACTTTCATTTAGACTCCATTGGCTAATTTTGACATTATTTTTAAAGCTATATTTTTAACAGGCTTATACTGTAAAGTCCGTTAAAAATTCATAACTTTCTCATATGATATTCGTTCTCGACTGTCTTCATATCGATGGAATCATATGGACGAGATATTCAACTCTTGTTTTGAATGTTTTCCCTAACAATCAACTGATCTCTACTTCGGTTTCTGAGCTGTATACTGCTACGCTACAAATTCTAAAAATCCTAACTTCCTCTAACGAAGTCAGATTTGGGCGTTCTCTATATGCACACTCTCGGTTTAACGACTACTACGACTTCCATTTAGATTATTTACCCTAAATAATCCTTTTTTGATAATATGTAATTATCGCTGTGACTAATAATTATCCTATTTATTCTTTTATCAACTAGCCCTATCTTGCGGGCGTTACATGTCACAATGTAACACCGTAAATTTTCAAAACAAATTTTTCATTTTAAATCACACAATTCTCATAATGCATTTCACAAAAATCTCATTTATTAGGTTTACAATTTAAAACTCCATAATTGCTCGGTTAAAATCTAGGATCCTCAAAAAACGTAACTCTTTCATTGGTGTGTATAATCAAGCCGGTGCCTTTCCGCAATCCTGAGAACAACCTGAAACACATAACACATAACAGGGTAACCACGAAGCTTAGTGAGTTCCCCAAAATACCATGCATAAATAATTAGCCACTCGAGGCTATATCTCTGGAAGACCCTCCGGTCAATGTGTCTCAGTGGGACCCTCCAGTCCCATAGCTCGTTGGACCCTCCGGTCTGGTCTAAGTGAGAACCTTCCGGTCTCACTACTCGTTGGACCCTCCGGTCCGGTCTAAGTGAGGACCCTCCGGTCTCGTACTCTGATGGACCCTCCAGTCCTAACTCGGATGGCTCTGAGTAATATACATCATAAATCACAAAGAATAATGCAGGATATCACTATACACAATATAAACACATAAGACATCTCAGTCACACAAAATACCACTCATGGTAAGTATAGTGAGAAGACTCACCTTGCAAACAAGCAAGTAAATATCCTCAACTCGAATCTCAAACTAGCCACCGCCTATAGGGTAAATATCTCTAATCAATACTCGATTCTCGACTCTAAGTAACCACATGTTATCCTTTTCTCTCTAACTCTCGAATTGGGTAAAAGACCATTTTACCCCTCCATGGTCTCCATTACTCATGTTGACCAACCCTAAAGTCAACAGAAGTCAAACCCGAGTCAACAGTCCATGTTTGACCCGACTCGCCGAGTGCACCCTTGTGACTCGTCGAGTCCATTCATTTCTTCTGAAGTCTCGTGGAAGTCCAGCTCAGCTTGTCGAGTTGACCCCCAACTCGCCGAGCTATCGCATGATTCAGCTCTCCGGGATAAACCCTAACCAACTCGACAAGTTCATTCAGACCCAAAGCTCGTTCAGATGATTTAAGACAGACTTATCACTCCAAACACTAGATCTGTGATCTCAAGGCTCAATGGTCACGTAAAGCTTCGATCTTTACGTTCATGCATGATGTTATTGCTTCAAAATGCCATTACAAGCTCTAAAGAGGGTTACATGCACATGAGCTTGCCTCTAGCTCAATAAAGATTGGATCTTTGAACTCTCAAGGCCTCCTATAGTCCAGATATGAGGTTCTAACCTCAAACCATGCTCAAATAACTCAAGGACACAAGATGATTGGAAGAAAACCCTAAAAACTCCCAAAATGAGAAGTAACGAAATATCTGGCCAAGATGAGAACTTTTTACCTCTGTACAGATGCTAATGCTAGAAGAACACTAGATCCACATCCTCTCCTTGATGAGATCCACAATTCTCCTCAAAATCTCCTTAAAAAATGCACAAGAATGCTCAATTTGGTCTCTCTCTCTCTCTACACAACGAATGGGCAGGTTTAGGGTTTCTCTCTGTGAAGTGTGGCCGCATAAGGAGGCTATAAGTGCCTTTAAATAGGTCCTAAACCCAGGGATTTAGGGTTTCTCATACCAGTGCCTACTTGGCGAGTCAGCTCTCTGACTCGTCGAGTCCCCTCATTAATTCCACGCAAGCAGCTCGACTCGACTCGGTGAGTTAGACCCTCGACTCGCCGAGTCTCTCCCCAAACCTCAAAGTCAAGATACACAACAATGTACCTGAAAATCCGGATGTTACAATTCTCCCCACTTAAATTAGATTTCGCCCTCGAAATCGCTTCTCAACAACTCATAGATCGAACCCAATAACCCAAAAGCACCACTGAAAGGAAATCATACCACTCAGATATATTTCCCTACAGACATCTGAAACCAACGAAAACTTCCAAATCGGGAACAAAACCGACCCCTCTGTCGCTAAGATACCCCTTTCTGACCTTACAAAATCTGGAACTCTAGTAGCCTGGCCCGCCGCCAGACCGTCCACTCAAGATATCACCACGTTATTCATTCCTCGAATAACAGACCCTGATAACCCACTGCCCCTCTGATTCTCACAAGACAAAATCCAACAATCAGCTACCGATCACTCATAACAGACATACTAAACGATCTGAAACATACTCTAATGAACGAAATGATCATGCTTACTCAGCAGTGTCCTCCGACATCTAACAAACATAAATCCCAGATCCTTCCTCAGATATCCCCCTTTCAACCTTGAGCACTAGGTCATCTCCCGACCCAACAATTGAACCTCCAAAGGTTATTCAGCATGCTCCAAAACGTCTCACTGACTTCCTTCTCACAGTAACCATCTCAGCCCACCGTGACACACAAGTCACGAAGCTCGCTTTACCCCAAGCGATTACTATAATCCCGACTGAAATCGTCTCACCCTCGACCTCTGTCGTCAACCACCCATTAGTCCCATACGCTTTGCGGTTTTCCCTTACCAACGAACTGACCCACTCAGGTCTACGACACCAGATGAAAAACAATACCCCCTCCACAATGAAATCCATCTCTTGAATCCGGAATCTCATTCCGCCTACTCAATACACCACTAGAATCAAACTCAACTCGAGAGTCTGGCCCGACACTGAATTGGAACCACTCGTCCCATCGAAACACTCAACTCGCGACCATGACCTGCAACCCACGCGTACACTACTTCTCCGATTCCTTCCGATGGCGGTCTCCACAACCTAACTCAAAATATAATGATTCCTGTCCATTATGGAGACCTCCGTATCTCTCCTGGTCTGGCCACCGGGTCCCCGAAGACTCAATCCAATAAGGCTTCTCAAGCCTAGGAACTCTCCTGTGTCATGCTCTGACTATCGAATAAAACGGCTCCGTGCAGCGCCACGACACTCTCTCACTGGCTAGTGAGTACCACGGCTCCCGCAGTATCACAACACCCTCTCACCGACTAGTGAGTACTACAGATCCCTGCAGTATTACAACACCCTCTCACTAACTATTGAGTACTACGGCTCCCCGCAATATCACAACACCCTCTCTGACTAGTGAGTACTACGGCTCCCCACAGTATCACAACACCCTCTCTCTGACTAGTGAGTACTACGGCTCCCCGCAGTATCATGACACCCTCTCTCTGACTAGTGAGTACTACGGCTCCCCGCAGTATCACAACACTCTCTCTCTCTGACTAGTGAGTACTACGGCTCCCCGCAGTATTACGACACCCTCTCTCCGACTAGTGAGTACTACGGCTCCCCGCAGTATCACAGCACCCTCTCTCTGACTAGTGAGTACTACGGCTCCCCACAGTATCACGACACCCTACGTTCACTAACTCATGCTCCGCGGCCCAACATAGGTAGGTGCACATACTCATCCAAGATAAGCATCCCTACTCCCGACGACCACCGTCGGGACAAAACACTTTTCTCCCTGTAATTCACATTCTCAGATAATCCCGCTTGATGTCAATTAGCTGCAAAAGGGGCTCCCACTGGAACCGTAGACACCTGATACGCTACTTGTAATTTCATAACTCAAGTCTCAAAATAATCCGAAATTTAGAACATCATACTCGGATACCTTGGTACACCATCACAGGACCTCACGATGTCTTGCCTTATCCACTGATCTCATACTCACGACATCAAACTCAGATACCACAATGCACCCTCTCAGAATCTCACAACCGATCTTCTTCTCGCACAACTTGTAACTTTGGAATATTCCCATCTCACAAATTGAAACACAAAGGAATTGCCAATAACTGGAAACATGTTGACTAAAATCCGAAGGTACGCCCTCTACTGATTACCGCCCATACGAACTACTCATATCGGCTCTGAGATTGGTTGACAAATCATCTGCTGTCCCTTCTGGAGTATAAATCACAATTTTATACTTATACCCACAAATCTCAGCTCTTGCACTCTGAACTCGGCGACCCAACCGCCTCGAAATCAACAATCGCAATCCCGAAATGTCCCTAGCCATAATAAATTCTCTGACCAACGGCCACATGCCGTGGGTTCTCTCATCCTTCTTTAAGCACATACCCATACATCACCCCGCCTTGCACCATGTCGTGTCCACCAATATCCCAGGTCTCACGTGTCCGCACCGTAAATCTCCATAATCAGTTCTCTAACCGCAGTTGAACAAATTGCTGATCTTTTCAATTTATTACCCAATTCTCCCCCACTTAGGGTTCGAACCATCACCAGTCGGCATACCAACATTGCACTCCATAGAATGTTTTACCAGGTACATCACTTGACTCTTGGAACGTACCATGCAAATACTCACTGATCTTCCCAATAGAAACCAACCAAGTCTCATTATCCCATGACTCAGACAAGAATCTCGGAATCCTCCCAACTTGACTGCCTCTAGTCATCTCGTAGCCTCAGACTGACACACCGTCGGATACCCCAACTGTTCCGAATTAATCCCGACCCTCAGTTCGGAAATAATGCGCTATCACGCACCTCGTCTCTAATTCCTTGACCCGCCTCCCACTGCGGGAATCATCATAAAACAAGAGACCTCACTCTCACAGTCGATACACAATGTAGATAACGAGGGTCACCGCCCCGGTATACTCCTCTTGACTACTGAACGTTGATGTTAACACCTGCCCTACTATACCCAGATACTCCGATGCAAGATCGCAACCAATGCTACCCCACAGGGTTTACCCCCAAGCTCAGAAATCGAAGTCTCAATATCTCTTCTACTTCTCACAGAAAACGGAAATATCACAACTCTGGTCACAGAAAGTGACATCTCCTCCATCGGCCGATTGCTTAATTCAGACCGTACTCCTCCATAGATCACCATCCTCTACTCATCCCTGATTATTGCGACCCCAACTGGCATCTCACCAAAAATCCCTTGGAAACTAACTCGATTTCCCTCTCAAGGTATGCTCCTTTGAAACTCATTCACATGGCCCTCTGGCTCCATACTCCTTCACATCTGATCTCAGTCTAACCAACCACGTCGGAATAACTGGTAAAACCAGAAGCACTAACCGTCACGAGTCATGGTACTCAAACCATGTGACCACCTCTCGATCTGCTATAAATCATGGTACCCGAACCATGTTATCTTCTCTTAATCTGCTACGAATCATGGTACTCGAACCATGTTCTCTTTCCTCAATCCGCCTCAAATCATGGTACTCGAACCATGACATCACCTCTCGATCTACTACTTAAAACCTCCGGAATGCTCCCTGTATCGAGTATGGGTCCTCTGCTTTTAGTAGTATGGGCCCATACTACTTGCCACATCTACTCATACTTTCTACACGGACCATCCCAGAGTTCCTAAGTAGGTGCTCAACCTTATCGATCACCAATCCCGTCACACGTGTTCGCTCCTCTACGAAAAGCTCTACTCTGTCAGCGTACTCATCTGACTAAGATCACTCCCTAGGCTCTTCCTGGGTTCTCACACTTCTCCGCCATCAGCTGCTGAAGAACTCCTTATGACACCAGCCACCTACCTCCTGAATATCGTCATATTCACTTAGTAGCTGACTCCCATCATCAAGAGCTCCACAAATCACGAATCAAGCAGCATTCGGGCATCGAATAATCTCTACCAACATGTAAAACCACTCTAGGTTATTACTCCACTTGCTCTACTCACACTCAAAAGGTATCACCGAACTCAAGCAACTCTACCCCACACGGGCATCTAACTATTCTCTCAGTAGGCTCCTCCGATGCTTATCTAGGTATCTCTTCCAAGATTACTCCTATACTCAGAACTCTCCCTCTAAAGGATTCCTGCTGAATACTCTTACTCCGCACATACTCAAAGGCACATCACAGATAATAGCAGCTCCAAGGCTAAGGCATCACAAATCAGGCCACTCTAGTCCTAAAATATGAAATACCTAGCCTATCCTCTAGCATGCAGAATATCACAAAATATTTCATAACACAAAATTAGGGTATTCTGGGAAATCACCATTCGGGCTCTGGCTGATTGTACACACTGATCCAACTCTTTTTCTCTTAAACTCTTGTCTCATTTTTAGAAGAATTTATCTCTTTTTTTTCGAAAATCTTTCTCAAATCCTCAGTTTGAGTTCAAACACACCCGGAGGTGCATCCGAATCCCTCAAACCAAGGCTCTGATACCAACTTGTAACACTGTAAATTTTCAAAACAAAATTTTCATTTTAAATCACACAATTCTCATAATTCATTTCACAAAAATCTCATTTATTAGGTTTAGAATTTAAAACTCCATAATTGCTCGGTTAAAATCCAGGATCCTCAAAAAACGTAACTCTTTCATTGGTGTGTACAATCAAGCCGGTGCCTTTCCACAATCCTGAGAACAACCTGAAACACATAACACATAACACGATAAGCACGAAGCTTAGTGAGTTCCCCAAAATACCATGCATAAATAATTAGCCAATCGAGGCTATATCTCTGGAAGACCCTCCGGTCAATGTGTCTCAGTGGGACCCTCCAGTCTCACAGCTCGTTGGACCCTCCGGTCTGGTCTAAGTGAGAACCTTCCGGTCTCACTACTCGTTGGACCCTCCGGTTCGGTCTAAGTGAGGACCCTCCGGTCTCGTACTCTGATGGACCCTCCGGTCCTAACTCTGATGGCTCTGAGTAATATACAACATAAATCACAAAGAATAATGCATGATATCACTATACACAATATAAACACATAAGACATCTCAGTCACACAAAATACCACTCATGGTAAGTATAGTGAGAAGACTCACCTTGCAAACAAGCAAGCAAATATCCTCAACTCGAATCTCGAACTAGCCACCGCCTATAGGGTAAATATCTCTAATCAATACTCGATTCTCGACTCTAAGTAACCACATGTTATCCTTTTCTCTCTAACTCTTGAATTGGGTAAAAGACCATTTTACCCCTCCATGGTCTCCATTACTCATGTTGACCAACCCTAAAGTCAACAGAAGTCAAACCCGAGTCAACAGTCCATGTTTGACTCGACTCGCTGAGTGTACCCTTGTGACTCGTCGAGTCCATTCATTTCTTCTGAAGTCTCGTGGAAGTCCAGCTCAGCTCGTCGAGTTGACCCCCAACTCGCCGAGCTATCGCATGATTCAGCTCTCCGGGACAAACCCTAACCAATTCGGCGAGTTCATTCAGAACCAAAGCTCGTTCAGATGATTTAATACAGACTTATCACTCCAAACACTAGATCTGTGATCTCAAGGCTCAATGGTCACGTAAAGCTTTGATCTTTACGTTCATGCATGATGTTATTGCTCCAAAATGCCATTACAAGCTCTATAGAGGGTTACATTGACATGAGCTTGCCTCTAGCTCAATAAAGATTGGATCTTTGAACTCTCAAGGCCTCCTATAGTCCAGATCTGAGGTTCTAACCTCAAACCATGCTCAAATAACTCAAGGACACAAGATGATTGGAAGAAAACCCTAAAAACTCTCAAAATGAGATGTAACGAAATATGTGGCCAAGATGAGAGCTTTTTACCTCTGTACAGATGCTAATGCTAGAAGAACACTTGATCCACAGCCTCTCCTTGATGAGATCCACGATGTTCCTCAAAATCTCCTCCAAAAATGCACAAGAATGCTCAATTTGGTCTCTCTCTCTCTCTACACAACGAATGGGCAGGTTTAGGGTTTCTCTCTGTGAAGTGTGGCCGCATAAGGAGGCTATAAGTTCCTTTAAATAGGTCCTAAACCCGGGGATGTAGGGTTTATCATACCAGTGCCTACTCGGCGAGTCAGCTCTCTGACTCGTCGAGTCCCCTCATTAATTCCACGCGAGCAGCTCGACTCGACTCAGCGAGTTAGACCCTCAACTCGTCGAGTCTCTCCCCAAACCTCAAAATCAAGATACACAACAATGAACCTGAAAATCCGGATGTTACACACAACTAGCAAATTAGGGTTAAGACATTGATCCTTGTACAAGACAATTTCCACTATGTAACCTTGCAACATTACATTTAGTGAAATTCAAACTACAATGCTATTTAAGTTCCTACGTTCGTACATTGTGATTCAAGCCGAAACAACCTCATGCAAGTCCAAAACTCAATCCAATAAGCCAAGTCCAATCAATTTTGGGCCTTAGCCCAAGAATTCTCGGTCCAAAGCCCTTATTGGACCAAGACTTCTTCATTGGGCCCTTTTGGGCCGATAGCTTCTTCACATAGTCTTATTGGGCCGAAAACCTCTCTTTCGGCCCCAATGGGCCAAAAACTTCTATTGGGCTTTACATTGGGCTGAAAACCCTTTAATGGGCCTTGTTGGGCCGAAAACTTTTACTTGGCCTTTCTTTGGGCCGAAAACCCATACTTGGGCCTTATTTGGGCCGAAAACTCCTTAATTGGACCAAAAACTTACTAATGGGCCGAAAAACTCCTATTGGGCCAAGTCCAAACCGAACACCATTTCCTTTGGGCCGAGAACCCCATGAGGATGGTTAGGGTTTGAACAAAAGAAAAGAAAAAAGGGGATGGACTTGGGGTGTGCCACCTCTTTAATCTACAACATACACCAAAGCCTTTACCTCCAATACAACCATTCCAATCCCATCACCTTTAGATAAGTCAACCCCTACTTCTTACCCCTTCATCTCTTAGATCGGCCGACCCCCCTTCTTCCCACACTCATTCCAAACTTTTCTCTCAACTCATTTTCCTCTCAAGTTCCCCCTCATTCTCTCAAAATTTTCGTGTGGGTGCATGCCATTTGTGAAGTTTCTTCAAGCAATCTCAAGAACTTGGTAAGTCCATGTCAAACTCAAAGTGTTTTGTTTCATGTTTATGCTAAAAACATTCCATTTACACACTCATTTTGTTGTGTGTTAAGCCCTTAGAACACCATTTTCGAGTGATCTCTCCAAGACAAGCTAGGCTCGAAATTTTCTTCATCTCCTTCTCCTACATCTCGAAAACTCCAAGGTGAGCTTCATACCCCCACTATTTTCATGTTTTTCATCCTCTTGGGGGGGGGGGGGGAATACAAGTCAAGTTTAGTTTAAATCTTTGGATATTTGCATGCACTTGTGTGTTTATGTAACTATTTGTGTTTGAAATGTTGAATGCTTCATGCTAACACCCCATAAATTCGAGATTTGCAAGCCTCATGAGGCTAGGGTAAATCTACCCCTTGGAAAGTTTCATGTATTATGGTTATGTGTTGAAGATGAAACAAGTTCACCACTAAAAAGGTTCTTAATGTATGCTTAACCTCACAAAGAATATGTTAATAACATTTTGTGCTATAAAAGATTTGTAGTATGTTTGTTCACTCAAAATGGTGAAAATATGGGTTACACTAAAAAATGGTTAACTTTTGGTCATATGAAATTTTAACATTTATACTTACACAAATAATGGAATATAATAAATTTCAAGATTTCGATAAGTATTTTTGTAAAAACCGTGACATGCTAGAGTCACACCAAAATAGTATATTTTGTGTTACAAAACTCCTAAACTAAATTTTGGTGTGTTAAACAAACTACAAAACTTGATTGTTTTACTAAAAATAATTTTTACTAGTAAAATAGTCGTAATATGTGTTCACCATTTTAATAGTTGGAAAACTTAGAGGATTATGCTATTTACCCAACATATTTTACAAGTAGACAACTCCATTAACGATTATTTATAAAAAGTGTTATAAATAATTTAACTAAAACGGTATACAAAACAGAATTATTACGGCAAAGAAAAACGCGCGTCATAAAATTGCAGTCGTGAATTTACACTAGTAATATTATTTTCATTATTCAATAATGGGGGTCAAAGTTCGCGTAAATCTGTTAAGTCACTTGTGAGACTTTCCTTCGCCATACCTACCTAGCGTACACCATAAGTCCTGTAGTTATAACCAGAGTCTCCTGGATGGAGAGCGAGGTAATTGTGTATAGATCTATACGGGGTTGACACCCCCACATCTGAGTTGTTCGCTACAGCTAGACTAGGCCAGTCTAGGGTGACAAATATCTTACCGAAACCGACGCCTGAAGAACGTCATGATAGGCATATCAGTCACATTAAGCATGGTTGTAACGACTCACATATGGATTAACAAATGTTATTTTGGATTTACGAAATTATACACTTAACTGGTTTTATAAAATATAAAACTATGCTTCACTTTTGTACTTTGCTATCACCACTCCAGTTTTAGCGTTTTAAGACTACACTTTTTCATAAAATAGGAAATATGAGATTTTCTGGGAACACACACTCTTTTTAGTTACAAACAAAAGAAAACAAAGGACACACATGCAATTATTCACAATTTTAGAACGAGACTACAAACCATTTTTCATAGGAAATATCAGATTTTCTGGAGTTTTACAAATTATTTCAATCAAAGATGTTACAAAGATTTTTATAAAAATATGATTATGAACTCACCAACTTTTTAGTTGACGCTTTTCAAAACGACTTGTATTCTCATGGACTCAGTGAGCAGGTATTCGGGCTATGGATTTTGGATATTTACTACATTTTGGAACATCATATTTTATGTCACTTTTTGTGTAATTTTGTGAACAAATACAATCTGTAAACAATGTATGTTGGTATCTTATAATGTATGATGTTGGTTGTTATGTTTTCAATTATATTCAATTGTGATGATACAATACAATGAAGTCATCCGCCCCGAACGTTTCCGCCGTCCTGGTTCGGGGGTGTGACATTACATGGTTCACAACCCACCATGTCATGGCATAAGGCTTTTCCTCAGAAAAATCTTATATTTGAAATCCTTAAGTCTTTAATTGATCATATCGGAAAACGGGTGTTACAAGATGGTTCATTCGGGGACAAGGTTATGGTTCCTTTGTGAATAAGATAGAGATTCCTTCAGGGACAAGATTATGATTCCTTCGGGAACAAGATAGAAGTTCCTTTGGGGACAAGATTATGATACCTTCGAGGATGAGATAGAGGTTACTTCGGGGACAAGAGGATGATTCCTTTGGGAATGAGATGATGGTTCCTTAGGGAACATAGATAGATGATCCATTTTGGGGATGCAGATAGATGATTCATGTGAGAATTAAAGATTGTGTATGATTAGGAAAGATAAAGGAAAGGTTCCATGAGTGGAACAAGGTAATGGAGTACTTATAAGAACTTAGAGATAATCCATGGGAGAATGAGAGTAAGGAATCTATAAGGGATTCAAGAGAAGAATGAAAATGTCAAGGGATCTGTGAGGGATCGAGATGAGAAGTATGGAATGAAGCAGGAAGAGCTAGAGAAGAGCATGTATAAAGAATAGAGAATAATGGAGGAAAGACAAGATGATACATAATATGGAGGGAGATACAAAGATTAAGATAAGATTAGAGAAGAGCTAGAGGTAAATATATAGATAGAGAATGTAGAGAGTATGATACGATCTTGAGAAGAGGTTAAGAAAGATAGAAGAGATAGATGAATGGTAAGAGTAGCAGTATACAATATTGGAGAAGAATAGTAGATGAGAGATTATGAGAATGAGAGAATGGAATGCAAAGGAATGAGAAGAGATAGAAGGATAAAGATAGATTTGATGAGATGAAAAATTTGGGCAGTTAGCCCTGATCGTCGTAAAATTACCCGGAAAGGTGTTGTCGCTAGAAAAAAGATGGTCGGAAAAGTGGTTTGCAGTGGTCGTATGGGGTGGGGGTGGCTTTGCTGGTAGGGGAGGGTAAGGGGGTCAGGTGGGTAGATGGTGGTGGTCAGAGGTGGCAATCGGTGGCGGTATGCGGCGACAAAGACAACGAGTTTGGGTGGCCGGCTGTAACGTCCCAAAAATCATAGTAAAATTTTCATTTTTAAAACAATAAATCATACAAACGAGTCATTCCAAAACCAATCAAAGTGAATATATTATTTAAACATCATAGTAATAAGATTAATTGCCAATGCGGAAAACTCTGGGGGAATGTTGTGCAGTCACGCCGGGCCCTTCCCTTTCGAACCGTAAGTACTTGAAACCGTAAATTTGAAACTGTAAGCACAAATCTTAGTGATTTCCCCCAAAATACCACATACCATACATATAATAGAGATTGCTATGTGCCAACCATAGTCTTGTCATTATGTCATGAGACGTATCATGGTCATTGCTTGCTAGGCTGCGGGCCAAAACCATGGGTCTTATAGAAAAGTGTCAAGAGCCACCTCCTGGTCTTCCATACAAGTATTACAAAGACAACTAGCATACTACATATAACTATCAGGGTCCGAACCCTGTTCTTGCATACAAATTTTCGGGAGCCACCTCCAGGTCTTTCATACAAATGCCAGGGGCCACCCCCTGGTCTTCCTATATAACATAAACCATTGGGCCGACATTGGTGCCTTCGACCCCCGAGTACAGTGAGGAGACTCACCTGAATCACGATGCTGACTAAAACCCCACACAATGTCGCACCAATCACAACCAACAGGAAAACCCTAAGTCTACCTTCTAAAAATAGAGACTGACCAAAAATTCAACCCATGCCAAAAGTCAACGGCCAACACTGACTTTAGTCAACCGCCACGTCGCGGCCACCTATGGCCATGTCGTGGCCCTCCAGCAACAGTCCACCACTATATTCCTTATCGCCACACCATGGCGACCTGGTACCACGTCATGGGCACTGAGTCTTCAGTAGCTTAATGGATTAAGTGGCCTCCCTCAATCCTAAGGGCTCCAAAGTTTAGATATCGTCCATAGTATTGTCTAAATGGATAAAGTTTCCAACTTTATCCATTAAGACACCCAAAGAGATCAAGATCTCAAACCCTAGGTCCAAATGAAGCCAAAATCCATGATATTAAGCTCTTAATCCGAAAAAGTCCTTAACCAAACTACTCCAAAAGGGTTTCTTATGCCAGATCTATCATAAAGGTGGAAGCTTTATAGACATGCATTTCCAATACATGTCTAAGATCCATCTTAGGTCAAAATATGGACCCTAAAGGCCAAAAGTTAAGCATGTGATAAGATCTTCCATCAAATACTAGATCCATAACATATAATACTATTGGGACTCAGGAGAGTTATAAAGTTGCCAACTTTATGAGTTCCTTCCCTCCAAACTTGCTAAAACATGAGGAACATGGGACCATATTCAAGATCCAACCACCAAAAGTCAAAAAAATTGAGCCTTTGATACTTACAAAGGTCCAGAAACAATGAGAGATGTTGACGGTGTTGCTTCCTTGCAAACTCCAACAATAGAGCACCTTTTTATACTTCTCTTCTTCTCTAAGCTAAGAAAGTTCCAAAAAGATCAAGAATCAAACAAAGGATGGAGGCTAGGGTTTTCTGAGGTGAAAGAGGTCTTGGAGGCTGATAATGAACCATAAAATGGGTTTAGAGAGGTTTATATATGAAGGGAACCCTAAAAGAATGATGGGCTTGGGCCAGAACACTGCCACGTCATGGCAACTCTTGGCCACACCATGGCGGATCAATAAAATATGTATGCCATTTATTCAATGTCACGCCATGGCACAAAGTTTTTCCTAAAAACTCCATATTTAGCCCTAGAGAATAAAAGCTAAACCATACTGGAACACGGGTATTACAACTCTCCCCCACTTAAATTAGATTTCTTCCTCGAAATCACTTCTCACTACATTCCAAGCACCCCAGACGATTCTAACAATTCTTCCAGAACCCCGATAAAAGTCGAATCTAACATACGCTGACCGTCCAATATATTAATCGAACCCAACCTTAGCAGGACCCACATACTGATGATGATTGAATCCTTTCCCCGCTTACCTTAACCAATGAAGAATAACTATCACTACTCAACTCAAGATCCAGAAATCCAATACCTTGTCTGACTTCCCGACATACAAAACCATTCTGAATCACTGCCAATACGACTCCACTTTGCAACCTAAAACAAATGAAAACTCTGCTGACCGTGAATTATCTTGTTGATTCTACTGGGAAATAGAATCGCTGACCATTCATTGCTACCAAAAACCTTTCACTTGGAAACAAAGGCGACTCCCAGCTTGAGTCTCAATCATTGGTACCATCTCAGGCTCATCTTGTTGTCCCATAATCACATTTCTGATCTAACCGATACCTCATTGGCCTCATAATTACCTACTAATTAACCGAAGTACCGGATATCCAACCGGTTGCCAAGGCTGATAGCCTCACGCATAATCGCACCATGCAACTTTGAACGAGGGTCTATTTGGAAAGAGCTACCCTAGCCTGCTTGCCATAATGGCTCCAACAACCCTCCTGATCCAACCAAGGATAACATAACCAACCATTATACCAATGCAACATGAATGTTATTCGCCCAACTAAAGTCTTACATCACAATCGGCCCAAACGACCCTTAACCATCCTCAATCCCACGAATATTATGGTCTCTGTAATGCCCGTGTTTCTAGGCTAGGCATTAATATTGACATGATAGTCTAGGTTAACCTTCGTGACTCATTTTGGAGAAATGAAAAGGAATTATGTGAAAATTATGTGTTTTATGCTTAATTATTAGGATTTAATTAATTAAGATTAAAAATGAGCGTCGAAAATAAATATTAGATAAAGCCGATATATATTAAGAAAGTTGTAGTGGTCGTGACAAGGATTACGGATATATAAAGAATGCCGAAATCCGAGTTATAACGAAGAAGTTATGACCTGTCGAAGTTTCACGACAAAACCGGCACGGTGCTGAATGTCGTAAAAAGTGAGTTTTCGATAAACTAATTTTTAGCCTTAGTGATCTAAACGAAACTCGTAGTGTTCATTAAACTGAGAGTAGGTATAAAAAGAACACCCAAATCTGACTTCGTATGAGGAAGTTATGATTTTTCGAAGTTTCAGCTTAGCAGTAGATAGCTAAAAACTCGAACTTTAGATCGAGTGATTTTTAGCCAACACAACCTAAACGAGAATCGAAGGTCTCGTAAATAGTAGCACAACGGTAAAAAGTCTGACGAAAACGGACGTCGGATGAAGAAGTTATGAATTTTTAACGGATTTCCTGTCCCGGTCTGTTAAAAATAATAATATAAAAATTAAATTCAAAATTAGCCGACGAAGTCTAAACGGAAGTTGTAGAGCGTAATTTTACCTACGCGTGCATATAAAGAACGTAAAAAACGGAGCTCGTATACGAAAGTTATGGATTTTAGAAGTTTTGGCACGAAAAACGAGAAAAATTGCTAAAACCGAGAAATTTCGCAAGGTGGACTTCAGCCACCTGTCCTCGCTTAGAATATACCACGTGTCCGAAAAACTGATGAGTCATCCGAGCTGCTGAAGCTGATCCGAAGTGGTCCATTGAGAAGGCGACACGTACCCTCTAGCACATGTCTGAACCCTCGCAAGGCTGCCACAACCCCCCTACTTCGGACCTAGGCTTCGGTCCAATCACAAGAGGCCAGCAGCCACTTCGCACACGCAGCCCTCGTGCGAGCCCTCCCCTGCAAGCTTCAGATCTTCGCCACCTGGAGGCTTCTCAGCCGTTGGATCAGGAGGCTCGCTCCTATAAATAGGAGGGTGCGAGACCTCCCGGGTATATTTTGGAAAAGTGTCAATTTTAGCCCCTAAACTCATATTTGTTTCATATTAACATCCCCCGAAGCCCTGATATCGATTATAACCCCCGGAATACGCCACGAAGTGCCCGTGAAGCCCGGAAAATTTATATTTTCGGTTTTGAAGCCCGACCTTTCGCAGAGCCCGGTTTCTCAATAAAACTCCCGGTTTTATTAGAAACGAACGTTTTAGGAAACGAATTACTGCCCGATTATCATCAAATCATGTGAGTGTATAGTCACTTTCATCTTACACATAGATATGAAGTATTTTATATAAAATACGTGATATGTGTATATATGTTGTTTGTTTATTTGAGATGGATGTTGAATGAATGTTTTATACATGTTTAAAATGATTTAAAATGTATATATATTTTATCTTCAAATATGTTGGGTAAAACATGGGTAGATAAAGTATGAGGGATAGAAGTACAGTATAGATGTACGTTGGTAGCTATGAATTTAGTACAGTATAGATGTACGTTGGTAGCTACGGATTTAGTATGTTGGCAGCTATGGACTTAGTGCTTGTTGTATAAACCTTGGCGACGATGCGACTTCGTGCCTATTTGACATAAATTGTTGAAGGAAAACAATGTTGTCACCCCGGTGTTTGTTTTATTTGACATAAATTGCTGAGGGAAAGCAATGTTGTCACCCAGGTGTTTGTTTTATTTGACATAAATTGCTGAAAGAAAGCAATGTTGTCACCCCGGTGATCGTTTTATTTGACATAAATTGCAGAGGAAAGCAATGTTGTCACCCTATTGGTGGTCTTATTTGACATAAATTGCTGAGGAAAGCAATGTTGTCACCTTATTGGTTGTTTTATGTTAGGTTGTCTTGTTTGACATAATTTGCTGAGGAAAGCAAAGTTGTCACCCCGATGGTTGCCTTATTTGACATAAATTGCTGAGGAACCTCCGAAGCAATGTTGTCACCCCTAATGAAAATCCTTAGGCTAGGTCCCTTGTGATAGTTGTTTTAGGGACGTAAGGTGAGGATAACGGGAATGGGTAATTAGGGTTGTTTTTGGTTGATGAAATTAATAAATTATTTGTTGATTGATAAACTTAAAGAGTTTATTATTTATTGTGGGTTGAAAACCCTATATGCTCACCAGGCTTCCAAGCCTGACCCACTCAGCTTTTTATATTACAGGTAGTGGACCCCGAGCATAGTCGGATGATGATGATGAGTGATTTTTGGATTATAGGCCAGTAGTTATAAATGGCTGTTGTAAGGCTTATAATGTCTTGTTTATGCTTTTGATCTGTATCGGAACATGACATCCCGAGGTTTTGATATAAAAAGGAGATTATATATTTCTTAAAGAAAGGTTTTGACAAACTTTTATCATGTTTTGTTTTGGGGACCAATTCCGCAACATCTTTTAAAAAGATTTCTCTGATTTTATTTCAAAGAGCATAAATTAAATCGGTCTTTTCTGGTCGAGAAATTAGGGGATGTCACAGTCTCCCACAGTCTCACCACCCATCAAGCCAGGGTCTAACTATACCTAGAGAAAACTACGAGCCAAATCGTAGATTCGCTACACCTTCAAATATGCTCATTGACCAAGGGAATGTTATGGGTCACCCTACAGTCTTACAACACTTCTACCACTACCTGCCAACCTAGTGAATGCTACGGCCACCACATAGTCTTACAACACTTCTACCACTACCTTCCAATCTAGTGAATGCTACGACCACCCCCAGTCTTACAACACTTCTACCACTATCTGCCAATCTAGTGAATGCTACGTCCACCCTGCAGTCTTACAACACTTCTACCACTATCTGACAATCTAGTGAATGCTACAACCACTCCTACAGTCTTACACCACTTCTATACTACCATGGTCCCAACCTATAGTCCTACCGTTCTTCTACCATACTGACCATAATCATCATGAATCGAACCCGCATCCGACTATACCCCAACCAAGTGTTTGGGTTATAATTTGAACCCCAAAAAGCCTTAATCAGACAAGAACATGAATAGAGGCTCTAACACAACCCTCGACCTGAACCTAAACACATATCTGCCATGTTCCACAGTTGATGCGCAAGGTAACCCGAATCCTCATTCTTTGAGCAAACCTCAGTCCATATCGCGACCATAATCGCTCTCATCTTGTCTAGGGTATGGAACTCCTCCTTATTTCACATCTGAAATCATTCTTATTAATCCAAACAGTTCTCCCCTACTTAGATTCGACTGTTCCCTGCCAACCATGAAATCGATGGATTTCCAAACCATCCGTCCACATTACTACCTGAAACTGTCGACAACTTGATCTTACAAGAACTAGCATTCCATTACTAGTCAATCATAGAGAACACACGCCTTCCAAAATTGGATGAATACTCCCCATAATGTCAGTGAGCTCAATATTTCCAAACACTTTCCACTAAATCCACTACAAATCCTCGACGACTTTATTGGATGACAAAGAACAAAACCTCAACTATCGAAATAGGTACCCAACCAATTTAACGACCTACTTACACTAAAGAAATTCACATGTGAACCTGAAACTAACTGCACTTCGAAGGTATGAACTTGAAAACTACTGATCTTACACCCACGATCAAACCAATTCCTCATTTCCTTACAAACTCAAAAGATCCCTACAATTCCTCCATTCAAATATGGAATGCCCACATTGTGGATTCCTTGAATTCTTTGCTGATACCACCAAAAATTGAATCGGCTGCCGGTCTTCTCCTACTTAAAGCTTGTTCTGACGATGGTTGATGCTTCCCTTATCAAAATCCAAAACCGGCTTACCCGAATATCCTCTAAGCACGACTCTCGGTATGTAAAATGGCATCTGAAGGTTCTCAAAATACAATGTCTAGACCATCATGAGGAAAACTCTAATTTCTAGGTGGAGACTTAGATAAACCACATATAGCGTCTCACACACAACATAGGATCATAAACACAATTAATAAGAACATGAAGGAAGTGAATCCAGTACATACCTGCGATGTCAACTGATGGAACTTAGATCCCTTCGGCCTGTGACTGCAATGCACGACTCCTCACCACAGGAACATCCACTCTGCCCTTGCGACCATCAGTAATCCTCATAGTCGCTAGAGCAGGTGACCTCATTGCTCCTCTCATCATCTCCGGACAGTCGACCTTCTTGTGGCAACATAACGGATCTTGGTTGCAGTGAAAACATAACGGCTCGTCCCCTGGGGACAATCTCTGCTGACATGACCAGCATGCCACACTTGTAGCAACCCATACCCCTAGATCGAAAAACCTCATCGTGTTGCTTCCCGTACGTGATGCACTAACCTCGGCCCTGCTGGCCTCTCACTCGTTGATTATAAGTCTTGGGTCTCTTCGCAGGACCCCCAAATGTCTACATCTAATCTGGCTTCCTCTTCCCCAGGTGCTCCAAATCAATCTCCCGCTCTCGAGCTTTAGCTATCATGTCCTCTAAATTCCGACAAGCTGAAAAGCTAACAAACTTCCTGATATCGTCTCGCGGCATATCATGGTACCGATTCTTCTTCATCTCCTCATATGTGGCATATTATGGAACCAGAATAGCCCTCTCCCTAAACTTGGTGGTGATTTCTTCCACAGTCTCAGTCGGTTGGCGAAGGTCCTGAAAATCCCTTGCCAACTACTGCACCTCAATAGCTTGTGCAAACTCTACCCTAAACTGGGTCACAAACTCATCCCAAGACTTCTTCTCAATGGCCTCGCCTAATAAAGCGAATTCTACCTCCTCCCACCAATCTCGCGCTCTGTCTTTCAGAAGATAGGAAGCAAATATGACCTTCGACCCCTTGGGGCAGAAGCTTGTCCGAAAAGCGTTCACCATATCCGCTAACCACCTCCTACTACCAATAGGGTCCTTCTCCCCAAAGAACTCAAGAGATCCATAAGCACGAAACTCATGGAAGGAAAGAGTGCGAGCTCCCACAATAGCCATAATCTCAGTGCGTAACGTACCTAAACGCTCATCCAAAATCTCCAAAATCCCCTCCTTGACCGAACCGAAGATCACAAGAGTCTGCTCCAAAATACCGCGGGTGATCTCCGACGAGATGAACTCCCGTGTCTACTCATCAATCGGCTCAGTACCCACACATGAGCCGGAACCAGAACCTGAACCTCCTCCACCTGTGATCATCACCATTCTGAAATGCAAACATACAAGAATCAGATCATACCCAAAAAATTCCTCATCCTACAGGCTTCCTAGAATCTCCGTGACCCTCCTTGTTTGGAAGTATGGATCCTGTGTTTTTTGTAGTATGGGCCCAATACTACCTTCCACACCTATATATACTTTCCCCAAGAATTATCCTGAATCCTCTAAGTCACATTCACAAATTAGTACTCTCTAAACAACGCATCCAAACCCACTACTGAACTTCCTAGGCTCTCCTAGGTTCCCGACCTCAACCTGCCATCAGCTGCTGATGTCGAAATATTACGACACCTAATTTTACCTACTATCTAACTAGCTATTCGACTAAAGGGAGTGTACCTTTTCGCAAATAGTATAGCACAAACAGTCGGGTATCAATCACATGAACGGTTTTAATTAACTAATCTAACTACTAAAGATTAATCTAAAACAAGTAAAAGTTAATTGGGTTTTTATATGATTTTGCAAGTTCAGACAAACTTAAGCACTTTACTACCAAATTCAATCAATTACTAAAAACACTTCTGTTTAGTTCGAATCCACTTCTCCTCTATGGTTAGCTACTAATTATGGATTATTAACGTTGGTTACCAAATATTATATTATTAGTAATTCGAGTCCAAATTTACTAATGTTTCACTAATTCATGTACAATTATGCATGGTCGCACACAATGAAACACATAATCAGTTATGAATTATGAATTGAGCTATGTAAGATTTATTAAACAAACACAATTATGGTCATAATTTATGTTCTCCAGCACAGTTCAATTTAATTACTTCAATTACTTATCTAAGATTGGGTCGATCCTAGCTCTAGCAATTTAATGGTCACTAAATCACTAGGTGTCAAGTTCATGTAATTTAATTGTCACTAAACTACATAGAACATGAATTCAAGCAATTAAAGTATCAAATTTTAACATGCTAGGTATTAATAATCGAACACAAACACATAACCAACTAGTAAAAATTCATAATTAATAAGCTAATCCGTGAAGTTAAAGCTTCATGTAGCTAAACAGAAGCAGCTAGATTCAGCTACTCATGGCTGATAAAACACATAAATTCAATGAATAAAGACATAATTGAATGTACCAAACTAAGTGATGATTATAGTCTGCAATCTCTAGACCTTCAAATAATTCTCCTTCCTTTAATACTTGGGCTTAGTTTTTCTAACTAAATTTCCTCCAGAAATCATTTCTAAACCCTCCAAGTCTCCAGAAGAACTCCCAAAATCGTAAGAGTGAATGAGTTTATATAGTTTTGGGAAAGTTCACGCTCCACGACGTGAACAAGGATTTCACATCGTGATTTGAGATAAGTCCTTATTGGGCAAGGACTCTGACTTCCCGTGCACTTATCTTCTAGAACACTCACTCCACGTTGTGTAAGTCTTCGCCACGTCGTGATTTGGGATTTTCACAGGGATTTTTCTTCTTTAAAGATTCCATCCTCCAAAGCTCCACTTCTTGTCGCTTTTGGCCCTTCGTCTTCAAGAATGCTCCTTTTGGCTGCAAAATATAATTAAATCTTATAAGTATCATAAATCCTTGCGAATAACCAAAATATTAATCAAAATGTATTAAAATATTGCGTAAAATGTGTGTAAATATGGCAGTATCAGCTGCTGAAGAACTCCAATTAATGTCGGCTAACGACTTCATGAATATAATAACATGCAATAGAGCTTAGATAATCTTTCGAGTAAAATACTCAACCCCACAACGGTTCGACTCAAACGAGATCTGCGCAATAGGGCCAAATTAATCACTCTAAGATTATTTAACATCCGCGGCATGCAACTTAACATATTAATGAAATAATTAACTTACATCAATTTGAATCCCACAAAGCATTAATGTCGGCTAACGACTTCATGAATATAATCACATGCAATAGAGCTTAGATAATCTTTCGAGTAAAATACTCAACCCCACAACGGTTCGACTCAAACGAGATCTGCGCAATAGGGCCAAATTAATCACTCTAAGATTATTTAACATCCGCGGCATGCAACTTAACATATTCATGAAATAATTAACTTACATCAATTTGAATCCCACAAAGCATAAAGCAAGCAGCATTCGGGAAGTAACACTCCAAGACACAAATCAATCAAAGGAGTTCTCATAATGCTCACCTGCTACTACCATGCTAGAAATTTCTACTCTCATTGTCAGTTGCATTATGCATGCAAATTATACACAATACATGATCAAATAGACTGTCGAATAAAAGACTCTACCCTAAGACCACAACCAGACGAGGAACAAGAAATAAGGCTAAATCAGTCATTCTAGGGCTATATGATCCTAATCGTATACAATTTTTAAAGCATACACTTAGCAGTTACTTCTACCAATACAAATTCCAAATCCATCATAGCATTCCATTCTTCCTAGGCTACAAGGCATCGTGTAACAGGCCTATCTATCATGCAATTCCTGAAAGTATCCTTACCCTTTATCCTAGCATGCAAGCATTCATATCATATAACATATAAACATGTATGAGTATTTTGGGAATCACCTAATTCAGTTCGGTTGATTGGATGCATCACACCCCCTTTTTCTTTATAAAAATCTTTTCAAAATTTGTTTCCTTTCAAAAGATTACCAATTCCTCAGTTCGAGTTCAGTCACAACCGAGAGTGTGATCGAATCCCTCAAACCAAAACTCTAATACCAACTTGTAACGTCCCAAAAATTCATAGTAAATTTTTTATTTTTAAACAATAAATCATACACGAGTTGTTCCAAAACCGATCAAAGTGAATATATTATTTAAACATCAGAGTAATATCATAAATTGTCATTGCAGAAAACTTTGGACGGATGTTGTGCAGTCACACCGGACCCTTCCCTTTCGAACCGGAAGTACCTAAAACTGTAAATATGAAACCGTAAGCACAAAGTTTAGTGAGTTCCCCAAAATACCACATACCATACATATAATAGAGATTGGTATGTGTCAACCATAGTCTTTCCATTATGTCATGAGTCGTATGATGGTCTTTCCTTGCCACGTCAGGGCAAAACCCTGGGTCTTACAGACAAGTGCCAAGAGCCATCTCCAAGTCTTCCATGCAAGTATCACAAAGACAAATAGCATACTACGTATAACGGCCAGGGTCCGAACCCTGGTCTTGCATACAAATTGTCGAGAGTCACCTCCAGGTCTTTCATACAAATGCCAGGGCCACCCCCTGGTCTTCCTATATGACATAAACCATTGGGCCAACATTAGTGCCTTTGACCCCCCGAGTACAGTGAGGAGACTCACCTGAATCACGATGCTGACTAAAACCACACGCAATGCCGCACCAATCACAACCAACAACTCTATTTGCCAAAAGATGGGTGCAAAGCACCTCCTAACAATCTACACAGGAAAACCCTAAGTCTACCTTCTAAAAAATAAAGATTAGCCAAAAAGTCAACCCATGCCAAAAGTCAACGGCCAACGTTGACTTTAGTCAACCGCCACGTCGTGGCCACCTATGGCCATATTATGGCCCTCCAGCAACAGTCCATCGCGATATTCCTTATCGCCACACCGTGGCGACCTGGTATCACGCCATAGACACTGAGTCTTCAGTAGCTTAATGGATTAAGTTGCCTCCCTCAATCCTAAGGGCTCTAAAGTTTATATCTGGTCCATACTATTGTCTAAATGGATAAAGTTTCCAACTTTATCCCTTAATACACCCAAAGAGATCAAGATCTCATACCCTAGGTCCAAATGAAGCCAAAATTCATGATGTCTTAATCATTTAGCCCTTAATCTGAAAAGGTCCTTAACCCAACTACTCCAAAAGGGTTTCTTATACCAGATCTATCATAAAGGTGGAAGCTTTATAGACATGCATGTCCAATACATGTCTAAGATCCATCTTAGGTCAAATTATGAAGCCTAAAGGCCAAAACTTAAGCAAATGATAAGATCTTCCATCAAAGACTAGATCCATAACATATAATACTATTGGGACTCAGGATAGTCATAAAGTTGCCAAATTTATGAGTTCTTTCCCTCCAAACTTGCTAAAACATGAGGAAAATGGGATAATATTCAAGATCCAACCACCAAAAGTCAAAAAGTTTGAGCCTTTGATGCTTACAAAGGTCCAGAAACAATGAGAGATGTTGATGGTGTTGCTTCCTTGCAAACTCCAACAATAGAGCACCTTCTTCTCCTTCTTCTCCAAGCTATGAAAGCTCCAAAAAGCTCAAGAATCAAACTAGGTATGGAGGCTAGGGTTTTATGAGGTGAAAGAGGGCTTAAAGGGATAATAATGAACCCTAAAATAGGTTTAGAGAGGTTTAAATACGAAGGGAACCCTAAAAGAATGATGAGCTTGGGCCAGAACAGCTGTTACGCCATGGCAACTCTTGGCCACGCCGTTGCGGATCAATAAAATATGTGTGACATTTATTCAATTCCACGCCGTGGGCATCCTTACTCCATGTCGTGACACATAGTTTTCCCTAAAAACTCCATATTTATCCCTAGAGAATAAAAGCTAAACCATACTTGAACACGGACGTTACACCGACGAGAAAAAAATGGAGAGGGGAGAAATTTTGTAGAGTTCTTTGAGAGAAATGTGCAGCAAATGGCTGGCCCCAACGTCCCTTTAAATAGTCAAGAGCCAAGGAGATGAATGGTCAAGATTCGGCGTTTGTGGCATGATCTTGCACGTTGATTCCAGGTCTAGAATCCAACTTCCGTAAAAATTTCCGAGCATACAGGTTTACAGTACTCGTTAACCTGATTCATAAAATGTAAAAAAATATCCACCTAACGAGTTCCACAACTATGTGAACGAATTGTTTGAAAGTACAAATAAAGTGGTTTCTCGATTGCCGCGATTTGACTGTTTTTCACAAAATCGTCAGATTTTCACGGAACAAAAAAGTTAGCAATTGAATCAAATACTAGATTACATCCTAATTCATAAAATGTTTCTATCATTTTCTAATGAATCTCATAATCCACCTAACGAATCGTTTGAATATTCGTTAACGGGAAAGAGATTACTGCATTCTTAAGAAAATTTTTGGCAAAGTAAAATGAATATAGTTTTAGAAACTAGATTTTTGTACTATCGTAAGAAAATTGTCAGAAATTGAAATTTCAATTCCCAGGGCACCTAACATTGTGTTTGAAGTTTCGTATTAGAGGGTTGAATTGTGCGTTTTACGTCATTGGCCATAACTTTTGTGTATAAAATTCGTTTTCAAAGTTTTTTATATCCATGTGATCATACTAGCACATATTTTTTTTAATATGTTGACAGTTTTAAAAAATGATACTTAGTGCACATTTTAATTTTTGTCGTTCATTTTTACTCCCTCTTTTGTATTACGATGAGTTTTCATCTTTTGCATACGAATTACGTTTTCGACATTTTATATATATTCGGAATCGTGTTGACACGTAGTTTCGTATTATGTTATTATTTATAATAAAAAGTCACATATATATAATTAATAACACATTTTAACGTCATTTTTGTGTTCGGCGTCAATGTCCGAATTTTTCGCTTTTTGAGGATCTAAATTACTTTTCTTATATATTTCAACGTATAATATCATATTTTCATTAAAAATTGTCAAATACTTTACATCAAGCCTATTACATTGTTGTTTGTTATGTTTGCGATTAACGATCGTTGACTTATTTTAACTATTGTCACATTTTATTACATTAGCATATTATATGTTTGTTTATGTTTATATATGTTCAATTGTGTTTATTTATCTTCATTCGTTTATGTTCATTTAACATGTTGACGAACATAAACAAATGAACATGAACTTGGTAATTTGTTTAACGAACGAATATGAAGAAGAAAAATCATTCGTGATCGTTCTTTCGTTTGGATAACTTAAACGAACGAACATGAACAAACCATTGTCAGTGTTCGTTTAATTCATTTGCAATTTTGCATCCCTACTTTCCATTGTGTGTTATTCTATATATATTAAATCTAAAGGAAGTTAGCAATAGTAACTTTTATGTTTTTAGGTTTTTGCCACAAATGTATAGTGAATTTGACACTTTTAGTCCTTAAAGTGAAAACTTTTATAATTTTGTGTTTTGATTAAGTTTTTGTGCTTTTAGGGTTTTGCCACAAATCTTTAGTAACTTTGACACTTTTCGTCCTTGCAGTGAAAAATTTTATATTTTGGTGTTTTTGCCACAAATCTTTAATGAAATTGACACTTTTCGTCCTTATAGTCAAAACTTTTACATTTTGACATAAAAAACACAAAAAACCTCATTTAGAATTTTGCCACCATATTTTCTCAACTTTGGCAACTTTCACATTATTGCTACAACATTTTTGGATTTTCTCCACCAGTGTCCCTTCTTTTGGTTGTCGTACACTTTGGACATCTAATTTTAGGAGTTGTCGACTTTCTCTCCTATTTGCGGTGATTTACACTTTCAGCACGTATTTTTTAAAGTTTGCCGATTTTCCCCATATTACCCCAAACACGGCGTAGCCGCGAGTTCTTTGCTAGTTATCATTAATGTTTAATGTCTATACATCCAACAATATGAAGAATATAAGATTGGTTGATTTGTGATTTGCCTTTAGTGTAATCATAAATTTAAGATAATGAAATCTTTTACATCGAGGTGGAAAGCAAATGCACAACAAAGTGCACAACTATCCATGATCCGTTGGTCTCTACTGAGGAGCTCCATAATATCTGACGCAAAGAAACCAAATGTATCAAATGCAAATACTATAAAAAAGTATTGATTTTCCATGCATTCTTTCGTATGCTTTGTCACTTTGTATTAGACATCTTTTAAAACGGTCTACCCCATAATGAAACCCTCAATTCTCAAGTTCACAAGAGGATAAACCTCTATTATATTCACAAATACATGTTTCCTTCCTACACATCAAAAAACCTAAATGACAGTCGGTCTAAAGTTTGACATTCCTTCTAACGGGTCAATCCAGAAGTTCACAAAGTGTCTTTCGCCGGAAACCCTATCACGCTGAAATACACCAAAACGTCCCTAACCATGTGGAAAGAAATCCCAAAATGAACAATTAAATGGACCAACAAATGTAGTAAATAGATAGAACATTATAGGTTCAAGTTGAAGCTTTGTCATTAAAGATCAATTATCCTGTCCATCACAAACTCATGACTTGATACGGAGGCCTTCTAGTGCGTAACATCTCAAAATTCCTACATGTCTACTAAGGTTGCGCAACTTGGGAACAAAAGTGGAACAACCTTGCACATTTTTGTCACTTGTAACTCATGTAAAACCTGAACTTTGAGAAAATAAGAAATATGAAATATTTACGGAGATATTTTATGTTATGAAGAAGGATAAGAGACATAATTACACAAAGTATTGCATAGTTTATATTATATTTTACTTATTTGGTGGGTTTCTTTCTCTTTTTTAATTTAGAAAATGAAAGATGACATAATTGGTTATTTACTTATTTTTATCAATTTCGACCTGATTTAACTGGATTTTGTATAAAATACTGATTTGAAAGTTGGGTGGCTTTTCCTTTTATTTCGATGATCTATATGAATAATTGTGTAATTTTCGGTGGATGTTTTCATATAACTATTGATCAACCAAACGATGACATCTTGGATTATGATACATCGATACTAATCATATTACTCCTATAAAATTATATTGATTCTATTGGGCTCGATAAATTATATTGGGTTAAGTGAGCTTTGGGCCACATTATATTATTTATGTTAATAACAAAAACTTATACTTTCATAGTTTCATCTAGAAGTGCACAAATACAACTGGTTCTGCTTAAAAAAAAAAAGCTGGTTTCGTTACAATTGATTTTTATTTTTTGGGTTTTTTTGAAGTAAAATTTCGATAAAAAATGTCTTTTTCCTGTTTAAAAACCGATTCGGTTCAGGTTTCTTAGAAAAAAAAGTGAAAAACCAGTTTTAGTTTTAAAAAAACCTCTCAAATTGCGGGTTCGGTTATTAGAAAACCAGTTTGATTTTCTTCATCCGGTTAAAGAAAACCGGTTCTCTTTGTGCACCTCCGTGTGTATTTAGTTTCATTTTCATGTTATGTGTTTTAAATTTAATCCTTAAAATGAAATCGTAGAAACAATCTTGAATACAAACAAGTTATTGAATAAATTATAAATACTATTGACGACGGTGAGTCTAACCGTCGTCTTCAAAATCTCAGCCCTTAAAACTCCACGTTCTTTCAATCTCGTCCGCATAAACTCCAATTTAGCGGTTTCTTGCAGCTCATCTTCCTGATTCTTCTCCGCACGATTCCGTCTGTACCCACGTTGTAGAGAATTGGCTGTTGTTTCCTCAAGAACCAGTTGATTTTGAAACTGCAATCAAGTGTAGCACGCATCCGACTTTTGCCGTTAACGGGAAATTGGTTTTAATCGATAACTGCACCGCACGATTCCATGGTTGCTAGAAATCAGACGGCTCTCAATAACCGTCTTGCCTATATAAAGAGTTGAATTTGAAGGTAATTGCTTCAATGAGAGTTGTTGATTGACAATTGTTGGAATAAATAGTTGCTTCTGTTGCTCCAATGTCTTCTGAATCGTCTGAGATACCTTCGATTAAGGTAAAAATTCATTTGTTTATTCGATTTCCATTGTTTCTATGTCATTGCATTTTTTTTGTTTCAATTAGTAAACTAATTGATTCGTTTGATGTCATGTTTTTGCCAATTCGTGTAATCTTTCTTCACGTAAGGTTAGCTTATTATCTCGATTCATTTGATATTTAGTCCATTGTATAATCAAGTTCGATATAATCGAAAGTAATGTCCATTAATGTTTCAATTTTCGATTTCATATGTATTAATAATTTTGTTACCTATACTTTTTTTGTAGAACATTGAAGTTGTTGCTGAAAAAGTGAATCCACCGAAAGATCTATCAAAATCAACAGTTGATGCTAATGATTCCAATTCCTCTGACATACCTTCAGCTGAGGTAAACATTCAATTGTTTGATTGATTCCTGTTGTTTGTATTTCATTGGAATTGTTTGTTTAAATTGGTAAAAGTAATTTATTCCATACATTTATGTTTTGCAATTCGTTGGTTGTTTTCCCAGATAAGGTAAGCTTTTTTTACTCTGTAATCTATTATTTCTTTACACAAGGTAAACTTAGTGTGTTTGTACTAGATTGATTTTATTTGTTATTCATTGTATATTTAATTTTGTTGAACTTAAATTTCATTGATTTCTCACATTTGGATATCATATGTATTAGCAATTGTGTTATTTGTGATTGTTTTGTAGAAATTTGGAGAATTTGATTGAAAAGTCAATCTACATTCAGATGTATCAAAATCTTCATTTATTTCTCAAATTTGGATTTAATATGTATTAGCAATTGTGTTCTTTGTAATTGTTTTATAGAAATTTGGAGATTTTGATGGAAAAGTCAATCCACATTCAGATGTATCAAAATCAAAAAGTCACTCTGACTCTGATAGTGTTGAAATAATCGACTTTAGTGTTCACTTCAGTCCCTACAAATCCCAGTTTGAGAGGGTAATTTCGGAAGAGGTAAAGATTTTATAATTTATGTTTTTAGATATATATGCATGTAAGTTTGTTTTTATATTTCAGTTATCTTTAATTGCCAAAGAAGAGGAGAAGCTCTCAAAAAAAGAAAAAAGGAAGTTGTCTTTGTTATGTTGGAAGTGGGAAGAAGTTGTAGATCTATGTGAAGATGAAGAATTGGGTGTAGATGTACCATTCATACCAATGAAAAAGAAAGTGAAAGTTTCCATTCAATCAAGAAATCGAGTCATGAAACTTTTTGATGAATCAGATGTTGATGAGTCATTTAGATTAAGTTTGTGGTCTTTTTTTTTTTTTTGAGAATTATTCTTTTGGATTTGCTGCATTTAGTGGTTAGTTGTTTTTTTGGATTAATGTTACTAAGTTTTTCAGTTGTATTAAATTGTTTTTAATGTTATTTCACTTTTATTGCTTTCAATTAAAGTAATCGAATATCCTTATCAAATGTTTTCAGCATATTTTATTTCGTTTAGTACTGTTTACCCCTCATGCATCATTTATGGTTTTGGACCATTTTACCCTTTATATATATATATATATATGTTTTTTTGTTATTGTAACAGATTGCTAAATGGGTTTAATGATATTGGACCATTTTACCCTTCATGCATTGTTAATTATTTTTAACCGTTTTACCCCTGCTTTATCAGGGGTTTATGTTATATGTAGTTTTGAGTTTTTGTTGTAAAAACCACAAATAATAATCCTACTATCATTTGTTAACTTTCTATTGCATGCTTAAATGTGAGAGACACACCCTTCATGTGTCTTCCACTTACAACTTTAATGCAACAAGTTCTTTGGCTAAAGCTATATTCCTCTCCTGCAATTTAAGAAAATCCAGATCTGATTTATTAACTTTCTATTGCATGCTTAAATGTGAGAGACACACCCTCCTTACATAATGGTTATATGCAAGAAATAACAATGTTCTTTAATTGATTTGTTTATCATAGCATCCCACTTTCATTCTTTATATTAAATATTTTTACTTTGAAAATCTACCAATCATAGCAATATGGTTCAAATAGAAATGAATTTTCATTAACAGATTTCTAATCGGTTTTAATGATATTGGACCATTTTACCCCTCCTGCATTGTTAATGATTATTAACCGTTTTACCCCTGCTTGCATTATGAGTCTTTATGTTACAGGTAGTCTTGAGTTTTTCTTGTGAAAAACACAAATAATATAAAAAGTAATTATGTTATCATTTTTTAATTAACCATTATACTGTAAATTATAGCATCATACTTTACATTCTAATTCTTAGTTACAATAAAAAGGTATGTTTTATTTGTTATTGTAACATATTCTTTATTCGTTTTAATGATTTTGGACGATTTTACCCCTCCTGCATCTTTTCTGATTTTGGACCGTTTTAGCCCTCCCCGATATGTAACTTCTCTTTGGTTTTTTAAGCATTTTAACCTTATTTATACTTACTAAATTCGATTAAGTAGTTTCAGAGTATTAAAAATATAAGACATTTTATGAGGGAAATTTAAATTATGCGTTTTAGCTTTTTTCTTTTGTTTTTTTTATCTATTATTTGTTTATTTAAATGTTATTTATATGAATATAAAAAATAGAGGGCAATAATGGAATTTGCACGGTTTACATGATTTGAGTTTACGAAAACTTCGGAGTAAAGTTGAGGGGTAGTGTATGTAACCGTTTCTTCTTTAACCTGTGTAATCGGATTTGCTCTGCACGTTTATTCTATAACTTGCGATCAAATGAATTATGTGCATTGTAGTATATCGAAACATTCTCTGTGTCCATAACTTCCTTCATTCTGCTTCAATTAGTCGGGCAATCTGAAATTGGAATACATAAAAGGGTGATACAAGGTATTAACTTCAAATTACCTATTATTGAAACAATATAACAACTTTCTTTGATACAATCAATAATGGATGATGCTGAAGGTTATGAAATCAATCGTTAAACACAACTCCATACGAAGGTATCTTTTTCAATTATGTTTATGTCAATATGAAAATTGCATAAATTTTGAATCTTATTTTTGTTAATTTGTTGCCTGTTGTGCTATTTGGTTCGTTTTTTTATCATATGTGAATGTGAATATTATGTGACAATACTTTCTTATTGGTTATAGACTCATTTTACGTACATTACCGTTTAAGTTTGATGTTGTTACTTTTTGTTAAATCTAACAACCCTACTGTTAAGTTCTCGACATTGGTAATCATTCATATGTTATATGCAATTTAAATATTTATTTTTAGTTTATGTTTGTTCATTATATGATTATTTTAATTGTTTTACAGCAGGCATTATGCAGGCATTATTGGACACTGACGTGTTTATTGAAATTCTTTCGAGAACATCATTAAAGACATTTCATATCATACGTTGTACAAGTAAACATCTTGAAAAACTAACGTACAACAACCATGTTCTTGATCTTTTCAAGGGGAAAAAGAATGTGCTTCATGGAGTTATTGTTCAACAAAAGAAAGTTTGGGGATCGATAGAACGTAAGTTTGTTTCGTCTTGTGGTTCGATTAACTTTGACATTGGTTGTATACCAGATTCGTGTACAATCTTAGCAGCTTCATTGAACGGACTCATTCTTGGTGAATGTGATTGTCCGGATGAATATGCGGAAAAGTTTTTATTTATTTGTAAACCGACGACATTGGATTGCAAAACGTTACCATTTCCGATATATAACTACATTGCGGTCAAGTTTGCTATTGTGGTTATGCGTTCGAACCCGTTGCATTTCAAGATAATTCGTTTATCATATGCAGAGTCAGAGTAAGTATTTTTTACAATTATTATTTAAGTCTTTTTTTTATTTGGTTGTATAACTTTTATGTTTCTTTCGTTGTAGTGACGTGACAAACGATCATGACTATGAAAACTTTCGACTAGAATTATTTCAGTCCACTACATGGGAATGGAGGGACCTTGATAATATTCGGTTACCATATTCTGTTCATCCGGTATCGGACGAAGCAATCATAAGTAAAGGTGTAGTTTACATCTTATTGTCAAACTATAAAATTTTGCAGTTTGATGCATATTCTGAAGAATATGTAATCATATTCTCACCTTCTACAAATATAAATTACATGTCGTATACATCGAGACTAATAAAATTTGAAGGAAAGTTGGGATTTTTTTGTCTGAATGGAGATCGTATGTGGGGTATTTGGGTTCTCATTCGTAATCAGTGGGTTGAAGTTGATGTTCTTAGCATCAATGCAGATGCACATGAATGGTGGGATTATCGAAACAATGAACTTTCTTTTTTTACAGGAAAAAGAATTGAGTGTGTTGTTCCGGTGCATCGTTGTCATGAAGTCTTTTCATTTTGTTCCGATTATGAGACGATAACTATTTGACATTGAATTGATTAACCGTTGTTTATTTGTTGGGTTTTATATTTTAAATATTTTGTTTTCATTTTATACTTTGTTTTTATTGTAATTTATAATTTCAATCATCAAATTATGTTGTTTTATGTTATATGATCTGAAATTATTTGTTTATATATGTGTTGAAGAAGGGAAACCAGTTATTTCCATTTTTAGGTTGTAATGACTAATTTTGTTTGAATATATCTTTCAATTGTGGTTTAATTGTAGTCACAACATAACATATATTTATGTATGTTATTATTGACAACTTGGGGACTACATTTATGAAGTAAAAAAATTTGTCTTTAATGTTAATGTTTGTTTTACATGCAAGAAGTAACAAACTACTTTAAAGTTAAATTTATTTTTACTTGGGTATTTTACTTTGCAAATTATTGTTTCATTAATATGTTTAATATACCATAAATTTTATTCTAATTTATACGTTACTACACTTTAGCTAATTTTCCCAATTATTAATTTTGCTTTCAAATTTGTACATGACCTAATGAGGGTCAACCCTAACCCATATGAATTAAAAAAATTAATTTTATATATTTATTATAAATTTATATATAAATTTATTTTTTTGTATGCTAATAAAAAAACAAAGCTACTATGGATATTACATTTAATTAATATTATAGATATTGATGTAAATACTATATTAATTTATAATACAAAATGGGTAATCATTGTCGTAGCCGTCGTTCAAAATCCACGTCCCCTGTAGCCTGCAATTAATCGGAGAAGTGATGGCCTCAGTCGACGTCCCTTCACCTCTGAACTATGATCCTTATAAACCCTTCCCTTATGTCAATTTCGTCATTCTCACATATTCATTACGTTACGATAACTTCGATTTCTTGCTCTTCCTCTTTGAAAAAAACTTCCACAATCAATTTAACCGACGATGAATGCTGATCCGTGGTCACGTCCGAACTTCCAACTATGGAGTGTAAGCGCCGAACCACCAACAATCAAACCAGTTGTAGAATACGGGAAGGCAAACGAGAAGAGATTCACTATTCGTGTTGTTCATGGTGGGTTCTTTACAGACTACCCAGGTAAGGCGTATCAACAGACAAAGGTTCACTTTATTTCTCATGTCAACATCGATTTAATGAACATTGAGATGCTTGGTCGTTTTTCTAAAAGCCTTGGGTATACAAGTTTGGGGAACTGGTATTATATGCCAACCGAAGAAAACAATGGGTTGTCAATGATTGCAATTCTAAATGATGAATGTTTGGGACCCTTCAAGTCGATAGTTAGGGCACACAAATTCAGAGAGATTGAACATCTCTATGTTGAACAAAGGACTGTGTTTGTTCCAATCAATTTCCCACACGTTTTGATGAACTTACCATCCAAACGTGTTGAGAAGCTTATTCACATGTTTGTCACAGAACATCCAATGGCAACGGTTGATGATGGAATAGCATACATCAACCATATGCTAAACATCACCATTCTAAGACAAAAAAATGGAGGATGCTATGGACATGGCCAAAGAGAATGTCATAGCATGGAAAAACATATTGTAGGTGAACTATGTTGAATGCCTTTTTGTGTTTAATACAGAGTAAACATGATACTCTTTTTTGTTGTAATTAGTATGAAACTCTTTTATGTTATGTACTGTTATATATTATGTATTTATGTGATGTTGTTTGATTATATATTATGTCTATATTTAATGAGTTGTATGTTTTTTTTAATTGTAGGGAAATTATAGATGATTTTGTTGTTTATGACCAATTCCATTTGGAGATATTTCATTCTGTTACATTTGCATGCATGGATATTGGTAATATACTATTACCATGTTCTGTCTGTCCTGTTTCTAATGAAGCAATCGTATGTGGAGGTGTGGTTTACATTTTATTATCAAATGGTGACATTTTGTGGATTGATGCATATTTGGAAGAATTTTTAAAAATTTCTCCACCATACTGTAAATTATAGCATCATACTTTACATTGTAATTCTTATTTACAATAAAAAGGTATGTTTTTTTGTTATTGTAACATATTCGTTATTCGTAATAATGATTTTGGACGGTTTTACCCCTCCTGCATCTTTTCTGAAATTGGACCGTTTTACCCCTCCCCCATTTGTATTGAAATGATTAAGGGTTGTCAAATAAAACATGAATAAAAAAATATCATAACTTTTTTTTATAAATGTTGCTACATTTGAAAGTATGTTGCTTAAATACTTAAATCTTTTAACTTTATTTACAATACATTTGTTGGATATGTACAATTGTTTTATACTGTAAATTATAGCATCATACTTTACATTGTAATTCTTATTTACAATAAAAATGTATGTTTTTTTGTTATTGTAACATATTCGTTGTTCGTTATAATGATTTTGGACGGTTTTACCCCTCCTGCATCTTTTCTGAAATTGGACCGTTTTACCCGTCCCCCATTTGTATTGAAATGATTAAGGGTTGTCAAATAAAACATGAATAAAAAAATAACATAACTTTTTTTTTAAAAATGATGCTATATTTGAAAGTATGTTGCTTAAATACTTAAATCTTTTAACTTTATTTACAATACATTTGTTGGAGATGTACAATTGTTTTATATTGTAAATTATAGCATCATACTTTACATTGTAATTCTTATTTACAATAAAAAGGTATGTTTTTTTGTTATTGTAACATATTCGTTATTTGTTATAATGATTTTGGACGGTTTTACCCCTCCTGCATCTTTTCTGAAATTGGACCGTTTTACCCCTCCCCCATTTGTATTGAAATGATTAAGGGTTGTCATAGCATAATGGTTATATGCAAGAAATAACAATGTTCTTTCATTGCTTTGTTTATCATAGCATCCCACTTTCATTCTTCCTATTAAATCTTTTTTACTTTGAAAATCTACCAATCATATAATGTCATTCAAATAGAAATGAATTTTCATTAACAGATTGATAATTAGTTTTAATGATATTTGACCATTTTTCCCCTCATGCATTGTTAATGATTTTAATCGTTTTACCCCTGCTTGTATTATCAATGTTTTATGTTATAGGTTATTTAGAGTTTTTGTTGTAAAAAAACAAATAATAAAAAAAGTAATTATGTTATTTATTTATTATTTAAGCATTATAGTTTAAGTTATAGCATCATACTTTAAATTTTAATTTTTATTTACAATAAAACAAATATGTTTTTTTTTAATGTAACAAATTCCTAATTCGTTTTAATGATTTTGGACCATTTTACTCCTCCTGCATATTTATGATTTTGGACTATTTTACCCCTCCTCCCCGATTTGTATTGAAATGCTTATGGGATGGCAAATAAAATATGAATAAAAAAATAGCATAAATTTATTAAAAATATGATACTATATTTGAAAGTACATTGCTTAAATAGATAAATCTTTTAACTTTTTTTACAATATAGATGTGAGTTAACTGTTATTCAACGTTTCTTGGAGATTTACAATCGTTTTATATATGTAATTTTCAATATTTCATCATTAGGTGAATGCAGTTAGAAATCTTGAAATCAAAATACATGTAATATTTTTGTACGAATATAACGGATACCTTTTTTGTTTTAAACATTTTGTACCATTTTACTCCTCCTGCCTAATTTTTTTGGGACCGTTTTACCCCTAATTGCAGTTTTAGTGTTTTACCTTATATGTGGTTTTCAATTTTTGTTGAAAAAACACAGATAATAAAAAAAATTATTTAACCAAAAATTTACTTTGTAATTCGATTAAGCAGGTAGAAAGGTTTGAGATGTAAGATATTTAATGAGTAACAGTGAAATGATACGTGTTGGTTTTTTCTTGCTGTTTTTTATCTATTATTTGTTAAATTAAATGTTAGTTAAATCAATTAAAAAAACGGTTGAATGCACTAATGGAATTATCACTGTCAAGGTTATTGGAGTGTAGGAACCATGTTATTAAAGTTGAGGGTTAGTGGGTATAACCGTTTCTTATATAACCCATTACACCTGGTTTTGCTTTGCACAATGATTCGTACTATTTAAATGATTTTAATGAACTGTGTCCATTTTATGACATCGAAACCTTCTGTGTCTCCAACTCTCCATACGTTTCTTCATTGTGGTTCAATTACTCGGGTTTTCTGAAATTGGAACACATCTAAGGGTGATACAAGGTTTCAAGTTCATATTATGTATTACTTTCTTATTTTTAATGTTTGTTTATATGTTGTTAAGTGTGATATACCACAAAATTTATTTGATTTTGGTGAAATTGGATAAGTTGGATCGTTTACCCATTTAAATATTTTATTGCGTTTTCAACTTTATTTAGTATGTTTGTTGCTTTTTTTTGTTTGTCGGTAAATACAACGTGATACAGAAAACAATATTGTATTATTTTGCAACATTTTGTTTGTTCTTGAGTAAAATTGTAGATGTGTTTATGTTATAATTTATTTTGATGTAAGATGTTTTGCTATACAGGTTATCTATTGCTTTATGATATCTGTGAACACAAACAAATTCTCTTTTGGTATATACTTCTCTGAAACAATACATCATCTTAACTTTTCTTTCTTAGTCAAAGTATTAACATGTTTAATAGATTTTATGGTTTAGTTTTTTTTTTTTTTTAATTTAGTATCATACTGATTTGAAATTTAATAAGTATTGCATTGGGGTTTGCCAAATTAATATGAAAGCTGTTAATCATATCAGCTAATACATTATAAACGTAATAAAGGAAATCCAAATTTATTATAAAATTATTTTTACAATTGTAATTATAAATGTACACATAAATGTATACATAAATATTTTTAGAGAAAAAAATGACAGGTTTTGTCCCAGAAGAATTATTTCATTTATATGGTGATCATTTGATGTGATGTCTTTTTTGTTATCGTGATTTCAAGTAGAAAAATTTCACTTCCATGAATACCCGAGATATTAAAATTACTGTTTCATTTATGGTGATTTAAAGATTATTATCAATGAGAAGACACAACTCACTCCGCTAGAGGTGGATGTTGACAATGTATTTCCTTTATATCCATTAGTGTTTCGTATTAAAATAGTTGTGCATGACAGTGCTGTTCGAAACCTTATAATTGGTAAATATAAAACCATACTTATTTTGTGATCATATTAACAATTACATATATTAAATATATATATAAATATGTTATTACTTTATGTTTTCATTTTATGTAGATTTTGTTGGAAACATTGTCTCGGGCAAACAGATTAAATTCAAAGATGAGTTTATAATACTTTTGGAAGATTAATTGTAAGATAAATATTTTTATTAAATTTTTTCATAAGTATTTTATAAGTAAAATGATAGGAAAATCAAATGTTTTATTAAAAAGTATAAATTATTTGTAGGGGACATAGAATTCAAATGAATCTATATGACAAGTGCTTCACTTATTGTTCCAACGTATCGTGCAATATCAAGAAAATATATCATTTTTGTGTCTCGGGTCAAGTTGGTTCGCTTACCGTCAACTATGTTATGAATCATATTTTCCTTATTATTATACAATATATTGTGTTTCAAAATATTAAATGAGAGTGTTTTATCTGTAATATATATTACTGTTTTTTTGCAGTGTGTCTTTTGGTATCAACAAAATTTATGCAGCTTGCATTTAAACCATCCATATATGTCTGAAGCACACAAGTTTTAGATTTAGTATATTAGTAAAGTAGAATTTTACTTTGATTAGCTATTAGTTTTTTTTATTAGATTTTTTTTAAACCTTTATATGTCTACAGTACTGTTTTATTTTCAAAATTGTTTAATTTATGTTTGTCTTATAATGATATAGAGAAACCAAAAATATTGCTATTAGGTTATAGTTGAAGTAGTTAACATTTTCTAAAAATAACAATCAAATTTCATATGTATGTTATAACATAAAAACAATAAAGAAAGTCAATTATGCAAAGAATAGATTTTAATTGATAATTGTTTATGTTAAAGCATAACAATATGTTATTTGTCTTTTAAGTAGTGTATAAAACGCTTTCTTTATGGATCTAATGATGTATAATATGTTATTGAAACAGATATATTGTAATGGATAGTCTTGGTAATACGTCTGTTCATTCAAGTGACATTGATTTTCCGTTAACAACCGATGTTTCTACAGCTTTACCTTCTGATACTATTGAAGACGAACAAGTCACGAGACGACGCCGTGGAGGTAGTCCTAGGGTAAGAGGACGACCTCCAGATTGTAGCATCGACGATATTACTTCCCCAAGGTGTCGTCGTGGGAGACCATCTTTTGTTGTGTCTCCTTACTTTGTTGGTGACAATGCTCATCGGTATTCACAACATGGAAGTATACATGTCAGTGAGAATATTATTACTTCAAATTCGGTACCTAACATGGCATTCTCATCAGGTTTGTATACTTATTTTTGTAAGTAAGTTACTTACATTGAGCAACTATATGTATCATTTAAATTATATAAATTTTTATTAGCCTGTACTGTCAACATCGACGTGACGCGCGCTTCCAATCGGCCATCACCTCATATGATAATTTCTTCAAGTACAACTATCGGTATTGATGGGAATCCAATTCATTCGACTATAATGAGTAACTTGAATGCTCCAAGTACAAGTAATAACTCAGTTGTACATTCGGTGGTACGAACTTATAGTCTGCATAATGGTAGAAGTTCTACTGTTTTACCTTCTAATACCTTTGATGCCCCAGCAGTCAGGAGACCAAGTCGGGGAGGTCGTCCTCGGGTAAGAGGACGACCTCCAACTTTTAGCATTGACAATATTAGCTCCACATGTCAGAATCGTGGTAGACCCTCTTCTGGTGTGTCTCATTTCTTTTTTGTTGTGTCTCTTACTTACATTGATCAAGGATATGTATCATTTATATTATATATATATATATATATATATATATATATATATATATATATATATATATATATATTTGTTAGCCTCTCCTCTCAACAACGAAGAGATGCGCACTTCCGATCGGCCAGCACCTCATAGGATAATTTCTTCACATACAACTTTTGATATTGGTGGGAATTCATTACATTCGACTATAACAGCTAACTCGAATGATCGGATTACAACAAATAACTCTGTTGTACATTCGTCCATACCAACTCTGGATAACGCAAGAAGTTCGTCTTCTAATGCATCACAAATTATACAATCTCAACGTAATCCTTGAATATATATTAATCACTTTTCCAACTTTGTAATAGCATGTCATTTCCTTATATTTAATTCCTTTAAATTCATGTTCTTTAGGTCGTATGTTGTCGTATTGGGATTGTGGCGATGCAACTCGCACATGTATACACTGTGAAGCTATATTATGGTATGAGGAGCGGACCATTAAAACGTATTCACCATCCATTCCAAAATTCTCCATATGTTGTAGTGAAGGGAAGATTAAATTGCCTTTGCTTATGCAACCTCCTCAATTGTTGTGGAACTTATTGGATTACAACGGTGATCGACGTTCAAAAGTTTTTAGAAAACATATTAAGCTTTTAAATCGTATGTTTGCGTTCACGTCAACCGGAGGAAAGATACATACGAGTCGTAATGATGGTAGAGGTCTGTATACATTTCATTTGAATGGTCATAATCACCATAGAATCGGTACTTTGTTACCTACACACGAGGATGGACGTCCTAGATTTGCGCAGTTGTACATTTATGATACTGAAAATGAAATCGATAATCGATTTTATGCGTTACGCAATTGTGTTCCTACAAGATCAGATGTAACTATGCTTCGACTGTTGGTTCAAGAAGTCATGTCTATGCTAGATGAGAATAACTCATTGGTTAAAGCATTTCGTATGGCTAAAGATAGGTTCCATGAGTCATCAACACAGTCGGTTAAGATTCGATTGATTGGTAACCGAACCAAAGACGGGATACAGTATAATCTACCAACTGTATATGAAGTAGCTGCATTGATTCCAGGTGATGGTAGTCCTATACAGTCTCGTGATGTACTTATTGAGGATCGTGGTGATGGTACTGTGCGAAGGATAAGTGAACTGCATCCATCTTTTATGGTGTTGCAGTATCCGTTACTTTTCCCATATGGAGAAGATGGGTTCCATTTAAATATCCCTTTATCGAGTAATTCTACATCACACAAAAGAAAGAATGTTACCTTGAGGGAATATTATTGTTTTCGTTTGCATTTTCGGTTAACTGAAAGTAAAACTCTACATAAAGCCGGTCGTTTGTTTCATACATTCATAGTTGATGCTTACGCTACAGTGCTTGAACATGATTTAGAATGGTATAAGAGAAACCAAAAGACTATTCATTCCGAGCTGTATCATGGTTTGACTGATAGTTTATGTAGAGGCGAAACAAGTGCTTCATATGTGGGTCGTCGAGTTATACTACCATCATCATTCAATGGTGGACCGAGGCATAAGATACAACAATATCAGGATGCAATGGCCATATGCCGTTGGGCTGGAACTCCGGATCTATTTGTTACGATGACGTGCAACCCTAAATGGCCAGAAATTGAACGTCATATTCAACAAATGGTACCTGGTCAACCAAGTACCGATCGACCTGACATTGTTGCGCGTATATTTAAGATTAAGCTTGATGAGCTGATGAATGACATAAGGAAAAATCATCATTTTGGTCGTACAAAAGCCGGTATGTTTTCTTAATATATTTGTTTTCCTCTTTAATTTTAATGTATGTTCTTTTGTTGTATAATTTTAATTATATGTGTATGCAGTTATTTACACAATTGAGTTCCAAAAACGTGGGTTGCCACATTGTCATTGTCTTGTGTTTCTTCATCCGCCAGATAAAATAACCACATCCCAAAAGATTGATCAATTTGTATAGGCAGAGTTGCCTTCTCAGGAAAATGACCCAGTTGCTTTTGAAGCTGTTCGTAGTCACATGATGCATGGTCCATGTGGCCAGCTTAACACTTTAAGTCCATGTATGCACAATGGAAGTTGTTCTAAAGGGTACCCTAAGGAATATTGCGATGAAACTTTCATTAGGCGTGATGGTTGGCCCTGTTATAAGAGGTCTAACGATGGTTCGAAAGTTAAAGTTGGTAATGAGGATATCATGCTTGATAACCGATACGTTGTTCCTCATAATGTCGATTTGCTTGTCAGATATGGTTGTCATATAAATGTTGAGTATTGCAACCAAGGGAGTCTGATTAAGTATCTTTTTAGTTACATTAATAAAGGCCATGATCGTGCCACTGCTGTTTTGGAAGGTCCAGACAGAACACGATCTTTTATATCGATGTTGCACAACGAGAATGAGATCGAAGAATATATTAATTGTCGTTACATTTCTGTATCAGAAGCATGTTGGAAATTGTTGGGATTTGAGATGCAATATCGCTCGGTTGCAGTAGAAAGACTACCATTTCATGAAGAGGATTGTCAAAGAGTTTACTTTAGAGAAGATGATGATATTGTAGAAGTTCTGGATAGGAGGGTATCTGCGGTGTCTAAGTTTACTGAATGGATGAGAGCAAATCAATTATATGAAGAAGCCCGATTGTTAACTTATTCAGACTTCCCGACGAAGTTTACATGGCATGAAAAAGGGGATGTTAAGGAATGGAGGCCACGTAAAAATGGTTTGGTTATTGGTCGGTTATATTTTGTAAATCCAAATGAAGGAGAAAGGTATTATCTTCGTATGCTACTAAATGTTGTACGTGGACCCTGCAGTTTTAAAGATATTCGTACTGTTGATGGTGTTGAGCATCCGACCTATATGTCTGCTTGCAAAGCGTTGAGGTTACTAGGAGATGATGGTGAATGGGTTGAGTCAATCCGAGAGGCTTCCCAATGACAGTCAGGAAAGCAACTTCGAGAACTATTTGTAACTATTCTGTTATTTTGTGATGTTGCTGATCAAGAAAAGTTTTTTTGGGATTCTTTCCCGTTTTTATCAGAAGATGTTGCTTATAATCAACGTAGATTGCTTGATAATGAAGATCTAATGTTATCGCATGATGAGTTGGTAAACTACACTCTGCTTTATATTGATAATATTTTATATGGGAATTGTCGTTCGTTGGTTGATTTCCCCAGTCTACCTCAGTTAAACCATAGTTTGTTAAGTATAGGTTCGAATAGGTTAATTGCTGCTGAGCGGACATACAACGTCGAAGAAGAAATAAGGATTTTCAATGAGCTTTACAGTGGTTTAAATGTGCAACAGAAAGAAGTTTATACTATTATAATTAATGTTGTCAATGAAAAGACAGGTGGCTTTTATTTTGTCTCTGGTTCTGGAGGGACAGGCAAAACATATTTATGGAGAACAATTATTGCTTCTATTCGATCGCATGGAAAGATTGTTTTATCAGTCGCGTCATCTGGCATTGCATCTTTGTTGTTACCTGGTGGTCGTACAGCGCATTCCAGGTTTAATATTCCTATTGATATTGATAAAGACTCAACTTGTGGTATCGATGTTGGCTCAGATCTCGCAGAGTTGATTAATATTGATGAGCTGATTATTTGGGACGAAGCTCCACTACAACATCGTTATTCATTTGAAGCTGTTGATCGTGCATTTCGTGATGTATGTCGTTATTATGTTGCTGGATCTGAAAACAAAGTTTTCGGAGGGAAAGTGGTAGTTCTTGGGGGTGATTTTCGTCAAATTTTGCATGTTATTCAACATGGATCCCGTTCTGATGTTGTGTCCTCTTGTATAAACAAATCAGAAGGTCTATGGAATTCATGTCGTTTTTTTGTTTTGACAACGAACATGCGTTTGTCTGATCAAAACATTACTAGCGATGAACTTATAAAAATGCGTGAATTTAGTAAATGGATTCTTGATATGGGTGTTGGTCGGCTTCCTACGTGTACACTTGAAGGTGAAGACGATGGTAAATGGATCACTATACCTGATGATCTTCTTATTTCTGTTGTTGATAATCCTATTGATGCTGTTACATCCATTGTATTCCCAGATATTTTGAGTAGACTTAATGACATGTCTTACATAAAGGAACGATGCATCCTTTGCCCGACAAACGATGATAAATTTACATGTGCACATGATAAATTTACATGTGCTTTCTAAGATGTCTGGTGACATGCATGAGATGTTAAGTGCTGATGAGATTTGTCGAAGTAATGATAATTTTTCCGAATTGGAAATTATGTATTCTTCAGAATTTCTTAACACGTTGCGGTTCTCAGGAATTCCAAACCATGAGTTAAACTTAAAGGTTGGTGCACCGATCATTTTGTTACGTAACTTAAATTTGCAAAGAGGTTTGTGCAATGGGACTCGGTTGGTCATCACACAAATTAGTCGGAGGGTTTTGGAGGCGGTGATTATTACCAATACTCATATTGGAGAGAAAGTATTAATTGGGAGGATTGATATGACTGCATCGGACACAACATGGCCTTTTAGATTTAAAAGAAGACAATTTCCTGTCAAAGTTTGCTTCGCTATGACAATCAACAAAAGTCAAGGGCAAACGTTTAATCATGTATGTGCTTTCTTGGTGAAACCTGTTTTTTCACATGGTCAGCTTTACGTGACAGCGTCTCGTGTAACCTCTCGTGCTGATCATCACTTTTATATTGACAACAAGGAGAAGTGTGGTAACAATATGACAAAGAATGTTGTTTACAAAGAAGTTTTCTATAATTTACCATTACATGGTATAAACAACATTGAATGACTGCATTGCAAGTTCCGATATAGGTATAATCCTATTCATAAATGCATAAGTTCGTGAAGAGGCTTATTTCTTAACAGGTACAATTTTTTTTTTATTTCAGAAAAATAATCATGTAATGTTTGTTCATCCTTTTTTTTAATACAAAATTTTCATATATTATATTTGATTTATTAAAAAACTATAATTTTTAAGGAAATATATATACGCATCATTTACTAACTTCAATCATTCGGTAGTAAGTTAACAACTACAATCCCTTTGATACTTCCATTATGGCTATTAATGTAATTTAGTTATTTATTTATTTATTTATTAATCTTTTTTAATTGATTAGGATTTTTTTAACTTAACGTTTTACCCTACTTGATATCGTCTATCTCCATTGAATATATCCGACTTATCCCTCATTCCTATTTCTCCGCTATTAACTGCCAACGATCGGTAGCTCCACGTTCTCTTCTAATGTTTCAACTTATTCGATTGTTCAGGGTCTCCAAACTCTTGTCGATCACTATTGTCACTATTGTCATCTGGTGCTGTATATTGTGCTTCACGTATCAGTAAACGTACTTGCCTCTTTTTTGATTTCATAGTATACAGAATTTGTGCGTGCAAGGTTAGTCTTAGTTAATTTTTGTTTGTTGAAGAATGTACTAATCGATTAATGATGACACTGATTAATGATCACACTGGTGCTGTTCTAAATCGAATTTCTTGTCAATTTCTTTATTAGTAATTTTGATTTATGTTGGATATCGATCGTTTGATTGCAATTTTGATTTTTGTTGGATATCGATGGTTTGATTGCAATATGTTATGGATATGTATATAGGAAGATATGACGATCAGTTCCAATTATCTGATGATAAGTGATTTGAGGCCTAGCATTACTGATAAGTTGCAAGTACATGTGATGGTCTCACGTAAGTGGACAACATACAACCCTTCAACAGATCGTGTTTTCTCTTTAGATCTAATTCTTTGTGATGAAAATGTAAGTTTATTTGATTAAGTATTTCTGACTTTGCATTACGATATGGATTTTGTATGTTATGATATTACTTGCATTTAACAGGGATCTTCTATTCATGCAACCATTGCAAGTTCATTCATGTGCAAGTTTACTGATGTTGTACAAGAGGGATGTGTTTATAGGATATATAAATTCTCGGTTTTACCTTGTCAATCATTATATCGGCCACTTCGTAAGGACATCTTTATTAAATTTCTTGCTGATACGTCAATTGCTGCTTCCCACTTGCCATCAACACTCTTTCAACGTTATGTTTTTGACTTATTTCCGTTCAATGAGCTTAGTTCACGTGTTGGTGACGACAAATATCTTACAAGTTAAAATTGTTTTTCTACATTTGTTATTGGATTGCAAAATCTTAACTAACTTCTTATTAAATTGTAGATGTCATTGGGAATCTTTATGAGTGGGGTTCTCTTGAGGAAACAGCACGACCATCTAACTCATGTAAAGTTGGATTGTGAAAGATTGTTCTTTCTGATCAAAGGTATATTATATATATATATATATATATATATATATATATATATATATATATATATATAATTGCGATAATTTAATATGTTACAACATTGGTTGATGGTTATTACTAAATTTATTTGGTACAGTGATATGAAAGTGAGTATTGTGGGGTAAGTTGGCTATGAAGTACACCGATGAATATATCAAAAGTTTTAAGGAGATGAAAATTGTACTCATTGTAACGACTTGAAAAGTTGTATTCTTCAAAGGTGTAATTTCATTTTTTTATAAATAAGATGTTAATTATGTTTTCATGTAATATATATATATATATATATATATATATATATATATATTTATATATATATATATATATATATATATATATATAAATTTTATATTTGTTACTATTGTAGGTGTTCCAAGGTGTAACGACTTGAAAAGTTGTATTCTTCAAAGGTGTAATTTCATTTTTTTATAAATAAGATGTTAATTATGTTTTCATGTAATATATATATATATATATATATATATATATATATATATATATATATATATAAATTTTATATTTGTTACTATTGTAGGTGTTCCAAGTTTGAGAACTACGGTTGGGTCTGAATTGTATTTTAATCTTCCAATAGACATTGTTGCTACATACAAATCAAAGTAACCGTGTTATTATATTTATTATTTGTTAATTTGTTTTAACACATTTATCAATATACGTTACTTTTTTATGTTGTCGGATTATAGTCAAGCGATGCATGTCTTGCTTCAATCGGAGAGGCAAGTTGAACGTCCTTCTGTGGCAACCATAGAAAATATGTATAGTGATATACAAAAAGGCGTCATTGAGGTAGTATGTTATTACTATGAAATATGAATTATTATAGTAAATATGTAATTAATTATATCTATATTTCATTAAGGAAGGGTACACTGTACATTGTTGTTGGAACAATCATTGACATAGATATGTTTAATGATTGGAAGTTCGTCCAATGTTCAAGATGCTATAAGAAGGCTACTTTCGTTGATAATCGCTATGTTTGTTCTGGATGTCAGAAAAATATAACTAACCCACGTCAAGTGTATGTTTATATATATATATATATATATATATATATATATATATATATATTATAATACTTATATGATGTTTCTAAAAACTTTTGTTTAGGTATAAGTTGGTAGTTGAAGTAGGTGATAATGATAAGCAAATGAGTTGTGTTTTCTTTAATGAATATGCTACTCAACTTATTGGCCTTCATGTTGGTGAATTAGTTAATATGAATTTATTGGAGGTACTGTTATATATATATATATATATATATATATATATATATATATATATATATATATATATATATATTGAAACACCCACACAAATGCTTACATATAATATTTTTTTATTATGTTTTTATAGGGTGGAATTTATCCTAATTGGGTACGTACTTTCCTGTTTGAAAGGTTATGTGGGCTAAGTATTGTTTATTCAATTAAGATTGACCATTACAATTTGGCACCACAATATGTGCGTCGTTTCACGGTTACTAAATACCATGGTGCAACTTGTAAAATTCCAAACCAAGAAAAAACGTTGCCTACAAATGAGGTCATTTCTCAATTGCAAACAACTGTTGTCGAATCATTGTTGTCTCCATCATCTGCATCAACGGTAAAGTTTATTGGATCTTACATTATAAATTTTTTATTGTGTTGTTTATATATTATTTTACAATATGTATTTTTTTTTGTTTTTGTATTTATTTTTTTGTTTGCTTATCAAGGAGTTTGTGTTTTTCATAAGTGCAATTCTCATGTAAATAATCTTAAATTTACAAATACTGCTACGGATCATGTTTCGTTTATTAAATGATTTTTACTACATATTTTCTTAAATTATCTTAATTTAATATGTTCATTATTAATTTTTTTTTCGTATTAGGATGACTTACGTAATGTCAAAGATGAGGGTTTCAGTGCTTCTATTTCGGAATTAAATCATACGGAATGTAAAGATGTAAGTTATAATCTTTTGTTTACCAATTTTATTTCTGTTACATATTGAAATTATTCATTTGTTACTTTCATATTGTTTATTTTTTTTGTGCATACTTAGGATGATGTTGGTTTATTTCCGATTCAAACAAATGTTGTTGAATCAGTGTCACCTAAATCATCAACAACAACAATAATGGTACTGCTTATTGTATTTTTTACTACAAATTATATATATAAGTTATATTCGTTATATCTTATGTTTCTTTATGTATTTCACTTGCACAATTATTAGGTCGTTTGTGATAATCATCAGGTTGATGTTTCTGACAAGCTTATTTATAAAGTAAATAATATTGAGTGCAATAATTAATTCATACCATGTTTTCTTTCAATTCAGTTTAAATTGTTATATATTTAGTTCAATTACATTATTTGATATTCTTATTATTTATCTTTTATTTTTTCTTACTAGGATGCTTCTGGTAATCTGAAAGATGATGCTATTGTGGCAGCTATGTTTGAGGTTAGACATGTGAAATATATTTAATAATGTAACTTGTAACTTATGTTTTGTCATATGGTTTTACTTATGTTATTTTCTTATAATTAGGTTGCTTCTAATACTAATGAAAACAATGGTGTTACAAAAAGTGTATCTGATGAAAAGGATGTGGAAGATAGTGACAGATGTGACGATGTATTATTATATTTTTTTATACTATTGTTCTATATTTTTTTTAGGTTTGAAGTTTTCTTATTCTTCTTATTGATCTGTTCAATTAGGTTGGTGGCGATACTATTGAAGATGATATTTCTAAGACACTTATCTCCATATGTGGTTTACAGGATGATGCAGAAAGTGAAGTAAGTTACAACATATTGTGTATACTTTCTATTTTCCTTACGATATTGAACAAAATTTCAACGATTATTGTCACTTCATTTGATACATTTGAAGTTTTTTTATTCTTCTTATTGATCTATTCAATTAGGTTGGTGATGATACTATTGAAGATGATATGTCTAAGACACCTATCTCCATATGTGGAATACAAGATGGTGGAGAAAGTGAAGTAAGTTACAATATATTGTGTACAAACTTTCAACTATTATTGACACTTCATTTGATACATTACTTTGTTAGTTATTATTCTTATTTTCATTTTCCATTTTTTTTTTACAATTAGGATGTTTGTGCTGTTATTGAAGTTGATTCTTCTGAAAAATCGTTTATCGGATCCTCAATAACACCAATGAAGCGTCGACTTCCACGACTGTGTGACGAGTCTTCGGAAGATGATAATGTTGGTTGAATTCATTTTACTTTTTAAGTTTTTTGACATTGTTTTCTAAATTGTCTTTCTCTTCCAATTTTCAAATTTCAGTTTTCATATTATCGTAGTCCTCAGTTTTTTTATAGGTTAATTGAAATTATTAGATAGATTAAACTTTTTATATTAGGTTTTAGACATATTTATTATTCGATATCTTTGAATGTATGGAATGACATGGTACATTCATGTTTTTTTTGTCCTTATGACGATACACATTATTGTTGGGGTCCCATATGCCAAATGATCTTACTAGGTTTTTCCATAAGATATTACTTGGTTTGTCGTTGTGGGTGATTTTATCTGAACTAATATATAAATGAATAAAAGTAATATGCAGTAAGCTTAAGATAAATCAAAATACTATTCATATATTTGTCAATCCGTCCACCGGACGGGTATGACACTAGTTTAGATGGATTTCTTGGTCATTTTCACTTTTAAATTTTAGCTGAACCTTTTGATTTATCTGTTTAGCACGTTATTAATTCATAGATAAAAAAATAAAAACTGTCACGTCTATTTTTATGCCATACATGGAAAACTTCAGGGTGTAGAATGTAAATAAGGTAAGTAAGAAGATAATGATACAAAACGACAAATGTGTATCCATCAATGTTACAGTAAACCCCTTGCATTATGATTTAATAATAGAACTGGTCTATAAAAGGTTGGTGGGTGGTCTATTTTCCAGCTAAGGCAAACTAAGAAGAAAAGAAGTGGCTGGATCTTGGTTGTCTTCACTATCTATAGCTACCTAATCTTGAAAAGGGAATGTACTTTTATATATCTAAATCGAGCAAATATATCCTTTATAAATATCTAGGGTGATCCACCACTTGTATTAATGAGTTTGGCTCACTTTCAAGTTTCAAGTTTCAAGTTTCAACCTATTTATTTGAAAAAAAAATGATTTTGATTATATTGAAGTTTTTTCTTAATAAAAAATATCTTATTATGTTAATTATATAATTTTTATAATAACATTTAGCATAGTAGTTGTTTATAAACTCCAAAAGGAATTAGAACAATATAGTATTCTCATGTACGTAATTTAATAATTTTGGTCCTTTATATAATTCGTCAAACAATCTTTTTCACAATATGATTGATAAAAGTTCAACAATATTTGCATTTTTGGTTTTTTGGCTTCAAGTCAATAAGGGGAGTTGGAAGTTGGCGGAATTGAAATTTGTAAAAAAATTCATTGCGATTGTGTTTATGATGGTGTGCACTTGTGTTGATGTTGCATTCTTATAAGTTTTTGATTTGGTGTTATTATTTATTCTTATTGATTTTTTAAATATTTTATATCTAATAATTTTAATAGGTTAATTCTATATGTACTTCCAAGATGTTTATTGTATCCTCCCATGTGTGAGGATTTGACTATGTTTAAATCTTTTTTTTTTTATTATTATTATGAGTGAGGGATACGTATAGTAGCACCCTATTAATATTATGGTTTGACCGATTATATTTACATGCTCGTTTATGTTATTGTTTTATTTTTGAAAAAATGGGTCGATACTTGGTCATTTACTAATGTCTTGTTTTTAATTATTTATCCACCATTATATATATAATTAAAAGTGCATAGGCTTATGAACCGTAACCGGCTGAGCCGGATACTGTTCATCGGCTTCTGGCTAAGTTTTGGCGTCGCCCATATTTGTTTCTTCCACCGTCATTGGTTGTCCAATGAAATCAAGCATCTTTAAGATCAACCTCATCAGGTGTAAACAATAAACAAATTACACACATACAATCGTTTGTATGTGTTTTGATCGACCAGAATAGAACGACCGACATAGAGGGATTGGAGGAGATTGACAGGGAAACAGGAAGAAGCGAGACGTCTTCCTCTAAGAGACAATGGATATGGTTTGCCCGACGGTTTCCCCATTTCCATTCCCGACTCCCTCAATCATTGCAGGCGGAGAAAAAACAACCTCTGCATTCTGACCTCACACCTCAATTACCCTAAAATCGATGGCCTATCCCTCTCTTTTTCATTATAAATGTGTGTGTGTGTGTGTGTGTTTTGATTTCGTGTGTTAGATTTTGTTGCCCTAATTCGTGATACTCTAATTTTCCGAAAATTGTTTGTATAAAAAATGAAGAGTCAGATGCAAGGAGCCTTGAGTTGGAATGCTAACAACAATTTAAACCAACATGTTTTAGCTTTTGGTTTCAGCTAATTAGAAACGTTATTGGTAAATTGAAAGTTAACACCCTAACTGAAAGTCTTGACTTTTTCTTTCAAATTCGGGTTCAAAACTCAAACTCTAGTTAAATTGAAAGTATTTAGGATTTTAATTCCAAAATAATCAAATAATGGTATGCATATACACAAAAATGTTGATTGTATTTAACATTTACGTGTTTGTTCATGGACTATTAACATTGGTAGGTAAATGGGTAGTAGGGTAAGCTTCAGTTGCAGTTTTTTGGAATAGAAGGTTTGTATGCAATTTTGCCTTTGTCGGCTGAACTCATAATTTAGGGATTGATGATTAGTTGACGAGTTACTTCAGGGTAGTTCTGGTAGAATTGTTTTCATTTTCCATATCTTAATTCAAAGATTACTATGTCAACTATGAATAAAAAACAACATCACTTTATAATTACCAAATGACAATGGATATAATACATGGTCATGTTTGATCATACCAAATGCAGAGAACAAAACATTATTGTCTGATCTGTTTATTAAGAATTATTCCCAAGTAAGTTTTTATAACTTATGACTCTTGATAATTCGTCATGAATAATATACACAAGATAATGCCCTTTGGCTTATGATTCACATCAATGTTTAACAAAAAAACCTTATATCCTTCCTTGTACTGTGTTTGTGTGTTTTTTCAATAATGACATAGACCAAAGATTCCTATTGTTGAAGACAAGTTAATGGTCCTAGGATTCATGTAAATTTTGGGTCTTCTTATTTCTTTTTGGATTATGTTCTAGAATTAATTTGATGTGTTAACCGCCTTGTGGGTACAATCATATTTTTCAGGGATTTCGAGAGAAGAATTGTAGAAACTGAGATGGAAATAACACTAGCAAAGAGTCAAGATTTTCTTGGTAACCAATTGAATCTCTAACAAAAGGTTTCTTGTTGTAATTAGCATTTATACTAAATTTGGTAACAAATTAAGAATAAATTCTTTCAGAGGATCATCGAAGCCTGAAGGTTAGTCCATGACAAAATAATATTTTAAATTTATTTTCTAATGTTACTCAATGTTTAACTTAATACCTATATACTAAAAATACAAAATATTTGTTGGATTGCCGAATGAACAAAATAATATTTTAAATTTATTTTCTAATGTTACTCACAGTCGATCATGGCACCGAATCGACTCAGTCAGTCCATACCCGCTATCACACAAACTTCCCCCATGGGAATCGGAATCAAATCAATCGGGAAGGACACCCCAAAGATCTCCAAAACGCAGTCCCGATAAACTGAAGAAGCAGAAATCTCGTGTTCGTTGGTGATGGAGACTCGCAACGGACAATCTAGCTCTCATACGGGCAAACCGAAATCCGTACTGAACGATCGAAAGATAAATGACCGACTCGCCTCAGGGTCAAATAATACCAAAGAAGGTAAGGAGTTCACTAAGAATGTACCTAACATGGTACAACACATATAAGCATAAACATATATAATCAGTAAGACAAATGATAGAAACATACCAACAACTACGTCTGGTGCTGCCATTGCCTCATCGACCATAAGCTGGAAGGCGCGTCCCTGAGCCCTCGGGGGCTCTGCTCTACCCTGACTCACGTCAGTAATCCTCAGTGTAGCTGGCGCTGGAGCCTGCGCCAGCCTGGCAGGGAGCACTGAACAGTTGATCTTCAAGTGACCAACCATTTGTTAGGCGTGTCAAAGCCAACAAATAAAGGGGTATAAATGACTCCTTAAACACTACTAGTTTGTACTAGAAATGTAATACAAGGTAAGTAGGGTCGATCCACAGAGACACGAGATAAATGCTTATACCTTTTTTACGTAAGGTACAAATGAGATCACAAAAGGGGGGAGTTTAATTCAAACAAAAGACTGAAGTTATGAGTAAACAATTGATCAAATAAAATAAAATCAAGATTTATAAAATACTCCAACTCTATGCAAGACTAATTAGCAATGTGATTCAAAGTATGAAATGATATTTGTTTAATTCTATCTAAGTTGGTACTTAGAAATACTAACAAGCTCTAGCAATTCACATTCACCATTTTAATTAATTAAAATAAGCTCTTTAATTAATGCTAATCTAACCAATCTAATCTAAACAAGTTCTTAGAATTAGGTGGAAAGATTGCATTATGCTTTGTGTGGATTTTACCAACAACATTCAATACTCCTCATAAGCTTGGGAGTGTAAGAATGTGTGAATTTGATTTACACCAGAATTATTCTAAGAAAAATTCAATTTAGTGTTTGTTACTTGTTCTATATGACAAAACAATTACGGATTTTGTATAATAGATAACTTGAATGAATCAACCCTAAGTCAATCTGGCCAAAAAGAACTAGAATTGAAACCAAACTTTCAATTAAGACAAAATCAAATTCACTAGATAGCATTTAAAACAAACACCAAGTCAAATGATTGAATTCACACACACAATAGTCAATACATGAAGTTGGAGAGTTAGGTTTCTAGTCACTCATGACTAGAACAAAACACAAACCTAGAAATTGAAATTAAAGTCTTACAAATTGAAATCCAAATGAAATCCAAGTGACAATTGCCTTCAAAATGCTCCCCAAAATCGTCTCTAGAACTCACAAAATCGACTTAACTTCTAATGGAACTGGTTGCACCCTTTTAGAAAGAAGAAAAATTGCTTTAAACTTACGACCACGTTTACACGGCCCGTGTAAACACAAAGGTAAACTTTACACGGCCGTGTAAACACAAAAAGTACGCTGCACAATTTGGTCAGGCCTTCAAAGGACAATGCTCAAAAGTATGCATTTACACGGCCCGTGTAAACACAAGGCTTCCATTTACACGGCCGTGTAAACCTCTGAATGGCCAAAATCTTCATTTCTTTGATATCTTCCTCCTCGGTGCTCCGTAAGTCCCGAACTTCATCTACATCTCTTATTCATCTCTTCAAGTAAGATCCTACCTCCAAAAGTCCCTCAAATATCACAAAAGCGTGTGAATGAAATTGCCTCATGAAAAATCCTAAAAAACATGTAAAATGCATGAGTTTAAGCCTATATGCAATGCACTTTTATGGAGTAAAACTACAAAGTGGATGCATGAAATGCACCTAACAACAGTGGTAGCAGATCCTCATATCCTGAACCGGGGCTGGCTGGCGGCAATCCCTCGCAAAGTGCCTCTCCTTGCCGCATTTGCGGCACGCACTACAAGATCTACAAACTCTCGAATGACCCTTCCCGCACTTGCCACAAGTACGGCCATGCTGGCCTCCAGACCTAGAATCAGCGGTCTTAGACCGCTTTGGCGTCGGGGCCTGCCGCTGCTCTCTTAACTGCAGCTCAATCTCTAGCTCACGCTGCCTAGCGGCCTCCTGTAACTCCAGCAGTGTATTGCAACGTTGGGTAGCAAAAAACTGACGGATGTCAGTCTAGAGCATGGTCAGATAACGTGTCATCTGAGCCTGCTCGGAAGCAAACCTCGGGCAAAACATCGCCCTCTCAGTGAACATACGGGTGATCTCCGTCACCGACTCCACATCCTGTCTCAAGTCCAAAAACTCCTGAGCCAGCCGCTCTCGCTCAACCCGTGGAATGTAGCGAGAGCGGAACATAAACCCTGAACTGCTCCTAAGTAACCGTAGCCCTCTGCTCATCAGTATATGACCTTGTCATCAACCTCCACCAGTACTTTGCTCCGTACCTCAGCAGGTTCAGAGCACACTTGACCTTCTGATCAGTAGGACATGAGCACGTGAAGAAGCATCCCTCCACGTCAGACAACCACCTCATAACTATGATCGGGTCCTGAGTCCCATCGAAAGTCAAGGGCTTTGTGTAATCGAAGTCTCGGTACTAAAAATCCCGAATGGTCCCACTACCAGCGGTTGCTAAAGCTGCGGAGGCTGCAGCGGCAGCCGTCTCAGCAAGAGCTGCATAGCGCTCATCGAAATACTCCACCATAGCGGTCTTGATAGACCCAAACATCTTCGACATCTAAGCCCGGAACAACATAGCAAACTCATCATGCAGGATCTCCCGAATCCTGGCGTCCAACTCATCTGGCCTCATCTGGCCGATAGTCTCGGGCTCTGTTGGTGCACCCTGACTGCCATCCCCTGATCCCGATCCGGATCCGGTCACAAATCGTCGTGTAACCACCATTCTGAAAATATACCAGGGGGATATCATATATTCCATATAATAACGGGGAACCAACTCCCTACAAAACCCTAGGCGTTGTGACTTCCTTGCTACGCGTATGAGTCCTGTGCTTTCAGTAGTATAAGCCCATACTACCTTCCACACCTACCCATATTTGTCTCAAGCATCATCACAACACCCCAACAATATACATAAACATAGGTGAACACTCAATCCTCACTCCTATAGGAAGGCTAACTATCTCATAACTGGCCGACTGACCCCGCATAACTCATCCATGAAACTTCCACCAACCCTGCAACACTCGTGTATGCTAGCCATACATAACGCTGGACCCTATAGACTTTCGAATACATGATCCTACCCTAATCCCTTCATCAAACAAGAACATGAAATAAGTCCAAACTAAACATTATCAAGCTATAAGATCTTAATTGTGTACGACCGTGATGCATACACCAAGCAACTACAGTAATGATGTCAATTTCATATAAGGAAAAACCCTAGGCTATCAGGTATCATATAATCAGGCAATTCTATCATGAAATTCCTGAAGATCCCTAGCCTAGCACTAGCATGCTGTTCTAACATATCACAAAATCAAATAATCCGTAAGGTATTTTGGGGTCTACTTACTGGCTCCGGCTGATCGTACACTTGCATCCTCCTTTAGTATTTTGAAAACCATTTGAAAATAATTTTAAAAATCTTGTCCTTAGTTTGAGACTGGATTCACACGAGTGTTCCTCCAATTCGCTCAAACCAAGGCTCTGATACCAACTTGTAACATCCATAAAATTCAATCCAATTTAAAACTTTTTAAAACATTCAAAAACCAATAATTATTACAAATTGTTTTCAAAATAGTTTCATGTCAGAGTATCTCAGAAATCAAATCATAAAAACATAAGTAGGTGCATGGTCACGCCTTTGCCTTCCCGCGATCATCTGAAGTACCTGAAACAAAATCAACAACTGTAAGACCGAAGCTTAGCGAGTTCCCCCAAAATACCAACGTCATACAAACCATAACAATATCATACAAACAACATGTATAATGAGCCATCAGCCTGACTGGTCTGTCTCGTAGGGCCATCAGTCTATCTAGACCGCTCTTTGAGCCATCGGCAGGTCTGGACCGCCTCGCAGAGCCTTCAGCCTATCCGGACCGCTCGCCGGGCCTTCGGCCTGAGTAGTATGCCCTTATCGGGTCTGCAGTCCATCCGGGCCGCCTTGGGTATGTTGGCACAAAGCACAAAGCATGACCGCCTCAACCCAACCCCCAATCAAACAATCATGTGCACATAAATATCATACGCTATCTAGCATGTACAGATGGTCATACAGATCTAACAAATCACTATTCATAGCATCATCCTATAACCAGGATACCGATCTAACAGATCACTAACATAGCATCATCCTATAACCAGGATATCGGTCTAACAGATCACTAACATAGCATAATCCTACAACCAGGATACAAATCATAAAGGGTCGGCCTTGGTGCCTTAGACCCTGTTGATATAGTGAGAAGAACTCACCTCACAATGTCGATCGGAATTGAAGTATCAAACTCCCAAAACACAGCTCCAAACACCAACACCTACATCCACCAATGATCCACTTCCATAAATTCCCAACTTACTAAAATACCCCCAGAAGTCAAATTGGTCAACCTTTGGTCAAAGTCAAAGTCAACGGTCAATGTCAACAGTCCATGTTGATCCAACTCGTCGAGTGTAGCTTACTGACTCGTCGAGTTCTTTCAGAACTCAAGAAATCGTGAAAACCCCCAGTCGACTCGCCGAGTTCCCAAACAACTCGTCGAGTCTATGCAGTGTCCAGAACGTCAGGAAACCCTAACCAACTCGTTAAGTTACCTCTCTAACTCGCTGAGTTTATGCAGAATCTAGAAAGCAGGAAATCCTCATCCAACTCGTCGAGTTGACTATGCAACTCGTCGAGTTCCTTCAGTCAATTTCTCATTCAGACACTTTTAAGCGAAACCAAAGCTCCAAACCGTGGATCTAAGCTCCTAGGGTGTAGTTATCACGTAAATTTGCTAACTTTACGTGCATGCAAGGCTCTAAGAAGCTAAAACACTCATAACTAGCCTTAGAAGAAGGTTTTGGACATGGAAGAGGGCTAAAGCCTGATAAATCTTGAGGCTTTATGTCTATAAGGGCCTAGAGGAGTCCAGATCTGAAACCATGCCCTTGTGACAAGCTCAAAGCCGAAAGTGACTCCATTTTGCACCAAAATTCCCATATACTAACATAAGAAGAGATATAAGAAATGGAAGGCCAAGGTAAAGACTTTTTACCTTCAACTGGATGCCAACACGATGTAGATACTCAATCTACAAGATTCTTCTTGTTCTAAGCCTCTAAATCTTCAAGCCACTTCAAGGAATGCACCAAATACACACTTTAGTCTCACACACACTCAAAAATAGGGTTAGATCTATTAGGGTTTGCTTATGGCTGTCAAAAGGTGGTAAGGAGGCTAGAGGAAAGGACTTCAGGTCCTTTAAATAGGGTGTAAACCCTAAAAATTAGGGTTTCCATGCACAACCTCTACTCGTCGAGTTGGGGTCCTCCAACTCGTCGAGTAGGTTCTAGAATCCATGTGGCTTTAATCCTCTCTACACGACGATTTGGGGCATCCAACTCGTCGAGTGGGTCTAAAACATAATATATAAAGCTTTAAAATTTATACCTGGGAGTCGGGACGTTACAATTATAAGTAGGTGTAGTCATCACAGGTGTTTCCTTTGATTGGTCATCAGGAGCTTCATCAATGTGTTGCACATCCTCATGTGGTTCATCTAACTATACAAGGGTAACCTTCGTAACAGGTTTAGGATTCAAGAAATAGGTGAGTAGTCTTATTTCACCATGTTTTGTGTATACCTTCATCACTTTGTGCTCACTGACATATTGAGAAAAGTTTGCAAGATCTTCATCATTTCCTAAAGGGCGAAGACCAAAGTGGAAGTCTCCACTAGGCACAAGAAAATGGTAGTATATAATAGGAGGAACCCCGTATCTAAAACCTTTCATGATTGCATCAAGCTCATGAACTGAAAACTCATCTATATCTACCATGTCAACATAGTTTACATTTATGTCGATGTAACGGACATCAGGATACTTGGTGAACTCACCTCCATGGTACAACTTAATGGTAAACAATGTTGGGTGTTCATCTTTAAAACAAGAAAAAAAACACCTTGGGTGGAGTTACTTCAAAAAAATTCAAGAAATCAAAAGAGGAAAAAGGGCAAATTACGTACCATAAACAACCTTGGGGTTGAAGGGTTTGTTTAACAACCTTACGTGCCACATTGGTATGTTCATCCACCGTTAATCTCTGCAAATCGCAACTTAACTAACATAACAGATTTTGTGTCTAGGGCTTTTATTGATCTTGTTTAAACAACGTCGATCTACTTTATTGAGGAGACGAACTGCTTTTATTGAGCTTTAGCGGGAACGGTTACTTGGATGAATGGACTACAATACCCTCAAGTGAGAGGGGCATGGGTAGATTAACGGGAGCTTGGTAACGGTTGTTAAGCCATTGGACCAAACTCACAACAAAACGAAACTATTGGACCATCCTTGCAAGCCAAACCCATTTTGGACCAAACTTGCTAGTTTTGACATACCATAGGGACCAAATTTGCAATTTTTTGTCTAATTAGAATAAATAAAATCCATTTTGTATAAAAAATTAAGTCAACGGGTTGAAAGTGTTAGAATTGGTTATTCTAAAGTGGTGGGGTTTAAATTAATTTGGTAAGCAAAGTTTAGGGACTCAAGATGTAAATATGGCTTTAATTCATAGAACTCGTGAACGTAAGTAACTGATTTCTTTTTGTGGTTACGTACGTTAAGCTTCTGCCTATATTTGTGACTCTTGAACCATTCCAATATTTCCTGCTGGGCTGTTGTGGTGTCATCGATCGGCAGGAGAGGAAAAAACGAGCGATAGAAGGAGAGCGAGGCAATAAATCACATGGGAGAGGGATTCAAGAAAAGGAGGTTGAGGTCGACAGGTTTTAGGGTTCTATTGGGTTGTGAAAATCAACCACATAATTGGTAAATTCTTGATTCTTCATTTCATGTAAATCATGTTTCAATTGCTAAGTATTGTGGTATGATTCATGAATTCAAATTGTTTCCCGATTGTTGAATAATCTCGTTCCGTTTCACTTCAATCTTATGGCTTCTTGTATAACTAAATTTTCAGCCATGTTGTAGGCTGGTTTTTTTTGTCAAAAGTCTCCTAAAAATGCTCTCTTCTATGTTGGTATTAGTTTTTAAGGGATGGTTGGATTTTTGGATTGATTGTCTTCCATTTGGTGTCAAATATCCATGTTTCTGTTACTTTCAATTCTAATGATTTCTTGTGGTTTCATGAGTGTAATTTTCTGCATAAAAATCATATTTTGAACCATTCATAAGGTTGTTAAAACCATCCCTAAATGTCTTTATATGTGGCTTAATGGTAGAGGAAACTCAAGTCCTTAATGATGTTTTCTCTTTTAGCAACATACTTTTTTTCCTATAAAAACAATGTACTTTGAGTCATGGTTTGAGGTTGAAATTGTTATTTTCACTTCTTGACATTTTTCTACTTTTAAGAACTCAATTTCCATCTTTATAGTTGATTTTTGTTATGGCTTAATGGGTTAAGTTGTCAATTCACCCTTAAAATTCAAAGTTGAGAAATTCAGAAAAATTCCCATTCCGCCCCTGTTTTGAAAAAAATCTATAAAAATCATCTGGAGTCGGATTTGGGATCCATAAACTCTCAACGTTTTCATTTTGAGTGCAGTTTGTCCATGATTTTTCCCAAGACCTGATATTGTCCCTAACCAAGGTGAAAATCGTCTTTTTCACTGACTGGTCAGAAATTAGCTGCACGGACATGCTGTCTTGTAAAATTCATAGAAAATTCTTGAAAAAACGTATGGGCTTGTTCAAGCACTTTATGAAAAGATAAAAATATAATATACTGGAATATGAAAAAATATTGCAACTTATTCAGGTCTAAGTAGGGCTAAATTGGCCTTGAACAGGATGTTGTTTCAGGTCAAAATCTGAGAATTTGACCTAATAACTGATTTGCATGTTTGGGAATTAAATTGTCATTATTTGCTCATTTAAACATATAGTAATCCATATATTTGTGTTTTACTAGGGGAAGATTTGATACCTCGGTTCCTTAATGATTTTAAGTGTAGAGGGGACACATTTTTTATAGAGGTTGTGGTTAATTAGCACTTGTTAAAGGGGTAGCACGCTTGTACACTTGTTTGGTTGATGTGATGAATGTTTGATGCTAAGTATTTCTTTGTATGAGATGTATGAAAGTCTGATCTTGTGATGCATGTGCAGTAATAATGAATGTAGGACTCTTAGTATGCTAGAAATTATTATATTAATTAAATGGTGCTAATTTGTGAGTTTAGGTTCATGCTAGCGGTGAGTGTATGCATGTTGGTTGGAAAAATGATATTGGTATGTTACTTGTTGTTTTGTCACATTTGAATGAAACTAATTATTGCATGCTAGAAAGTTGATTTCTAAAAGGTATAATTCTCTATTTTGATTATATATGCTAAATGTGAGAAAATGCATTGATTGTTGTGATGGGTTATAGTTGTAATATGCCTTAGATAATACACTTTAATCTACATGCATGATTACAAGATAATGGTGAGGTGTGTGTTTGTTGGATTAGGTGTCTAAGCCCATAACTATAATTGGTATGTACTTGATCCGATAGTAGCATGGTTCTTTTGGGTTGCCTTCAGCATAGCAATTTGATAGGATGGATATTTGAGAAAAATGTTATTTGTGATTTATTAATATATTATATGAATAATATATTAATTGAGAAATCATATTATTTAATTGGTATTGATCAAGAATTAATTTGGAATTAATTTAGTGATCAAAAGAGACTGATTAAATTTACGGGGACTGATTGGGTAAATCAGTAATACTTATAGTTTGGGCTAATGATCCATGATGATTAAGGATGGACTAAATCTATGTGAGAGTCCATGAAGATTTAGTCGAAAGGGCTGTTCATATGGATCATTGGAATACTTAAAGGCTTAAGTGGATTAGGGTTTTATGTAAGAAATCCTAAGGATTCCACACTATAAATTGAACCCCTAGCTTCCCAAAATCGGCCACTCTATTCCAAGAAGAAACCCTAGCCGTTTTTGGTGCCTCCTAACCTCTCTCTCATATTCCTCCATTTGCTTTTGGTGTTTGTGACTTATTAGAGGTATCATATTTGACGTACTAAGCTCTTGAAAGGCCAAGAAGTACAAGCTACAACTAAGAGGTATTCATCAAACTAGATTTTATGTTGTAAATATCCAATTGTATGCTAGTTAGGGTTCATGCTTTGGATGAAATGAAATTGAATGTATAACTTGAGAAAACTTAGATCCAAAGCATTTAGGGTTATATGTGCACCATAGGATTGTTATAGTGATCAAAACCCATCAGTGGTATCACAGTCTAGGGTGTTTTCTATTATATTGATGCATTGGTTAAATGTTCAAAGCAAAAGAAATCGTTTTTTGGAACCTGCCTGATGACCACGACGTGGTCAAAGTCACCACGACGTGGTGTCTCGTCAGTTGGCAGATTTTCAGTTTTTTTTGGCCAAGAATTGGATTACGATCATTACCACAAACTGTTTTGATTGATAAAATTCGGTTTTTTCTAATAAGGTAATGATTATACTCATCTAGTTGAATGATGATTGTCAAATTTTAAGATAATTATTTGATTTTGTGAAAAAATAATTATTTGTAGAATTTGATTTGAATCATCTTTCTATATGAAATTAGATTAGGTCAAATTTTGTGATATAGATAAATTATATGATTAATTTAATTGTTTTCAAATTTGATCTAAGAGCTTTTGAAAAGTTTCAAAATTTGCCCTCAAGTTTTTGAATTTAAAATGTAATTAAAAGCTTTAATTTTGAAACATTAAATTCTAAAACCCTAGTAATTTGAAAAGGTTCAAAAGTGCACCTCTTGGTTTTGTAATTTAAATTTTAATTAAATAGCCTTAATTTTGAAATCTTAAATTTAGAACCTTGATATTTTGAATAGTCCAAATTACACCCTTATGGTTTTATTAAATTAATTAAGTGTTTAATTAAAAGAGAGAATTAATAAATCCATAATGACATGGTTTAAGTTTAATTAAATTAAAAATATAATTTATTAATAGATTAAACCACTTAGTATTTTCAATGTGTAAAATACACCCTTATACTATATAAAATTAAAAGTCTAATATATTATATATTTATAAATTAAAAGTCAGTCTTACCGTTAGTAGGCCTCATTCACGAAGTTGGTCTATAAGGGGTGTTTAAGGAAGCAGCCTGTAAAATGACCGTCATTGGGTATCTAATCTTACCCACCGCACCCTTGACCAGTGGAGGGTCGTTAGCCGAACGGGTAGGATAGGACACAAACTTTCATTAATAAGTATAATGAAATACAAGTAACTAAATGTTTTATAAATTCACAATCTTAGTTACTTAGGAAAAATGTGAATTTGATGCTAATCCATGAAATTGCACATTGCATCTTATTGGTCGTTACTGGAGCGTGTGTGGTTAACCGGCACACTAATATGGGACTAATGAAGGATGGCAATGGGTAGCTCGTAGGTTATCATAGATCAATGGAGCATGTGTGGCTAACCGGCACATTGATTAGGTGATAAATGACTTCGAGAGTACCAAGCTAATCTGCATGGTTATTCACACATTGTTTGTGATCCTCGGTATCACAATAACAAACTTGAAGGGCATAATCGAGATTAAACATGCCATTAAAAAGTTCAATGAAACTCAAAAGATCTAGGAGTTTCGTTAAAAAACCTAATTCGTTTAAAATTTCGTTTTCGTGGTGGAATTGGTAAATCGTCATTTACCTACCGACAAATAGTTTACAATTGGATTACGGCATCCCTCTTCCGAATTGTGAATTATTGTGTTGGGTCCTAGGCTTAATATTTCATTTGGGTGTTATATTAAGGATTGAATCAACTAACTTGAATTTCTCCCTTGTAGATGTCTAGTTCTGACAACTATGGTCTTCCTCAATCCTTTGGAAAAGGCTTTCCTCATGAAGATGATATTCCAGATGTCGATCAAGGTGAAGGATCAATCCCTTTTTCGTGCAAAGGTGGAACTGGAAATCATACTTCTCTTCCTCCACCTCCTCCAATAATTCTCCCTGACCCACATGTTTGTCGACTTGAAAAGTTCAAGATCACTCAAGCACTATTGGCAAGTAAACACGAAGATGAAAAGTCTGTATGTGCTCACGTCTTGGAGATGAAGTTACATATTGATATACTAGGAATGTTGGGTGTCGTTTTCCCAAGGAAACTAGTTGTTGACTTGGTTCTTCAGTCACTTCCCGAGTCATATAGTCAGTTTGTTAATGACTACTGTGTAACAGATCACGACATAACCCTCATTGATCTGACATATTTGCTGATTGCTGCTGAATCAGATATGATTTGGCGCACTGGTAAAGCAAATTTGATTGGAAGATCTACCTCCAAAAATTCCATAGAGATAGGCGATGGAAATGATGATCCAGAAAAGATTTCTTCTCCTAAGGGAGAGAAATTGGCCATGGTCGAAAAGTTTGACCATAAGAGAAAGGCCAGGTCTGGTATTGTTCCATGTGTCATTCCAAAAGAGTCTATTTGTTTCTATTGCCAAGAGAAGGGGCATTGGATGCGAAGCTGTTGTATCTACCTGAAGGATCGCAAGGATAGTAAAGTCAAAATGTATGACTATACTTCAGGTAAGTCTACTATCTAACTCTATTAAGTTCCTATTTACAGATTCTTAATACATGGTGTGATAAGATTGCAATTTGATGTTTTGTAGGATCCAAAAAAGAAAGGAAGCTTAAAGGAAGAGTAAGATGAGTCTGGTTGCGAAGATATGGATTTCGATCACATGGTTCGATGATCAGATTTTGAGCTGCTGCTTAGGAGTTATGATAGATTGCTTAGGAATATTTAGTAACATAGTTTTCATTTGAATTTGCATTGTAAGGACAAGGTTTTCGGCATTTTATAAATAAAGAAAATTTTGATTTTATCTTATTTTATGTTTCCTTGCAATGATATTTGTGAAAATTGTTGTTTGTATGTTTCTATTAATAACAATGTTTAAAATGGTTTGATTCTTAGTTATATCAATTGTGGTAGTGTCGTAATTTTCTAAGTAAGGAAAGATTCTCATCGCCCAAGTTTCAATTGGACAAAAACTTGGAATCATATGATTGGAATTATGTGATGTATGAAAATCTTGATACTTGGGAAAATTGGGACTAATTCCTTGTTCACATAAGTATGTAAGTCAAGTGAAAGATGAAAGGATCTAGTACACATTGATGTGTACTGGTCAGATCAACCACAAAGAATGATGAAGGCTATTCATCATGATTTACTGATGGTTCAGTAAATATGGTTATGCTTACTAGTTTAAGTGTAATTCTAATACCTTGAAAAGTTTCAATGTATAGCAGAACGAATAAGAAGAATCAATTAGGCAGAAAGATAAAAGTTTCTCCAATCTGAAAGGAAAGGAAAGTACTTTAGTATCATGTTTTATGATCATCCAAATGATTATGGAACCATATCACAATTGATCCTCTAAGGACACCTTAGTGCACTTATATGGCTAAGAAGAGGAATCAGGAATTGTTGAAATGGTTAAATCAATAAGATGAATCATACTTCGTTCCAAATTCGAGTTTTAGAATCGTACTCTAAGTTACTCCAAGTTATACTTTGAGTGACATGTTCTAAGTAGGTTTATAACGCCTCATAAAATGTAGAGTAGAAAAGTTTTCTTACTCATGTACATTTGAGATTGGAAGTTGTGATGTTCTGGATAAAACAAAGACCAAAACCAATCGTATGAAGTGTTGTTCTTGATGAGAACCCGTACTAATTCTTGAATATTACTTTGTCGAGGAATGTTCCTTGACAAGATAATCTTATATGTCAAGAGTTTAGTGGGAGTCTTAAAAGATCTTGAAAAGTTTCAAGAACTAATCAAGAATAGACCTATTGTTAATCACTAGCACACGACTTGAGGTTTGCAACCTATCGTGTTGACATATTATTGTTTCTGTGCCCGTTCCAATTAAGTTAACTATGCATGTGAGTTCTCATTTGAATGTATAAGGCAAAACACCTTGATCAATGGAAAGTACATTAATCTGTAGGGGTGAGCTGCACAATAACTTGGAAGCAATGGTAGGACCCTTGTGCTACCAGATGGCAAGAAATTAAGATTGAACAAGTTCAGTCCATATGAGTTTGGATTTGTTACAAACCTTGTCTTGTGATTATGGTTATGACAAATTCACATGGATAGGAACACATATACTATAAAATCTAAGTGGCATAAGGTTTATCTCCTTCATGAAAATGATTGTGAGGAAATGATTTCACTGGTAGATTTTAAGGAGATAGCAGTTGTGTTAATTGCGTCTCAATTTCAATTGTGATTAAGGCATCCCTCGTCATAGTTCGAATTATGAGAAATGGAAATTAGTTTGAACATTCAGACTTATTGCTTTAAGTTCTGAAAGGTTTAAACACACACTTGTGCTATCTAATGAATGGTGTATGAGCTTGAGAAGTCTAGATAAAGATTTATCGAAGCACCGCGTATCAGAAATCTGAACTTTGGTATGAAAGTCAATATGTATTGATTTCTAGAAGTCCAAATGATTTCTGGATACATGTCAAAACTAGTGGGAGCATAAGTGTTATGCTAGTAAGGACATAATTATTGTGCTAGTGGGAGCATAATCATTATCATAGGTGTTGCGAGTTAGCAATGTTATTTATAGGAAACAAAGTTTTGATTTGCAAAGTTGCAGAGTTTGAAAAGTTGTTTTGTTATAGTAAGGGAGAGGATACTTATACTTTATTTCGAATATAAAAGTTTGGATTGAATTAATCGAACTTAGTCATTAGTATATATGAATAGCAAGTTGAAATGTTTCAACGTTGGAAATTCCATATATAGAAATATTATAACGAGAGATTGGTAAAGTATTATATCTTTATTGTGAATAGTATCCCATATGCTTCGGGTATAGGATCGATTGCATATGTTATAATATTCGCCTGCTCTGATTTTCCAAATGTCTAGGGCATTAAGAGGGAAAAAGGACCAGAACTTGATATGACTAAAATTATTAAACAACTGTCGAGGATAATCTAAGGTTTACCGAAGATTGGTTGCTTGAGGACAGTTGGAAGTGTAGTAATGGATGGACCATATTGACGTGATTCTGAATAGATAAGATTCTGTTAAGAATGGATAGTCATATGGCAATATGGAAATGTTTCCATAATAGGAGTTGGATATTAAGAATCTATGTGTTGAAACTTTTATGCAAGAAGGATGTTCAAAGGAATGTATTTTGAATATGAGACTTCGTATCTCCAATGTAATGTTTTGTAATTGGAAAAGTCTCTGTGACTTTGGTGCCTAGTCATTACAAAATGATCATTGCATAATAGCTTAGAATCTAACACATTCTAATAGTGGAAGAATTTGGTATCCTTACACTTATGATAAGGATTTGGAATTGTGAAATGAGCATCATTTGAAATGTTTCCAATTGATCTGTTTCACAAAGAAAGGACCATAGGTAAACATAGTGTGCATGTTTAGAGCATGGGATAGCTATTGTTTTAATTCAAGTATTAAGTTGATTAGTCGAAAAAGTTATACAATGAATAACGTGTAATCGATATGGTGATTAAATAATAAGTGTTTTTTTATTTATATTCAAAAGTTTTGAGACCATATTGGATTAAATTATTCTTGTGTTTCACTTCGCATGTTTTACTTCCCGAATAACTAGGTTATTCAAACATCCACAGTCGATCATACTTTGGAAGTAAGTAATGAGGAAAGACTGTCATGAATCCGTCTGTAGATTGTCTAAAAACTTAGACATAACAAATGTTTGCTGCAGTGTTCATGAGTACTCCTGAAATAAGAATTTGAGTATTGGATTAAACCCACGCTCACATGAATCACTTCATGGATTTTATCACAAGTGATTGTGAGACGATAATATCTTATATTCTTGAAACGGAGACATATGAGTTGTAGTTTACAAGTCAGTTGCACATTGATGATACGTAAACGCACCAGTAACTTGGTGTTATAAAACGTATTGTTGTGTGTGATTTGATGAGTAAATTGAGCAAGCATATGAGTCGAAGTTTATCCGTTCCTTTTACCCTAAGAGGGATAAAAGAGATATTTGTGGGCCCCTCGATGATTTAGTGATGACACCCTAAGCGCTTGGCCAAGCCTCGACTAATTTGATTTGTTCAATTAGTCAGTCATCATAAATCGGAAATCGGGAAACAGAACTTGGACAAAGAGAATGATTATAATCCATGTCTCATGTCTATAGGATATCTTCTAGAACGGAGGAATATTTGATCCCTTATCTAAAGGACGCATTACTGATAAAATCAGAGTTCGACAGCGGCTTTTACGATCTACGATTGCTAATCGGATTTGAAATTGCATTGGCAGTTACGTAAATTTTAAAACAATTTTTCATTTTTCAAACATAATAAATCTCATATAATATTCTCAAAATCTCATGTATCAATGTCATCACAATAAAACATATCCCAGTATCTCAACACAGAATCTTCTGCCAGTGTGTACAAATCATGTCGGCGCCTTCCCGCGACCCTCGCTGATACCTGAAACACATATCACATAACACGGTAAGCATAAATGCTTAGTGAGTTCCCCAAAATACCACATACAACACATACGCCACTCGAGGCTACAGTACGACCCTCCGGTCGATGTGTCTCAGCGGGACCCTCCAGTCCCGTAGCTCGTTGGACCCTCTGGTCCGGTCATAGCTCGTTGGACCCTTCGGTCCGGTCTGTATCGTTGGACCCTTCGGTCCGGTCTATATTGTTGGACCCTTCGGTCCAGTCTATATCGTTGGACCCTCCGGTCCGATCTATATAACACATTGCATACATATATCACAATGCACATAATCTCATACATACACATAGCACACAAGACCCTTCGGTCTACACATAGATACCACTCTAGGTAATGTATAGTGAGAAGACTCACATCGGCTAGCAGGTGAGCAAATAACCTCGCGCTCGGATCTCGAACTAGTCTCCTCCTAACACAAAGGATGAATATCTCTTATTAATACTCTTCTCACAACTCAGATAATCGAAGGCGGGTCTTTCTCTTTCTAACTCATTAAAGTGGGTAAAAGACCATTTTACCCCCTCCAAGGTCTCCATCACATATATTGACCAAAACCCCATGGTCAATAGAAGTCAAACTCGAGTCAACAGTCCAAGTTTGACCCGACTCGTCGAGTGCACTCCTACGACTCGTCGAGTCCCCTCGTATCCTCAGAAGTATCAAAAGTCCAGCTCAACTCGTCGAGTTGACCCCCAACTCGCCGAGTTATCGCACAATCAATCCATCGGGACAAACCCTTGCCGACTCGTCGAGTCAGGTCATGGACTCGGCGAGTCCCTTTAATCTGATTTCTCATTCAGACGATTTCAACCAGATCTATCACTCTAAACTATAGATCTATCATCCCAAGGCTCAATAATTACGTAAAGCTTAGATCTTTACGTTCATACATGATACTATTGCTTCAAAACGCCAATACATGCTCTTCATGATGGTTTTTGCTCATCAACCCTCATTTGGACCACTAAAGCTGAGACATCTAGACTCTAAGGACCTTAGGAGGTCCAGATCTGAGGTTTCCAACCACAACCAGGTCTCATTCGACTCATAGATTCAAAAGAATGGAAGCAAAGCCCTAAAACTCCCAAAATGAGATCTAGTACAAGGAATGAACAAGATGAGAACTTTGTACCTTCTCTTAGCAGCTGAAACACTCAATTCCACAGATCCACTGCCTTCCTTTGTTCCCCATCAAGAAGCTCTTCATCCTTCTCCATAAAAATGCACCAAGAACCACAATATGAACTTCTCTCTCACTCTCTAGCTATAATAGCAAATAGGGTTTGCTCTCAGGGGAAGGTAGCTGCAATTGAGGCTATAAATGCCTTTAAATAGGTCCCAAACCCGGGAAATTAGGGTTTCTCTGCCCAGCACCTACTCGACGAGTCCCTCCTCTGACTCGTCGAGTCCATTCATTAAATCCACGCGGCAATCTCGCCTCGACTCGGCGAGTTGGTCCCTCAACTCGCCGAGTCCCTCCTTAAATCTCAAGATTAACATACACAATAATGTCCCTGAAAATTCGGATGTTACAATTCTCCCCCACTTGAATTAGATTTCGCCCTCGAAATCGCTTCTCAACAACATATAGATCTAATCCAATAATCGAACAGCACCATCCAAAGGATCTCATACCACACAACTATCTTTCTCTCTGGGCACCTGAATCGAACAGAAACTCCTCCCTGGAAAAGAACAGACTCACTGCCACTACGCTACCCCTCCTGACTCTCAAGAGTCTGGAAACTCTAGTATCTCGATACACAGCCAGACCGCTCTCTTCAAGTGTCACCTCGTTATTCGCTCCTCGAATAATAAACCCTGATAGCTCACTACACCTCTGATTCTCTGGTGGGGACCGATAAAAACAAGTCCATGCCCAAAACTGGCTACCGATCACTCGTCCCAGACATGATAAACAACCCAGATCATATACCAAGGAATGGAAGGATCACATCACACCAGGGACTCATCCACTGTACTGTAATCAAATCCATCTGAACAACGAATCCTCAACACCCTGACCTCAAACACAGATAATGATCATGCTTGTTCTGAAGCGTCCTCCGACATCTAACAAACATAAACCTCAACTCCCCTCTCAAAACTGAGCACCAGGTCCTCACCCGACCCAGCAGCTGAACCTCTAAAGGTTACCCCTTGCATGTCCCAAAACGTCTCGTCTACTTCCTTTCCACAACAACTATCTCGGCCCAGTGTGACACACACCAGTCACGGAGTTCGCTGTACCTCAAGCGAATACTGAATTCGACTCACTCTCGATCTCTGTCGTCCACTACTCATTAGTTCCATGCGTTTCATGGTTTTCTCATACCAACGAATTGACCCACTCCAGTCCAAGACACCATATGGAACAATACCCCCTTCCAAATGAAATGCATCTCTGAATCTGGAATCTCATTCTGTCTACTCGATACACTACTAGAATCGAACTCAACTCGAGAGTCTGATCCGGCACAGAATTGGAACCACTCGTCCCAACGAACCACTCAACTCATGACTCATGACCCGCAACTCATGCGTTCTTCACTTATCCACTTCCCTTTGGTTGCGACAACCATTACTCAATTCAGAATATAACAACTCCCGACAATTATGGAGATCCCAGTCTCACCCCTGATTCGACCACCAGGCTCCCACAAAACTCAAATATTAGGGCTACCCAAGCCCAAAACTCCTCTGTCTCACGCTCTGATCAGAGAGTACTTCGTCGCAACATTCTCTTGCTGACTAGTGGGTACTACGGCTCCCCGCAGTATCACAACAACCTCTCACTGAATAGTGAGTACTACGGCTCCCCGCAGCATCACAACAACCTCTCACTGAATAGTGAGTACTACGGCTCCCCGCAGCATCACCACAACCTCTCACTGAATAATGAGTACTACGGCTCCCCGTAGCATCACCACAACCTCTCACTGAATAGTGAGTACTACGGCTCCCCATAGCATCACCACAACCTCTCACTGAATAGTGAGTACTACGGCTCCCCGTAGCATCACCACAACCTCTCACCGAATAGTGAGTACTACGGCTCCCCGCAGCATCACCACAACCTATCACTGAATAATGAGTGCTACGGCTCCCCGCAGCATCACCACAACCTCTCACTGAATAATGAGTACTACGGCTCCCCGTAGCATCACCACAACCTCTCACTGAATAGTGAGTACTACGGCTCCCCATAGCATCACCACAACCTCTCACTGAATAGTGAGTACTACAGCTCCCCGTAGCATCACCACAACCTCTCACTGAATAGTGAGTACTACGACTCCCCGTAGCATCACCACCCTTGCTCTTACCACTTCACAATCTCATCCTCAAGTCGACGCCACACTGCGATCATTAACTCATGCCCTGCGGACCAACCATAGGTGTACATACTTACCCAAATTAAGCATTGATATTTCTGACGACATCTTCCATAACAAAACACCTTTCCCTGCTGCAATCCACATTCTCGAATAATCCCGTTTGATGTCAACTAGTTGAAAGGGCTCCCACTGGAACCGTAGACACCTGATACACCACTCGTCATCCCATAACTCAAGTCTCAAAATAGTCCGAAATTTAGAACATCATACTCGGATACCTTGGTACACCATCACAGAACCTCATGATGTCCTGTCTCAACCACTGATCTCCTACTTACCGCATCATACACAGATACAACAATGCGTTCCTTCAGGATTCACCACTAATCTTCATGCCACACACGGTCTGCAATCGACAGCCACTTGCCGTGGAGACACTCATCCTTTCCTTAACACATACCACATGCACTATCTCGCTCTGCACTTCGCCTTGACCACCAATAACCCTGGTCTCAGGAATCCGCACCGCAGGTCTCTATATCCAGTTCTCCAACCACTCTTGAACAACCTCTAATCTCCTCAAAGGTACCCGGTTCTCCCCCACTCAGGGTTCGAACCATCACCAATTGGTTCACCAACAATCTATCCCACAGACTGTTTTTACCAGTAACATCGCACCTACCCTTGGAAGGTGATACACAATGCTCGATGATCTCCCCGATGGAGATCAAACAACTCCAACTACCCCGAATCTCAGATGAAATCCTCAGAAACTTCTCATCATGACTGCCTCTAGTCATTCAGAATCCCGTACCATCCCACTACCGGACATCTCAACTGTCCAGTAGTAATACTGACCCTCAGTCTGAAAATAATGAACTAACATGCTCCTCATCCTCGACTCCTCAACTGACGTCCCATCACGTGAATTATCATAAGAGCAGAGACCTCATTTCCACACTCGATACCCATCATAGACAATAAGAGCCACCACTCCAATATACTCCTCTTGATCGTCCGTTGCTGCAGCTAACACATGCCCTACTATGCTCAAATAGGGTGTATCCTGGTCCTTGACCATCTCAGTCCCCACTGACAACCTACTCATGCTATATCCTTACCTCGCGGCAGACATACTGCCCAGATACTCTGATGAAAGATCGTAACCAAAACTACGCCACAGGGCTCACCCCCAACCTCGGAAACCGAAAATCTCAATATCTTTCATGTTTCCCACTGGAACAGAAATAGCAGCGCTCAGGTCACAGAAAATGACATCTCCACTATCGTCCGGTCGCTCAGCCCAGACCGTATTCTCCAATAACGCACCATCCCTACTCATCCCTGAGTCTTGCGACTCCAACTGGCATCTCACCAAAAATCCCTCGGAGCTAACTCGATTCCCCTTTCAAGGGATGTTCCACTAAAACTCGTTCATCATGGCCCTCTGACCCCATACTCTTTCACATCTGATCTCAGTCTAGACAATCACCACAGAATAATCGGTAAACCAGAAGCACTAACCGCCACGAGTCAGGGTACTCGAACCATGTGGCCACCTCTTGATCTGCTATGAATCATGGTACCCGAACCACGTTGTTTCTTCTCAATCCGTTACGAATCATGGTACTCGAACCATGTTCTCCCTTCTCAATCCGCTACGAATCATGATACTCGAAACATGAAATCACCTCTCGTTCTGCTACAAATCATGGTACTCGAACCATGAAATCACCTCTCGATCTGCTACTTAGATCCTCCGGAATGTTCCCTGTATCGAGTATGGGTCCTCTGCTTTCAGTAGTACGGGCCCATACTACCTGCCACATCTACCCATACTTTCTGCACAGACCATCCCCGAGTTCCTAAGTAGCTGCTCAACCTTCTCGATCACCAATCCTGTCACGTGTGTTCGCTCCTCTGCGAAATGCTCTACTCTTGTCAGCGTACTCATCTGACTAGGGTTACCCTTTCCTAGGCTCTTCCTAGGTTCTCACACTTCTCCGCCATCAGCTGCAGAAGAACTCCTTATGATGCCAGCCATCTACCTCCTGAATATCGTCATATTCACTTAGTAGGTGACTCCCATCATCAAGAGTTCCACAAAGCACGAAGCAAGCAGCATTCGGGCATCGAATAATTTCTACCAACATGTAAAACCACTCTAGGTTATTACCCACTTACTCTCCTGATACTCAAAGGATATCACCGAACTCAAGCAACTTTACCCCACGCGGGAATCTGACTACTCTCTCAGTAGACTCCTCAAATGCTCATCTAGGTATCTCTCCTAGATTACTCCTTTACTCAGATCCCTCTCTAAAAGGATTCCTGCTGGATACTCATACTCAACACATACTCGAAGGCACGTCACATATAACAGCAACTCCTAGACTAAGGCATCACAAATTAGGCCACTCTAGTCCTAAAATATGAATACCTAGCCTATCTCTAGGATGCATATCATATCACATAATATCTCATAACACATAACGTAAGGGTATTTTGGGAAATCACCGTTCGGGCGCTGGCTGATCGTACACACTGCTCCGTTCTGATTTTCTCAAAAATCTTTTACTCTTTTTAGAAAAATTGTTTCTTTTATGAAAATTCCCTCAAATCCTCAGTTTGAGTTCAAATACACCCGAAGGTACATCCGAATCCCTCAAACCAAGGCTCTGATACCAACTTGTAACAACGTAAATTTTAAAACAATTTTTCATTTTTCAAACATAATAAATCTCATATAATATTCTCAAAATCTCATGTATCAATGTCATCACAATAAAACATATCCCAGTATCTCAACACAGAATCTTCTGCCAGTGTGTACAAATCATGCCGGCGCCTTCCCGCGACCCTCGCTGATACCTGAAACACATATCACATAACACGGTAAGCATAAATGCTTAGTGAGTTCCCCAAAATACCACATACAACACATACGCCACTCGAGGCTACAGTACGACCCTCCGGTCGATGTGTCTCAGCGGGACCCTCCAGTCCCGTAGTTCATTGGACCCTCTGGTCCGGTCATAGCTCGTTGGACCCTTCGGTCGGGTCTGTATCGTTGGACCCTTCGGTCCGGTCTATATCGTTGGACCCTTCGGTCCGGTCTATATCGTTGGACCCTCCGGTTCGGTCTATACAACACATTGCATACATATATCACAATGCACATAATCTCATACATACACATAGCACACAAGACCCTTCGGTCTACACATAGATACCACTCTAGGTAATGTATAGTGAGAAGACTCACCTCGGCTAGCAGGTGAGCAATTCGCGCTCGGATCTCGAACTAGTCTCCTCCTAACACAAAGGATGAATATCTCTTATTAATACTCTTCTCACAACTCAGATAATCGAAGGCGAGTCTTTCTCTTTCTAACTCATTAAAGTGGGTAAAAGACCATTTTACCCCCTCCAAGGTCTCCATCACATATGTTGACCAAAACCCCATGGTCAACAGAAGTCAAACTCGAGTCAACAGTCCAAGTTTGACCCGACTCGTCGAGTGCACTCCTGCGACTCGTCGAGTCCCCTCGTATCCTCAGAAGTATCAAAAGTCCAGCTCAACTCGTCGAGTTGACCCCCAACTCGCCGAGTTATCGCACAATCAATCCATCGGGACAAACCCTTGCCGACTCGTCGAGTCAGGTCATGGACTCGGAGAGTCCCTTTGATCTGATTTCTTATTCAGACGATTTCAACCAGATCTATCACTCTAAACTATAGATCTATCATCCCAAGGCTCAATAATTACGTAAAGCTTAGATCTTTACGTTCATACATGATGTTATTGCTTCAAAACGCCAATACATGCTCTTCATGAAGGTTTTTGCTCATCAACCCTCATTTGGAACACTAAAGCTGAGACATCTAGACTCTAAGGACCTTAGGAGGTCCAGATCTGAGATTTCCAACCACAACCAGGTCTCATTCGACTCATAGATTCAAAAGAATGGAAGCAAAGCCCTAAAACTCCCAAAATGAGATCTAGTACAAGGAATGAACAAGATGAGAACTTTGTACCTTCTCTTAGCAGCTGAAACACTCAATTCCACAGATCCACTGCCTTCCTTTGTTCCCCATCAAGAAGCTCTTCATCCTTCTCCATAAAAATGCACCAAGAACCACAATATGAACTTCTCTCTCACTCTCTAGCTATAATAGCAAATAGGGTTTGCTCTCAGGGGAAGGTAGCTGCAATTGAGGCTATAAATGCCTTTAAATAGGTCCCAAACCCGGGAAATTAGGGTTTCTCTGCCCAGCACCTACTCGACGAGTCCCTCCTCTGACTCGTCGAGTCCATTCATTAAATCCACGCGGCAATCTCGCCTCGACTCGGCGAGTTGGTCCCTCAACTCGTCGAGTCCCTCCTTAAATCTCAAGATTAACATACACAATAATGTCCCTGAAAATCCGGATGTTACAGAAAGGGCTTTTCATATGGATCATTGGAATACTTAAAGGCTTAAGTGAATTATGGTTTTATGTAAGAAACCCTAAGGATTCCACACTATAAATTGAACCCCTAGCTTCCCAAAATCGGCCACTCTATTCCAAGAAGAAACCCTAGCCGTTTTTGGTGCCTCCTAACCTCTCTCTCATATTCCTCCATTTGCTTTTGGTGTTTGTGACTTATTAGAGGTATCACATTTGAGGTACTAAGCTCTTGAAAGGACAATAACTACAAGCTACAACTAAGAGGTATTCATCAAACTAGATTTTATGTTGTAAATCTCCAATTGTATGCTAGTTATGGTTCATGCTTTGTATGAAATGAAATTGCATGTATAACTTGAGAAAACTTAGATCCAAAGCATTTAAGGTTGTATGTGCACCATAGGATTGTTATAGTGCTCAAAACCCATCAGTGTTACCCATGTGAGTGAAGTAACTAATTATAAATTAAATAATAATGGGAACACAAGTGCGCATGATAAAAGGGTAGAAACCTAATTTTAGGTGAGTGCCTTTTTGGGATATTGTGACGGAAGGATATCGAGGAGAAAGAGCTTAAGCCAAGACAACGTCGAGTAGTTTTCTAGACAACCATCTCGAGGCATGGTTCGAGTGCACTAAGGTGCACAGGACTGGATTGATGTTGGTGATCTTGGATGCCATGTAGAAACATCATGTTTGGGTGTAGACATGCTCGTAGAGGTGTTGATACCACCCTCGAACGTCAATGCATTGGTTACGTCCGTGCAAAGTCGAATTAGTGAAGACGGAGAACCAAGGACAGTGTTACGGGTGGGATTCGCGCCCCATTTGGTGTACTCGGTCGCCAGGTCACGTTAGTAGCGAACAGGGTCTTACTTCGGGGGTAGTTAGTGATGATTAGACCCATTTAGTGAGGGGCATTAATAGTAATTATACCGATGAACATAAATAAATAATTACTACGATGAAAGAATGTCCAAGTTAATATATACATTATATATTAATATTTATAAGCGAGGAAGTTGAGGGACATTAAAAAGTAATCACACCTATGAACATAAACAAATAATTACTGAAAGAATGTTCAGATTAATATATAATTAATATATTAATAATTCTATCAATGTTTGATGTTTGTATGTCATGGATTGTTTATGTGATTGAACATGATGTATGATAAATGTTGCTTTCTTATCCATGTGCTTGAGGTGACTTACTGTGCCGATGCTAACACTTGTTCTTGGTTGTTGATATGGTTGCATTGGTACATGTAGCATGATATTCGATGGTTTGGTGAGGATAGGAATCTTTGGGTTAGTTATTACTAGATGTTTTTAGATGGTACCATTTTGAGACTCATGTGATGTTTTCATTTTGCACTTGGTTTTGAGTGTTATAGTTTGAAATTACAATACTTGATTTTGAAGGACAGGTTTTGAAAATAAACGTAATATTGGTGATGTTTTCCTTAAACTTTAAATAAGACTTTCGCTAACGTTTTCTAATATAAAAATGGTTAAAAATAAAAGAAAATTTTTTGGTGAAAAATCACGGTATTACAGAGTTCCATACCCTAGTCAAGTGAAGAGTCGGTTCTAGTTGCGGTATGGATTGAGGATTGCACAATAAATGGGAATTCAGGACATCTCGCCAAAATGTGTAGCGCCTCAGTAGTGGAGCATGACTGATATGTTGTAACGACCAAATTTTTCAACCAAATTTTTCAATTTTAAATTCATAAAAACACATGTCACATCATTAATTCTCAAAAGTCAAATCACAAGTTTCCAAAACAATTATTCAAATCCAGGATCATAACTCCATCTTGATGCAGGTGTACAATCATGCCGGTGCCTTCCCGCGATCCTCTGAAGTACCTGAAACACATAACACGTAACACGGTAAGCATAAATGCTTAGCGAGTTCCCTAAAATACCACATACACATATTAGCCTCTCGAGGCTATAACACTGTATGACCTTCCGGTCAATATGTCTCAGTGGGACCTTCCGGTCCCACAGCTCTGGTAGACCTTCCGGCCCTACCATGACTTGCCTTCCGGCCCAATTCATACAACATATACATATCACAATAAACATATCACATAAGTCACATAACTCATACAAATACATAAGACCTTCCGGTCACATATAGTTACCATTCCAGGTAAAGTATAGTGAGAAGACTCACCTCGCAGCTAGAAGAATACAGTCAATCTCTCGGAATCTTGAACTAGCCTCAGCCTAACATATTTAGACAAACATCACAATCATTATCCATCCTTTTAAACATAAAACCCTCTCGTTCTCTTTCTATCTCTCGGAATGGGTAAAAGACCATTTTACCCCTCCGTGGTCTCAAGTATCCCTTATTGACCCATTAACTAATCAACTGAAGTCAGCAAAATTCAATATGTTCAGGTCGACCTGACTCGCCGAGTGCACTCCCGTAACTCGCCGAGTCCAGTCGCATTTCTTCGAGTCTCGCCCAGGGGTCCACTCAGCTCGTCGAGTTGCCCCTCAACTCGATGAGTTCATACTGAGTCAAAGATATCAGGTCAAACCCGCTACGACTCGTCGAGTCATCTTACAGACTCGGCGAGTAAACCCCATGAAATTCTCATTCAGCCTTCTGAGGTCAAATCCGTGACTCTAGCTTATAGATCTAAGCTTCTAGCACCCGATAGTCACATAAAGGTCCGATTTTTACGTCCATGCATCGCAGATCTAGCTCCATTTGACAAAATAACTCTCATAATGGTGTTTTAGACCCAATACTCTTATGTGACTGCATAAAGCTTGAATCATGGGACTCTCTGGACCTCTCAAGGTCCAGATCTGAAGTATAGGACTCAAAGGGGCTTCATATACATCATAACTTCAACTAAAAGAGGGTAAAGAAACCCTAATTCATGAGATATACTAATCATACGAAAATAAGTATAGATTTATACCTTAAACAGCAGCCTAGAATGGAAGGGAAGTAGATCTGAACCCCTCTAGCCAAAATAGCTTGCAAAATCTCCTTCTTCCTTGCAAGAATGCACCAAGATGATGACAATTAGCTTTCTCTCTCTCTCTCTCTCTCTCTCTCTATGCTCTCAGGATCGATTAGGGTCTCTCAAAGGGGAGTGTGGCCGCAAATGAAGGCCATAAGCTCCTTTAAACAGGCCACATGCCCGGGAAATTAGGGTTTTCCTCAGCAGCGCTGACTCGGCGAGTCAGCCCACCGACTCGTCGAGTCCATTCATTAAACACGTCATCAGGCGCGATCCTACTCGATGAGTTGAGGCACCAACTCGTCGAGTCCCTCCCCAAAATCCAATATATTTAAATAAAATAATATACCTGGAAATCCGGATGTTACATATGTGATTAGATTCAGGTTGAGGGTTGTGTTATAGCCTCTCTACATGTTATTGTTTGATGAAGGCTTTGGGGTTCGATGCATGACCCGAACACCTGATTGGGGTATAGTAGGGTGCAGTTTCGACTCATGGTTGATCATGGTTTGGTATAGTAGATGGAGTGCAAGAGCATGGGCTAGGCCCATGGCTGTTATAGGAGTGTTGTAAGACTACGAGGTAGTCGTAGCATACACAAGGTTGATAGGATGTCGGGGAAGTGTTGTAAGTCTGCGATGGAGTCGTAACATTCACCGGGATGAGATGACCCATTGCAGGAGTTGTTGTTGGGCTGTTAGAGGATCATAGTGCATGCATGGGTCGAGTCGGATCGTTTTGTTGGTTGACCACTCCTTGTTTCGAATAAGGATTGTTGGACCTATGGCTATGTTTTAGGCTTGTATAGCCCTCATTTCTGAATTTTTGGGAAGAGTGGTGATGGTTACTCTTTATTGGTTAAAATTGGTTTGGCGAGGCTTGTTTCTTCATCGGGGTTTATAAATCTGCTAAGGGTGGGGTTTTGATTGCATTATTGGAAGAGCAGGCGTTGGTATGAGGCAACATCGCAGCCCTATTTGGATTTCAGTAAAAATTTGTGTGGATCGGCCAGTGTGGCAGAAGAAGTAGCGATGGATGATTTTGAGGACAAAATCTAATTTAAGTGGGGGAGAGTTGTAACACCCTGTTTCGTGTCATTTTTTAATTTGGGGTCGTGACCCGAAGATCGACTATCATAAGGCTTTGGGATTTCAAGGAGGAAGGTTTAGACCTAATTGGATGTGGGTAATATAGGTTATGTGATCCAAACCCTCAGTTCGTGTTTTGGAGTCAAATGGCTAATTTGGGAAGAAGTGATGTTTCATGTTTCTTGCGTGAATTAAGAACCTTAGTTTGGTATGGTTTTAGTCAAACGTAATGAGATAAGTTTGTGGGACTCTTCAATACCTTTCCGAGCAATAAAGATCGTCGAAATTAGGGTTGAAACGAATAATTTATGACCGTTGGAAGTTAACATATGATTGGGATTTGGTGCGTACGTTGGGCATACATGGCAAGTACGATGGGCATACATCATTAAAGGTGATGTGGTCATCCTTGAGTATGTTGGGCGTACATGGCATGTACGTTGAGCGTACTCATTCAATTGTCAATCCTTAATTTTTGGGTCTTGTGTCACACCCCCGAACCAAACGGCGGAAACGTCCGGGGGCTCGTGTGACTAACAATTGAATAATCATCACAATGAATATACATGAAACATAACACATTCATCACCAACATTACATATTACAACCAACATTGTTCACATCAAGTACATTGTTAAAATACATAAGTTCAAATTGTTCAAAGTACGATAAGTGATGTTACATAAACAAAACCATACACACTTGCATATCTTCCAGCTTAACGATTACCTGAAAATACAAGTTATTTTGAAAACGGTCAACATATATAATGTTGGTGAGTTCATAAGTTTATTTGAGTAAAGTCTTTGTATCTTTCATAAAAACCCAGAAAATCCGATATTTTATGTAAAATGATTTGAAAATGATGTGAAAATCGAGTATAAATACATGTCTGAATTTCATAGTTAAAACTTGTATGGGTGTAGTTTAGATTCAATGTATTTTGAATAAATGATAATTGTATATGAATAATTTCCCCAGAAAATCCGATATTTTATGTTTTATAACATCGTTTAGATTCTTGTATCGTCAAATAAGTCGTTTTGCATTGACACAATTAAAGAATTTATCTTCAAAAGGTTATCTTTTGGTATTGAATCCCTTTATGCGCCGTTATAACGATGCATGATAATGACTAGGTCGCCCGTCTTGGTATTTTTCCAAATGTCGGTCTTGCTAAGGATGTTGTCGCCCTAGACTGGCCTAGTCTAGCTGTAGCGAACAGCTAAGGCGTGGGGGGTCACCCCGTATAGATCTATACACAAACTCCCGCTTTCCTACCAGGAAACTCTGATTATAACTACAGGCTATGATTGTACACTCGGAGGTGCCAACCGACATGTCTCACTAGATTCTCAACCGCTTTTTGTTCTATGTTTAATGTTTACGTATATGTGGTATGTTTTTGTATTCAAAAGGTACATATAAAAGTATACGAAGTTTAATGATTACGCAAAGGTATAGTTACGGCCTACTAACATGTGAAATTTCCATTCCAAGCCCTATTAGCATGTATGTAACATCCGGATTCCCAGGTATCTTATTTTAAGTATTTACCTTGAGTTTTAGGGAGGGACTCGGCGAGTAGGCGCTCAGACTCGCCGAGTAGGATCGCGAATTCTTGTCTGGATTAATGAGGGACTCGACGAGTCGATGCGTGGACTCGGCGAGTCCGCGCTGTAAAGTGAAACCCTAAATCTCAGGGCCTGAGCCCTATTTAAAGGCCTTTATGGCCTCCATTTGCGACCACTTCACCCCTGAGAAACCCTAGAGAGCAGAGAGATCGTTTGTGGTGCAAGAGGAAGGCTAACTCACTATTTCTTGTGTGTTTTAGCAAGAAGGAAGGAGGTAGAACAAGCCAGGCTGATTGTGGAGCTTGGATCTGTGTTGTTCACACTGAGATTCACGTTTTGAGGTACAAGTTCCTTCCCATTTCGTGTATTTGATAGATTCCTTGAATCTAGGGTTTCCTTTGCACAATTTTGAGTTAGATTGTGAAGCATATGAGGTCCCTTTGGGTATAGATGATAGATCTGGACCTTGAGAGGTCCAAAAGGTCCCAAGCTTCCAGCTTTATGAGCTTTCATGTGAGCCTTGAGAGTAAAACCCCATTTAAATGGTTATTTCTCCATTTTTGGTCTTATAAGCATTGCATGAACGTAAAGTTTGAACCTTTACGTGACTTTCGAGTGTTAGAAGGTTGGATCTACTGGTTGGTGAAGCAGATCTGACCTCAAAAGATCGTTTGAGTGTTTTCATGGGAGGAACTCGCCGAGCCCATAAGGGACTCGACGAGTCGAGTCGGGTTGCCCCGCGATTCGTGATCTGTAATAACCCGTTGAGTGTAGGGTTGACTCAGCGAGTCGAGTGAGGACTAGGGACGAAGAGGACATGCATGTACTCGCCGAGTCACACGAGTGCACTCGACGAGTCTAGGTCAAGTTTGACCGTTGACTTTTGTTGACTTTTAGGGTTTGGTCAATGTTAGGGTCTTTGAGACATGAGAGGGGTAAAATGGTCTTTTACCCTTTTGAGAGTACTAAGAGAGGGATTAGTCTAGCCTTGAGGCTTGTATTGATTAGAGTACTTATTCCATGTGATTAGGCGGGGGCTAGACCAGATTTTACCGAGCTCGAGAATTACCGAGTTACCCGAGGTGAGTCTTCTCACTATACTTTACCTAGAGTGGTAATTAGAGTTATGTGACAGAGTATCTTGTATGCTATTTATATGATTGTGATACACTGCATTATTTCTATGTGATTCATGCCGTGTATGTTCCAGAGTTACAGAGTTAGAACCGGAAGGTTCACAGAGTTAGGACCGGAGGGTCCACAGAGTTAGGACCGGAGGGTCCACAGAGTTACAACCTCGAGTGGCTAATATGTGTTATATGTGGTATTTTGAGGAACTCACTAAGCATTTATGCTTACAGTGTTGTGTTATGTATTTCAGGTACCAGTGAGGATCGCGGGAAGGCGCCGGCATGATCAGTACACAAATGAGGAGTTTTTATACATTATGATCTTGGGATGTGTTTCTATGGATTGATATGTGATACAATGAGATTTTTATAATATCCATGAATGAAAGTATGCTTTTAAAAATGTGAAAAATTGTTTGAAAAATTACGGTGTTACAAGTTGGTATCAGAGCCTTGGTTTGAGGGATTCGGATGCACCTTCGAGCGCATTTGAACTCAAACTGAGGATTTGAGGAATTTTTAGAAATAAAACAAAATTTTTCTAAAAGAGTAAAAGGATTTTGAAAAGAGCAGAGCAGTGTGTACGATCAGCCAGCGCCCGAACGGTGATTTCCCAAATACCCTTACATTATGTGCTATGAGATATTATGTGGTATGTTATGCATGCTAGAGTAGGATAGGTATTCATGGTTAGGACTAGAGTGGGCCTGATTTGTGATGCCTTAGCCTAGGAGTTATTGCTGCTATGAGATACCTCGATAGTAAGTAGGTAGCAGCGAGGAGCTTATGAGTGGTCTACCGGAGAGTAGCCTGAGTTTAGTGAGATATAGAGTACTTGTGATATGGGATCCTAGGAGGAGGACATGGGGTGAATACCGATGCGCTGTGGAAGGTAGTATAAGGGCCTGTACTACTGGAAACACCGGATCGGTGAGCAGTCCAAGTAAGAATCCTTAGGGTACTAAAGAGCAAGTAGGGTTGGGTATCAAGTGCGAGTATACTCGAGCGAGTCTCTAATTTCTTTTGTGTTGTATTTCGGAGACATCATGGTTGGGACGCGCCACCACCCAGGAGGTAGTGGTACCAGTGATGAGGAGATCCGTAGGTCGATTCATGAGGAGGTGGCTGTTGTCATCCGAGCCGAGATACCAGAGATGTTTGGGTCTATCAAGACCACCCTGATCGATACTTTTGACGAGCGTTACGCTGCTCTTACTGATGCTGCTGTTGCTGCAGCCACCGCAGCTGTCGCTGCTGCGAGACCACATGGGGGTGACTCGTTGCTATACCGAGAGTTCAGCAACACGAAGCCACCAGAGTTTGATGGGACGCAGGATCCGATCGCTGCGATGAGATGGATTTCTGATATTGAGGGATGCTTTTATACGTGTTCTTGTCCGGAGCATCTGAGAGTTCGGTTTGCACTGAACCAGCTTCGCTTGGGAGCGAAGGACTGGTGGAAGTTTGTGACAGCGCACTACTCTTCTGCAGAGCTTGCCGCGGTGACCTGGGAGAGGTTTACCGCTATGTTTCGTGATGAGTACGTTCCCCCGGTGGAAAGGGAACGTTTGGCCCAGGAATTCTTGACCCTCAAGCAGGGTACCGAGTCTGTTACAGTGATCACCAGGATGTTCCATGAGAGGGCGATGTTCTGCCCTGAGCACGTGTCTTCCGAGCAGGCACGCATGAGTCGGTATTTGAGCATTTTGAGGAGAGACATCCGCGAGTTTGTGGCAAACTCGTCGTACCGGACATTTGCCGAGCTTCAGGCAAATGCCCAGAAGAGGGAGATTGAGCTCGAGACTCAGGCCAGGGAGGAGGCGGAGTCTCAAGGCAGGGATCGGCGACCGGCACAGTCCCAGCCGGCAGCCAAGCGGGCCAAGCCCGCCGATTCGAGATCGGGGAACCAGAAGAGCCGCACTTGTGGCAAGTGCGGCAAGAGTCATGAGGGGGTTTGTAGAGCAGGGTCTTGCTACAAGTGTGGCAAGGAGGGGCACATGGCCAAGGATTGCCCCAAGGGGTTTGCAGTATGTTTTCACTGCAACCAGACAGGACACCGGAAGGCCGAGTGTCCGCAGTTGCGGGGGTTAGCCCAGGGAGCATCACAGGGATCTGCTCCTGCTACCGTTCGAGCTGCGGAGAGTCGGCCAGCGAAGGCCGAGGCGCCAAAGGCTCGCGGGAGAGCCTTCCAGTTGACAGCGGAGGAGGTCCGCGCAGCGCCAGATGTTGTGGCGGGTATGTGTTCTTTCATCTATTTATTTTGAGGTTATGGTGTTATGCTTATATTATGATATGCGTAGGTACGTTTCTTGTGAGTTTTGTACCTGCTTTGGTGTTATTTGACTCGGGTGCGAGTCGGTCTTTTGTGTCATTAACCTTTAGTCAGCACATCAGTATCTGTCGAGAGGCGTTGAGTCGACCTTTGCGAGTTTCCATAGCTGACAAGAGAGCAGTGTATGCCACTGATGTGATCCGAGGATGTGTACTCGAGATCTTCGGCGTTGAGTTTCCGATTGATTTGGTCCCGATTGCGATGGGAGATGTCTGTGTCATCGTGGGCATGGACTGGTTGAGCAGGTTTGGAGCGATTATCGACTGCGAGCGACAGTTGGTGACCATATGAGACCTTAGTGGGGGAGTTCTTACGGTTTATGGCGAGGGTACCCGTTTTGGGTCAGCATTTTGTTCGGCCGCTAGAGCGAGGCAGAGCCTACAGCAGGGTTGTAGTGGGTTTGTGGCTTATGTGGTGGATACGAGAGTAGATGCAGAGAGGCCGAGGTCGGTCGATGAGGTCCCGATAGTGCGTGAGTTCCCGGATGTTTTCCCCGAGGAGTTGTCGGGCGTGCCTCCCGAGAGGCAGGTAGAGTTCCGCATCGATTTGGTTCCGGGGGCAGCGCCTATCGCCAAGGCGCCTTATCGCCTTGCGCCGCCAGAGATGCAGGAGTTATCCTCGCAGCTTCAGGAACTGGTGGGGAAGGGGTTTATTCGACCGAGTAGCTCGCCGTGGGGAGCGCCGATCCTTTTTGTCAAGAAAAAGGATGGTTCACACCGGATGTGCATTGATTACCGGGAGTTGAACAAGTTAACGGTCAAGAACCGTTACCCACTGTCGAGGATTGATGATCTGTTCGATCAGTTGCAGGGAGCATCTTGGTTCTCCAAGATAGAATTGAGGTCTGGATATCACCAGATGAGGGTGCGAGATGAGGATATCCAGAAGACGGCATTCAGGACTCGTTATGGGCATTACGAGTTCGTGGTGATGCCTTTTGGGATCACCAACGCACCGGCAGCGTTCATGGATCTCATGAACAGGGCGTGCAGACCGATGTTGGATCGATCGGTGATTGTATTCATCGACGACATACTGGTGTATTCGAGATCCAGAGAGCAGCATGAGGAGCATTTGAGGGAGATCCTCAGAGTTCTGAGATCAGAGAGGCTTTACGCCAAATTCTCCAAGTGCGATTTCTGGTTACGAGAGGTCCAGTTCTTAGGACACCTCATCAACCAGAATGGGATATTGGTCGATCCGGCCAAGATTGAGGCGGTGATGAGTTGGGAGGTGCCGAGATCCCCCACCGAGATCAGGAGTTTTCTCGGGTTGGCTGGCTACTATCGGAGATTTATCAGGGATTTCTCCAAGATCGTCGTGCCTCTCACCAGGTTGACCCGGAAGGGTGTGACTTTTTCGTGGGGACCGGAGCAGCAGACCTCGTTTGAGACACTTCGCCAGAGGTTATGCGAAGCCCCGGTGTTAGCCCTCCTGGAAGGGATGGAGGATTTTGTGGTGTATTGTGACGCATCGATATCAGGGTTGGGTGCAGTACTTATGCAGAGGGGGCATGTGATAGCGTATGCATCGAGGCAGCTGAAGCCTCATGAGACAAGGTATCCCACCTACGATCTGGAGTTGGGGGCAGTGGTGTTCGCCCTCAAGATCTGGCATCACTATTTATATGGGGTTCGGTGTACCATATACACGGACCACAAGAGCTTGAAGTATTTGATGGATCAGCCCAATCTGAATATATGCGCCAGAGGAGATGGTTGGACGTGGTAAAGGATTACGATTATGAGATCCTGTACCACCCGGGCAAAGCTAATGTTGTAGCTGATGCCCTGAGTCGTAGGGCGGAGAGTGCCCCGATATGAGATGTTTGTTTGAGATTGACAGTGATGACTCCGGTGTTGGACACCATTCGGGAGGCCCAGGCAGAGGCCATGAGACCGGAGAACCGCAAGAGAGAGCGGGTGATTGGACAGGTACCTGAGTTCGATACCGATAATCGTGGGCTTATGACCTTTCAGGGTCGGATTTGGGTGCCATATGCAGGCGAGACGCGCACCACCTTGATGGAGGAGGCGCACCGATTGAGGTTCTCGATCCATCCCGGGGCTACTAAGATGTATTTGGATCTGAAGAAAGATTACTGGTGGCCCTGTATGAAGAGGGATGTAGCATGGTTTGTTGAGAGGTGCTTGACCTGTCGCAGGGTTAAGGCTGAGCACCAGCGTCCGCACGACAAGTTGCAGCCACTTGAGGTTCCCCAGTGGAAGTGGGAACAGATTTCCATGGATTTTATCACCAAATTGCCAAGGACCGCGAGGGGTGTCGATGCGATTTGGGTGATTGTCGACCGGCTGACGAAGAGCGCTCACTTCCTTGCTATCAGTGAGAGCTCTTCTGCAGAGAGATTGGCAGAGTTGTATGTGAGGGAGGTGGTATCGCGTCATGGAGTACCGATCTCGATTGTGTCAGACCGAGATGTACGTTTCACTTCCAGGTTCTGGAAGAAGTTCCATGAGGAGTTGGGTACGAGGCTGCATTTCAGTACCGCTTACCACCCACAGACGGACGGGCAGAGTGAGCGGACGATTCAGACGCTCGAGGACATGCTTCGAGCATGTGTGTTGGACTTCGGGGGAAGTTGGGACATGTATCTGCCGTTGGCTGAGTTTTCTTATAACAACAGCCACCATTCGAGTATTGGTATGCCTCCCTTCGAGTTGTTATACAGGAGGAGATTGTCGGACTCCCATTTGTTGGGGAGAGGTAGGGCAGCGCGTGATGGGCAGCACTGAGATAGTGCTTCAGACGACCGAGCAGATACAACAGGTTAGACAGAGGTTGTTGACGGCTCAGAGTCGCCAGAAGAGTTATGCGGATAGGCGACGATCCGAGCTTGAGTTCCAGGTGGGAGACTTCGTACTCCTGAAAGTGTCCCCTTGGAAAGGAGTGATTCGATTCAGGAAGAGGGGCAAGCTGGGGCCCCGGTATATTGGCCCGTTCAGGGTGACCGCGAGGGTGGGAAAGGTAGCATATCGTCTAGAGCTACCCGAGGAGTTGAGCCAGATTCATGATACCTTCCACGTGTCTCAGTTGAGGAAGTGTATAGCCGACGAGTCGGCGGTGGTGTCGCTGGAGGATATTCAAGTGAATGCGAACCTGAATTATGTTGAAAGGCCAATCGCGATCCGGGATCGGAAGATCAAGGTTCTGAGGAACAAGGAGGTGCCCCTGGTGCAGGTCCAGTGGCAACATCGGAGAGGGTCCGAGCTGACTTGGGAGCCGGAGTTGGAGATGCGGGAGTAGCATCCAGAGTTGTTTGCTGAGCAAGACTTCGAGGGCGAAGTCTGATTCTAGTGGGGGAGAATTGTAACATCCGGATTCCCATGTATCTTATTTTAAGTATTTACCTTGAGTTTTAGGGAGGGACTCGGCGAGTAGGCGCTTAGACTCGCCGAGTAGGATCGCGAATTCTTGTCTGGATTAACGAGGGACTCGACGAGTCGATGCGTGGACTCGGCGAGTCCGCGCTATAAAGTGAAACCCTAAATCTCAGGGCCTGAGCCCTATTTAAAGGCCTTTATGGCCTCCATTTGCGGCCACTTCACCCCTGAGAAACCCTAGAGAGCAGAGAGATCGTTTGTGGTGCAAGAGGAAGGCTAACTCACTATTTCTTGTGTGTTTTAGCAAGAAGGAAGGAGGTAGAACAAGCTAGGCTGATTGTGGAGCTTGGATATGTGTTGTTCACACTGAGATTCACGTTTTGAGGTACAAGTTCCTTCCCATTTCGTGTATTTGATAGATTCCTTGAATCTAGGGTTTCCTTTGCACAATTTTGAGTTAGATTGTGAAGCATATGAGGTCCCTTTGGGTATAGATGATAGATCTGGACCGTGAGAGGTCCAAAAGGTCCCAAGCTTCCAGCTTTATGAGCTTTCATGTGAGCCTTGAGAGTAAAACCCCATTTAAATGGTTATTTCTCCATTTTTGGTCTTATAAGCATTGCATGAACGTAAAGTTTGAACCTTTACGTGACTTTCGAGTGTTAGAAGGTTGGATCTACTGGTTGGTGAAGCAGATCTGACCTCAAAAGATCGTTTGAGTGTTTTCATGGGAGGAACTCGTCGAGCCCATAAGGGACTCGACGAGTCGAGTCGGGTTGCCCCGCGATTCGCGATCTGTAATAACCCGTTGAGTGTAGGATTGACTCAGCGAGTCGAGTGAGGACTAGGGACGAAGAGTACATGCATGTACTCACCGAGTCACATGAGTGCACTCGACGAGTCTAGGTCAAGTTTGACCGTTGACTTTTGTTGACTTTTAGGGTTTGGTCAATGTTAGGGTCTTTGAGACATGAGAGGGGTAAAATGGTCTTTTACCCTTTTGAGAGTACTAAGAGAGGGATTAGTCTAGCCTTGAGGGTTGTATTGATTAGAGTACTTATTCCATGTGATTAGGCGGGGGTAGACCAGATTTTACCGAGCTCGAGAATTACCGAGTTACCCGAGGTGAGTCTTCTCACTATACTTTACCTAGAGTGGTAATTAGAGTTATGTGACAGAGTATCTTGTATGCTATTTATATGATTGTGATACACTGCATTATTTCTATGTGATTCATGCCGTGTATGTTCCAGAGTTACAGAGTTAAAACCGGAAGGTTCACAGAGTTAGGACCGGAGGGTCCACAGAGTTAGGACCGGAGGGTCCACAGAGTTACAGCCTCGAGTGGCTAATATGTGTTATATGTGGTATTTTGGGGAACTCACTAAGCATTTATGCTTACAGTGTTGTGTTATGTGCTTCAGGTACCAGTGAGGATCGCGGGAAGGCGCCGGCATGATCAGTACACACATGAGGAGTTTTTATACATTATGATCTTGGGATGTGTTTCTATGGATTGATATGTGATACAATGAGATTTTTATAATATCTATGAATGAAAGTATGCTTTTAAAAATGTGAAAAATTGTTTGAAAAATTACGGTGTTACAATGTAATTAGACCACAAAGGCCCAATAACATGTACAATAGTAATTTAGGCCCGGTGCTCATGTAAATGGGCCACAAAAGCCCAATAAACATGTAATCCATAACTTAGGCCCAAATTAACATGTAAGTGGGTCGCAAGACCCAATAACACATCATGGAAAACATTGGGCTCAATATACACTTAATTGGGCCCTTAGGGTCCAATGGCCAAGTAACGTGTATATTAGGCCCAATAAATAGTTATCGACGTATTCCGTTCGTTTGTATTATTCCGTTGTTTGTTTTAGCCCGGGGCTTAATAGATTGTTGATAAAAATCCTCTTTTCGTAAAAACGTCGTTTTTGGCCAATAATCCTCCAATTTTTAAATTAAAGCCCAAAGTTTTGTAAAAATGACACTTTAGTCCATAATTTATAAAAATTTGCAATTTTGTCACAAATGTCTAAAAATTTACGGTTTTAGCCCAAAAGTTATATTTTCACGTTTAGAACCCTGTATTGCAGAAAAGTGCATTTTCAGCCCCTTGTTTACAAAATTTTACACTTTCGGCCCAATTTTGGAAAATTTTACATTTTTGGTCCAATGTGAAAATAAATGTTATTTTCACCCCTAAATTTGGTTTATTCACATTTATGACTCAAACTTTGGCCAAATAACATTTTTAAACCTCAAAACTTCATTTTTTCGCAAATTGGGCCCAAAGGCCGTGAGGCCCAAAGTTTTGGCCCATTAAGCCTAAATTTGCATTTTTGGCCCTTTTTAAAGTTTGTTTAACATAAAAACACCTTTTTATACATGTAGGATCTGTTTGGCCCTTATAAAAACATAAATGTCACTTTTAGCCCTTATCTTTTGTTTTCTTGACAATTTTGACCTCTAACAAGGTTTTTGTTGAAATCTTTTGTATCTTAAACAAGTAATCACTTTTGGCTTGATAATGTGATGTATATAATGTCATAGTTCATAGATCTTTGCTAAATAATACTTAAAATTTCGAGATTTGCTAAGATCTAACACCTTATTACCAAATAATCTAAGGATTCACACAAAACATGCATATAACACATAGATCTACACATTTTACTTGCATTCTCCCCCAAAAATCATATGAAAACCGAAAACAAGGGGGTATGAACTCACCTTTGCTTTGATGTTTCGGTTTTTGAAGAAGAGATGAAGAGATTTTTGTTCCTAGCAACACCTTGATGTAGATTTCGAGCTTAAGAAGTTTCTAAGGTGATCATGGAATAAAGCTTTGTAAGAAAGAGTTCTTGATGTTGAAATGAAAGAAGATGTTTGTGTTTGATAGCACTTACCAAAGATTGAAAATACTTGATGAAGATCTTTGAACACAAGCAAAATTTTCGAGATTCTTTGAAGGCAAAGGATGATCTTTGAGAGTGTTTAGAGAGTGTTTGGAAGAGTGTGTGTGTGTGTGTTTAGCTCTCGGACGAGAGTAGAAGAAGAGAGGGGAGAGAGAGGTGGTGAGGTGAATAGCATGGATGTATGGGAGATCTTAACATTGATACATGTTAGGCAATATGGAGGTGGCACCTCCAAAGTCAACCCTCCCCATTACACTTTTTTTCTCTTTTTTTTACATGGGCCGAGATTTTGGGCCAAGAAGAAAAGGGTGGAGTAGTTTGGGCCCATTAACTTTAGTTAGTATATTTGGGTCCTAACATAAACTTTTTCGGCCCATTGGGCCTTTGGAAGCATTCACGGCCCAAATAGAATAAAAGAATGGGCTTATGGCTCACTAAGGCTAATTGGATTAGTTATGGCCCAATAAGGCCCATTAGGGTTAGAATGAATCATTCTAGACTCAAATGGTCCAAAATGTTTTAGATTAAGAAGCGGGCTTGATTGCTGTGATTCCTTTGTTGTTCAGCGTGATCTTGAGCCGATCTTCTCAATACAGCCAACATGTCCAAGAACACTCAAGATACTCAAAATCTTCATCATCTAATGGTGTTCATTAAGGTAGAACATGATTTCCTTTCATTTTCCTTCAAGTTTTCATGGATTTTCTTGCATTTCTTTGTTCTTCTACACCATTCTAATGAAAGATCATGAGCACATAAACATACACACACACAAACTCACGGTTTTGATGACGATGGTGGTAGGATTTCAACCAAAAACAACATGCATGTTGTAAATGGTGAAATCCAAGGACCTAAACCTAAGTCAAAATCAAGGAAATGCACTTTTCTACATGGTAAAACACCACATGCATCCAAGGTTTTCTTTCAAAAACGATTTTTGAACATTTCAAACTCATGAATGGTCTTCAAACAAACATGCATGTGATGATCTTCAAGCTTAGAAGCTAGATCATCAAAGTATGTTGTTAAAAGCTTTCAAATATGTTCATGAAGGATTTATTTCCAAATAAATATCTAAAACTCCTTTTCTGACCAAACCCGATTTTTCCCAGATTCCCATCAACAAAATAAGATGCTCTGTAAATTTCCAGAAAATAATTCATTTTTCTCGAATTCTTATAATTATTGCAACAAAATAGGTCAATAAATCATATAAAATACTTTATGAGGTCTATAAATCCTATGAAAATTCGTGGATGACACTTATGGTGATTAATGACCCCTCATAAAATTTCATCGATTTTTGTTACTGTTTGATGTGTCTTTTGATTTTCTTTTTGTGTGGTTCCAATAAATCACAAAACCACTTTAGAGAGTGTGAAAATGCCATCTAACAATTTTCGCACCTCTTACCAGAGGTGGAAGACTCAGAAAAATAATTTCACGATATTTCATTATACATTTCTATTTTTCCCCAATTTTTGTAATTATAATGGCCTAAAAATAGAAAAAATAGTTCTGATCATCCCAAATTCATGAAAAATTACCAGAACCTCTTTTTGTACATTAGGAGCCTACATAAACATTTTGATGATTTTTCTCTTCTGTATACTATTTTTCTCCTATTTTCTAAGGTTAAATACACTTAAATACACTTAAATACACTTAAATACCCAAAATCGGATTTCAGTATATAAAAACCACATTTAGTATTTTTCCCAGATTATTTATTCTGAAAATGATGTGTACAAAAATTTTGGTAATTTACTTTAACTGTTTAATAATTATTCTCCAATTAATGATTATTTAAGAGGATAAAACAAATAAAAATAGAAAGACTAATTGAAAAATATCTTTTATATTTTTCACAGCTTCTAAATGTATAATAAAAGTGTTACAAAAATTTTGGGCAATTTTGGAAACTGTTTTCTGTTTATTTCAATTTTTATTAGAATAAATGCTCAAAAATCATAAAATTTGGGTTAAACAGTTTAGAAATCAATTTTTATATTTTTCCCAGCTTAATAATGTTTAATAACAGTAATACAAAAAGTTTGGGTAATTTTGGAAACTGATTTTTATTTTTCATGAATTTGTATCTATTTAGAAAATTAAATATATGAAAAATGGTTATACATATTCATACTCCATGAAAATTTATCTAGAAGTCTTTTAGTACATTTAGAACCAAAATCTGAAGTTTGGTAATTTTTATTAACTGTTTAGTATTTTTCAAGATTTTATGGTTATTCAAGAAACTAAAATCGTGAAAAAATAGTCAGACAAATCAAAAATTCAAGAAAATTTATCTTGAGGTCTTTCACTTCAATTAAAACTGAAATGCAAACTTTGGGAAATTTTAGAACTAAATTAATTTAGTTTTTGAATATTTAATCATTGGAACACCTCTTAAATTGTTAAATATTAGCATTTCAATAATGGAAAATTTCCACTTAAATTGTTATATAACAATTGATTCATTGAAATTTAATTTTCACAGAAAAATGTTTGTAACTTATCAATATTAAATTTTGACACAATATTGGCATAATTCTATTGTAGTAGTAAGTATACTAGTGTTAGATTTCGATTAGAGACTCACTAGCGAATACCATTATTGTAGGAATTGATAGTGGTACAAGTGGAACTTAGCTCAAGGCATCATTTGCATCATCTCAATGCATATTGTGAGTATTCACGCACTCCCCTATTTTCAGTTTTTTATGTTTTGGGGTGGAAAAGAATGTCCCGAAAAACTATTATTTGAATGTTGTATTTAAATTGATTTGTATCAAACATGATTGCTATTTTATTGCTATATCTCTCTATGTATGTCTATGCAACACGGAACATGAGAACTTATCGTATTAAGGCCCTTCCCTTATCTCTAACCATTAACTCTTTGAGCCAATGGTCATTATGGATAGCGCTATTAGGAATTGACAACTCCTCACTCGCCCTATTGCTGGAGTGCATGATACCATATTCATCTATGGAACGATAAGCATAGATCTTGATAGGGCTTCAGTCATAGGTTTGGTTGAGACTCATTGTTTGCTCATACACATACAAACTCGTTACTTATTATAGCAATAAACTTGTTTATTAATTATAGCAATGAACTTTGTTTCTCATTACAACAACGAACTGTTATTACTGAAAACTTATATACATGTTTTAGCAATGAAATTGTTTGCTCCTTGTAGCAACGAAATTGATTGCTCATTTTAGCAATGAAACTTGTTTACTCGTTTGAGTAACGAACTTTATCTTCCATGAGAATATGAATGTTGCATCTTATTTGGGCAACATACCTTATCTCTCATGATGACAAAGAACTTTGTTTTTACAAACTTATTTACTCATTTTAACAATATACTTTTATTATTGGAAACTTTTATCAAACCTTTGATTTCAATTCATGGAACCAGTATCATTTTGTTTATCTGTGAGTACTCACCAACTATTTTTATAGTTGACGCTCGTTTTACATGCTTTTTCAGGAATCATCGAGTAAGTGGCACTTAGGGACACTTCACTTTTAGGAGCATTCGCATGTGTTGTATTTCAATTTACATTGTAATTTCTTTTAAAAGTTGTTCAAACCCATTGTGAATTTGTAATGATTTTTAATACTATGGTTGGTGTTGTCTTTTAACTTTTGCGATGAAACCCTTTGTACTGCCACGCCCTGTGTTTCCGCTTTAGCGGGGTGTGACAGAAAATGGTATCAGAGCCGAAGGTTATAGAGAATACCGGTTTTCCTTTGGAAAACCACAACTATAGCCAAAAAATTTCTAAACGCTTTTAAAATACTGAACATACTACTAGTATAACTAATTCGAGTACACATTATTGGACTTTAATTAAGTATAGCCTGGCCAACTATGCTTAGTTAAGGAAAGTTAATGTGAGGCTGGAAATGGTTATAGTAGAATTATGTTCAAAACGATTTTCAGTTTGAACTCTTGAAAAACAAAGTTTTTCGGTGTGCGTACGGGCATTGCATATTATAGGCATTCATCTAGGTACACTTAGAAACTAAGTGCACGTTTACCACAATGTCTTTATTTAGAAATATTCTTGTCCCTTATCAAGTGCTAGGTTAACCACTTAGGTTATATCACTAGCCACTCTAGGAGCAATGCACATAGTACTAAGAATGGGTATTCCTCGGTAGCTATTGACTTTAGATGTAAGGTTAGTAGCTAGATATACACTAGTAATAATCTTAAGTCGAAACCTATGCCAATTATTCCTTAATACCTCTTCATCGTCTTCGTATTAGAGTTACAACTAGGAAAAAGCGTTTCGATACCGACACAAATGATAATTGGAGCATCGTGTAAGCAGGTAGATGAGTCGCCACTAAGTAATCACTTGGATACCATTGGCAGGCATTCCAGATTCGACTCACAAGGAGACACGGAGGTTTAACCTATATGTGAGATCTTATTTCTACGCTACGATTTAGGTCTAGGTTGTTTCCACCTTGAGGTTAAAACTTAACATAGGATATCCCTTTGACCTCTATAAAAGGTCGTTAACTGCATTGACGCCATAAAATGTTTTTCAAACAATTTTTCTTGTCCTTTATCTTAGGAAAAAGACATCGGTACTCGCCTTATACTTGTCTTATACTCTCCTTACTATTTAGATACGATCAGCTACACTAATCTACTTATTCCTTAATTCTTAATCTTCCATCGAAAAGTTATTTCGTTTCATCGGTTTTATTTATCATCAATAAAATATTTTATAACCACTTCAATCAACTTAGTAGACATTTCTTAACAATGTAAGTCATATTCTCACTAAAAATCTTTTGACAACTTGCTTTAACTTAACACTTTTCTTCAAAACTAAATTTAACCATTATTGGTTTTAATCTTGCTATTTCAATTTTATTTCAAATCCATTTCAATGGATAGATGTGTTTTTAAGGGCATATAAACCATTTTAAACCTTGCTTACCATTTTGACACGTTTTCGAAAAACTTAGAAACATTTTCTTTTATAAAAGTGTTTAAACTCTATGCTATAAAACTTAAACATATAACATTGAAGTCCTATTATATGTAAAAGCGTCCTCGGATTTTCGAAACCACTTTTGCTTTGACACATTTAACCGCTTTCTCATTTAGTCATTGTAATTTACTTTAATGTGTTTTCTCGAAAACACAACATGATATTTATGCAAATGTCTACTTCAGACATGTTTATAAGACATATCTAACGCTTGTAATTCAAAACATACCTTATTTGTGTACTTTGCTTCAATATAGTTTTATAATCTATAAAGATTCTAAAATATAAAGCATTGCAAAACTTAGTGTTCACTTTTAAATTTCCAGTGGCACACTTTCGACAATGCACAATTATTCATCTAAATATGTTAAGTCTTTACCTTATCCGTTTTAACCATTGTTAGACTCCAGTCAAAAAGGTCAAAGCTGTCGGAATTTCAATTACAAGTTTTAGTGTTGCTTCTTTTTCACAAATGGAGTTTAACTTAATAGATAACTCATAAATTTTTAGAAAACCTTTTAAAACTCCCACATGTCTATTTAATCATCAATATACATCAAATATTGAAGTTTGAAATATATCTCAACCTGGTTTTAAATCTAGCTATATGTATTGTTCTTAAAATTTTAACAATAACAATCATTGCCGCCGCTACCTTCCTTTTTCTTTCCCCCAAACTTTATTTCTCGCTCTCCTTCTGATTTTAGATCTCGCACGCCATAATATTAACATAATACATTGTCTAACTTTGTTTCTATTTATTTTGCTTCTCTTGGTACCATGTTCATACACATATAGACTAGAAGTCTACCCTTTCGTTTTAAGCGATTAATACGTGTATAGTTGTGAGTCATAACTTCGATTTAGTCAACTTTGATATATTCAATTATGCCTTTTACCATATACATCTTGTTTTTATTTTTAAATCTACAATAAACAAGTAATCCTTATTTACATTTGCTCTTTCGTTCTAAATTTGGAAACTTGATTTAAAATGCAAGTTTCATTGTATCTTTCGTTATAAGTAATACACAAGATTGATACCTTTATGCTTATAATTTTTCTATATCCGAAAAATATATGTGAATGATATGTATCCTTATGTTTCTTCTTTTATTTAAATACATCAAAAGTTTTAAATTTTACGATTATCTATTCTCTAAATGATTGTTTTTGTAGAAACACTAAACTATGAATGCACTATTTTCAAATATTAACATTTTTACACCTTTCTTAAAATAGTATTCTACTTTGCAATTTTCAGTGAGTTCCTAAACTCTCAAACTTGTTTTCATAAGTATTCTGACTCCTCGTAAACTAGAATTTGTCCTGACTTAGACAATTGGACAATTTCTCAAAAGTTTAATACAAATATTTCTATACAAATTCCTTTAATTACGACTTAAACATTTAACTTTAATTTATCTTTTTATTATTTCACTACTTCGTTTGATCGCCACACATGTATTTTCATTATCTTGGAATTATTACACATTTTGATAATAGTGAGATTACTTATCATTTCTAATCACTCAAATTGTTATCTAGACAAGGTGGTTTAATTTATCATAAACTTGCATCGCCTCCATTTGCGACAATGACTCTCTAAATATATATATTCTTCGAATATTGTTTTATTATAGTAAGAGTAACCGTGGTAGTAAATATTGCTTCGGAAATCCTCGATCGTTTTGTAACTTATTTTATAGACGATACTTAAATAGCCTTTACATTTGAGATGTACCAAAACTTCGTTGTCTACCCTTAGTACATATTTTTAGGAACGTACTCTCGATCGCTTCCCCTTTCATTCGTGCTACCCTTCTTATTTCGGAATATAACTTTTCCAGATATAGTTGCCAACCCTGAAGTGAACAAATTGTTCCTAATCTCTTCTTTATTATGTGGCGAATTTACACTTAGTGCTAATTTAGAATGCGACTTGAGGATCAATGTGGATTTAATGCTCAATGCAGTTGGTGCTTTAGCAAAACTTATAACGTTCTTTTAATTTAGATAATATCTAACTATATAATCTTTTTCAACTAGGTCACCATGGTTGGATCATGATTTCCATGATCCTAATTTCTCACAATCTAGACTATAGAACTCGAATTAGGGAAACATTAATTTGATTATAGCTAAAGAATTGGGCTCTTCCCTTGAGGAATTAACCCAAAATAATCAAAGAGCTCTTCAAGTCACCATCCCCCCCAATTATACAATTGTATTCGGCTGAGTTCTAATAGAATGTGTCACGGATTGAATTTCGGGACGAAATTCTTTCAACCGGGGGAGACTGTGACAACCGTCAAAATTCGAGTTGGTTCTAGATTTGACTAGACTTAGTTGCACATATAGGCACAACACATATTAGACTTAGTAACTAGAAGCTAAGTTATAACCTAGTAGAAACTTGGAAACAGATAGAAACAATGGATGGTGTACTTAGATTTCACATTGATATGTGAATTCTACTACTACTTAAGTGTAGTGACTATCCATATTTGGGTCACTCTTTGACTCGAACACCATTTCATGAATCATATACACACATTATGCACTTGACCTAGAAGTATAAATTAGGTCAAAGTCTCATAGAAACTTAAGTCAAAGTTGTAGACTAGGACTAGTATACTTGATTCCTCAATTTCGCTTGAATCTCGGAGTCACTACATAGAATGCCAATAAACCGATAAAAATAAATTACAAACATTATTTATAACTATAAAAGAGTTATAATACCATAAGATAATTTAAAGTCTCAAATATTCTATTTATTTTGATATTCAAAGTTTATTAAACTCCAAAACCCTAAAAGCCATAAAAACTCATATTTATAAACTTTAACCTTAAAAATTTCTATAAAAATAATTATGAAACTTATAATATGATCTTATAATAATAAAAATTATGAGAATGCATTTAAGAAAAATAAAATTAAAGTCATTAGTATTTAACCTTATTTTCTATGCAAAAAAAATCAAGGTTTTGTGAATGAAAATTAAAATAAGGTGCATATTTTATTAAAACTTGATATTTTTATAAAATAAAGTTATAATTTTATAAAATTTAAGAGAGGGAGACCCTCTCTCCACTCCAAAGTCGGATTCCCTCCTCCCAAGATGCCTCTCCTCTTCCCAACACAAAATGATTCTTCTTCTCTCTCACACTCCATATTCCCTCATTTACTCTCATTTCTCTCTCACACTCTCACACACATTTTCTCTCTTCCTCCCACTATGAACCATGAAATTTTACAGCCAACATGTCCAAGAACACTCAAGATACTCAAAATCTTCATCATCTAATGGTGTTCATTAAGGTAGAACATGATTTCCTTTCATTTTCCTTCAAGTTTTCATGGATTTTCTTGCATTTCTTTGTTCTTCTACACCATTCTAATGAAAGATCATGAACACATAAACATACACACACACAAACTCACGGTTTTGATGACGATGGTGGTAGGATTTCAACCAAAAACAACATGCATGTTGTAAATGGTGAAATTCAAGGACCTAAACCTAAGTCAAAATCAAGGAAATGCACTTTTCTACATGTTTTGGTGGTAAAACACCACATGCATCCAAGGTTTTCTTTCAAAAACGATTTTTGAACATTTCAAACTCATGAATGGTCTTCAAACAAACATGCATGTGATGATCTTCAAGCTTAGAAGCTAGATCATCAAAGTATGTTGTTAAAAGCTTTCAAATATGTTCATGAAGGATTTATTTCCAAATAAATATCTAAAACTCCTTTTCTGACCAAACCCGATTTTTCCCAGATTCCCATCAACAAAATAAGATGCTCTGTAAATTTCCAGAAAATAATTCATTTTTCTCGAATTCTTATAATTATTGCAACAAAATAGGTCAATAAATCATATAAAATACTTTATGAGGTCTATAAATCCTAGGAAAATTCGTGGATGACACTTATGATGAATAATGACCCCTCATAAAATTTCATCGATTTTTGTTACTGTTTGATGTGTCTTTTGATTTTCTTTTTGTGTGGTTCCAATAAATCACAAAACCACTTTAGAGAGTGTGAAAATGCCATCTAACAATTTTCGCACCTCTTACCAGAGGTGGAAGACTCAGAAAAATAATTTCACGATTTTTCATTATACATTTCTATTTTTCCCCAATTTTTGTAATTATAATGGCCTAAAAATAGAAAAAATAGTTCTGATCATCCCAAATTCATGAAAAATTACCAGAACCTCTTTTTGTACATTAGGAGCCTACATAAAAATTTTGATGATTTTTCTCTTCTGTATACTATTTTTTTCTCCTATTTTCTAAGGTTAAATACACTTAAATACACTTAAATACCCAAAATCGGATTTCAGTATATAAAAACCACATTTAGTATTTTTCCCAGATTATTTATTCTGAAAATGATGTGTACAAAAATTTTGGTAATTTACTTTAACTGTTTAATAATTATTCTCCAATTAATGATTATTTAAGAGGATAAAACAAATAAAAATAGAAAGACTAATTGAAAAATATCTTTTATATTTTTCACAGCTTTTAAATGTATAATAAAAGTGTTACAAAAATTTTGGGCAATTTTGGAAACTGTTTTCTGTTTATTTCAATTTTTATTAGAATAAATGCTCAAAAATCATAAAATTTGGGTTAAACAGTTTAGAAATCAATTTTTATATTTTTCCCAGCTTAATAATGTTTAATAACAGTAATACAAAAAGTTTGGGTAATTTTGGAAACTGATTTTTATTTTTCATGAATTTGTATCTATTTAGAAAATTAAATATATGAAAAATGGTTATACATATTCATACTCCATGAAAATTTATCTAGAAGTCTTTTAGTACATTTAGAACCAAAATCTGAAGTTTGGTAATTTTTATTAACTGTTTAGTATTTTTCAAGATTTTATGGTTATTCAAGAAACTAAAATCGTGAAAAAACAGTCAGACAAATCAAAAATTCAAGAAAATTTATCTTGAGGTCTTTCACTTCAATTAAAACTGAAATGCAAACTTTGGAAAATTTTAGAACTAAATTAATTTAGTTTTTGAATATTTAATCATTGGAACACCTCTTAAATTGTTAAATATTAGCATTTCAATAATGGAAAATTTCCACTTAAATTGTTATATAACAATTGATTCATTGAAATTTAATTTTCACAGAAAAATGTTTGTAACTTATCAATATTAAATTTTGACACAATATTGGCATAATTCTATTGTAGTAGTAAGTATACTAGTGTTAGATTTCGATTAGAGACTCACTAGCGAATACCATTATTGTAGGAATCGATAGTGGTACAAGTGGAACTTAGCTCAAGGCATCATTTGCATCATCTCAATGCATATTGTGAGTATTCACGCACTCCCCTATTTTCAGTTATGAATTGGGTCCAATTAGGATCCAATTAGGGCTTCTAAGTCCAATAAAGTTGAATTGGGTGCTTATTGGTCCATTAGGCCCAATAAGGAATTTCTAGTCCAATATGGACTCAAACCATGGTTCTTAGGGCTTCAGGCTCTTTGAGGAACATAATTGATGAATCTAAGTGATCATTGGGTAAGATTTACTTAGAGTATAAGATTTACAATAGTTGAATGGTTACACAGGAATATAATTTACTAGCTAAAATGCTAGTTGTGACATCATCCCCCCGTTAGAAGGAATTTCGTCCCGAAATTCTTTTGAAAACTAGGATTATGAAGGAAAGAATAGGTGAGGGTACTTCTGCTTCATCTGATCTTCACGTTCCCACGTGAATTCCGGTCCGCGTTTCGCGTTCCATTGAACCTTCACGATCGGGATGCGACTTTGCTTTGTACGCTTCACCTTCCTATCCATAATCTCGACTGGTTCTTCGACGCACAGGAGGTTCTCGTTTATCTCAATCTCTTCCAAAGGGACGATAAGGGTTTCATCTGATAGACTCTTTTTCAAATTTGAAACGTGGAACACTGGGTGTACGTTGCTGAGCTCGGCAGGTAGCTGCAGCTTGTAAGCCACTATACCAATCCGGGCAAGAATCTCGAATGGTCCAATGTACCGCGGGTTCAATTTTTCCTCTTTTCCCAAATCGAATCATTCCCTTCCATGGAGAGACCTTTAATAGCACGTGATCCCCGACTTGAAATTCTAGTGGCTTTCGTCGCTTTTCCGCATAGCTCTTTTGTCGGTCTCGCGATGCCTAAAGTCGAGCTTTGATTTGGATTATCTTCTCGGTCGTTTCACGAATGATTTCGGGTCCTGTGAGAGCACTGGCTGGCGATTGCCCTTTTGCTAGTTGAGTGTCACCCATCTCGGCCCAACATAGGGGCGATCTACATTTACGACCATAAAGAGCCTCGAAGGGAGCAACCTTGATGCTCGTATGGTAACTATTGTTATAGGAGAACTCGATCAGAGGCAAGTGGGTATCCCATGACTTGCGGAAGTCAATCACGCAAGCTCGGAGCATATCCTCGAGTGTCTGGATCGTACGCTCACTCTGACCATCCGTCTGTGGGTGGTAAACCTGCTATCTCGATCCGAGATAATAGATACTGGAACTCCATGGAGTCTCACAACCTCCTTGAGGTAGATTCGGGTCAGCTTTTCCATCTTGTATGATTCTTTTATTGGCAGGAAATGAGCGGATTTTGTTAATCTATCGGCGATTACCTAGATAGGATCCAATCCGTCTGTCGTCTTTGGCAATTTGGTCACGAAGTCCATAGTAATCCTTTCCCATTTCCACTCGGGTATCACTGGTTGTTGCAGTAGTCCCGAGGGCTTTTGATATTCTACTTTCACCTTGGCGCAAGTAAGGCACTTACCCACAAAAGTGGCTATCTCTGCCTTCATATTAGGCCACCAATATTGCTGCTTGATATCCAAATACATTTTGTCTGACCCCGGATGTATATAATATTGTGTCCTGTGGGCTTCGTGCATGACTATCTCTCTGAATCCCCCTATTTTGGGAACCCATATTCTATTCATGAAGTAGTGGGTTTCGTCGTCTTTAACTTCGAGCTCCTTCTCCATTCCTCGTAGCGATTCACCAGTGAGATTCTATGACTTCAATGCGCCCAATTGGGCTTCCTTGATCTGTGAGGCTAGATGATATTGGATGGTGATCGACAGGGTCTTCACACGACGAATTGAATACTCCTTTCGGCCTAAGGCATCGACTACTACGTTAGCCTTGCCTGGGTGGTATTTGATTTCACACTCATAATCATTTAACAGTTCAACCCATCTCCGTTGCCTCATGTTTAGTTCCTTTTGATTTAGAATGTGCTGGAGGCTCTTGTGGTTCGTAAAGATGGTGCACTTGGTACCATAGAGGTAGTGCCTCCAAATTTTTAGAGCGAAGACCACCGCCCCCAGTTCAAGATCATGCGTGGTGTAATTTACTTCATGATTTTTCAGCTGTCTGGATGCGTAAGCAATTACCTTCTCTCGTTGCATGAGGACACAACCTAATCCTTGATTCGAAGCATCACAGTAAACTATGAAGTCTTCGGTTCCCTCCGGTAAGGATAGCACTGGAGCACTACAGAGAGCTTGCTTCAAGGATTGGAAGGCATCTTCTTGCTTCTTGGTCCAGTTGAAAGGTACGCCTTTCTTAGTCAATGTGGTGAGGGGTTTGGCTATCTTGGAGAAGTTCTGAATGAATCTTCGGTAGTAGCCTGCGAGGCCCAAGAATTGGCGAAGTTCTGTTGGCGTTGCTGGAATTGCCCAGTTTTCGATTGCTTTGATCTTGGAGGGGTCCACATGTATTCCTTCCTGATTGACTACATGCCCCAAGAAATTTACACGGCGGAGCCAAAACTCGTACTTGGAGAGTTTCGCATATAACTTTTCAGCTCTAAGGGTCTCTAAGATCTGTCGAAGATGTTGACTATGCTCCTCTTTGCTTCGAGAGTATACGAGAATATCATCGATGAATACGATCACGAGTTTGTCAAGGTATGGGCGGAAGACTCGGTTCATGAGGTCCATAAATGCAACGGGGGCATTTGTTAGACCGAAGGGCATTACGACGAATTTGTAATGACTGTATCGAGTTTGGAAAGCAGTCTTAGGAATGTCCTCATCTCGGACTTTGAGTTGATGATAACCGGATCTCATATCTATCTTTGAAAAGTAACTAGCTCCTTGAAGCTGGTCAAATAGATCATCGATTCGTGGAAGTGGATACCGGTTTTTGATGGTGAGTTTGTTTAATTCCCTATAGTCGATGCACATCCTGAAGGATCCGTCTTTCTTTTTAACGAAAAGAACCGGAGCTCCCCACGGCGAGAAGTTGGGTCTCATAAATCCTTTATTCAGGAGTTCGCTCAGTTGGCTTGATAATTCTTGCATTTCTGCATGAGCCAACCTATAGGGTGATTTGGCGATTGGAGTGGCTCCAGGCACTAGGTCGATTCGGAATTCGATTTGTCGTTCTGGGGGCATTCCCGGAAGATCTTCTGGAAACACATCCGGGAAATCACACGCCACTGGGATATTGTGAATGCTCGCTTCCTCTTTGGTTTTACCCACCACGTGAGCAAGGAACGTGTAGTTCTTCCTTTGTAGACACTTTTGCGCCTTGATACTCGAGATAAGGCGAAGGTTTGCATCGGGTTTATATCCGTAGACTATTAAGGTTTTGTGGTTAGGAAGACGAAGGCGAACGGCCTTCTCGTGACACATAATATCGGCATGATGGGGGCTTAACCAATCCATGCCGATGATCACATCAAAACTCCTAATATTTAGATGCATTAAGTTTATTTGGAAGGTGTGATTGTTTAGAGTTAGTGTACACCCTACATAGATATCCTTAGTTGATTCAGTCTTCCCATTAGCCATTTCCATCGTGAAGGATTCATTAAGCTTTTGGGGTTGTTGTTTTAGTAAGTATTTAAACTTATTACTAACAAAACTTCGTTCCGCTCCGCTATCAAATAAGATGCATGCATATGAGTCGTTAAGTAGGAACGTACCGGTGACAACGGATGGGTCCTGCACTGCTTCACCCTGGCCCATTGTCAGTACTCTCCCTGCTGCCCCTGTCCCTTGGTTGTTTGCGTTGGGGCAGTTTCGCCTGATATGCCCAGTTTTCCCACATCCGTAACAGGTATAGCTAGCTCCAGCATTGGTGTTGTTGTTATTGTTGTTGTTGTTGTTGTTATTGTTTGTCATCTGGTTCTGTGGGAGCTGAGTCCTACAATACTTTGATGTATGGCCCTTCCGGTTGCACCTTGTGCAACTCATCTCTCTACACTCCCCGTGATGGTCAAAGTTGCATTTGCCACACTTGGGAAGATTTCCCGAGTACTGCTTGGAAGCATTTGGCGTGGATGAGGTTGGAGCATGTGGTGTGGCAGTAGCTTGTGTTGCAGCATGGACAGACACCGTTTGTTGCTTCTTAGACGATTCCGAGTTTTGCTTTCCTTTTCGCTTGTTGTTTTTCCCCTTCTTGTTCTCTTCTTCCTTCTTAACCTCCGCTTCCACTGTTTTGGCACCCTTCTTATTGCCATGATCATACAGTTTCTTGGCCAGTCTCTTGGCACTGTCAAATGTCGCAGGGTTTGCCGCAATGACATTCCTTTGGATAGGTGCAGTCAATCCCCAGATAAACCTCTCGATCTTTTTCCCTTCTGAGGTGATCATTACGGGACACAGAAGAGATAGCTCGCTAAACCGGGATATGTATGTGTCGATATTGGAGTTTTGAACCGTGAGGTTCCACAACTCTTGCTCCATCTTCTGAACCTCACCTCTAGGACAGTATTCTGCTAACATCATCTCCTTCAGCTATTCCCAGGGCATCGCGTTTGCCACCGGGAGTGTCATGGCCTCTACGTGGCCATTCCACCAGGAGAGGGCTTGGTCAATGAACGTGCAGGCTGCGAACTTGACCTTACACTCATCCGGACACCAGCAGATTTCGAAAACAAACTCTACTTTCTCAATCCATCTCTTCAGGGCTATGACGCCTCCTGTCCCATTAAAGGTCCGAGGTTTGGCGTTGGCGAAGTCCTTGTAGGTGCATGTTCGAGCGGCTCTGTGGTTCGTCCCTTGATTGGTGCTCCCGGCTCCTTGCCCGTTGCCTTCTCCGTTGTTTCCATTGCGAATCTACGCAAGTGCTGCAGTGACCGCAGCGGACACTGCTGCCTGGAATGCAACCGAGTTTATCTCAGGTGGGGTCGGTGTTACGTTGTTCCCACGGTTGGGTCTTTGAGGCATCTTTCTGTCATGGAAGGGAAGGATGTTGAGTGCCTATGGTTTTTGCGAGTTTGTGATCCTATAGACTAGGCGTATAGTGTGTGTATTTAGGTAATTTCATGCATTAACATAAAACAAGAAAGTAAAACACATAGCAGATAACAATGTCATGATAAAACATAAAGCATTTTCATTAATACTAATAGTTTTGATACATGAAAATTTGCCAGATGGCATACAGTACATGGAAATATAAAATCCGGCAGCATTACGACTCTATGAGTAGTGTGATCACTTAAACATAGAGTCGATAGTACATAGCATAGTACGCCTAAGAGAAACCTAGTACGAATAAGATACACTACTAATCCTAATCATACGGAGAAGTGTCTAAAGGTGGTAGCAAAATCATATCCCAAAATGTTGTGCCAACAACTGAGCCATCTCGGTCATTTCTCCGATGACCTCATCCTTTTCCTGCTCAGCGTGCACGGCTCGTGCCTCCATAGCAAACAGCTGCTGCCGAAGTGCAGCGACCTCTGCTTCCAGAGAACAATCCTCACCAACGGGACCCGCTGGCAGAGTAGGGTGGTCCTGGTGTGCCTCATCGGTAGGTGGTTCGACAGGGGCCTCATTTGTGTCCCTATCTTCCTCCATGTCCTTAGAGTCAGACATGTGAATTTGACGAAAGGTCTTTTAGCATTAATAGCTTATAGTTGAGTTTGGGCAGTAGCGGAGTACGTTGGGCGTGCTCTCTTGGTACGCTTAGCGTAACAGGTTCAACTCCAGTTCCTTTTCTGTTGAAGCCCAATACACTGGGCGTAATGGGGTGGTACGTTGGGCGTACTCACCAGAAGGCTATTCGGGCCATTTTGGGCCTTGGGTCATTTTGGGTTTAGGTCATGGTTAGATGGGTTAAGTAACCTTAGCATGATATAATAAGATTCGTACCTTTGAGTATGGGTTATTACCCTATGTATTGATTAGCGATAATTTTTGGATATGTTTAGTGTGAGGAGCCTTTGTAGCAGCAACGCGTGTGTGATTCGGTTATCTTCAGATTGACGTGAGTCTCCTCACTATACTTGTGGGTCGAAGATACCAATGTCGTCCCACTGGATTATGTTGTAAGATAGTAGTGGTCTTTATGAGTAGAAGTTACTCCAGAACCTATACTCAAAGGTATGAATCTTGGCTTGGATCTTGTGAGTAGAAGTTACTCCAGAACATTTGAGCCTCATTTCTAGTCATTTTTAGGTCATTAAGTCATAAAAATCGAATCTTGATGGGTATATCTCTTCCATGCATGAGTTAGTGGTCATTACGTAAAGATATGAATATATGGATTTGGTTTGGACTCCACAAAGCCATGCAGAGTCATAAAGTCAGGAACTTTATGACTTAAGACGTCCCTTAGAGTCAGATATGTGAATTTGACGAAAGGTCTTTTAGCATTAATAGCTTATAGTTGAGTTTGGGCAGTAGCGGAGTACGTTGGGCGTGCTCTCTTGGTACGCTTAGAGTTCCTTTTCTGTTGAAGCCTAGTACACTGGGCGTAATGGGGTGGTACGTTGGGCGTACTCACCAGAAGGCTATTCGGGCCATTTTGGGCCTTGGGTCATTTTGGGTTTAGGTCATGGTTAGATGGGTTAAGTAACCTTAGCATGATATAATAAGATTCGTACCTTTGAGTATGGGTTATTACCCTATGTATTGATTAGGGATAATTTTTGGATATGTTTAGTGTGAGGAGCCTTTGTAGCAGCAACGCGTGTGTGATTCAGTTATCTTCAGATTGACGTGAGTCTCCTCACTATACTTGTGGGTCGAAGGTACCAATGTCGGCCCACTGTATTATGTTGTAAGATAGTAGTGGTCTTTATGAGTAGAAGTTACTCCAGAACCTATACTTAAAGGTACGAATCTTGGCTTGGATCTTGTGAGTAGAAGTTACTCCAGAACCTTTGAGCCTCATTTCTAGTCATTTTTAGGTCATTAAGTCATAAAAATCGAATCTTGATGGGTATATCTCTTCCATGCATGAGTTAGTGGTCATTACGTAAAGATATGAATATATGGATTTGGTTTGGACTCCACAAAGCCATGCAGAGTCATAAAGTCAGGAACTTTATGACTTAAGACGTCCCTTAGAGTCAGATATGTGAATTTGACGAAAGGTCTTTTAGCATTAATAGCTTATAGTTGAGTTTGGGCAGTAGCGGAGTACGTTGGGCGTGCTCTCTTGGTACGCTTAGCGTAACAGGTTCAACTCCAGTTCCTTTTCCGTTAAAGCCTAGTACACTGGGCGTAATGGGGTGGTACGTTGGGCGTACTCACCAGAAGGCTATTCGGGCCATTTTGGGCCTTGGGTCATTTTGGGTTTAGGTCATGGTTAGATGGGTTAAGTAACCGTAGCATGATATAATAAGATTCGTACCTTTGAGTATGGGTTATTACCCTATGTATTGATTAGGGATAATTTTTGGATATGTTTAGTGTGAGGAGCCTTTGTAGCAGCAACGCATGTGTGATTCGGTTATCTTCAGATTGACGTGAGTCTCCTCACTATACTTGTGGGTCGAAGGTACCAATGTCGGCCCACTGTATTATGTTGTAAGATAGTAGTGGTCTTTGTGACACTTATGATATGCTTGTATGTGCTTGTTGTCTTTGTGACTCTTAATAGTCTGATTGTATGCTTAGTTGTAGGGGTGACTCAACGAGTCGGAAGGGACTCGACGAGTCGGAAGGGACTCAACGAGGCGGAAGGGACTCAGGGGTGAAATACAACCAGACTTGCTTTAGCATGATATGTATGTATGATGTATGGTATGTGGTATTTGGGGAACTCACTAAGATTTGTGCTTATGATTTAAGTTTACGTTTCAGGTACTTTCGGTTCGAAAGGGAAGGGTCCGGCCTTATCGCATTGCATCCACTTGTGCCCAACATTTTTTTATGATTTTGGGATTGTACCCTGATAACAATTTTCGCATCGTCTTACTTTTGATTGTTTGATATGAATATTGAATGATCTTAGTTGACTTAAAAACGAAATTTTTACTTATTAATTTTTGGGATGTTATATGATTATTGAAAATTTAGTATATTTATAATATTAATTAATCATAAATATCCAAAAAAAATAACACCATAGATTAAAAGTGATATGATATATGCCTCCACATCACAAATATGTTTCCTCCGCCACACCCTTTCGGTGAACCCTAAAATCAACAGTGAATGTTAGAATAAGGTGTTATTACAAAGATAATTATTAATCGTGAACGTTTAGCGATGATCCTAAGTCAAAAAAATAATTATTGACAGGCCGATGTTCACAGTTTTGATGATCATTTTTTTAAATACTGAAAACTTGTTCTTGAAACATGAGACCACTTTATATGTGTGTGTATATATATATATATATATATATATATATATATAGGGCTAGGTTATAATGTTGATGTACAACTATTGTGCGGACGCGTGGACAACGCTATTCTATGAGAATTAGTAAGAGAATAGGTTGTTTGCTAATGTGAATACGTTCAACCTTACACAACTATCGTCATTTTCATGCATTCTCACTAATTCTTATTCAATTTCGTTCTCACACATCGTTTTTTTACTCATTTTCATTCTTACAGAATACGACTCAATAAACATTATGACAGAATGGGAATAATAATAAAAAAGTCTATAATAACCTTATAGACGATTTAATTAGTGAGAATGTGTGATAATGACAATAGTTATGTAAGATTGAACGTATTCACATTACCAAACAACATATTTTCTTTGTCATTCTCACAGAATAACACTGTCCACATGTCCGCACAATAGATGTCAATCCACATTTGAACCTAGCTCTCTCTCTCTCTCTCTCTTTATATATATATATATATATATATATATATATATATGAAAAATGAATATACCCTTACGGGTATATAAGCTGAAGTACCCAAACTCACCATTATACATCGTTTTGTTTGATATATTAATTATAATGTTCTTAAAATTCAAGCCCTAACTTGATTTACTATCAAGATTTTCGAAATTTCACTATTATCATCCTCTTACATCATATCTTTGTGCCGAACACCTACTAGGCTATATCTATTATAATTGAAAATGAAAATTATGTAAGAGGAAGATAAATATGAAATTTATAAAAATCTTGGAAGTAAATCAAGTTAGAAGTTAAATTATAAGAACATTGGACAATTACAATGTATATATAATACAAAACGACGTAGTATGGTGAGTTTAGGTACCTAAGCTTATATACCCTTAAGGGTATAAACATTTTTCCATATATATATATATATATATATATATATATATATATATATATATATATATATATATATATATATATATATATATATATATATATATATATATGAGAATTTTTGGTTGGAGTTTTTGCATAAAAAACTTATTTTATCTCCATAATAGATGAACTTTTTTTAATTTTCATATTTATGTTTATAGAACTTACAATAAGTTGTTTATTTACAACTTGTTATAAATATATGGAACCCAACAAATCATTAAACAAACTAATAATAACATCTTGTTAATTAACAAGCCTTACTGCTTGCTTTAGTAATTTTCAAGAATTTTTTTTGTTTTAAAGGCTCTTTCAAAAGCTCTTATAGTGGATTCTCTAAAGCCATTAGTACAAAATTAACCATTAACATGTTTTCTTTAAGGCTTTAGAACTCAAGCTTAAGTACAACAATACAAGAAACTCTTGATTTTGAGATGAAGTTAAGACAAATAAGAACGCATAAGAAAAAGAATCAACACAATTCGAGTTCATATGAAAGGGTTATGATTGTTCAAATTTGAAAAAAAAGAAATACACAAGTCTAGTAAAAAAAAATTACAAAGTTTGGAAAATTTAAGTTTTCAGCTACCCATATGTAACTCAAGCTATACTTATCCAAATCAACTGAATTTGAGTCTAGCATGTAGCCAAAGTTAGAGAAGAAAACGCATCAAGAAAAATCAACTCAACTTGAGTTCATATAAGAGAGTTATGAGTGTTTAAAATTGAGAAAAAAATATGCACAAGTATTGCAAGAAAAAAATTACCAAGTTTAGAAGATTTAAGTTTTCAACTACCCATGTTTAGGGTTATGTAACCTATACTATACTTATTCAAATCAGTTGATTTTTTAATCTAACATGTAGCCAATACAGAGAAGAAGATGCATGATAAAAATCAACCAAATTCAAGTTTTTATGAGAGAACTATTAATGTTTAAAGTTAAAAAACATAAAATTACTGAAATTTACCCGGAACCCAAGAGTATCGTACACAATAGCGCCGAGAACCAAAAATTGGACATTTGAGGAACCGAATACTAACCTAGTTAATGATTTACGATTTGGTTCGACACTAAGGATATTCTTGCTCACCCTAGCCATCAAGTGTGAGTAGAAAGAATCTTATATCAAAATAATACAGAGAAGAAAACCGATAGGAAAAAAGATGCACTAGCAACATCAGAATTAAGGGACGAAATTCCAAGAAAACATAAATAACATAATATATTTAAAAGAAATTAAATATCTTCTTACTCATATAAAATAATGGCATGCGAAATCCATTAATTTTCTATCTTAATCATTTATCTTGACACATTTCTTGTTCTAAAGAGTTGAAATTTAATAGAAACAAAAAGTCTTCATATCGGCACACTTAAACAAATATTCAAAAGAATTATATATATATATATATATATATATATATATATATATATATATATATATATATGTGTGTGTGTGTGTGTGTGTTTGTGTGTGATCCGTTGACAACTCATAGTTTCCTGAGAACTAAAGGTGGAACGTTAGATCAAAATTAACTCGTAAGGGCGTGATCGTCATCTTACCAACTTAATTTAATGTTTAATTTTTTATGTTATTGGGAATATTAATAAAAAAACCTTTAACATTTTAAATCAAATTTTAGGATTTTTTTTATAAAAATAATACTTTTCGATTTTAAAAAAATGCAGATTTTTTTTATACAACATGAATTTTTAGAAAAAATGAAAAAAATCTATATTTTTTAAAAACTGCAATTTTTTTAAAACAATAAATTTTTAAAAATCAATAAATTAAATAAAAAAACTGGAATATTTAAAAAAAAAAACTATAATTTTTTTAACCAAAAAATCAACGTTTTAGGTGCATATATGTATGTTTTTTTCAAATGCATATATGCTTATTTCTTATACTATAATATTCGTAATTAAATCATAAAAATCCATTTTTAACTAATCTATAAACACAATAGTACAAATATTTTATTCGATACAAAATAAAATATAAAAAACAAAAAATTTACAAAATTTCAAAGCATTTTTATTTTTCGTGTCAAAATTTCCATATTTTTTTTTCAGTTTATCATTTTTCACCTCTTCAATATTTTCCACAAATTTTTCCGAATCTACAAGAAAAAAAATTGATTAATACAAGAACACTCACAAAAATGCATATGTATATATCATGTAAGATTCACATGTGATTATATAATGTGATATTCACATGTGATTGTATCTCTTAAGATTCAAATGTGAAATTCATAAGAATTTTTTTTTGAAAAAAAAATAATAATTAACGAAGTATTTTGTATTAGGCCAAGAACCAAAAAACAGTAATTAATTGGAAATAAAAGATGAAAATGATCTTGTGTAATAGAATCGAGTTACATTACGGTGGAATAATTGGAATCCATATCCACCCAAAAATGCATATGTATACATCATGTAAGATTTACATGTGATTATATAATGTGATATTCACATCTGATTGTATCTTTTAAGATTCAAATGTGAAATTCACAATAAAATTTAAAAAAAAATAATTAACGAAGAGCACTCACACAAAATACATGTATGCATATAGATGTAATTCATATGTGATTCACTTGTGATTTACATGTGAGTTACATGTAATTATCTGTGATTCACTTGTGATTTACATGTGAATCACATATGATTCATATGTAAATTACATGTGAATCACATGTAATTCATACGTGATTCACTTGTGATTTACATGTGATTCATATGTGAATTACATGTGATTTACATGTGAATCACATGTAAATCATATGTAAATTACATGTGATTACATGTAATTCATATGTGAAAAATGTAAAAAGTTAAAAAAAATTATAAAAAGGAAAAAAATTACCTTGTCAAATCCATCAAGGTCGTTTGTGGTTAGAATCGTTCCATTTTCGATCATTGTGGTGTTAAGCCAACTTCATATATAGAAATGAAAAAAGTAAATAAAAAAATCAATCATGGATTGAGTTTTTATATGAAACTTTAAACTTTTTATAGTGTATGTAAAAGTATTAGGTATAATACTCTTACATATAATATAAAAACTTATTTTAAAACCAACTAAAAAAAAGAAAGAACATATAAAAACTCACTTGTACACAATAGCCAAGTTTCATATCCATTCCCCATCCTCGAACAAGGTCACAATGGAAGTAAAAACATTGAAGGTTGTAAGGCTTATCAACTGAGAATAACTGGATAAAATTTTTTGAAAAGAGGATGTATATATGGAAAACTCCTCCGAAATAACTTAATCAAACTAGTTAACAAAAAAGGTTAAATGCAAGAGACATCGACATACTTTTATTTTAGTCGTGTATTTTAGCAACCAACTTTCAATTTTCAACTTCACCAAAACTTCTAACAAATGAAAAGCGCCATACCCGAAAGTTATAAATGGTATGGTCAAAAGCCATACAGAAAGCACAAAAGTGAGCCTTAGGAAGAACTGATTTCATTGTCATTCCAATAACAAATTCCTGAAAAAGAAGCCTTGTCGAGGTATTCTCAGCATAAACAAGGGAGAATGAAAATGGGAGCTTGCAAACCTACAACACATTCTGATAACAAAAATGAAGAAAAGAAAATAAAGCCACATAATAAAGCAATTGAACTCATTTGCTTCCTCATTAGTCTACAAGAATGTTAGCTTACCTTCTCCTATAATAAAATAATTTCTATCTCGATTAAGTTAAAGGATTATGTCCTCTAAAGATGATGAATACATCCACATTGAACTTTTAGCCACTAACATATGATACCTCAAACCTTTACATGGTCTCATAGTTTATATGAACTCATTTATCATCTAAGGGACAATTGTTGCAGTCAATTGATGTAATCTTAGTCTGTAGTTGTCATAGTTCTTTGTATATAAACGAAGAGAACCACAAAACATAATTAACCTAATATCCTAATACATTTTTTAACCAAAAAATTCAGCACTTAGGAAGATAGTATAAATAATCACTTAATATTAAGGAAAAAGAGGTAAATGAACCTCAAACTATCGAGCGTTGTTGTGATTGAGCCATTGGAGAAGGCAGTCTTGGTGAACAAACTTAATACTCCTGCTACAATCACAAGGATATATGATTGGATTGTCAGCGTCTCCTGAATTCTGACAGATCCGAAAAGCATCTTCCTCTTCGTTATTGCCATCATCGTACCTGTTGCTCGAGATATTATTGTTATTAACGGGAACAGTCGAAGTAGAAGAATCCGATGAAGAATCATGTGTTTTTCTGACTCCGTCATGTGCGGCTAGCACCGCCGGTGCGATCTCCATCAATTGACAATCGGAACATCATTGTAGCTGTTACAACATCTTCATGCAATCGTTGGTTGATTTATTTGTTGGGTTATGAGCATTCTAACACTCCTAAGTGTACATGCAACCCTAAATACCTTGGATCTATGTTTTCTCTATTATACATACAATTATGAACATCCAAGGTATTATCCTAATCTAGCATACAAAATAATAAATATAACAAGATAGAATACATACCTCTTTGATGTAGAATGTCTTCATGAAGCTTGGGTGCCTAGTGCCCCAAGTGTGACACCTCAAATGGTTCACACAACACCAAATACACTTGGAATAACTTGAGAGAAACTTGAACACTCCTTGAAATCGTCTAGCCCTCACACTCACACATTAGTGCACGATTTCTTGAGCCATGGGATTCTTTTATATGGTGGCTATTAGGGTTACACCATGTAACTCATAACTTTACCCATTCCTTATGCTCCATGGATTTTAACCTCCATGGAGTATCCATGGGTCACCCCATGGACTTAGTCCAACATAAGGAATCTTGGATCACAAGCCCACATATATAAGAATGAATGATTTACACAATCAACCCATATATTTAATTAGTCTCCTTTTGATCACTTAATTAATTCCAAATTAATTCTTGATCAATACTAATTAAATAACCTTATTAATATATTAGAACTTATAATATATTAACCAACCTTAAGTGTTATTTCTCTCATTATAGTCTATCCAAATGCATGATGCCATGCAACCCAAATGGACCATGTCGGGTCGGGTCAAGTCTTACCAATTATAGTTATGGACTTAGACATTAATCCAACATTATTAGGGCACGAAACTCCGAGAAGAAGGACGCAGTCACCGCGTTGTTCAATTTATCAATCGTCGAGGATCTTCAATGGAGATATGGTGGTTGTTGGAGGGCGGAGGGAGGTGGTTGACGGAGAGCGGAGGATGCGGGTAAAGAACACGATACATTAAGAGAGAGAAAGAGAGAGGGAGGGAGGGAGGGAGAGAGAGAGAGAGGGGGGGAGGGAGGGGGAGAGAGAGAGAGAGGCTAATTGATATTTCAATTAAGGTAATTTGATTTTTTAAAATTTTTTTGTGTACCAGATTTATCCCTGTGGTCTATTGCTAAAAACCTAATATATCATTAAATTTCATCATATTTAAAAGTATGTCACTAATCATCTAATCTGTCCAAAAAATTGATCAAACGTTCCACTTTTAGTTCTCGAGTTTTCGGAAAACTTTGAGTTCTCAAATGATCATTTCTCTCTCTTTCTATATATATATATATATATATATATATATATATATATATCCTCCCTAATAAATGAAAATAATTTTGTCACATGTCACTCTCTCATTAACTTGGACACATGTCATTTTTTGGTATTTTTGAATAAATGTGTAACATCCGGATTCCCAGGTATTCTATGTTATTCATTTATTTTGAGTTATGAGGAGGGACTCGACGAGTTGACGCCTAGACTCGTCGAGTAGGATCGCAATTTGCTGACTGGATTAATGAAGGGACTCGACGAGTCGATGGGTGGACTCGACGAGTCCGCGCTGTGGACAAAAACCCTAAATCTTTGGGCCTGTGCCCTATTTAAGGGTCCTTATCGCCCTCAATTGTGGCTACCAGTCCAGAGAGAGAAACCCTAGAGAGCTTGAACGAGTGGTATAAGAGAGAGAGCCTTTTTGATCCTTATTAGTGTGATTTTGCAAAGAAGAAGGTGTTTCCAGCAAGAGGAGCTCAAGGGGATTGCTATTCTGTGGGTTTCCAGCTTGGATCTGCAACTTTGAGGTAGTAAATCGATCCCTTCTTCTGTTTAGTATGAGATCCTTGAATTTAGGGTTTTCTATTCCCTTTTATTGGCTTGAAATGATGAGTATATTGTCCCTTTGAGTGTTAGACTCTGGATCTGGACCTTTAGAGGTCCAAAGAGCCTTATCCAACCTGCTTTATGTTGTTTCATGGAAGAAATGATCTTAGGTTGCCTTTTTAGAGATGATTTCACCAAAGAGAGCCCTATGTGTGTTGCATGAGTGTAAAGGTCAGACCTTTACGTGATTATTGTAAATGGGGAGGGCAGATCTATAGGTTAGAGAAGCGGATCTGACCTCAGAAGGTCATTTGAGTGTTGCCATGGACGCTACTCGCCGAGTTCATAAGTGGACTCGACGAGTCGAGTCGGGGTTGCCCCGCGATTCGTGACAGGTGTAACCCGTCGAGTGAAGGGATGACTCGACGTGCCAAGTGAGGCTAGAAGGATTCTGAGGACCCGCATGGACTCGCCGAGTCGCCCATGTGCACTCGACGAGTCGGGTCAAAGTTTGACCGTTGACTTCAGTTGACCTTAGGGTTTTGGTCAAGCTGATTCAGGAGAGTTCAGGGAGGGGTAGGATGGCCTTCTACCCAATCTTTAGAGATGAGGCTATGAGAGGGTATTGATCAGGAATGTTATTCGTATGATAGGAGGAGGCTAGGTCGGGACGTCAAGCACGAGAGTTTATCCGACTTCGCACGAGGTGAGTCTTCTCACTATACTGTACCTAGGATGGTACCTATGTGTGACCGGAAGGTTTTATATGATATGAGATGTATGTGTTGTATGTTTTTATATGATATGTATGTGTTATGTATGTTATGAATGAGAAGGACCGAAAGGTCATTATGATGTGTACCGGAAGGTCATGATGGTATGGACCGGAAGGTCATTACGGGTAGGACCGGAAGGTCTACCAGGGTTATGGGACGGAAGTCCTCTGAGACACAGTGACCGGAAGGTCTTATAGCCTTGAGTGGCGTATGTGCGTATGTGGTATTTTGGGGAACTCACTAAGCATTTATGCTTACAGTTGTTGTGTTATGTGTTTCAGGTACTAGCGAGGATCGCGGGAAGGCGCCGGCATGATCCGTACACACTCATGGAGTTTATGTCTTGAGATTCTGGGATATGCTTTGTTATGATAACATTGGATACATTATGTTTTGATATTACCTTATGAATAAAAGTATGTTTTAAAAATGAAAAAAATTGTTTTGGAAATTTACGTTGTTACAAAATGTTTTTTCCATTTGTCATTTTGTCATTATTTTTTATCTTTTCTTAACTAACACGTCATATTTACACCTCAGTTAATAATTGTCTTAATTGAAAATAACCAATAAATTACAATATTACAACTCATATAGTATCTAATATGTTTCTGTCACACCCCCAAACCAGACGGCGGAAACGTCCGGGGTGGAGGACTTCATTTGTAGTATCACAACACATGCATTATAGTAATCAGAGTACAAACAACCACTGTATTTAAAAAGTATAAGTATTTACATGTGTTTCATCATTGTATACTGAAACCAAATAGTTATACAAAAGAAGAAGACAAGACATAAATAGCTCCATCTGCTCAAAAGCACGGGGAGTACCTATCTACTGGTTCCCTGAGAATACAAGTAATTTGAAAAGAGAGTATCAACATAAAGTTGAGTGAGTGCATAAGTATTTATGTTTGAAAGAATGTTTTCTGTTTCTTGAATATGTAAATTGTTCCAGAAAATCCTATATTTTCTGCTGTATATGAAAAGTAGTTTTAGTTACATAAAACTGTATTATTTGTAAACCAATGTTCTGTATTTGTAATCCTTTTGTAAACTTGTAACTGAGAGTGTGCCTGGTTTCATCAACTATTATTGTAAACTGTAATGTAATACTGTAAATTGTATCTTGTAAACTAGTACTTTGAAAATGTACTTATGTTTAGTTATTTATACACTAACATATTATTAATATCTTTTTAATGAGTTATTATAACCATACTGACTAGATGGCCTGACCCAACGCTATGAATGCGTTGAAAGCTGATGATAACAACTATCACTCGTAGGCGTGTATGCCTGACTGTAGCTAGCAGTCCGAGTGCGGGGTTGTCAATCCCAATATAGATCTATACACACATTGTTTCGATCCCTGGCTGGAGATTCTGGTTATAATGTCAGGACTTTAACTATATTGTTTAAATGAATTAAACAACATGTATCAATTGACTCATAAAAAGCATATAAACGTTACATGTATAATAGTTATGAAAACCCAATCATTCTGAAATAATGATTGACAGTATGTTCTTGAATTAGTATTCTTAACATGTATCTGAAAGATGTATATCCGTGATTAGTTTTGAATCAGACCTTTGTTCTTGTAAAACAATGTACTTTAGTATACTTGAATCGTGAATTAATGTTATGTGAATCATAAATTATACCTATTATAATTTATATGTACTTTCTGAATTGATAACGAGTATTCATGAATGCAACCCCTTGCTCAACATGTTACAAAGAGTAGTTGAACTTAATGAACTAACTTTTATACTTTTATACATATACAAATATATATAAGTAAAATTTAAATGACACTCGAACAAATAACTGATACTTATAATCCCACATCCAAACAAGGAAAAGGAACCTGATGCGACATCGACCTCCGGCAATGCTTCTGGTCTTCTGCTACGGCGGAGATCTGGATGTCACAGTGCAAAGTCGTTAAAGCCGCCCCAGGGACTGTGCCCCGGGAGCGGACTCCGACGGTCAAGTTAGATCAGCTAGAAGATCTGAGATGGCTCTCTTTAGCTAGAGAGGACCATCTTGGTGCTAGTGGTGGTGTATGGTGGCTGACGACGGCGGGTGGCGGCTGAGCCACCCGGCCGGAGTATAGGGCGGTGGCTGAGCCAAGGGGAAGCTTAGTGGCGGCTGAGCCACTTGGGGAAGAGTCCAAGGGAAAGGTCTCGGAGAGGTCCCCATTCATGGAGGAGGCACTATTCTATTTATAGTGGACAATTAGGTCAAGGGGAATTGGGTCAGGCCTTGGGCCAGCCCAATTCAGGCCCAACTAGCAAGGAGCTGGGCAAGGCCGCCCGGAGGCGCCGGGCAGGGCTGGCGGGCGCGCCCCAGGCAGGGCTGGAGGGCTCGCACCAGGAAGGGATGACAAGGGAGCGCCAGGTCGGGCCGGCAGGAGAGTCCCCAGCAGGGCTGGCAAGGGAGTCCCCAGCAAGGCTGGCAAGGGAACGCCAGGCAGGGCTGGCAGGAGCGCGCCAGGCCAGGCTGGCGTGCTAGAGCAGTCTAGGCCATGCCAATGGACCATATATCATCAAGTCCCCCCCAGTCTGGTGTTATTGGTACGCGGCCAATGACATCGGACTGGAACTAGTCATATAAACTATGCGTCGTCAAGTCCACCTAGTCTGATGCGATTGGGTTGTTGACAATCAGATCGGACTAGATAAAGCACCAATACATCAAATAATAGAGAGAAACAACCGAACCTCGCCCACGAGATCCGTGGGGTTGTGCGATGAGCCAAGCATTGCTTATGCAGCTTGAGCTGACTTGATACTCCTTCATTGAGAGGAGTGTGAGGTTGCTAAAGAGTGTTGCGCGACACTGATGTCGATAAAATGTCGGGTCGGGGTAGCTAAGAAGCGTAACCTCGCCATGCAGTCTGTAAGACCGTTGTCGAGCTCCAAAGTCTGTAAATAGATACAACGTACTCGGTCCATGATTCCCGCGTTCCAGTCACAGCTGAAAGTTATTTATAGAAATAGACGCTCTGAGCGTCGTACGCGCACCCCGGTGAGGGGGACGAGACCCGCAGCCAACACCGGGTGGGGAGTTATATTTCTATGCCCGCTAGATGGGAACTTTGAGTGACTGGTCAGCGGTGCACACTTCGCAAGTCCCTTGTAAATATTTTACAGGCCGAGCTTTACTCCGCGAGTTTGTTGTTGGCGCACTCTAAGTGTCGCGACGCTGGAGCGATTATCTGAAAAGACAACAGGATCAAATTTGGGAGTTAGTATATTTTCTTTAAATCACAAACTAATTGATTTTCTGTCTGGGCTCTTTTGAAATGTTTCACGAGTCGCAGTAGCAATAATGCACTACTCTTCTCCCTCCCCCTTTTTTTTAAATGTCGTGAGAGCTCGAGTCACAACGCATTCCGTTGAGCGGAGCTTGCGGCACATGAGAACTTAGTAGTGGTTTTTTTTTTAAATTTTTTGGGGTGATCCGGACCGCAACGCGTTTTCTGAAAACACGTTTGTTGAGCAGGATTGCGGCACACGAACGGTAGATGGCGAAAACTATCTTGCAGGAGTGGCCAATTTTTGGTGTTATTAAAGTAGTCCATTTCTATGAAGAAACCCATTTAAAAGGAGCCCAAAATGAATTAGTAACAACCCACTTGAACCCATTTGTTTAGTAATTGACCTAATATATATATATATATATATATATATATATATATATATATATATATATATATATATATATATATATATATATATTCTTTCTTTTATTCCTCTTCCCTTTTTGTGTTAGGCACTTAGGTTATGGGTGTATTCGTGTGGATCCATATGCGTAGGAGCCCCGTTGTAAATTTCTAACAGCCCATTGCAGATTATTAGCCCATTTATTCATTAATCGGCCTTGCTGAAAAATAATAGCCCAAGATCGAGTTGTGAGCCCAATTAGGAAGTAATCAACCCAATATGAAATTGTTGGGGCTGCTTGCGAAGTATGGGCCGCTAACCCCTTAGTGTCATGAAACGAATTGCATAAATGGGCCCACCATACGCTTCTTATAGTTTTGAGAGACATAGGTTTCCAGTTCCCCTTTCTTTTGAAGGCGTCTCTTGAAGAACAGCCCCCCCAAATGGAACGTCGACTGAGGATGACCCTTCTTCTTCTTCATTTTCATTTTTGTGTTCCTCCTCCGGGATTGTCACCGGCAAGGGAGATCAGTGCCGCTATTATGCCGACAAGATGGAGCTGTGATTTATCCGGAGGTTCGCCATTTGGAGGTTAGTCGGAGAGCCACTCTGGGACCGACGATTTCGCCTCCGACGTGAGGCTCTTGGGTTATCGTTGGAGGCATTGGCGATAGCAGGTGGTCCGATAGGGATGATGAAGATCGGTGACGTTGTGGCTTCAGCGGTGGTGACTCGAAAACTGAAGGCGTCAGTGACTGGGTTGCTGGCGATCGTGTGGCTTGGATTGGAATCCGATTCCGGTGGGAGGTAGTGCTGACCGGTGGTGTTGGGCGTAAGGGAGATCAGAGCGGTGAGAAAGGCTGGTGTTAGGGCTGATTTGGTTGCAAGTGGCGATGCTGGGGGATTAGGTCGGAAACATCAGTCGATCAGTGAGGTTGGAGGTCGGAGCGGAGGCTCCTGTCAACGTCGATCTGCTGAAGCTTGGAGGTCGTCGTGGTAGCGGATCTGTTTGGTCTTCGTTTTCCTATGGCTTGCAGCTGGAAAATGTTGTTGGAGATCACAAGTGGAGCTGTTTCGTCGGAGAGAATGTCATTCTCCGAATTGATTTGTTGGAGCCGGGGGTGACCGGTTATTAGGGGTGTTCAAAACCGGATATCCGAAAATTCGGATATCCGAAAATTCGGATAGTTGATTTTTGATATCCGAATCCGTATCCGAAATTTCGGATATCCGAAATTTCGGATACGGATTCGGATATTAAACCGAATATCCGAATTTCATTAGTTTTAAATAAATAAAATAAACCCTCCAAGAACAAGAACGTTTCCATGCATTTGTTAGGTATAATAAGACTTCATTTGGTCCGGTTAAATGCAAGTTACCTCATGATACCTGAAGATCTTGAGAAATCAAACTCAAATTACTAAAATCAACATAAAAAAGGTAACATTTATATCATCCTCACTTTGCGTACCAAGTAAAAATGTTAATAATTTGTCTTTTTGAATTTCAAATGAAAAAACCCAATGCATTAAAACTATTTTTAATAATTTTTTATATTATATATTTCGGATTTCGGATATCCGAAATATCCGAAATTTTCACATTTTAATATCCATATCCGAATCCAAAAAACCGGATATCCGAATTTCGGGTATCCGAATTTTCGGATATCCGATTTTTCGGGTATTTTCGGATCGGATTTTCGGATTTTTCGGATCGGATGTTCGGATGCGGATATTTTTGACCACCCTTACCGGTTATGGTCACGTTCCAGTTCTCGGCGACTATATTCGAAGGTTGTTGCCGGCTTGTTTAATTGGAGGAGATGAGTTGCATGAGTCACCGAGTGGGGCCCCTTTTTTTTTCCTGTCCACTAAGGATTGGACCACGTGGGTCCCACACGATTTTTAACTTTTGGCTTACGGTGTACAGCCTGTATACACCCATACCTCCTATCTCATTTTGTGTTTTGTCGTTTGTAAGCTTATACAAAGTTAGGAGTGACAACTCATTTTTGTACGCTGTAAAGATTGTCCTCTGTGTGTATGCTGCCATTGCTTTTGCTCTTGTACAAGTCACTTTTTGTATATCTCTTTTTTTTTGTTCGCTCAAAAGAAACATCTCACCATTTTCTTATACCCCTCTTCTCTCTCTTCTTTTTTTTACCGAGCATTAAAATAATATATGAACTGGAAAATGAGAAAAACTCTTAGGAGTTTTTCATAAAATATGTACTGAGAGTGGGATAAAAACCCATCAAAACTTTTCTCTTTTTTTTTGAAAGTTTTATAAAATGTACAAGCCATATGGCTGTATGCACAAACAATTGTTGTAGAGATGGGATTGCATACAAAAAATCATAGATATAAACCGAAATAAAACTCTTAAAAACTTCTTTTCTTCCCACTTGTTGAACAAATCCTCAGAATATAAAAAAGAAACAGATCTGAGAAGAGTTTTGTTCATAGTAAATTATGAACTAAAAGATTTTCTTGTTAATCATGAACTGAAAATAGAATAAAAGCTTATAGAGGCTTATTTTCCCCTCATCTTGCTCAATAAGGTAATACTAATAAAAACTTTTGTTCTTTTTCCCAATTTCTACCCAATAAACAACAAAAATTTCTTTTCTTTTCAGACTTGCTGAAAAAACCTTAAGATATAAACAAAAAACGGGATTTGATGAGGATTTCTCCTCATAAACTTTATTTTCTTTTCAACTTGCTCAACAAGCTATTAAAGTATGAACAACAAATAGATCTGAGAAATTTTCGATTCCTTTTCTAAGCATCTAAAGAAAATAGTCAGCCTTAAAAGAGTTTGTAAAGGAAACCACAAACTGAAGGTGATTTCTCCACAACATAAACTGAGAATAAAGTAAATGTTTATCAAAAAATTATTCAACTCTCAAGTTGGTTCCATAAAACACCAAAATATGAACAAAAATGGAGGAAAGCTCATAAAAACCTCCTTTATCCCCGAAAATTTAAGTGAAAACGGGTTTGAGCTAGTGTTTCTAAACTTGAGAGGTGATTAAGTGGACAAAAACTTACAGATCTTGAACTCTAAGCTAAAAATGAGAGCAGATCTAAAGTGTCTATGCAAACTTCGTGAATGCTCATATGAGCTAAAAACTGAACAGATCTTGAGATCTAAACATAAAAACGAAAGCAAATCTAAAGATCTTAACTGAGAATGAAGTAGTTCTTGAGATCTAAATGATGGTTAAACAGATCTGAAAAGATCTTTTCAAGAACCAAATTGATCTGAACAGATCTTGGCAAAAGCCAAACGGATCTGAACAAATTGATGCTAAACATGAACAGATCTGAGCAAACCTGAGCTGAAATGCAACAGATCTGAACAGATCTAGCCAAGAACGAGATGATAGCTGCTCGTTCGGGTCCGGGATGGCGCCAAATGATGCGACATCGACCTCTGGCAATGCTTCTGGTCTTCTGCTGCGGCGGAGATCTGGATGTCACAGTGCAAAGTCGTTAGAGCCTCCCCAGGGACTGTGCCCCGGGAGCGGACTCCGACGGTCAAGTTAGATCAGCTAGAAGATCTGAGATGGCTCTCTTTAGCTAGAGAGGACCATCTTGGTGCTAGTGGTGGTGTATGGTGGCTGACGGCGGCGGGTGGCGGCTGAGCCACCCGGCCGGAGTATAGGGCGGCGGCTGAGAGCCAAGGGGAAGCTTAGTGGCGGCTGAGCCACTTGGGGAAGAGTCCAAGGGAAAGGTCTCGGAGAGGTCCCCATTCATGGAGGAGGCACTATTCTATTTATAGTGGACAATTAGGTCAAGGGGAATTGGGTCAGGCCTTGGGCCAGCCCAATTCAGGCCCAACTAGCAAGGAGCTGGGCAAGGCCGCCCGGAGGCGCCGGGCGGGGCTGGCGGGCGCGCCCCAGGCAGGGCTGGAGGGCGCGTACCAGGAAGGGATGACAAGGGAGCGCCAGTTCGGGCCGGCAGGAGAGTCCCCAGCAGGGCTGGCAAGGGAGTCCCCAGCAAGGCTGGCAAGGGAACGAAAGGCAGGGCTGGCAGGAGCGCGCCAGGCCAGACTGGCGCGCTAGAGCAGTCTAGGCCATGCCAATGGACCATATATCATCAGAACCAAAGTGGGTTATCAGTCCTAAGCCTTTTAAACCTTATTTATATATATATATATATATATATATACAAATATGATTTTTGGGAGAAATATAAGTTTATAAAAATATTTAAAAGAAGTTTGATATTTTGAAATTCATTTTGGTGACTTGGTGTCATTTTGATACAATCATTGAAAACCATTTGATTTGATGATAACTGAAATCCATTTTGATAAGATATTTGAAACCATTTGTTTATAACACAAAATCTTTGTGTTAGACTTGTATTCCCCCCCTTAAAACAGTAAAAACTATGAAAATACGGGGGTATGAACTCACCTGTAGTGAGTGATTCAAATGCAAGATTGATGTAGGATGCTAAGTGTCAAGTGAAGTCTCGAGCACAAACGGATCCTAATAAGCATATAATGTCACATATATGGATATAATTAGTGTATATAACAACTAATTATGATAGGAAACCACTTTAGGGACTAGGAAACACTTGAATTGAAGTGTTACAATCACATGTGATTGCACTAAAGGGGTTTACGACCACACAAGGGTGTGTACGGCCAAGGGGTGTACGGCCATGGAGTGTACGGCCGTACACTCATGGAAGAAACGTGTAAAAATGGTGATTTGATTCATGGGGAAACTAGTGGGTCTAATGTTCAACAAGAAGATGGGCAAAACACTCGATTTGGACCTCTTTTAGGGTGTGTACGGCCAACCTATGAAGGGTTTACGGTCGTACTCCCTTCAAGATCATGAAGGGATGTTGAATCATGAAGAATTAAGGCTTGGATCTATTGGTCTTTCAAGTATAACAAGGTACATGAAGAATCACTTACCACTTTTGAAGATTAGATGAAGTGTTCTTGATTTGTAGTTGAGATAGAATGGAGGTTCTTGAGGTGAAAGTGTGAGAAAGTGTGAAAGAATGAGGGAAAAGCTTATATATGGGTTTGGGTTCACGGCCACCTTGGGTGTACGGCCGTACACTCATGTGTACGGTCGTACACTCCTCTTGATGAAGTGTTTGGCCCGAATGCAACCCGATGAACCTAAGTTAACTCATCCCTAAACTCAAACCTTGAATGCACTAGGCTTAGAACACTCAAACAGACCCTAAACAATGTTAAAAGATAGCAGAAATGAGTCTGACTGTGATTGAATTGAATGACCGTACAAGATAGAAATTTCGGGTTGTCACAGTTTCCTTTTAAATTTTAATTTTAATTTTAAATTTTAAATTTTAAATTTAAATAAATTTTTGTTTAAACCTTCATATTTAATTTTTTTATATTATCCGACTCGTATAACATACGGTCTCACAACTAATATATATATATATATATATATATATATATATATATATATATATATATATATATATATAGAGAGAGAGAGAGAGAGAGAGAGAGAGAGAGAGAGAGAGAGAGAGAGAGAGAGAGAGAGAGAGAGAGAGAGAGAGAGAGAGAGAGAGAGAGAGAGAGAGAGAGAGAGAGAGAGAGAGAGGCCATAATCGCCATAATTGTGCATCTAACGGTACACTTAACCTAAAGAAAAGTGTGAACAAAGAATAAAGATAGCTTAAAATCAAAATTTGTAATAAACAAATTGATGCATTATTTTTTAGCATCAACATGGAAGAGAGATGCGGACATTGTGGTTGTGTGTGAGTGTGAGTGTCCCTACATTTTATAATCTTCAATCTCACTCTCTCTTCCCATTACCCATTTCCTATGCATGTGCAATACCTCATCATTTCCTGCTGGCTCACTCTCCTCTCTATCTTTCCCTAGAAAACACTCTGCAATCTTGCAGATCTGTGCATGTTCATGTTCCAAAACATGAACTGAACACTCATTCTCCTTAATTTCCGTCCATTCTTCCCATCTCTCTGTACCTGGTTTTTGCAGTATGGATCCTCTCACCCATCTTGAATACGCTCTGTTTCAACTTACCCCAACCAGAACAAGGTACTCTTATTCTTTAACTTTGTATGTTTCTTCAATTAATTCCCTTTCCTTCTGATGTGATACGAGTCATATTGAGTTGGGATTTCTTTGTTCTTGTTGAAATGCTTAAAAAAGTTTAGATTCTCCTTTTCCATTTGGGTTGATTTCGGTTATTCCGATTTGGGTTTTCTTTCTTCTTGAAATTCTTATAATGTTAAGCTCTTTTGATCTGATTTCAGTTATGCTGAATTGGATTTTATCTGGTTTGATTTCATTGCCGATTTGGGTTCTTATTGCTTGTATTCTTTAGATTTCTCTTTCTTTCCTTTTGGGTTGTTTAAGTTGTACTGAGTTGGTGTTTTCTAAGTTCTTATATCAATTGCTATAAAGTTTGATTTCTGTTTTCTAAGTTGGGTTTTCTTCGTTCTGATCGAAATAATTAAACAACCAAGAATTTTATTTGCTCTTGGTTTGATTGCAGTTCTGCTGAGTTGGGTCTTCTTTGTTCTTGTTCAAATTATCAAAAACTTCAATCTTTTTGTCTTCACCCTGTGTTCATATAATCATATTCATGAGACTTAGTGTGTGTACGTCTAATTTCAAAATTACTGATTTGGGTTCTTATGTACTCATATTACTGATCTGGGTTCTTAATCTCATTACTTGTGCTAAAACTATATAAAGATTTGGCCTTTTTTGGGTCCGATCTCAATTTGCTAATTGGGTCTTCAATTTGCTAATTGGGTCTTTTATTCTTCATTTTACAATGTTCAAGGTTTAGATATTTTTTGTCATTTTTGTGTTGACGTAACTTATTCTTTTGCTTAATTCTTGAGTAATCACTATTTCTAACAATAATATTTTGTCACTTTGGTTCAAAGATACAAAAAAGGAAGCTAGAAATAGCTATCTTGAACAACTTTCTAGTAAGATTTAGGCCAATTTACTTTTTTCCTAATAAACAGCTGCCTCAATACCTCATAATAAATGATGTTAGAAAGATATGTGAGAAAACGACAGAAACCAAATGTTGATAAATTTTTGGTGTACAATTTTCTTGATGATCTGTATCAAATATCTTTTTACCAGATTAAGTCGTGTCCTCATTAACTCCATTGAGTCAAAAAGAAACAACATTTTAGTTGCAAAAAACTTCGGGTATATTTCCAATTGTGCTAATTATGGTTTTCTTTGTTCTTGTTGGAACTATCTTGAAGATGCGATCTTTTAATCTTCTGTGGACACAACAAAGAGAAATTAGCATCTGGATTGGTGGAACCTTTTGTGTCTCATTTGAAGTTCTTTAAAGATCAAATTTCAAAAGGAGGGTATTCAATCACTCTTCGCCCTCCCACCACTAGCTCTTTCTGGTTCACCAAATTCACATTGCAGAGGTATGACTTGCTTTTCATTTTGTGTTTCAATATTTACGTTTATACCCTCTTGTGGCTATGTGAATAAAAATGTTCAATGACTCGGGTCTATCTATATAGATAAGAATCTTATAATGGTCCATGAGCCCTAATATAGACTTAGTTAACAAGGCATGCTTTATTGATTGAAGCCTTTTCAATTGCTTGCTTAATTGGAAAGCAAGGTAACTATGCTACTAGCTAGATTCCTTTTCTAGTGGCAAACTTGCAAAATTTACAAAATAAATTATATGTGATGCATATTACAATCTTTAATTCTACTTGTAGTTTGATAACAACGTTTGCAACTAATCATATACATGTGTCATGACAATATAAGGGAATCTTGACATCAATAATTCATAAAGATGACAAGGGTAATTTTGTCACAAACCAGTCGGTGTGGTTTATTTCAACATTGAGTCTTCGTTTAGTTTGATAATAACATTTGACTACTAATCAAGTACCTAAAAAGGCCCCTGTCATGACAAAATAAAGAATAATGATATCAATAATTCATAACAATGACAAGGGTAAATAGGTAACCAGTCACAAACAAGTTAGGTGGCTTGAGTTTGAACATTGATTCCACATGTAGTTTGATAATCACATTTGACTATTTAATCAGATGCTTAAAATATCCATGTATCAATGTCAAAATAAGGGGATTTTGACATCAATAAATCATAAGGGTAACAAGAGTAGATTGGTAATTTTATCACAAACTAGTTGGGGCAGCTCCGATTTGAAAATTCACTGTAGTCTGTAGATGTAGTTTGATAATAACGTTGGACTACTAATCAGATGCCTAAAATACCCACGTGCCATGTGAGAAACTTGGCATCAATAATTCATAACGATTACAAGGGTATATAGGTAGTTTTATCACAATCGGGTTAATCACGTGGGGTTTCGTTTTTGTAGGCTTGTGCGCTTCATAAACTCCCCTGAAGTTCTTGAAAGGTTTATAAGAATAGAAAGAGAGATTTTACAGATCGAGAATTCTGTTCATGGCAACGATGGTGAAGAACATGCAGGCGAAGGTATTACTTGAATGTCAAAAAGTCAACGCCTGAAACTACTTGTGATATGGGTTTTTTTTTTTTGGGTGTTTACGTGTAGCTTCATCTTGTTTTTGATTTGTTAGGCGGAAGCTTATCATCTGATGGAAGCACCAAGAAGTCTACTGATCCCTCCAAGGTACTTTCATTAACACCGATCTGGCAAAAATGACAAAAATACCCCTGACTTGTATTTGGTGGTCAAAGCATAAAAATGCAAACTTTAGGTGCTTAATTGGAAAACACATTCTTTTGTGGTCAAAATACAAAAAAAAACATAGACTTTGGATGATACAAATTTAAACAAAGATATATATGCGATTGTGTTTGTTAACACCAATCTTGCCAAAATGACAAAAGTACCACTGATTTGTTTTCATTTGGTGGCCAACATATAAAAACATGAGCTTTAGTGGCCCAAATATAAGTTTGCCGGACCAGACCTTGAACTTTAGGTTTAGGTTAGGTTTTATCTAGTAATTTCTAAACTGAAAGTGAACTGAAGGACATAATAGTCAATTTATAATTTTTTTGCATTAACTTGGAGTGTAAAACACTTATTTATGCAACAAAGTTACGCTTTTTTACCAATTTATGCAAAAAAAAAAAAATAATAAATAAAAAAGATTTATTACCAATCTATGCATTATTAACCAGATTGGTTGCATAAAATGCTAATAAATTGATATATGGTTTTCACAAATTGGTAAGAAGTCCATTTGGTTGCATAAATTGTTAAAAACTCATTGCATAAATAAGTGATTATTTGTAGTTCAGATGCCTAATTGAAACTTTATGAATAGCTATGTGGCATAATCGTAACAAACATGTCATTTTAATATCTTAAACTTGACTAGTTGACTTATTAAAGTCAACTATACCTCCATTTCCGAAACATAGGATTCAAATTCATATCTAATTTATATTTTTCGTTTTAGCTCAAAGCTGGAGAAGCCGGTGACGATGTACAAGAAGAAAGTTCCAAGTAAATTAATCTTCCTTATAAATAAATTAATCAAGATTCACAAAGTCAACACAACTAAGGTTGACTTCTGTAATTTGTATTTTTTTCAGGATTCAACTTCAACGATTATTGGAGACACGAAAAGCAATGCTTCGGAAAGAACAAGCAATGGCTTATGCACGTGCACTCGTAGCAGGATTTGAAACCGACAACATGAATGATCTCATTTTGTTTGCCGATAGTTTTGGAGCCTCACGATTAAGGTAACAAATGCGAATTAGGTCACCAACAAACGAGACACTCATGTTCTTTTTGCATTTTGTGGGTCGCTTATTTAAATTTGTAAGAAATTTTTGCTTAATATAGGGAAGCGTGCATAGAATTCATAGAGTTATGCAAGAAGAAGCATAATGATGGTCTATGGATGGATGAATTAGCAGCAATGGCAGCATATCCTCCTTCAGAACTAGCTTACACTGGTACCTCTGGAATCTTGATTGCCACTGAAAGTAATGCTTCGACTCTAATGAATGATCTCAACTCCGAGCAGCATAATCCAGAAGGTGACAAATTTTGTTGCATTATTAAGCATTTAAAGGCTAAAAAAGTTAGAACATTGGAGTTTATTGCATAAATTGGTAAAAAGGTGAAACATTGTTGCATAAATAAGCATTTAATCAGTGCCACATCATGAGGCAACTGGTTCCTGGTTACAATGTTTGCATATTTTGGTACTATAGTGAAACGTTGTTGGATTTTTCGTGTAAAAAATTACTTTGTTGCATAAAAAGAAAAAAAGAAAAAAAAAAAAAGGTTAAACGATGTGAATCTGTCACTATCATATTATTTACTTCACAAATCTCGGATCATATACATAATAAAAACTCTTCTATTTGAATAGAAAAGGCATGTTTTGACTTTTGTAGTCAAACAAGACATTTCAAGAAACTTGATTATCAAAGTTCTGTATAGATTTAGAGAAAAAATAAGAATCCCTTTTTGAATTATAACAAATACTAGCTATTGCAAACTTTTTAACAATCTAAATGTTGATAATTCATGAGAAATTTGGGTTTGAATTATTACATGTTTGACCACAAAGAGCGTGTCTTATAAAGATTTTTGATGCAGATAACACAGATCAGGCACCATCTACTCCTGCAAATGTCACGATGCAGCATCCATGGCCAAACCAGATTCCTCAATATATGTACAATTTTCAGGGCCCACAAGGCCCACGATACCCATATCCATACCCTGGTATGCCTCCGTATTATCCCCCTCATATGAGTTGGCCCACAAATGATGATTCGGGCCATGGGCGCCACCACAGATCATCTTCTAAAAAGAAGTCAAAGCCTCGATTATCGGAATCATCTGAGGAAGAAGAAGATGATAGCAACGGAGATGGTGATTCCGATTCCGTAAGCGATTCCGGTACTGTATCGAAGCATGAAAAGTCAACTAAAAAGAACAAGAAGAAGTCTTCGAAAACGGTAGTTATTCGGAACATTAATTATATTACTTCCAACAGAAAGAATTCCGATGGCGGCAGTGATAATTCTGATGAAGATGAAGTCGATGGTGTTCTTGAATCTTTGGTGAAACATCATAGCAAATCATCTAAATCGCATGAAAAGAAGAAAAAAGGCGCGGATTTGGATACTGAATCGGGAAAACGAAATGAAAACTGGGATGCGTTTCAAAATCTGCTCTTGAAAGATGATGATGTTCAAGATGAGCATTTCACAATCAAAAACGATATGGACATGGGATCCGAAAATTATGTGAAGAATCAACCGAAAACCGGGATTAACAACGATTCGTTTGTGGTTCCTGAAAGAACCGGAGTCAACGAATCAAGAAAAGTCAACCCTCAAGATTTTGAAAACGGTGTTCGGATGAAGGGGCGTGATTCTTCGGATGGCGATATGGTAATTTCACAAAGATACGGAGAATCAACAGACGGAAATACTGGTTTCAGGGATCTTGGATCGGAATCTTCAATGATCAGAAACAAACGGGAAGAAGATTGGTTTGTTGTCAAGAACTCCGAGGGTACAATCGTAAATTCGACATTCAACGACGACTTTGGTTCGATGAAAAATGCTTTTTCATTGGAAACAACCAAAAAGATTGTACCTATCGATGATTCTTTCATGGTACAACCGCAAACGACGGCTCCATATGAATCACAATGGCGGTCAACCGATGTAAGCATGGTGGAGGGGGTGGCTAAGCCCGATGCAACCGACGGTCAGGTGGTGAAGACCGGGTTCTATGAGCCGGATGAGCTTTATCTGATGGTGTCACGTGATTCCGGGGTCGAGCCACCTGTCAGGTCTTCGTGGACCCCGGAATTGGACTATGGGGCCGAGGTTCAGTTCACTAAGTCTGAACCAAAGCCGGCCCCAGTTGAGACTAAAGATCAAGTTGAAGAGTCAACTCCGGTCAAACCCAAAACGAAAAAGGTGGTAAAGCCCAAACCTTTGTCAAGGTCTCTCCCGGGTGACAAGAGGTTACCCTTTGTGAGTCGACCGGTTGTTCATAAGAGCAAAAGAGAACAGGTATGGAAACTAATTTTTAATTTATGAATATGGAAATATATTATAAAGTATGATAAATGTTTAGGTAAACAGTAAACTGATTATGTGTCTTTTTCTATCGTGAAACAGGAAGATGAGATTCGAAAGAAAATGGAAGAGATTGCAATTGAACGACAAAAGAGAATTGCTGAAAGAACCGCAGCAGCTGCTGGTTGTGGTTCTACTAATAAAACTAAAACTGGAGCTGCTTCAACTCCTACAAAACCAAGTCAACTTAAGAAAACCAATTCGAAGGTAGCAGGCATGTGAAATGCTCGTAAAAAGTTTTAAGTAAAGGAGATTTATTGGCATTAAGACGGTTGTATTATGGAGTTCTTATTTTGTGGTATCGTGTTTTCACTTAGTAGTGGTGAGTTGGTGTACTATACGTTTATATATGTCCAAGTGGAGTCTGTTATATACTGTTATGTTATATACAGTGATGATATGGTGATACGAGTACTTTTCTGTTTTTCGGAATATTTTTTTGTATGTATAATGTATATTTATATTAATTTGTAATAAATAAATATATTGGTGCTTGTGGCACATTATTATTTATTTGTTAGTATGGGATTATTTATTCTCTGCCGTTCACATGATTCGGATAATCGGGACACATCTACTGACGAATTATAGAGATTTATTACTGACTCGAATGAAGTTTACAATTATATTGACGCTTTATTTATTGAGCCAGTTAGTGACAAATAAACTAGGACAATAACATAAAATCATCCCTGACTTCATATTACAATCTTCATATTCATCATTTTTTATGCTGAGACTACCGGAGTTCAGAATCAACAAGGGTTTGTAGAATGAACGGAGTGTACAACTAGGTCGTAGCCCTAGTTTTTTATTCGTAACTAGGGAGAGATAGAATGGAGTTCTTCACACAGTTTGAGACAAAGGAATAAAAAAGATTTTCTATATGACCTTGTTTTGAGACATTATGGCTTTGGGGTCGACCCCGATAACAAAGAAGGAATCCATAAAAACTTAGGATCCGATACCATGATAAAATACTACCAGCATCACCTCATGATTAGACCATGTCCTTCAGATTTGATAAAAGAAATATGCATTTGCGGTTAATTCGTTGTCAATAGATAAGTTATTAGGAATATGAGGGAACGGAAGCAATCAGTATCCACAACTCAACAATCTCTTACTTGAAGTTTGATCAACAAATCAACTTCATTCTGAGGAGTGTACCTTTCACTCTCATAAACCTAACATTGTGTAATCTCTTATTATCTTTAGTTTGTAGCTTTTACATACATTATCTCCAACGGTAAAAACCATTTTATGAATTATATTTTTTATATTATTAAAATTTCAAAAAACGTATTTTATGAATTATCTTTTTTATATTATTAACATTTCAAAAAACGTATTATTAGAGATGCTCTTAATATTAATATCATACTTTCATGCTTTATTTGTTCATTGCTTGCTTTTTCATATATTTTCATGCTTTATTTGTTCCTTACTTGTTTTTTCACTTATGGATATGTTTTTATTATAAAGGCGAAAAACTCATAATCAAAATTAGTATGTAACACTTTAAACTTTTAATGATAAAATGAAGCGAGGGACAAAATAAAATGAATTGTTCTTAAAACAAAGAACTAAAATACAAGTTTTGTTGGTCTAATTTTTGTAAGAGAAAATTTAATTGAGAGAATATTTATATATTTATTGTTTATTTTGATCTTGTACATACCAGAGGTCTTATATGTAATACAGTCGCTCTACACCTAATGTAGCACCTAGTTTTCATGATGTTTCTAATTTCAGGATAACGGAACATAATTGGATCGAGGAAAGGTCTTGGGCTTCAAAGGAATAGAGTTTAGACCCTATCAGATATTGCTAATGTTGCTTAAGTGATTAAAGCCCTCGAATTGTGTCTTGAAGCAAATGGTACAATGGGAAATGTGATAATTTGGGCTTCTTGCATGGATTAATGATTTTAGTTCGATACGTTTTTAGCCAAAATTAACTAAATAGAATTGTGTGGCTCGTCAATACATTCGCGTGCATATAAAGATCGCCGAAAACGGAGTTGAAACGAAGAAGTCATGATTGTTTGAAGCTGGAATGGATTTTGGTGAAAACCCATAGCCACGAAGTAAAGAATTGTCTTCCACATAATGGAAGTTGGGCAGGCCCAAACCCATGATTTTTAAGGTTTTCAATGTATTTAAAGGTAATAATTCATGTTTTAGGACATGTTCTCAGCCTCCATCTCATATAGAACCCCGTAGGAGTAACCATAGCTTTCCTCTTCATGACTTAAGCTTCTCCTCTCTCCTCTCTCCTCTTTTGGGTGCTTTTGGTGGTGTTTTGATGAAGCTTGAAGATCAAGAAAGTTCTTTTGTTTGCAAGGAATGTTGTTTCAAGTTTGGATCCATCAAAGTCACTCTATTTCTTGACTATTGTGAGTATAAAGCTCATATCTTACTTTTTGTTCTTTAGATCTTGTCATTTGTGGTTTTTGGCACTTTTGGTCCATTTCATGGGTGATCTTGGAGTTGAGTGGACTCCAATATCTTTTGATCAAGTTTGGAATGCTTTTTGGACCTTATAGACTAGGAAAGTTATGATCTTTTGCCTTCTATCTAATCCATGCAAGTTATCTTGGTCCTTTTACGGGTAATTTCGGTGTATTAAAGTTTAGATTGAAAGTTTGTGGCATTATTATGGATAAAGTTGGAAACTTTATCCATCTAAACATCATGTTGATTCAGATCTGAAAGTTGGAGACTTGGACTTAATGAATTAAGTTAAGAAAGATGCATTCTTGGTTCCCTTGAGACTTTAAGTTTAGATCTTGGTTGTTTGGACCATCCTAATGGATAAAGTTGAAAACTTTATCCATTATGAAGCTATTAAGCACCATATCTAATGTGATGAGCCTTAGTCTTTATGGATTAAGCTCTTAATGAATAAAAGCTTTTCATACTGAAACCATGGTGTACCCAAGGAAGACCCACGACGTGGAGGTGAGACTCATCACGATTGTTTTGTCCTGACTTGGCCACGACGTGGCCAAGAGTTCACCATGGTGTGGTGGTCCACTGAGTTGACTTTATCCGTTGACTTTTGACTAATTTAACTTTTGGTCAAACTTGCATATAATTGACTATTTGGCTAAGGAATGGTCTCGGTTTGGCATTAGGTAGCTTGGGTCAGCTGTTCTGTTGTTGAGGTAATTATCAAGCTTCTGTTGATTAGCTCAAGTGAGTTTTCTCACTATACTAAGTATGATGATAGATTGTCTTTGTGACTTTTGCATGTGTGTTGGGCGGGTCCCGATATGTGGGTCGGGCCCGATGTTATGTATGGTATGTAGTATCTTAGGGAACCCACTACGCTTTGTGCTTACAGTTTTATGTTTAAATGTTGCAGGTTTTCTTGTATTAATGGAAGGGCACGGCTTGATTGCATCACATCCATTGGAGATTTCCACACTTAATAACTTTTATGTCTATAATCTTATAAATGTTTTGAATCAAATGGTTTTATTTAAATCTTTGAAGTTGTAATTAGAACAAATGCTTTTATTTGAAAAGTTTGGGGTTGAAAATCGGGACGTTACACCAAACATGGGTATTGTTAACTGAAATGGAAAGATCACAAGTTGTACACAGTACACAACAAATTTAAGGGACAAAGAACAAGAGATGAGAAAATTGACTCAAATGTTTTCTACATTCAACTTACTGACTCAAAATAGGGGAAGTGCAATATAAGGCTTACGATTATAATAGGGAAATAACTGAAAGGAAAATGCCCTTTAAGGCACTACTACTATTATTTCCATAAGACTAACTCAAAGATAATTAACTATGCTAGAAAATAAACATACAGAAAACAAAAGGACTTAGATGAAATCACGTGTCATGCAGCAGGAGCATACACCATGTGTTGTATCTTTAATATTCCTTCTTAAAACCTCCTTCCATAATGTCCATAGTGTTGCATAATTTAAGGAGTTTATGACTAGGTAGCTTTTTGTGAGGAGATCAGCTACTTGATCACCGGTGTTCACGTGGATTAGGTGTATCTCCCCTTTTAGAACCTTTTCGCAAATAAAATGGTAATGAACTTCGATATGCTTTGTTGGCGCATGAAAATTAGGATTCTTTTCTAGATAGATTGATGAGAGGTTGTCAAAAAGCATTGGAATCTTGGATTCTACATCTTGATTTAATTTTGTTAAGAGTTGAACAAGCTAAACACATTCATATGATTCCATAGTTGCAGCTCGGTATTCAGCTTTTGTAATATAGAGGGATACAGTGGGTTGCCTCGTGCTGCACCACGTGAAACGTCCCAAAAATAATGGCATAAAATTTTCGATTTTAGATAAATCGTTAATATATATCATTTACATAAAACCAAGGTAATAAAGATTTAGCAAAACATCATCGAATCAGAGTAATTCAAGGAATGCAGAAACATGTGGTGTGTGCCCTGCAATCATCCCGAGCTCTTCCATTTGAAAACTGAACCTGAAACGTAATTGTAAACCGTAAGCACAAAGCTTAGTGAGTTCCCCAAGATACCACATACTATACATACATAGCACATAACGGGCCCCGCCCAATGAGATACGGGCCCCACCCACACTCGCACAACGGGCCCCGCCCAATGAGATACGGGCCCCGCCCATACTCGTATAACGAGCCCCACCCACACTCGCACAACGGGCCCCGCCCAATGAGATACGGGCCCCGCCCATACTCGTACAACGGGCCCCGCCCAATGAGATATGGGCCCCGCCCACACTTGCATAACGGGCACCGCCCAATGAGATACGGGCCCCGCCCACACTCGCATAATGGGCCCCGCCTATCGAGATACGGGCCCCGCCCACACTCGCATAACATATACACATAGCAGATAATTATATAACATACAAACACATGCGGAAATCACAAAGATAATAGCATATTGTACAATCATCGCCCCCCCCTCCCCCCCCACTGAGATACGGGCCCCGCCCACACTTGTATAACGGGCCCCGCCCACGTATAAGTCATATACATATAGCCAGATACTAGCATACAGAAGAACCATCGGGCCCTGCCCAGTAAGCATACAAGCACATACATGCAAGAGTCACATAGACATCTAGCACCCTACATAACAAAACATGGGCCGGCATTGGTGCCTTCGACCCACTAAACTCAGTGAGAAGACTCACCTCGCACTACTGAATCCCGCGGATAAATCTATGGCTGTTGGTTGACCGATCTCTGAACTATCAAAACAACACCCAATCAACATTTGGGTCCCAATCCATATCCATAAATCCATTACTAGGGTAAATGACCAATTTACCCCTTACCTCTTTTGGACCAAGACTTAGGCCCAAACCTAATAATCCACAAGGCCCAATTCATGCCCTATTTTTCCAAATTGGGCTCAAATCCATAGTGGGCCTCCACAAATAAATATCAACCCAAAACCTGATGGGCCAACAGGGCCCAAACAACTAAGCCCAAAAGATGGACCAAACCAAAGCCCAAACACCGAAATCCCACTCTGATGAGTACGTGGGGCGTACTCAGCTTGTACGCTAAGCGTACTGGCTTAAGAGCTTGTACGTTGCGCGTACAGGCTTGTACGCCCAACGTACTCCTCCTGTTTGACCAACTCTCATTTTTAGCTCTTAATCCATTAAGACTTCACCCCATAATGTAGATCTGACTTCCTTGAGCTGGATTATCATGTAAAGTTGCTAACTTTACGTTCATGCATGGCTAAATGAAGCTCTTTAAGCTCAAAAGGACTTTATAAGTGACTTAATGCATGCATGTGACCAAGAATCCCATAAAGCTTGCACCTTTATGCCTAAGGAGTCCATAACAAGTTCAGATCTAACAGATTAAGTCCTTCAAACGTCTTAACTCAACAACCAACCCAAAAAGGGACCAAAAACATAACAAATCAAGCCATAAGGAGATCTAGACATCTAAAAGCCAATGTATGAACTTGATACCCTCTAAAAGTCTTGCAAAAAGGTGGATGATTCGTGATCTATAAACTCCTCACCAAGCAAAGCACCTTCAATCTTATTTACTTCCTTCATAACGGCAAAATAACCACCAAAATCTTCTTAAGAGCTCAAATACACATCAATGGAGGCTAAGGGTCGATTTTTAGGGTTTATAGGGATGGAGGCTGAATATATTAGGGTTAGGTTATGAGATAAGGAGCTTAAATAGGGTCAAAGACTCTAAAATAGGGTTTGGGTCTGATTGGTGTACGCCTGGTGTACATATGGTACGCCAAGAATACTCCGTAGAGCACCTGCGACCATCCTGGTCAGTACGCCCCGCGTACGCTTGTGTACACCCTGTGTACCCGGCTAAACCCTAAAACCACCAAACGTCTGAAGGCCATAACTTCTTCGTTATAAGTCCGTTTCCGAAAATCCTTATATCCACGGAAAGGTAACGAGAAGCTCTACACTTCTATCAACTCATACCTGCCTTACAATATCCCAAACAAACATCCAATTTCCATAAAATCCCGAGCTGACATATTACCAAAATACCATTTGGCTCCAAAGCACAAACCGAATACCCGGATCATCCAAATTACACCATCCATCCCCAAATGTGTCCAAATCTCAATTCCTCAAGGGTCCTAAGCCTACTAATACCTAAATCCTTGATCACCACTCCGAAATAGGAAACGATTCGAAACAGGGCGTTACAACACGACACAGCGCATGATCCCAACATGAAAACATAACTTATAGTTGAGCGTCGTGTACTCTCATCTCCAGCATAATCTGCATCACAATAACCTACCGATTTGCATTCAAGTTCCCTCTGAAACATAACTCCGTAATTCAATGTTGCTTTGATGTGCCTTAAGACTCTTTTCACTACATCAAGATAAGGTTTCTATGATTTTGCATATAACGACTTAGTAATCCAACCACAAAGGCAATATCATGCCTTGTCAAGGTTAAGTATATTAGGCTTCCAACAAGTTTCATGTACATGGTTGCATCTTCCATTTTCCTCCCAAAATCCACACACAATTTGACATTTGTATCCATGGGTGACACATTTGGCTTATATTTGAACATTCAAAAGCGTTTCAGCAAGCATGATGAGTACTTACGTTGATGCAAGATTATATCTCCAAATTCATATTCAATTTCTAAACCCAACAAACGTCTTAAAATTCTAAGATCCTCCATGTGAAAATGAGTACACAAATTTTCTTTTAACTAAACAATTACCTCATCAAGATCTCATGTGATAATGAGATCATCGACATAAACTAGAAAAATAACCACTTTTCTCCTCCAGTCTTCATGAATAAGATAGCATATGCATTGGTTATTGAGTAACCATTGTGTTCAAGGAATTTAACTATCATATTATACCATGTTCTAGGCGAATGTTAAGCTCATACAAAGCTTTCTTGAGCTTGCTCACATAATTAGGCTTTGTCTAGCTTGTAAACCCTCAAGGTTGCGTCATATGAGTTACATGGTCTAAGTCTCCATATAAAAAGGCGTTACTCACATCCATTTTCCATAACTTCCATCCGTTGCTCGCTGCCAATGCTAGTCAAACACGAATTGTTGTTAATTTTGCTACTTAGACTAAATATATATCATAGTCCAAGCCATATTGCTCGGAAAATCCACGGGCCACCAATCGGGCTTTACATCTCTCAACATAACCATTAGCACGTTGTTTTACTTTATAAACCTATTTATACAAGATGGGTTTAACACCAATTGGTTTAAGAACTACTTCCCATGTTTGATTCCTTATTAGGGCTCTCATTGCTTCTTTCATTGCAGCAATCCACTCTTTTTCTATGCTTGCTTGTTTGAACGAATCAAGTTTACATACTTCATGTTCAACTATAGAAACATTGTCATACTTGGGGTTGGGTTTCTTTAGTCTAGTAAATCGCCTTACACTTTCTATCTCTTCATAGTTATCACTTGAGACTCCATGATGGAAAACTCTCGAGTGCTAAGGTTATTGATTTTGTTCTTCAACATCAGTTGATTCACTTACATTTTCGTCTTCATTAAGATTGAAGCTTACTCCTGATGATTCAAGTTTTCCTTTTAGTATCTCCAAATCTAGAAGCACGTCATGGTTAGTTGACTACCATAAAGATGTCTCATTGAATACAACATTCCTTGACAAACAGCTGAAATATCTTTATGCCCAATAGTCATTATAGAATGATATTGCTAATGACATATGATCCTATAGGGTCACACCTTATAGTAAGTTACTACTAAATGATTATTTATTAGAGTAATTTTGATTATTAATAAATATCAACACTTGTATTTAATTGTAACAATATTGTTTTATGAAAATAATATTTTACCATCATATTAGAAATTATTGTTTCTAAGAAATAATAATAAAGAGAACAAAAACAAGTACATATCATATGGTATGTGTAACATCCTAAAATTTAAGACTACGTTTTCAAATTAATAAAGTAAATAAATAAAAGATGGGTTATATATATATAAATCATTATGAGATAATCATATCATTAGTTGATATAAAGTTTAGAAAGTTAGAAGTGAAAATAATAACATTTTAAAGTTAAAGGGCCAAAAGTATTAGGTTGCAAAGTGAGTTGACCAAAGGGTTCACTAAATTAATGGAAGGGACTACAAAAGTTATATGATGGATGGAGAAGGACTTGTTATGTCAACTTTTAGAAAAATGTGAAAAATAAATGAATTAATGGTAAGTTTGACAAAAGATGTAAACTAAAGGGACCAAATATGAAAAATCTGAAAATAAGAGTGCACCCTCTTCATTTCAGCCATATGATATTGATGAGAGGAGAATAAAGGCTATGAAATGGCGATTCAATCATAAGAAAAAACCCTAGGATTTGATTTCAAGCTTTCTTGGTTCATTTGGTGCAAGTTGTGAAGAAATAAAGTGGTTCAAGGTATACTTTCTTCCTCCCTTACTGTAAAATTCGAGTTTTATTTATGGAGTTGGATTTATATTCAATTTCCCATCTCATTTGATGATTAGGGTATTGGTTTCTAACCACCCTTGCGTAGTTTTGATGATCTCAACCTCAAACCAATCATTTCATTGGTGGATTTGAGGATTTTGGTGAAAACCCTCATGAACCTTAGAAGTTTAAATCGGGGATTTTACAATTGATGATGAAATGGAATTGGATTCTCTGACCTAGATGATGTTTAAGAGCAATAAATCCAATTGGAATGCATAAATTCATCCATGATGGTAGAATCAAGTATAAACTTGGATTTGAGTGGGTTTTATGGGAAATTTTGTTGAGAACAATGAATTCCATTGTAGTTGAATCATTTAATGAGTAAAGGAAGTTCATAGGCATTAATGGATACTTCTTGAATGATTTAGATTAAAAAACACAAATGCTTGAATGATCTTTGGATGAATGTATGGAATATTTGGCCATAAGGGCATTTTGGGAAATCTATTGATAATTACATAATGAATCACATTTAAGAAGTGAATGACATTCATGAACATGAATTGACACTCTAGAGATGATCGTGAAACATAAACATGAAGGAATGTTAGTAAAGCTCTAGCTCTAGTGATTGTTTTGGCCTAAGGGCAATTTTGGAACATGGAATGGAATTAAGGATTCCATAGTTAGATTAGGTATTTACAATGAGATTAATGTGGTTTCAAGTACTTAACAACATTCAAATTAGTGTACAATGAGTTGGGTTCAAGCTTTGTAAACTTTGGAATGTCCAATTCCATTGTAGCATAACTAACCATTCTCTTAGAAAAGATGAGGAACATTATGTCTTTAAGGAGTTCAATGAGCACTTAATGGATTAAGTGGAGTGTTTTAGGATGATAAAACACCTCCTAATTATGTGTGAGAACCTATACAAATAGGACAAAGTGATTTGGAAAAGGGTCTTCAAGAACTATGGAAAGTAGAATGTTATTATAAGAAAAAAAATTATCTTTTTGGGCATACAAACCATCCCACACGGCCCCGTGTGAAATTCCATACGCCCTGTGTGGAACCTCCTATTTAAGAAATGTTTTTTTCCTCATAACTTTTGCATACACACTCAGATTTACGCATGGTTTTTGCTCGTATTAAGATTTTTACACGATGAATGGTTTGAAGCAATAAAAATTAGTAGTGGAACCTATAATAGGGATTTTGGTCATTCTGATGGATCATGTCCATATTGTATAGATAGTGTTTGCAGAGTATTTCTTTAAGGAAATGGACTAGAAGAGGACTGGGTAACCTTCGTGTGATTAAGGTGAGTACGTGTTGGCATTTTCCCACTTTGGGGTACATGGAAAAATGATTTTATGATAATGAAATACCAACACTTTTATATATGAAATGTTTTGAAATGAAGGTCTTAAAAACTTCTGAAAAGAACGTTTTGAAATAATGTCTTGAAAACAAGAATTATTTGAAAGAAAATAACGTTTTGAAAGAACGAATGTTTTAATAACGTGTTTGAAATGTTTTGAAATATAGATGCTTTACTTTTGAAATGAGTATTTTGATACTAACGTATGAAATGTGTAAAGCATGGAAAGTAATGATAAGAAACGTATGAAATGTGTAAAGCATGTGATAAATGTGTTGGGTCACAAACTCGCGTAATCGGAATCAGACATAACCCTAACAGGCCATCCTATCTATAACATTCATAAAAATCATGCCAATTTAAAACTTTTTAAAACATTCAGAAACCAATAGTTATTACAAATTGTTTCAAAATGGTTCCATGTCAGAGTATCCCAGAAATCAAATCATAAAAATATGAGGAGGTGCATGATCATGTCTTCGCCTTCCCGCGATCATCTGAAGTACCTAAAACAAAATCAACAACTGTAAGCCCGAAGCTTAGTGAGTTCCCCCAAAATACCAACGCCATACAAACCATAACAATATCATACAAACAGTATGCATATATAGAGTCTACAGTACGACTAGGCCGCCCTCACCGGGCCTTCAGTCTACCTGGTCCACTCTCAGAGTCTTCAGTATGACTGGACCGCCCACACTGGGCATTCAGTCTATCTGGTTAACTCTCAGAACCTTCAGCATATCTAGTCCGCCCTTCTAGGCCTTCAGCCTGTCTGGACCGTTCTCCGGGCCTTCGGCCTGACTAGTACGCCCTACCAGGTCTGCAGTCTATCCAGGCCGCCCTGGGTATGTTGGCCTAGAGCACAAAGTAGGACCGCCTCAACCCACCGCCAATCACACAGTCAACACATAAATATCATACACTAGCTAGCATGTACAGGTAATCATACATATCTAACATATCACTAATCATAACATCATCTTATATACCAGGATACCGATCTAACAGATCACTACACATAACATCATCATATAACCATGATACAGATCTAATAGATCACTAACATAGCATCATCCTATAACCAGGATACAGATCTAACAAATCACTAACATAGCATCATCCTATAACCAGGATACAATCATAAAGGGTCGGCCTTGGTGCCTTATAGAGATGGCAAAAAAACCTGTACCCGATGGGTACCCGAAACCCTAACCTGAGTTGACCGGGTAAATCCCCGATTTGACCAGGGATGGGGACGGGGATGGGTATTACCCGGATGCAAAAACCGGGGATGGGGATGGGGATGGTTTTACCTGTCGGGTACCCATACTTGTACCCAAAACCGACCCCAATGTGTACCCGATATATATATAGTATTATTTATGTATTTAGTTATAATCAATCCATAAATCATAATGCATAAGAGAAAGTAAGTCAGTAGTCATAGTAAGGTTTTTCAACAATCAAACGCGTAATTTTTGGAAGACTTTTTTTTTTGCAAAAAAATGGTTTAATTTGTAAACTTGAATGTTATTGTTCATGTTTGAATAGATTCGGTGATTATAGTGCTTTTTATTATCTCTATTAGTTTTTGTTTTGTTGGCTAATATATAACTACGCGTTATTTTTCATAATAGTCCAAAACTTTGTAATGGGGAAAAATTGTTGGATTAATGTCTAAGTCCATAACTATATTTGGTATGTACTTGACCCGACCCGGCATGGTCCATTTGGGTTGCACTTCACCGGCACAATTTATATGGATAGTCTTTTGAGAATAGTATATTTATGATTTATATTAATATATTATAAGTTCTAATATATTAATATGGAATCATATTATTTAATTAGTATTGATCAAGAATTAATTTAGAATTAATTAAGTGATCAAAAAGAACTAATTAAATATGGACTCTTATATACATGGAATGGGCCAAGTTCATTTAGGTTGGGCTAAGCTTTCATGGATGGTCCATGGAGCTTTTAACCCATGGATCCTATGTAAATGAAAGGTCATGGGTATTAGGGTTTACATGGATGTAACCCTAATCCTCCATAATATATAAAGGGGTCCTTGGCTCACAAAATTGGCACAAGTGTGTGAAAATAAGAGTGGGCCGATTTTAGTGTGCATACGTATTCTCTCAAGTTCTTCCAAGGTGTTTTGGTGATTTGTGATTCCATTTGAGGCTTCCACACTATTGGGGCTAAGCTCTTAAAGCTTGAAGACATCAAGCTACATCAAAAGGTATGTCATCTAACTAGAACTTTGTAGTATAGGTGCTTCATAATATGCTAGTTAGGATGAAACCTTGGAATTGTTAATATTTGCATGTATAATAGAGAAAACATAGATCCAAGGTTTATAGGGTTGCATGTACACCATAGGAGTGTTGGAATGCTCAAAACCCAACAGTGGTATCAGAGTCATGGGTTGTTTTCTGTTATATTGATGCAAATGTTTTATTTTCAAGTTGAAAAAAAAAAGAAAAAAAAACATGACGTTTGTCAAATTTTAAGATAATTACTTGTTTTGTGAAAAACGAATTATTTGTAAAATTTGAATCATTTGTTATATGAGTTGAATTAGGTCAAATTTAGTAAAAGATAAAATGATATGATTATTTTATTAGTTTTAAAAGTTTGATCTAAATGTTTTAAGGAGTTACATATTTTGTCATAAAATTTTGGAGCTCAAAAGTTTTTTTAAAGTTGTGATCTTAAGGGTTTTTGAAACTTTCATAAGTTATGGATATGAAAGTTTTTTTTTTTTAAAAAAAAATTTGATTCAAAGTTTTTATGGAGTTACAAAATTTGGTATTAATGTTTTAAAGAATTCCATAACTTGTTCTTAAGTTATGGAACATGGAAAGTTTCATCATAAAACACCATTAATTCAATAAGTTATGGAATCCAAAGGTTTTCAAGAATTACAAAACTTGCCCTCAAGTTTTGGAATTTGAGAAAAGTTTTTTATGAAAAAAAAGAATTGAATTCTAAAACTCTTGGGTTCATAACTTAAACAATTAATTAAATGGTTTTAATTTTGAGTTTAATAATTGGAATTATGATGTTTTGTTGAATAGTTCAGATTAATTCTTATGGACTTTATTAATAGTTAATTAAAGCGTTTAATTAAAAGAGCATTATTAAATCCATAAATATATGGTTTGAGTTTAATTAAATTAAAAGTCTACTTTAATTAATAGATTAAACCACCAAGTATTTTAAATGTCTAAAATACACCCTTATACTATTATAATATTAAAAGTTTAATATATTATATGTATAAGAGCAAGTCATCTTACCATTAGTAGGTCTCATTCACGAAGTCGGTCTATAAGGGGGGTATAAGGTTACTGCCTATAAAATGGCAGTTTAATGGGTGTCCACTCTCACTCACCGCTTCCTTGACCGGTGGAGGGTCGTTAGCCGAACAGGTAGGACAAGGACTATAATTCTCCCTTCATTATAAGTATAATGATAAATACTAAGTAACTAAACACTTATAAATTCTCAATCTTAGTTACTTAGGAAAATGTGAATAAGGTGTTAATCCATGAAATTACACTTTGCACTTTGTTTAAGCTGTTAGTGGAGCGTGTGTGGTTAACCGGCACACTAACCTGGACTTAACAAGGTAGGCAAAGGGTAACTTAATGCTTATCATAGTATCGTTGGAGCGTGTGCGGTTAACCGGCACATAGATTGAGGGGTAAATATTAAGGGTACCAAGTATATTTGCATGGTTACTTCACACCTTGTTTTGTGATCCTCGACATCCCAGTCACAAAACCTGAAGGGCACACTCGAGATTGAAACATGCCATTGAAAAGTTCAATGAATCTCAAAAGAATCTAGGAGTTTCAAAACCAATTAAAACCTAATAATACATTTCGTTTATCTTGGTGGAAATTGGTGAATCGTCATTCACCTACCTTCAAATATTTTATAGCTTGGATTACGGCATCCCTCTTCCAAGTTATAAAATAGTTTGTTGGGTCCTAGCCTTAATATATCATATTGGGTGTTATATTAAGGACTTAAATCAACTTTACGTGAATTTCTCCCATTGTTGATGTCTGGTTTAGACAACAATGATCTTCCCAAACCAAGCTTTCCTAATGAATATGACTTCCCGAGTTTGGCTCATGGAAGTCATACTTCTCTTCCTCCACCTCCTCCAATTATTCTCCCTAACCCACAAGTTCAAGGTCACTCAAGCCCTAATGGCAAGCAAGGTCTATGTGTGATCACATCTTAGAGATGAAGTCACATATTGACAAGCCGGGAGAGTTGGGTGTCAAAGTCTTGAGAAAGTTGGATGTTCAATCACTTTCTAAGTCACATAGTGAGTTCCTTTGGGACTACTATGAAACAGACTATGACATGAACCTTAATGATCATATATATTTGCTTGGTGCTGCTGAATCAGCAATGATTTGGAACGATAGTAAAGCAAATTTGATTAGAAGATCAACTTCCCAAAAAATTTATGGACAGTGACAATGGTGACACTGGAAATCCAGAAAAAGCATTCTCTTCCCAATGGAAAGGGATTGGCCATAGTCAACCCGGTTGACCAAATGGTAAAGAGAAAGGCTAAGTCTGAGATAGTCCCATTACCAAAGGGTCCATATGTTTATTTTGCCAAAGGAAGGGGCGTTGATTGCAAAGCTGCCAAATTTACCTAAGGATGTTAAAGTCAATAAGTTTGACTCTACATCAGGTAGAGCCCATTATCTAACTCTGTTAAGTTCTATTCTGAGATCCTCATTACATGATGTGACTGGGTCACATGTTGATGTTTTAAGAATCAAAGAATAGAGAGAAATCTTAAAGGAAATATATGCTGATTCTGATCGCGAAGGTGGATTTCGATCACATCAGAATTTTGAGCAGTTGCTTAAGAAGTTATGATATATTGCTAAGGAATAGATAACAATAATTTTCCATGTGGATTGTAAGGATAAGTTTTTCCGCAAAGTTTTAAAATAAAAGAAAATTGTTTAATTTTATTTATTTGAAGTATCCTTACAATGGCATTTGTGGAAAATTGTTGCTTATATGATTCCACTGACAGCAATATTGGAAAATGGATTTGATTCTTTCATTTGTGGTAGTGTCTAAATTTACCAAATCAGGAAAGTTCCTCATCGCCCAAGTTTCAATTGGACCGAAACTTGGAATCATGCAAGTTGAATAGTATGATGAATGAGAACTTTCAAGCATTGGAAAATCAAGACTAATTACTTGTTCACATGGATGTGTGAGTCAAGCGAAGGACTAAAGGGATCGAGTACACATTCTTGTGCACTGGTCATGTCCACCACAAAGCTCGTTAAGACTATTTGATTTACTAAAGTTTAGTAAATATGGTTATACTTACAAGTTTAAGTATAATTCTGAAACATTGGAAAAGTCTCAATGTATGACAGAACGAATGGGAAGAATCAAATTAGGCAGAAAGATAAAAGTTTCTCAAATCTGAAAAGATGGGAGAGTACTTTAGTATCATGTTTGTGATCATCTTAATGATTTAGAAATCATATCACAATTAGTCCTCTAAAGGTCATCTTAGTGCATTCTTATGACTAAGAAGAGGAGTCATGAATTGTTGAAATGGTTAGATCAGGAAGATGAGTCATACTTCGTTCCAAAACAATTCTTAGAGTCATACTCAAAGATTGTAACTTGAGTGACATATCTTAAAGAAAGGTTTAAAACACTTGTCAAAAGTAAGAGTAAAAGTGTCCTACTCTTGTACATTTGAAATTGGTAAGTTGTGATGTTTTGGATAAAACAAAGACCAACTAAGGCCAATTGTGTGAAGTGTTTGTCCTGATAAAGAATCCGCACTATCTCTTGAATATTTGGCAAGATAGTCTTATATGTCAAGAGGATAGTGGGAGTCTTAAAGATCCTAAAATGAATTTCAAGAACTAATCAAGAATAAAACCTGAGGTTCTTCACTAGCACACGACTTGAGGTTTATAACCTATCATGTTGACATATTCTGTACCCATTCCAGTTAAAGTTGGCTTTGCATAGGAGTTCTGAAAGTTCTCAATTGGTTGCATAACAACTTGGAAGCAATGGCAGGCCCTGTACTGCCAGGTGGCAAGAAGTTAAGATTGCATAAGTTCAGTCCATATGAGTTTGGATTTGTCATTATCCTTGTCTTGTGACTATGGTTTTGACGATTCACATGGATAAGAACACATACACCATAAAATCTAAGGGTCATAAGGTTTCTCTCCGATTCATGAAAATGATGGTGAGGAAACACTTCCACCAAGTAGATTTGAAGCAGATGGCAAAAGGTCTAAACAATTGAGACTATGATTACGGCATCCCTTTTCATAGTTCTGAAATTGTTTAGACACACATGCATTCTATCTAAGGAAAGGTGTATGATTTTGATAAAGTTTTATCAAAGCATCTCGTATCAGAAATCTGAACTTTGGTAAGAAAGTCAATAAAGTATTGATTTCTAAAAGTCCAGCTGATTTCTGAGTACATGTCAAAGCTAGTGGAAGCATAAGTGTTATGCTAATAATCATCATGTTAGTGGGAGCATGATAATTATTGTTAGTGTTGCAAGTTAGCAATGTTAATTATAGAAAACAAAAGTTCCAATTCGTGAGGCTGCAGGGATTGAAAAAGTTGTTTTGCTATAATTAAGGGAGAGGATATACTTCATTTCAGTTCTAAAGGCTTAGATTGAGACCTTAATCATCTTTATTCAAGAATATATATATGAATTTCATGTTGGATTGGTTCAACTTAAGGAAATTCTATATATTGCGTTCTCAAAATTCGATTATGATTACGGCATCCCTCTTCATAGTCAAATTTTGAAAACATGGCAAATAAAAATATTGTAGCAAAAGACTGGTCTAGAATCATGTCTTTATGTGAGACATCATGAATCGTGTACCATTTGCTTTGGGTACAGGATCGATTGCATGTGTTATAATATTTGTCATTTCTAAATTTTTCCAAATGCCCAGAGGCATAAAGAAGGGAAAAGGTCTAGAATTGGATATGACTAAAATGATTAAGCAATTGTCGAGGACAATCTGAGGTTTACCAAAGATTGGTTGCTCAGGGACAGTTGGAAGTATAGTGCTAATTTTGGAAGGACCACATTGACATATTCTGAAAAGAGGCATCTCTTATTCAGAAGTGATAGTCAAAATGAGAATATGGAGTTGTCTCCATAGGTGGAAGTTATCTGTGTAAGATTAAAAAACTTAATGCAAGAAGCATGTCCAAAGCAATGTACTTTGAATATGAGACTTAGTTTCCATGGAGTTGATCTCCATTGGAATACCTTATAATGACTGTTGACAAGTCTTTGTGACTTTGTACATATTCATTACAGGAGGGTCAGTGCATATAAGTTTAAAATCTAAACAGATTTCGATAAATGATAGGAATTTGAAATTCTCACATTTTTCGATAAGGATTTGGGAGTGTGAAATTAGAATCATTGAAATTATGTTCAATTGGTTTATTTCACAAAGTAAGGATCATAGACAAACATAGAGTGCATACTTGGTGTATGGCAAAGCTATTGTTTAAGGAAAAACATAGTGTACATGCTTGGAGCATGGGACAACTAGTGTTTTTAATTCAAGTATAAAGTTGATAAAACCGAAACAATGAATAATGAGTAATCAGTATGGTGATAAATAAAAGTGTTTATTTATATTCATAGGGTTTGATACCATATTTGATTCATTTATTCTTGTGTTTCACTTTGCATGTTTTGACTTCCAGAATAACTAAGTCGCTCTTCCTGAATGATTATGTTATTCAAACCATCCACAGTCGGTCATATGTTGGAAGTAGATATGAATCAAGACTGTCATGGGTTGGTTTGTAGAGGTCCAAGTTGGTGGACAAAGTGGTGCTACAACACTCATGAGTGCTCATAAGTTCTGAGTATTGGATTCAACCCGCGCTCATTTGAATCACTTCATGGATTTTATCACGAGTGATCATGAGACGATAATATCTTATATTCTTCAAACCTAGAGATATGAGTTGTTACTATGAGTTGGTTATACATTGATTGCACGAAAACGCATTTGGTAACTCGATGTTATAAAACGTGCCTTTGTGTATGATTCACCAAGCCATATGAGTCGAAGTTTATCCATTCCTTTTACCTTCGGGATAAAAGCGATATCTGTGGGCCCCTCGATGATTTAGCGATGACACATGTGAGTGCTTGGCCAAGCCAGGACTGATTTGATTTGTTCAATCAGTCAGTCATCATAAATCGAAAATCGGGAAACAACAAATGGACAGAGAGAATGATTATAATCCATGTGTCAGTCCATATGATATCTAGAATGGAGGAATATATGATCCCTTATCTAATGGACAAGTCATTGACAAGGTCAGAGTTCGACAGCGGCTTTAAGAGCTACGATTGCCAGTTAGGTTTTGAAGTCATACTCAATAATAGTTTTAGACTTATCCAAGTGGGAGACTGTTGGATTAATGTCTAAGTCCATAACTATATTTGGTATGTACTTGACCCGACCCGGCATGGTCCATTTGGGTTGCACTTCACCGGCACAATTTATATGGATAGTCTTTTGAGAATAGTATATTTATGATTTATATTAATATATTATAAGTTCTAATATATTAATATGGAATCATATTATTTAATTAGTATTGATCAAGAATTAATTTAGAATTAATTAAGTGATCAAAAAGAACTAATTAAATATGGACTCTTATATATATGGAATGGGCCAAGTTCATTTAGGTTGGGCTAAGCTTTCATGGATGGTCCATGGAGCTTTTAACCCATGGATCCTATGTAAATGAAAGGTCATGGGTATTAGGGTTTACATGGATGTAACCCTAATCCTCCATAATATACAAAGGGGTCCTTGGCTCACAAAATTGGCACAAGTGTGTGAAAATAAGAGTGGGCCGATTTTAGTGTGCATACGTATTCTCTCAAGTTCTTCCAAGGTGTTTTGGTGATTTGTGATTCCATTTGAGGCTTCCACACCATTGGGGCTAAGCTCTTAAAGCTTGAAGACATCAAGCTACATCAAAAGGTATGTCATCTAACTAGAACTTTGTAGTATAGGTGCTTCATTATATGCTAGTTAGAATGAAACCTTGGAATAGTTAATATTTGCATGTATAATAGAGAAAACATAGATCCAAGGTTTATAGGGTTGCATGTACACCATAGGAGTGTTAGAATGCTGAAAACCCAACAAAAATACCCAGTAACTCATTGGGGATGGGGATGGGGATAGATTTTTAATCCTCGATGGGGATGGAATCGGGTATGGGGATGGGGATGGGTGTGACAACCCGAAACTTCTATCTTGTACACTTAGCCAATTCAATCAATGTTAAACTTGTTTTGTTGACTTCTTGTACTGTTTAAGGGTCCATTTAAGTGTTCTAAGCTTGGGTACAGTCAAGGTTGAGGTTAGGAATGAATCAGCAAGGCGTATTGTAGCAAAACCGGACCATACACCCCTTTTGGAGGAGTGTGCGGCCGCACACATGGGTGTACGGCCGTACACCCCCCCCCAGGACCACACACCCACCCCTATATAAAGGGTAGACCACTTTCCCTTCATTCCTTTTCACTCCTTGGCAGCACACTACTCCTTTTCTCCCAAGATTCTTCAACCGCAAACCCTCCAAAGCTTCAAGAACGTGAGTAATTCATCCTATAACTTGATATCCATGAAAGACCACTCTATCTAAGCCTTAAGTGTGCAATATTTGTCATGTTCTTTGTGTTTGGAAGTGAGTGCGGCCGCACACCCCCATGAGGTGGCCGCACACTCTTAAAAATACCCTCCAAAATGAGAGTTTGACTTCCATATTTGAGCTGGACATGACCCTAGCTTTGCTACACCTTAGAATTGGCATTTTGAACATCATCATGTAGGGTGTACGACCACACACACCTGTGTACGGCCGCACACACCCTTGTACGGTAGCACACTCCTTGTGTGCGACAGCACACTCCCATGTGCGACCACACACTAATCCTAGGGCCGCAAACCCACTTCTAGGACCCTTAACTTGCACTACAGTTGAGTATAGACCTAGAACACTTCATGGATATGAGTATGGACCTTGAAAACACCACAAAGGCACCTCTCATCATGAGTGTACGGCCGCACACCCATAGCCGCACACACACTCAAGGTGGCCATACACTCCCCTCATGCAATCCTTTAAGGTCCTAACACTTAGTGCAAGTAGTTCCAAGTCCCTAGAGTGGTTCTCCATCACATCTAGTGGTGAAATACCTTCATTTGACTCCTTTATGTGACATTACGTGTTAATTAGGATCAAATCGTGTTCAAGGCTTCCCTTGAACATCCAGCCTTCCGTATCGATCCTTCAATCAAACCACTTACCCGAGGTGAGTTCATACCCCTACATTTTCCGTGTTTTTAATGTTTTCAGGGGGGAATACAAACCAAACTCAAAGTATTTTACTAAGTTTTAAACTTATTAATACAGTTCAACGATTTCCATGTTTAATAATATATTCGGATATTTTATCCCTTTTTGTAATATGTTGAGCATAAGGGAAACTTTTGTTTGGGAAATATAACTTCATAGCTTTCAGAAAGGTTTTTACAAAGCATTTTCCATATCAACTCTAATAAACTATAATGGGTATAGTTGGGATAACCCTCTAGGCAGTTTTTACCAAATCAGATTTCATGGATGAATATGTATAAACTATGGCAGATTTAGTTTATGTTATATATATTTTCTCAGGAGTATAAAGTACTATTATTCAAGGATAATTATTGTTTTATACTGTTTCTAGCTATTAAATTAGATTATACAGGATTGTGAGGCTCTACTTCAATACTGTACCCTTAGGTGTACAGGGATAAATCCTATCTCAGTATAACCAGAGTCTCCTGGAAGGAGAGCGTGAGATTTGTGAATAGATCTATTCGGGACTGACAATCCCACACCAGAACTGCTAGCTACAGTTAGGCAGGCATGCTTGTGGTGGACAAATGTCATTTAGCTTAAACGCCTTAAGAACGTTATAAAGGTCTCTAGGTCATATCAAGTATGGTTATACGACTCGCAAATAAGTATAAACTAACTTTGGTTTACGGACTCTACTCTTCATTGTTTTATTTTGAGTAATAAAACTACTTTTATATATACTAATAGTAATCAGGGATTTCTAAACTTGCATCTCTACCTCTAGGACGGATAACCTGTTTTAGGGAAAATATGGGATTTTCCCAGGATAACACCGGCATTTCTAAAACTGATGGTTTATTTTCCACTAATAGATACTCTTTCAAAACTGCTTTTCATAAGAAAATATGAGATTTTCTTGAGGAACACTTTTCAAAAGGATCAAAGAACATTTTCCACCAAAAACTAAATGATTATGAACTCACCAGCTTTATGCTAATATTCTTTTAAACTGCTTGTATTCTCAGGGAATCAGTAGATAGGTACCTTCCGAGCATTGTGAAGAAGTCGGAGCGAATAAGATTTTGTCTTTATACTTTCCCTATACTTTTGATGTATTCGAAACAGATTTAAAACCGATGTAAACTTATTTTATTTTCATGTATGCAATGTTTGGTTGTGTTTACTATGATTGTTATTATGCATTTGTTGTGATGCTAAGCATGACGTCCTCCACCTCGGGACGATTCCGCCATTTTGGTTTCGGGGTGTGGCAGATTGGTATCAGAGCCCTTGTTTATAGCGAACTAAGTATACCGAACCTTACATGGTATACAACTATAAACATTAAGAGGCCTAAGTGCTCTAAACTTAAAGTATATTTTCAAAATATAAAGTATTTTGTAAAAAGTATACGAGTATGCATACGTAACGGAACCAGAGTCATAGATAGAACGAAACAAAAGTATTTGGATGTTGGGACACTGCGGTTAAACCTGGGCAGTTATGTAATCATGTCTAGGTTCAATATAGCCTGATCAACTATATTCATTCGAGAGATTACCAACATGTGCTTGGGAGCGACTGTGGTGTTACAGCAAGCCTAAAACTTACCAAGAACAAAAATATTCAACATAAAATACTATAGGAGTATTTTAGCTAGAGCCAAATTTAATATATAGATTCATTCCGAGTGTTGCTACCTTTCCTTTCTTAAGCGATAACTTACTTGCTTTAGTAACCTTTCTTTGCTTATCGCTTGGGGGAACACTTTTATTATCAGGATGATATATATCGTTTTCATATATCTGGATTTAAATTTAGGGGACTTATCATCCTCTTCTTCTTGATTGTTCTAGAACAAGATGCCTCCCCGACGAAGACCCATCAGGAGAAACGACGACATCCACCACCACTACCCCCTCAGTTTGACCCCGTCATGTTCCAGGAAGCAGTTACAGCCGCTGTGACTGCAGCAATGGCACAAGTGAACTCTGGTGGGGCTGGAGGTGGAACCGACCCCCAACGGCAAGACGGAAGTCAGGGACATCAAAAGGAGTGTTCCTACAAGGACTTCATGACCGCAAAACCCAAGTCCTTCGACGGAAATGGAGGTGTTATCGCCCTGACTCGATGGTTCGAGAAGATCGAATCCATCTTCGAAATTTACGCCTGTTCCGAAGCCATCAAGGTAAAGTTCGCCGCCTGCACCTTCACCGACAGAGCTTTGACCTGGTGGAATGGTCAAGTCAAAACCCTAACCCTGCCAGTGGCTAATGTCATGGGTTGGGAAAGACTGAAGGAACTCATGCTTGCGGAATACTGCCCGATGGGCGAGGTGCAAAAGTTGGAGCACGAACTCTGGAACTTGAAGATGAAGGGTTCCGACATCGTTGCCTACACCGCTAGATTCTGTGATCTGGCTCTCCTCTGTCCGGGAATGGTCACCCCGGAAAGCAAGAAGATTGAGAGGTACATCTGGGGACTGACGGCCCCAACCAAAGGAAATGTCTTGGCCGCTAGACCTACTACATTTGAAAGTGCCAAGGATCTGGCGCAGACTCTGATCGATCATGAAGTCGATCTTGATGAGGTGGCAGTCGTTCCCGAACCACAAAAGGAGAGTGGTGGGAGGAAGAAGAAGAAGTTCGGCAACAAACGGAAGGGCCAGTCTTCGCAGGAGCCCTCCAAGAAACAACAAACAATGGCAGTCCACGCTGCTACTACTCCTGCTGCTGCTCCAGTTGCTGCTCCAACCACCCAAGCTCCTACTGGTGTTTATTCAGGGAAACTACCTCTGTGCAACAAGTGTACCTTTCATCATCACGGACCCTGCCGTGATTTGAATTGCAACAACTGTGGAAGGAAGGGACATACGACCCGATACCACAGGGCACCAGTCCAACCAACTAATCTGACTCCTGGAGCGGGTGCCAGCCAAGCCTGCTATGGATGTGGGGAAGTTGGGCACTTCAAAAGAAACTGCCCCAAGGCGACAATGGGCGGAAATACAGGAAGAATGCTGGTGATGGGCCAGGACGAAGTAGTCGCTGATCCTACCGTTGTTACGGGTACGTTCCTCCTTGACAACTCTTATGCATGCATTCTTTTCGATTCTGGTGCGGAGAGAAGTTTTGTCAGTCATGCATTCAAACATCTAATCAAATGTAAATCCCAACCTTTAACCGAAACATTCATCGTCGAGATGGCTAATGGAAAGAAAGAGAGCACTAACGACATATTCATAGGCTGTACTCTTACCTTAGACGGCCATTCCTTTCCCATCGATCTTATTCCAGTCTCCATAAAAAGCTTTGATGTCATAATCGGCATGGATTGGTTGAGCCCCAATCGTGCTGATATCCTTTGCTACGAGAAAGCTATCCGTCTCAATCTTCCCTCTGGTGAAGCCCTCATGGTTTACGGGGATAAACTAAGTTCGAACCTTCGTATCATTTCATGCATCAAGGCTCAGAAGTATCTGCGGAAGGAATGTCATGCATTCCTAGCTCATGTTGTCGTCGAAACGCAAAAAGTTAAAGACCTTGAGAGCATCCCCGAAGTCTGCAACTTTCCTGATGTCTTTCCCGAAGATCTTCCAGGAATTCCTCCTGAGCGTCAAGTCGAGTTTCGTATCGACTTAATCCCCGGAGCTACTCCTGTAGCTAAATCTCCCAATCGTTTAGCGCCGGCAGAAATGCAAGAATTATCCAGCCAGCTCAATGAGCTGATCAGCAAAGGATTCATAAGGCCGAGTTCCTCACCTTGGGGAGCTCCGATCTTATTCGTGAAAAAGAAGGACGGATCCTTCCGGATGTGCATCGACTACCGAGAACTGAACAAGTTGACCATCAAGAACCGTTACCCCTACCTAGAATCGACGACCTCTTCGATCAACTTCAGGGAGCTAGTTATTTCTCGAAGATAGATCTAAGATCAGGGTATCATCAGTTGCGGGTTCACGAGAATGATGTGCCCAAGACAGCATTCCGAACTCGCTACGGACACTACGAGTTTGTAGTAATGCCCTTTGGTCTAACTAACGCACCGGCAGTATTCATGGATCTGATGAATCGGGTGTGCCGCCCTTTCCTAGACAAGTTCGTGATCGTGTTCATTGACGACATACTTGTCTATTCGCGGAGCGAGGATGATCATAAACAACACTTGAGGCAGGTGCTCGAAACACTAAGGGCGGAGAAACTATATGCAAAATTCTCAAAGTGTGAGTTTTGGATCAGGAAGGTAACTTTCCTTGGTCACGTGGTTAGCGAGGAAGGCATACACGTGGACCCTTCCAAAATCAAATTGATTGAGAATTGGTCAGCACCAAAGACACCCACAGAAATCCGCCAATTCTTGGGTCTCGCTGGCTATTATCGCAGATTTATCCAAAACTTTTCCAAAATCGCTAAGCCTTTAACCACCCTGAAACAGAAAGGTGTAACCTTTAGTTGGGGAGAAAAACAAGACACTGCAGCGCACCTATCTTGTCCCTGCCCGAAGGGATGGAAGATTTCGTTGTCTATTGTGATGCATCCAAACAGGGCCTAGGCTGTGTGCTCATGCAGCGAGGGAAGATTATCGCCTATGCCTCGAGGCAGTTGAAAACACACGAAGTCAATTACACAACTCACGATTTAGAGTTGGGAGCAGTGGTCTTCACGTTAAAGATCTGGAGACATTATCTCTATGGAACCAAGTGCACTGTATTCACTGACCATAAAAGCCTACAGCATATCTTTGATCAGAAAGAGTTAAACATGAGACAGCGGCGCTGGGTAGAGCTACTCAGTGATTACGAGTGTGAAATACGCTACCATCCCGGCAAGGCCAATGTGGTAGCAGATGCCCTCAGCCGCAAGGAGTATTCAGGTCGTAGTGTGAAGGCATTGACTATAACCATCCATTCCTGATTATCCACACAAATCCGAGAGGCTCAGCTGGAAGCCTTAAAACCATAGAACATGTCGAATGAAGCCTTGCGAGGAATGGAAAAGAACTTAGAGGTCAAGGGAGACGGAGTTTACTATTTCATGGACCGTATCTGGACCCCGAAGTATGGTGGTTACAGAGAAGTTGTCATGAACGAAGCTCACAAGACAAGATACTCCATTCACCCAGGTTCAGATAAAATGTATCTGGATCTCAAACAACTCTATTGGTGGCCGAACATGAAAGCAGAAATTGCTACCTTCGTGGGCAAGTGCCTAACTTGTGCCAAGGTAAAAGTAAAATATCAAAAGCCCTCAGGTTTGCTTCAGCAGCCGGAAATACCTGAGTGGAAGTGGGAAATGATCACCATGGATTTTATCACCAAGTTACCCAGATCTCCGAGTGGGGACGACGCCATCTGGGTAATTGTCGATCGGTTGACTAAATCCGCCCACTTCCTGCCAATCAAAGAAAACTTCAAGATGGAGAGACTCACGCGGATCTACATTCGAGAAATAGTTCGCCTTCATGGGGTACCTGTATCCATTATCTCCGACCGAGACATCAGGTTCACCTCGAGATTTTGGCAATCGCTACAGAAGGCTCTTGGAACTAAATTGGATATGAGCACGGCTTATCATCCGCAGACAAATGGACAGAGTGAGAGAACAATTCAGACACTGGAAGATATGTTGAGAGCCTATGTCATCGACTTCGGCACGTCATGGGACACTCATCTTCCCTTGGTCGAATTTTCCTACAACAACAGCTACCATACCAGCATCAAGGCTGCGCCATTTGAAGCCCTCTGGGCTGAAGTGGGTGACACGCAGCTAGTCAAGGGTCAGGTCCCTGACAGCACTCTCACTGGTCCTGAGATCATCCGAGAGATGACTGAAAAGATCGTACAAATCCGAGAACGACTGAAAGCCTCACGAAATAGACAAAAGAGCTACGCCAATAAGAGACGAAAACCCTTGGAATTCCAGGTTGGTGACCGTGTCCTTTTGAAGGTCTCACCATGGAAAGGCTTGATACGTTTCGGAAAACGTGGAAAGCTAAACCCAAGGTACATTGGGCCATTCGAGATCCTTGCTAGGATCGGTCCCGTAGCATACAAACTCCAGTTACCCCGAGAACTCAGCAACGTCCATCCTGTCTTCCACGTGTCGAACCTAAAGAAGTGTCTGTCCGACGAGACGCTTGTGATTCCTCTCGACGAGATCGATCTGGACGAAAGTCTACGTTTTGTAGAAGAACCTGTTGAAATCATGGACCGAGAAGTCAAACGCACCAAGCAAAGTCGCATCCCGATAGTGAAGGTCCGCTGGAATGCCAAGCGGGGTCCTGAATTCACTTGGGAGCGTGAGGATTCGATGAAGCAGAAGTACCCTCATCTCTTTCCAAGTTCATGATTGTACTCTATTCTTGAATTTCGGGACGAAATTCCCTCTAACGGGGGGGATGATGTGACAACCCGAAACTTCTATCTTGTACACTTAGCCAATTCAATCAATGTTAAACTTGTTTTGTTGACTTATTGTACTGTTTAAGGGTCCATTTAAGTGTTTTAAGCTTGGGTACAGTCAAGGTTGAGGTTAGGAATGAATCATCAAGGCGTATAGTAGCAAAACCGGACCATACACCCCTTTTGAAGGAGTGTGCGGCCGCACACATGGGTGTACGACCGTACACACCTCCCAGGACCACACACCCACCCCTATATAAAGGGTAGACCCCTTTCCCTTCATTCCTTTTCACTCCTTGGCAGCACACTACTCCTTTTCTCCCAAGATTCTTCAACCGCACACCCTCCAAAGCTTCAAGAACGTGAGTAATTCATCCTTTAACTTGATATCCATGCAAGAGCACTCTATCTAAGCCTTAAGTGTGCAATATTCGTCATGTTCTTCGTGTTTGGAAGTGAGTGCGGCCGCACACCCCCATGAGGTGGCCGCACACTCTTAAAAATACCCTCCAAAGTGAGAGTTTGACTTCCATATTCCAGCTGGACATGACCCTAGCTTTGTTACACCTTAGAATTGGCATTTTGAACATCATCATGTAGGGTGTAAGACCGCACACACCTGTGTACGGCCGCACACACCCTTGTGCGGTAGCACACTCCCATGTGCGACCACACACTTATCCTAGGGCCGCAAACTCACTTCTAGGACCCTTAACTTGCACTACAATTGAGTATAGACCTAGAACACTTCATGGATGCGAGTATGGACCTTGAAACCACCACAAAGGCACCTCTCATCATGAGTGTACGGCCGCACACCCATGGTCGCACACACACTCAAGGTGGCCATACACTCCCCTCATGCAATCCTTTAAGGTCCTAACACTTAGTGCAAGTAGTTCCAAGTCCCTAGAGTGGTTCTCCATCACATCTAGTGGTGAAATACCTTCATTTGACTCCTTTATGTGGCATTACGTGTTAATTAGGATCAAATCGTGTTCAAGGCTTCCCTTGAACATCCAGCCTTCCGTATCGATCCTTCAATCAAACCACTTACCCGAGGTGAATTCATACCCCTACATTTTCCGTGTTTTTAATGTTTTTAGGGGGGAATACAAACCAAACTCAAAGTATTTTACTAAGTTTTAAACTTATTAATACAGTTCAACGATTTCCATGTTTAATAATATATTCGGATATTTTATCCCTTTTTGTAATATGTTGAGCATAAGGGAAACTTTTGTTTGGGAAATATAACTTCATAGCTTTCAGAAAGGTTTTACAAAGCATTTTCCATATCAACTCTAATAAACTATAATGGGTATAGTTGGGATAACCCTCTAGGCAGTTTTTACCAAATCAGATTTCATGGATGAATATGTATAAACTATGGCAGATTTAGTTTATGTTATATATATTTTCTCAGGAGTATAAAGTACTATTATTCAAGGATAATTATTGTTTTATACTGTTTCTAGCTATTAAATTAGATTATACAGGATTGTGAGGCTCTACTTCAATACTGTACCCTTAGGTGTACAGGGATAAATCCTATCTCAGTATAACCAGAGTCTCCTGGAAGGAGAGCGTGAGATTTGTGAATAGATCTATTCGAGACTGACAATCCCACACCAGAACTGCTAGCTACAGTTAGGCAGACATGCCTGTGGTGGACAAATGTCATTTAGCTTAAACTCCTGAAGAACGTTATAAAGGTCTCTAGGTCATATCAAGTATGGTTATACGACTCGCAAATAAGTATAAACTAACTTTGGTTTACGGACTCTACTCTTCATTGTTTTATTTTGAGTAATAAAACTACTTTTATATATACTAATAGTAATCAGGGATTTCTAAACTTGCATCTCTACCTCTAGGACGGATAACCTGTTTTAGGGAAAATATGGGATTTTCCCAGGATAACACCGGCATTTCTAAAACTGATGGTTTATTTTCCACTAATAGATACTCTTTCAAAACTGCTTTTCATAAGAAAATATGGGATTTTCTTGAGGAACACTTTTCAAAAGGATCAAAGAACATTTTCCACCAAAAACTAAATGCTTATGAACTCACCAGCTTTATGCTGATATTCTTTTAAACTGCTTGTATTCTCAGGGAATCAGTAGATAGGTACCTTCCGAGCATTGTGAAGAAGTCAGAGCGAATAAGATTTTGTCTTTATACTTTCCCTATACTTTTGATGTATTCGAAACAGATTTAAAACCGATGTAAACTTATTTTATTTTTATGTATGCAATGTTTGGTTGTGTTTACTATGATTGCTATTATACATTGGTTGTGATGCTAAGCATGACGTCCTCCACCCCGGGACGATTCCGCCATTTTGGTTTCGGGATGTGACAATGGGGAACACGAAACCCGGTATACCCGTACCCATTGCCATCCCTAGTGCCTTAGACCCTGTTGATATAGTGAGAAGAACTCACCTCTCACTGTCGATCACATAGACGATCACTGACTGCTGGCTGCCAGGACCCCGAACCGCCAACATCAAAACAACACCCCCATCCGCAGCTGAGTGCAGATCTGCTACCTCGCGTGCGCTAACAGACACCAAAATGACAATCCATCAACATCTGGCCACTGTATCACACGATGAATCTAATACAGGGTAAAAGACCTTTTTACCCTTCCTCAAGCTTGGCCTAAATCTGAGGCCCAACTAGATGACAAAAGGCCCAATATCAAAATAAATCCTTAAGTCCAAATATGGCCTAATTTTCCAAATTGGGCCTAATGGCCTTCACTCAAGAAGATCCAACAAGCTAAAAGCCCAACCATAAATTCCAGACGGTCCATCACAACCCAATGCAAGCCAAACCCAACTCTTGATCCAAAAGGCCCAAATCTCTTCAAGCCCATATTTTGCCAAATTTTCCAAACTGGGCCCAACTCCTTATTGGGCCTTGTCCAAAGGTCCGATCCTCTAACTGGCCCAAAACACACCTATTCAGTTGGTCCATTAGGGCCCAAGTATCAAGCCAAACAGACGGCCCAATACCCGAAGCCCAAAGTCCGAAATCTGAACAGAGAACGTACGCGGGGCGTACGCCTTCGGTAAGCGGGGCGTACCTCACCTCGCATTGACCATTTACGGGGGACTTGACTCCGAACGTGGGGCGTACCCTCGCATGTCTTAAAACTCCCATAAGTGCTTAATGGCTTAAGCACTTAAGCCCAAATTACAGATCCACTACTCAAATGTGCTCTAGAACCATAAAGTCTCAAACTTTAAGACTTTGAACGTCCAAAAGGTCTTATTGCATGGTCTTAATCCATTAAGACCTCCTACAAAGAACAAGGGACCAAACTAGCTCAAGGGACTTCAGTTTTATGCCTTAGGACCCATCCTAGGGTCTGGAAGGACAGCTTAACTCGACCAAAACAGAGCATGTACAAAAAGACACTCTTTGGGACAAGAAGGATACCAAAAGCAACCCAAATAAGATCTAACCAATCTAAGCACAAAGGTAGGAACTTTTTACCTTCTAGAGCTTCCAAATGACAAGAGGGTCCCAGATCTACAAGCTTGCTCCATTCTCCAAACACCTTGATGCAACTTCTTTTTCTTCAACTACCCAAAACACACACTTTTAGCTCACACACTCAAGAGAGCGACTAGGGTTTTGGGAAAACGGCTCAAAGCTATGGAGGTTGGAAGGATAGAGGGTAATGAGCTCATAAGGACACTTATATACCTCCCAAACCTAAATATTAAGGTTTCATCCTGGCACTCGTACACCCAACGTACATATGTGTACGCCCAGCGTGCTAGGGCATGCCCTAGTACGCTTAGTGTACTCACATGTACGCCCAACGTACTACTCATACTTCCAAAATCACCATTTTGCCACTAGGGCATTCCTTTGCCACTTCTTTCCAAACCAAGGGCTAAAATGACATAATTCAAAGTTCAAGGGATGAATTTGAAGTTACCTGAAAGATGGGGTGTTACACTATCACTGCCTAGTTGGCTAAAGCTAATGAGAACTCCTAAAAAGCACAAAGCTAGCAGCATTCAAGCATTGAGTAGTCAGAATCAGACATAACCCTAACAGGCCATCCTATCACTGACTGATCAATACTAGCATGCAAGTCTACAAGCTCATATAGTATGCATACAAAGACATATCTCCTATCATTCTATCATGCAAATACTGAGCAGATCCTTAGCCCTAACTAGTATGCGATTCACAAATTCACAAATCAAAACATATCATATAACATGTATGGGTATTTTGGGAAAACTTACTTGAGCTCGGTCGATTGCATGCATCAGACCCTTTTCTTATGTTAGAAAACCCTTTTTATAATACATTTCCTTTTTGAAAATCTTACCAAATCCTCAGTTTGAGTTCAGACACACCCGAGAGTATGTCCGAATCCCTCAAACTAGGGCTCTGATACCAACTTGTAACGTCCCAAAAATAAGACCTGAAATTTTCAATTTTTAAATAATTAAAACGATTATCCCAAACATCATCATCAAACCATAGTAAAACAAAGTGTACCAGATACATCAAGAAACATCAGAGTAATCATAAAATGCGGAACGAGGTGGTGTGTGCACTGCAATCATCCCGGGCTCTTCCCCTTCGAACCAAAAGTACCTGAAACATAAACTGAAAACTGTAAGTACAAAGCTTAGTGAGTTCCCCGGAATACCACACACCATACATATCAACATATATTGGGCATTGCCCGGTATCGAGCCCCGCTCGGTATACAAATATGTCAGTCATCGGGTCCCCACCCGGTATACATACAAGCATATAAACATAACAACATATACCACATGCAATATTCACAAAGGTAATAGCATGCAGGGTAGTCATGGGGGACCACCCGACATCGGGCCTTACCCGGTAAACACATACACACATAACACATGCAATGATCTAAAAGGTAGATAACATGCAAGATGGTCATCGGGCCCCCGCCCGGCATCAGGCCCCGCCCGATAAACATGCAAACACATAACCTATGCAAAAGTCACGTAGACATCTAGCATCCTAAGCATAACAACCATGGGTCGGCATTGGTGTCTTCGACCCGCTAAACACAGTGAGGAAATTCACCTCAAGCTGCTGAATCACTCGAAAGAATCTTTGGCTGCTGGTCCGGAAAATCCCCGTCCTATCAAATCAATAAAATCTAATTATTAATTCGATCTCAATCCATAACCATAAGTCTAATCTATTCGCCCATAACCAGGGCAAAAGACCATTTTACCCTTTTATCTATCTTGGCCCAAAATCATGGCCCAATCCAACTACTAAGAAACCCCATATCCTACTTGGTAACCCAAGGCCCAATATGGCCCAATCTTCCAAATTGGGCCCAAAACCCTTCATGGGCCTAAAATCCAAGGAAGTCCAATATGCTAGCCCGAAGTTCAAAACAAAAGTCTGATTATCCAACAAGGCCCACACAATGGAAGCCCAAACATTGGCCCAATACCAAAAACGTCAAGTCCAAGGCTCGTCTGCTGAGTACATGGGGCGTACTCAGCTCATACGCTTAGCGTACTCCTTCTAGGGCTAGTACGCGCAACGTACCAGCTGGGTATGCCCATATTTGATCCCTAAAGGCCACTTATTTGATCCCTAAAGGCCACTTATCACGTAAAGTTGGCAACTTTACATACATGCATGGCTTAATGGGGCTCAATAGCTCAAAAAGTGCTTAACAAATGTCTTAATACATGAATGGGTCCAAATACTCCATAAAGTTGACATTTTTATGAACATGGGGACTGATTGGAGCTAAGATCTAACATCCATTGCCTCTGTAGTAGATCAAAAGCTCTCCTTTAACACAAAGGACTGAAAAAGTGCACAAAATGCTCCATGAACTAGATCTAACATATAAGAGCATAAAGATGTAAGCTTTTTACCTCAAAAAGCTTGCAAATGCGGAGATGATCCTAAATCCACAAGCTCAAGCAATCCCCTCAAGTGTTCCTCTTCTTCTTCTCCTTCACAAACCACCAACAAACATTCTTCAAGCTCAAAACTCACCAAATCACTCTAGGGTTTCGTTTCTGGAACAAGGAGAGGTGGAGGCTAGTTAAACATGTCCAAACGAGGCTAGGTTTAAATAGGGTGCAAACCCTAAAAATTAGGGTTTGCATCAGCCTCACGTACGCCCTGCGTACTCCACGTACGCCCCACGTACGTGGTTAAGACCCGCGATTATCAGGATGGCTAGTACGCTCAACGTACTCCTTGAGTAAGCCCCGCGTTCTAACCAAAGGACCAAATTGAAAGAGATTTTCGATAATGACTAAAAGAGAAACTTACCAAAAACTTGATTGTTACACAACTGTTTGACATTATCACTTACCTAAGTTAAAGATAATATTATGTTATTTTTGCATGGCATTGATATGTTTTTATGTTCATTATTACATTATTAGAACATTAATTCATGTATGCATCACCATAACTTCATTTACTCTATAATATTTATTTTAGTCATCTTGCTGTTAATTTCGACATTGTAATTGCATAATGTTACATTTCCTTATACTACAACAAATATAAATATCATGTCGACAAAAAATATACAACATAAAACCATAAATTTATCAATGACTAAGAATCAAACATATGTCGATTAACCATAAAATAAGAATAAAATATATCTAACCTTCATTTTAACTTCATTATTACAAATAAACTTTTTTTTAATTAGATCGTATTTTAAAATCCACCCATTTCAATCATTATACACTAAATTTTTCATTATAATGAGAACAATACATTCATAGTAATATATCACAAAGACCTCCATGGGCGGTGCTTAGCACGGGCCGCACACATTCCTATGAATATTATAGCATACAAAAGGATAAGAAAAAATGAATATTGTTGTTGTAGAACAAAGATTAACTCACATAAAAACTAAACACTATACGGAAAAAAGAATTAACGCCTCAAATACAAAAAACGAGTGCATGTTGGCACTTGACTAAATGGAAAAACCTTGAGGTAGAGTGCATAGTACCATTGTATGCAGAACTTAGGATCAAAAATTTTGTTACTTGTCCAAACAATATGCAAACAGCAAACAAAACTAACGATTAAGCCTATATAATAATAATAATAATAATAATAATAATATATTACCCAAACAACCAACTACCGGTCGTCTACCGGGTAAGGCTTACCTATTGTTCTCTCTATCTGAGTTCGAGACCTGGGAACCCATTTACTTACCCAAACTCAACAACAATTTTTTGGTTTAACGCCTTCCCACTCTTATTTACATATAAAAAGTAGTAATAGACCCTCATGATGTTACATATAACCTAAGAACGAAATTAAGTCCACACGGATTGGCAGCATAATTATTTTGTTACTTGTCAACGCCATTGATGTAGATGCAGATCAAGCTGTTTACATACCCTGTTGTGCTGCCATGCTGCCAGGAAGGTGTCAGGATCCAATGCTGCCCTACCATCACCATCATCAACACAAATGAACAACTATCCATCCAACACCCTCTTCTTTTATGCCGAACAAACAACCACCCCTAACGTCGTCTTCTTCTATCATATATGTAACATTTTACATGATGTTAACATGGATCATCATCTACTTGTACCTTCATAGTTCATATCAATAATAATAAAAGCATAATAAAACACCATGATTGTTAAAGAAATGACTAAACTACAAATGGGATCTAAGAACCTCTCACCTTGCCGAGGCTACTAGCCAAGTATAAAATGGTCTAATCGTGATAGAAAATAGTTAATTAGGCGCTTAAATTGTAAAGTGATGGAGTGATTAATGGAACAAGTTCTTGGAGATATTTTCTAGAGGTAAATGCAAGAACTAGCAATGTAATGTGGTTGATTTGTTAATATGATTTATAAGTTTCATTTCTTTGTAATGAATATTTTACATTAAAAAACATACCTAATTATCAGTGACAAATCTAGGATTTAAACTCACGGGTGTCCATCTTTAATCAAATGACTAAATAAACATATAGAATTTTTTTGTTATCGGGGTTGGGTGTCAATAATACAATCTAAGTCAAATATAAACTAATGAATATTTCAAAATTATTCATGACAGGTTCTCATATCCTAAACTAAATCTATATATTGTTGCTAATGTCAAACAAATAAACCAATCATTAATTAAGAATATTCTAAATTCATTACTTATAAATATAATTATCAACTAAATAAAAATAAATTACTAATCAAATAAAATAATGTTTTGAATATTACTAAAAAATAAAAGCAATAAGAGAATTAAAAGATCAAGAAATAATTTTATTGTTTTGGAATTCAGCTTATGGTTGCTGTCGATTAGAACGTTGTGACACACACTACATCTATTTCCTAGGTAGACCAATAGACTTTGACTTTTTAGTTAAGTGGTTTTATAGTATTTCTTTATCTCTCTGCACACGAAATACAAACATTGGGTAGATAAAGTGCAAACCTGTTGATATCTTAAAGATAACCGAGATTGGTCGCCGGAGAAAAAGGAGAAGCAAGCGGCTGGGTAGTCTCCGGTTGGCGGAAATGCATAGAGCGTGGGCACCGATGGACTGAACTGTTGAACAAAGGGACGACAACCCAAAATCAATGGATTATGGAGATGAGCAGTCAAGTGAAACTATCGGCGACAACAAAGAACAAATGGCGGCGAATGTAGGCGGAAGATGGTGGAGGCTTCCGGTGACCCAAAACAATTTGTAAATTTTGTATTTTTTAGGGTTTTCGCCTTTTTCAATCTTGTATTCTTTTTCCTATCTTAAATATTATTTTGTCTCATATTTACAAGATTATTAAAAATCGATTATCATATTTATATAATACATTTTTTTTCACATTAACTAACCTCCTAAAACATTTGTAACCATATATGATAAAATCATAATCGTTTCTATAGCTTATCATATTTACAGAAAAAATTATTCATTGTAGACATCGAAAAATTCCAAAACCTGTTAAAAAAAGTTGTTTTGTTTTAAATTTAACAAGTGTGCATTTTGTGTTGGCCACAGGTGTCCGATGAAATCTCTTATATAAGCTATAATAAAAATTCAAAAATTAGGGGTGTCCATGGACACCCTTAACATTAACGTAGGCTCGCCTCTGCTAATTATAGCAATGTACTTTCATTTTTTTTTTTTAATTTTACAGGCTGGAAATTGCTATGTATTTGACTCAGATTGTTTTATTTGGTGAAATAAATGTAAGTATATTGTTGTTACCTGCAACTTGCTCTTTTATTAAACTTAAAATTATATCCCTTCCATATTTTAAAATCCATTGTTTTCTTTATCTGTTACTTTTTTTACAATGTTATTTGCATGCCAAGATATCCAATTGTATTTATTTCTAGCTTTACAGGTTATGGAATGAACTTTCTTACTTATATGGATATTTTTTATGCAAAACTATCAAAACAAGGGTGAAATAAAACAGACAACCTCACATACACACAACCAAATCCATATTTTGTGTGTTGATGCGTATATATGTGGGGGTATGTGTCTTGTTCTTTAAAAAATGAAGGGGAAATTACACCATTAGTCAACATATATCAGAAAGACCTCCATGGGTCGTGGTTAGCAAAATTGTATTATAGACATTACCTGCTTACTATAATTTTGCAACACATTAAAAAACTAAAGTGATGGACTAAACCGAGAAATAGTTTTTAAAGGACAAATTCTATAAATAAAGATTTAGTTGGGGGACTCTTTATGTAATTAGGCTTTAGCATAACCGAGAAATAGTTTTTAAAGGACAAATTCTATAAATAAAGATTTAGTTGAGGGACTCTTTATGTAATTAGGCTTTAGCATAACCGAGAAATAGTTTTTAAAGGACAAATTCTATAAATAAAGATTTAGTTGAGGGTCTCTTTATGTAATTAGGCTTTAGCATGAACGCGAAGCTTGCATGCGTTCTTTCCAGGATTTGGAACTCAAGAACACAAGCGCGCAAACGTCATGCACAATATGGGGCTTTTTCTTGTACATTATTATTGAGAATTTCCCCCAAATTATACACATATAGGAAAATTCGCTTCGATTTTCTGGACTCTTTCGATTTAACAAAGAGAGTCCAGAAAATGGGACGCACGATAATATATTTGTCAGTTGAATAATTCAAACAAAAAAAAAAGTTCTGAATTGTGTTCGATTTGAATGTTCCTTATCTTTTCAATCTTTTATTTGGTATCTTTTTGCATTAATTCGTTCAATTGTCAACCCTTAGGGTTCTTGTTCAACCTAAGTACTACTGAACCTAATGATTTGACCCAGAGTGATTACCAATTTCTGTTGCGATGCCGCAAAAGGATTCATCTAAGTCCTGTGGATGCTTCGGCTCTCTTTTCGGAAAGAAACCTTCAGGATCTGGGGTAATCTTCTTTAGGAGATCTTGTAATTATACATTTCAAATTCTCTTAGCTGCTTGACATATATATGCTCATAAAATTTATTAATTTCTAACTCGTCCCTGACCTTTTTTTAATATTCCTGCTGATTAAATGCAATTTAGTATGGTCAGATATAGATTATAACCTTTCTGTTGTGAATTCCATAGTACTAATCTAATTCACATAAGGTGTTTGATTAAAAACCCCAATGGGTTCATGGTTAAATTTGTACTAGTACTGCTATTCACTCGGCTGATTGACTTGTTATTGATCTGAAAGAAAGGGAAAAATCCCTCGGGGAGGAGTAGAATCATTCGGGCAGCAAGTAATCACCTTTTGAGCAGTAGTAAGAAAAAGTCTGGATCACCAAAGAAGGCTCAAGCTTCCACAAATGGGGTGGTGCAGAAGTCGGATGGTGTAGCTGACAAATTGATCACAACATCTGAGCTTCAAAATAAGATCATAAGCTTTAGAGAGTTGCTTAATTTGCCTCATTGTATCAGTTCTTTAACCATTATAGAGGTATAATCATTTATATGATTACACAACTAAAAATGAAAACGAAAATGCAACCTATTTCTATGTCTTATCTGCAGTTGGTGAAAGACACGGTGAAAGAACTTCATAATTTACATCCTGATGTTGTGCAATGTGGTTCAGTGTCAGATTCAGGAGCTATGCCTAAGGTTTGTTAATTGTTAAAATAGAATTGTGAATTTGTATAGAGTTCAAAGTTTTGGTTTATAATTAATTGACCTTGTAGGTAGGTAAACACGCAAAACTCTTTGCTAGCATTTCGTGCCATGTTTGATGCATAGTAATCAACCGGTTCTTTGAGTAGGCAATCAATGAGCTTTGTGAATCTATCAAGTCTCTTGGGAAGCATTGGATGCAAAGTGATGAATGGATGGTTAGATCCAAGAATGATGATGAAGCTAATGGCGATTTGGAAAGACATGGTAAGTTAATTTTTTGTATTGAAATAAATGCAGCCTTATAGATTCTCTTTTGATATGGTTTTTGTGGCAATGGGAATTTCTGTAGCGCTGGATTTGCTTGATGACATAATTAATGTGGCACGAGTGAGAACATTTAATAATAAAAAGGATACAGATGATGATGATAAAGAAATAAAAGAAGATGTTGACTCGCCTTCTAGTTCATATGGAAAGTCTTCCAGAAGGTCAAATTTTGACAAAGAAAGATGTTCATCTTCACCAACAACCCCAACTTCAGTTCTTCCCGACTTTCCAAATAACAAATCTGCAAAGGCATGCTCAAAAGTTACATATTCTCCACCTGTTCTCTTAGGCTACATTTGTTACACATGACATGCCTAGACAAACATTCTAGGGCTATTTTCGATGATGAGTATGAGGAGGACATTTCACGTCTTTTACGCAGATAACATATCGAGAGAAAATCTTTTTCCCACTCAAAAAGGTAGGACAGAGACTTGCTCTCGTCTATGGAAAAAGACGAGAATGCCCTTCTCATGCCGGTCATTGTAAATAGCCCTAGAAAGCTTGTCCAGGTGTAACAAACGCAGCCTTATAGCTCAAGTTGAAGGTGTTGTGAAAGGAAAGGCTATTGATATTAAGTGTTTGTGATTGCAGATGGACCCTCATGTGGTACAAGTAAACATGGTGTCTGAAGTAGATGAAGATGATGGACATTCTGATAAAGTTGAAGGGAGGAATAAAGATGGAAATTCTGATGGGCTTGTAAGAGCACATATGGAGATTTCTGTACCACCATCTGTCTTAAAATCAATTGTAGATGCTGAGAATATATTGATTCCTGCAGCAGCTTCACCATCATCATCTTCTGAAAGACCATCAATTTCAGCACCAATTATATCGCCACCACAACAGCTGTTGGTTTCAGAAGAAAGTCAGCCACCACCGCCGCCAGGTGGCAAGTTGGAGATTTCACCACCACCGCCTCCGCCACCGCCACCACCACCACTACCACTAGATCTCTCAGTGGGAGAAAATGATACAACAACACCAGAGCCACCTCCACCTCCACCACCACCATCAATGGCTACAAGTAATACAACATCACAGTCAGATCCACCACCTCCGCCACATTCACCAGCACCTCCACCACCACCACCACCAGAGAAACCATCTATGGCTTCTTCTGATGATTCAAGCCCACCTCAACAAGCTCCATTGACAACACCATCACCACGTTCACCTGCAATTTCATCACCGCCACGTATGACACCAGGACCACCACCTCCTCCACCAGCTCCCGCGGCATCTGGAAGCAATCCACCACCAGCTACATCAGCACTCCCACCACTACCACCCTCGGCACCAGGCAATGCCATGCCTGCATCCCTAGGATCACATCCTCCTCCACCACCTCCCACAACATCCGGAAACATTCCACCACCACCACCATCGTTTAAAGGATCAATGCCAGCAGCACCACCAGCAGCATCTGGAAGCCTTCCACCACCACCACCAGCATCGTCTGGAGGGTCAGTGCCAGCACCACTACCACCAGGACGACAAGGCAAAGGGGGTGCTCCACCACCACCACCTGCGGTTGGTGGTAGTGGAAAATTGCTACGTAAATCAGTTAGTAAACTGAAGAGATCATCTCAGATGGGATGCCTGTATCGTCAACTAAAAGCAAAGGTTGAAGGATCAAATTCAAAGGCTACAGGTAAATCACCACAAAAGAAAGGCAGTAAAGTCGGTGCTTCTGGTGGAAATGGAAAGCAGGGACTGGGAATGGCTGATGCACTAGCAGAAATGACAAAAAGGTGAACCAAACCTTAAAAAAAAACCATTTATAATTTAATTTATTAACTTATGTCTTTAACTTTTGTTGTTTTCAGATCATCTTACTTTCAGCAAATCGAAGAGGATGTAACAAAATATTCAGACGCCATTAAAGAAGTGAAAGTTGCCCTCGCATCTTTCCAAACATCAGACATGAACGAGCTCATAAAGTTCCACAAATATGTGGAATCCCATCTTGAGAAACTAACTGATGAAACACAGGTCTAGACTCTTACAATTAATTAATTTAGGTCAACTCTTAGGCAGTGTACTTTATCTTTCACCCATGAATATGATGACATTGTTCTTACGCCTCTTTACCCATAATGCGTATAAGTTTCAGGTTTCATATTTGCTTTGTTGCCCTTTCTCAGTTTAAAAAAATGGAACTACTTTTCTATATTGGGGTAAAAAAAAGTAACTATGTTGAGTAAAAATAAGGTACATTTTAGAGGTTTCAAGTTACATAGTGTTATTACATGTAAGTAGGTTGTTATCATAAAGGACATTGCCTATATTGGTAGCAAGAGTAAAGTATGTTATTGTAGCTCTATTGATCATGTTTTAAACACTTAAAATTACAAGGTTCTGGCACGGTTTGAAGATTTTCCTAGTAAAAAATTGGAAGGTTTGAGAATGGCGGGAGCCCTATACTCAAAGCTAGATACGATTTATACAGATTTACAAAATTGGAAGATAGAGCCTCCTGTGAATGACCTTCTTGATAGAGTTGAGAATTACTTCAATAAGGTAAATAAAGTCTAATAATCTCATATTCTTGAAACTAATTTTGGTTTATATGCTAACATGTTGAGAGTTTTGCGTGAAAGATCAAAGAAGAAATTGATGCACTAGACAGAACAAAGGACGATGAACTCAAGAAATTTAAAAGTCAAAAGATCCATTTTGATTTTGGTATACTTATTAGGATCAAGGAATCGATGGTGGATGTTTCCTCAAGCTGCATGGAATTGGCACTAAAGGTATTTCTCTCATTTACATATTGTTGAGAAAAAGAAAAAAGAAAGAGAATGAGAATGAGGGCCTGTTTCTTTTTCCTATTAAGGGTTGTTTCTTTTTTACTTAATCCAGATGGAATGATTTAATGAGTTAAGTGAAAAAAAGTTGGTTTAATGTGTAACACACATTAGTCGCAAAGAAACAACATCAAAATTTTGTGTTTGGGGTCAAGTTGACTAAATTACAGTTTCAAGATTGATCAATGAAAGAGAATGCGAATGAGGGCCTGTTTCTTTTTCCTATTAAGGGTTGTTTCTTTTTTACTTAATCCTGATGGAATGATTTAATGAGTTAAGTGAAAAAAAAGTTGGTTTAATGTGTAACACACATTAGTCGCAAAGAAACAACATCAAAATTTTGTGTTTGGGGTCAAGTTGACTAAATTACAGTTTCAAGATTGATCAATGAACTTACATTTTTTTTACCGATTTATGTAGTCATGTTTCAGTTTGTTACTTGTTTATGCAACCATTTTTGTAAAATAATGCATAAATCGATAACAATTTGTTAACAAATTTAAACATGACCACATAAATTGGTAAAAATCGCAACTTCATCACATAATGAAGCGTTTTACCCATTTTTATAAATCATGAATATACTAGATCTTATAATAAACATTGTAAATTAACAAATTATATGTTGTAATTACGTTGCTTTTATGTGTGAAAAGTATTAATGTGTTGCTATTATAGGTAAACAATATAGTACATTGTACAAATTTGGTAAAAAAAAATGTAAATACATTGCTATTATCGGTAAAGAAATGTAAGTAGAATGCTATTATGGATAAAAAAAACAAGTACATTGCCCATATTGGTAAAAAAAGGTAAAGTTCATTGTCATTTCTTGCAATTTGTGGGTTTTTGCTATATGTATAATGATCATGCTCAAACCAATGATGTCACTTGGTATTGGAATAGGAAAAAAGAGAGACAAGCTCATCCAAAAAGAATGAAAAAAAAGAGACAAGTTCATCCAAAAAGAATGGCAAAAAAACGGATTCTGGGAAAATCCTTTGGAAGGCATTTCAGTTTGCGTTTAGGGTCTACTCGTTTGCAGGCGGACAAGACGAGCGTGCTGAAAACTTAACAAAAGAGATCGCACAACAAATACAAGCTGAGACTTTGCACTAGTATTTATCACTCTACAGGAAACAAGAGCTTTAGTTGACATGTATATATACATTGTAGCACAATATCAAGCCATTTGAGGCGCTTGAGAACACTCACATAAGAGCTTTGGGGTTGAGCAATGTGTTATGCTAGGCTTATGTGCATTGTGTCCTATATGTAAACAAAATTTTGGACACTCTTGTGTATAAAATTAACTTTCATCATCATAATCTACATGTGATGCATTTGGTTGCGTCTATGTCCCTTTTGTGGTTAGGGGGTGTTTGGATGTGCATATCGGTTTTCACTAGTGGTGTTCAAGAATATCTAAAACTAATATATATATATATATATATATATATATATATATATATATATATATATATATATATATATATATATATATATAGTGTTAATTTTATTTTATAATTATTCGGATGAAACAATTAGAGACACTAAATGGAGTTACATCTCTAATGATTCTTTCCCTTTTTATTGCCTCGCATACAGTATGTATTCCTTTTCATGGGTTTCTAGTAGTTTCGCTTACAAACCCGACTTTGGCTTTTACCAAGTCTTGATGTTGTATTATTTTGATTAGTTTCTTGTCCGTATCCTCAAATAAATATATTGATTCCTTGTAAGAAAAAACAAATACAAATAAGGTGGTTCAAATTCAAGGTCTAGTAATCCCCAATAAAATATAATGATGCTCATTTATTATGTAGATATAATAACTAATATGCTATTAAGGGGTTGTTTGATATGCCTATTATATTGAGTCTGGTAAGCGGTTGAACCAGACTTAGTTGAGTCGTTTGATACCACAATTAGAAAACCGATTCAATTCTATAACATTGATGTTACTCTTACCACCGTTTGATACCAGATGACTGATTCGATTCTATAACATATGATGTACCTCTTCCTGGTTGGTAAGAAGTTGTTACTGGTCGGTAAGAAGTTGGGTTTGCTTTATTAATATTTTGACTCAATCAACAACTATCAAACAACCGTAAGTTGTGTGTGAAAAAAATATTGTAGATTTGTATATTGAAATTTCAGTATATATCTTTATCTGTAACCGAATTTATTGTGATAATGGTCGGTGGAACGTGTAAAGATAAGCTAGCAAAATAAGGAGTGTCATGATATATCAAAAGGGAAATAGACTTATTAAGGTAAATAACTTTTCGGTTTGTTCACATTGGGTTAACTATCTTTTTTTGTACACATCTAAGTAACGAACTTTTTGGAAGTGTTCACATATGACCATTATGACCGGCTGTAGCAGGTTACATCCGGTCATAGCCGGTCATAATGGTCATATAACACTTCCAAAAAGTTTGTTACCTAGATGTGTACAAAAAAAAGATACTTGCCCAGATGTGAACAAACCGAAAATGTAAGAGTAAATTACACGAATGGTCCATGTGGTTTGGGTAATTTGTGCGTTTGGTCCCTAACTTATTCTTTAACTCGGATGATCCCTATTATTTATTTTTGTTGTGCGTTTGGTCCATGTCTTAGCTCAAAAGACTATTGTGCCATTTTTAATTTATTTTTTAATTAATTTTCATATTTATGTATTTTTTATTTATATATTTAAAAAAGTTAATAGACCCCACATATTTGTAGCTCCTCACCCACAACCCACTGTCTCTTCATTGAATTTTCCACCGCCACAACCTAATAGAAGGGTTGGTGTTGGTTCGCCGGAGTTGAAGGATCGAAAAAAGAAGGGATGGTGAAGATGTCGATGTCACTAAAGATGGAAATGAAATAGAAGTTGAGGAGGATGAGAGATAGGATGGTGACCGGTGGGACCCAACTTAAATTTCTCAAATGTGGTTTTAGCTTTAGGGTGAGGAGATACAAATATATGAGGTCTATTAATTTTTTTAAAATATATAAAAAATAAAAACATAAATAAGAAAATTAATTAAAAAATAAATTAAAAATGGCACAATAGTCTTTTGAGGTAAGACAGGGACCAAACACACAACAAAAATAAACAGTAGGGATCATCCGAGTTAAAAAATAAGATAGGGACCAAACAAACAAATTACCCAAACCACATGACCATTCATGTAATTTACTCTTACCTTTTCGGTTTGTTCACATCTGGGTAACTATCTTTTTTTTGTACACATCTAGGCAACGAACTTTTTGGAAGTGTTCACATATGACCATTATGATCGGATGTAACCTGCTACAGCCGGTCATAATGGTCATATGCAAGGTTTAAAAGTACGGAATCGCGCCTTGAAGCGTTTTCCCTCCGCCTCATGAGGCGTAAGCCTCGATGCGGAGTGAGGCGTAACCTCGAGGCGGAATAATATATATAAATATATATATATATATATATATATATATATATATATATATATATATATATATATAATAAGATACTAAACATGTCTTTTTAAGCTAATTTCACCATCAAATCCATTAGTCATAAAAAAGACATTCAAAAACATAAAAAAGTCTAGAACATCAAAGTCTAAAACTTCAAAAAACAGCCACATAGGAAACACACACAAAGAAAGCATAAGTTAGTGATAAGTTCAAATAAAATAATCAGCATCATTTGCATCATTTTCAAACAGGTCACCCTCATCATCGTCAATCAAATTCACTTCATCCCCGTCATCCTCGTCAATCAAATTCACTTGAACATTTTTCCTTTTCCTAGTTCCACTCCCTTCCCCAATTGTCCCGCCACCTCTAGGTCTTCCAATAGCCCGCCACCTCTAGCACTTCCGATTACCTCGCCATCTTCCTCCCCAAATTTCCCGCCACCTCCAATGTCATCTTCCTCACCATCACTTGGGGATGCTATCCACTCATCATTCGACCATATATGTTCAACAACTAAGGGGTCACATTCTTTTAATTTAGCCCTCTTAATGCACTTTTTCTTCAACTTTTTATTGTACATGATGTAATCCAAGTTGTTCATTCTTTCATTGTTTAACCGGTTGCGTCTCTTAGTATGGACTTGATTGAACGTACTCCAGTTACGTTCACAAGCCAAAGCGGAACACATAAGACCCAAAACCTTTATTGCAAAGGACTTGAGTTCCGGAGCATCGTCTCCATATTCCCCCCACCATGTAACTATATATGTTTATCCAAATAATCTTGTTTTTTCTTTGTAAGCAATGAGTTGATCTTCAATCTTCAAATTGTTGTATCCTTCACGAGCCTTTCTATAACATCATACAATCCTCGCTTAATCTCCGGATGCTCGGAAACATTGGGACTCCATCGATATTGTGGATTTAAGTAGTAGGCAGCCGCATGCAAATCACGATGCATTTGCAACTCCCATTTTTTATCGATAATGTCCCAAATTTCTTTATAAGAAGCGAGGTTGTTATCCAAGTTCTTTGCTATTTTTTCTTTGCACTCGTCCATCGCCCCATAAATAAATCCCATTGCTGGTGTTTGCTCCCCATCAACAAGCCTTAAAACTTGAACAAGTGGCATTGTAGTTTTCATGGAATAAACCACACTAGGCCAAAAATTTCTTTCATCCATAACTATTTTTTTTATCTCTCTACCATCGGGTTTCTTAGCCCAAGAAGATGTCACTCATTCATTTGAAACAAACATTTGTTGTAACTGTTGTTTCGATTCGTAAATGCTTTGTATAGTCAGAAAAGTCGTGGCGAATCTCGTGGCAGCCGGTCAAAGTAGATCTTTCTTTAAAATATTCATGGATAAACTTAACACCCATTGATGGTTGTAGATGAAATTGCTAACTTTCTTTGCTTTAAGCAAAGCATTTTTATGTTGAGTCAAATCCCCGATTTTTTCAAGCATCAAATCGATGCAGTGAGCTGCACACGGGGTCCAATACAAGTTTTTTCTCTTCTCCATTAACAATGCTTCAGCAGCTTTGTATGCACTAGCATTGTCGGTCGCTACTTGAACGACAATATCTTCCCCGATCTCTTCAACAACTTCACCAAGCAATTCGAAATTTTTTTGAGCATTTTTTATGTAATCTGATGCATCAATAGTTCTTTAAAATACAGTTCCATATTGATTGTTGACCAAAAATTTGATCAGACTTCGATTTCTTATATCTGACCAACCATCTGATAACACTAACACCCCAGTTGTCTTCCAAGTTGCTTTTATGTCATCCACATTGTGGTCGTTGTCTTGACTTCTTCTTGTTGGGTTTTAGTTCAAAAATAGTTTCAAAAACTAGAAAAATATGGCAACGGAAGACTTTAATTTTTGAAATAACATAAACATTTTATACCCACCAAGGATCTTCTTGCAAGTTATAGAAAGATTAAAACACCAACCATAGAAAGGATGAAGAAATAACAACCTTTGTAGTTCTTTGGGTCCTCTTGGGAGGTTTGTAAGTTGATGAAGAATGTGGAACCTTTGAGACACCAACAATGACTCAACTTGATGTAGATGCTAGTCCATAAACTCTTAAACCCTTAAGTTTTAAGTTCATAACCAATATGAACTTAAAAGGACATGAAGATGCAAATATTCTTGAAGAAAAGAAAAACAAAAGAGAGAGAGTAACCTCCTCTAAGGAGGTTACAGTTTTAAGATTGAGGAATGAAGCAAGCCTTTCAAGAATGCAAACTTCTTATTTATATGCATAAAGTGAAAGTATTAACCATTAGGTCTTAACACTTTAAGCACATATGTCCCCGTGTCATAAACATGTCTCCCATGCTTCATTTATTTTGAATAAACTAATGGAAAACCCATGACTCTTTTCTTTTCCTCTAATTTTCGGAATTATATATATAAAAAGAAGAGTTAGTTTAAATTTTATAAACTCAAGTTTTATAAAATATAAACTTTGCCTTTTGAGTAAAAGACAAAAGGGTTTAAACTAGTCCAAAAAGTTGTACACAACTTATTAATTCATACCATATGAATTTATGTAATATTACTTGCTAATGAAAAATTATTATTTCCATAAAATAAATAATTTTCATTTTAATTATAAGAGTTTTATTGAATATTTATTAAAATTAATTTCTAATAAATAATCAATTATATCAAGTTGGTGTTAGTGTGACCCATTAGTATCATATGTTAATAAACAATCACTTTAATATGGTTCTTGACTTCTTCTTGAAGGATCCAAGTTCGTAACTCATGCATTGAAGGGGGTTTCAATCCCGTCCATAGTTTCCAATAGAATGTACCATACTAGCAAATGATGGACTAGTCGATACATTGAACGGGATTCCATTCTCGTAAAAGAACCTCCCAATGTCCATGTAAACTTGGTTTCGATGCTCTTTAGCACTCGTCGGGGTCATTTTGACAGGAGGTCCTTCACCATCTATTGCACCCTCATGTCCCTCCATCATCCATCTATCTATTGGGCCTCTAACACTCCTATAGCTACCAGTTGTAAATTATGGATTGACACTTCCGCCACTATTGTAGTATGCCCCGCTTGCCACGTTTTCTTCAAAGGTCATTCGAGAAGCTAATTTAGTAGCCTCAAATGCTTTAAAAAACTTAAGCATTTCTTCTTTCACTATATCTGGAACATTAGGACAAGGCTCTACATCCTGGTGTGTACAAGCAAGATGATTCTTCACTCTCTTCACTCCTCCCTTAATGATTTTGCTACAATAGTTACATTTTAGATATATGTATCCCTTTTTCGGACCCTCTCCTACTACTTCTTCACTATGCTGCCAAGCAGGATCCGTTCTCCCACCTCTACTAGACATCCTACTGTTGTAACACCCTCAAAAATCATGTCAATTAAAAAAAAATTAAAACATTTAAAACCATTAGATTATTACAACTTGTTTTCAAAATAGTCTAAGCATCAGAGTATCTCCAGAATCAAATCATAAAAACATAAGGAGGTGCACGATCACGCCTTCGCCTTCCCGCGATCATCAGAAGTACCTAAAACATAATCAACAACTGTAAGCCCGAAGTGTAGTGAGTTCCCCCAAAATAACCGCACAATAAGTAACACACATATAATTACAGCATACTATGGGTCCAATCAACCATTGGGTTGGAATACCCAAGCCCTCAACCATCGGGTTGGAATGCCCACATACTATGGGTCCAATCATCCTCGAGATGGAATACTCTCGACCCACAACCATCGGGTTGGAATGCCCACATACTATAAGTCCAATCATCCTCTGGATGGAATACTCTCGGCCCACAAGCATCGGGTGGGAATGCCCACATACTATGAGTCCAATCATCCTCGGGATGGAATACTCTCGGCCCACAACCATCGGGTTGGAATGCCCACATACCATGAGTCCAATCATCCTCAGGGTGGAATACTCTCGGCCCACAACCATCGGGTTGGAATACCCACATATCATGAGTCCAATCATCCTCGGGATGGAATACTCTCGGCCCACAACCATCGGGTTGGAATGCCTACATACTATGAGTCCAATCATCCTCGGGATGGAATACTCTCGGCCCACAACCATCGGTTTGGATTGCCCACAATCAATCAAACATGTGCACCTATATCAGATAATCCTATAACAGTCTATAGAGACAACATACTAGGGTCCAATCATCCTCAGGATGGAATACCCTCATCTACCAATCAAACATGTGCACATATAATAGATAATCACATAACAGTCTACAGACAGTCAAGCAGATCTAGCAGATCCCTAAGCATAGCATCATCCTATCTACCAGGATACCAGTCCAACAGATCATAACAATACACAACCATAAGATAACCAGGATAACAATCCAAAAGGGCCGGACTTGGTGCCTTAGACCCTTGAGTATAGTGAGGAGAACTCACCTTACAATGTCGAACTGTAGTGATAAGGTCACACTCCCGAATCCCAGCCACGAACTCCAACACATGTAACCACCATAGGACCAAGTTCATCAAGATCCCTAATTACCAAAATACCCTCAGGCATCAAACCTGGTCAACCTTTGGTCAAAGTAAAAGTCAACGGGTAAGGTCAACAGTCCATGTTGACCCAACTCGTCGAGCGCAGCTTACTGACTCGCCGAGTTCCTTCAGAACTCAGAAATCGCGAAAACTCCAGTCAACTCGCCGAGTTGCCAACCAACTCGTCGAGTCCATGCAGTGTCCAGAAAACGGGGAAACCCGTCTCAACTCGTCGAGTTGGCCATCCAACTCGTCGAGTTCTTCAACCAAATTGCATTCAACCCATTCCAGTCGAGCCCAAAGCTCCAAATTCCAGATCTAGCTTCCTAGAGTGGAGTTACCACGTAAAGTTGCCAACTTTACGTGCATGCAAGGCCTTAAGAGGCTTAAAAGACCAAAACCAAGTCTAGGATGAGGTTTAAGGCGTGGAGGAGAGCCAAATCTTGCTAAAGTTAGGAACTTTATGCCCAAGGGGCCTAGAAGAGTCCAGATCTGAAGCCATGTCCTTGTGATAAGCTCAAACCCGAAAGTAACTCCATTTTTCCCTAGAAATGACCATTTTCTTTCACAAGGGAAGATCTAAACAATGAGAAGTCAAGGTATTAGCTTTATACCTTAGATTGGTTGCCAATACAAAGTAGATACGGATCTACAACCTTCTTTTTGATCCAAGCTTCTAAATCTTCAAGCTTCTTCAATAATTGCCCCAAAAACACTCTTTTAGCCTCACAAACACAAAGGAGCAGTAAAGAACGACTAGGGTTTCCTTCTTTGGATAATGAGGTGATAAGTGAGGCTAGAGGATGCGGGTTAAGTCCTTTAAATAGGGTGCAAACCCTAAAAATTAGGGTTTTCTCATTCAGATCCTACTCGTTGAGTTGGGGTCCCCCAACTCGTCGAGTAGACCTCATAAATCACGCGGGTTGGCTACTCTCTACACGACGAGTTGGGGCCTCCAACTCGTCGAGTAGGCTTCCTTATTTGCAATCAAATCCCTAAAATCACACTCCTGGAAATCGGGATGTTACAACTCTCCCCCACTTAAGCTAGGCTTCGTCCTCGAAGCCTGTTGCGGCGAACAAATTCGGATAATACTCTTGCATCACAGCCTTCGGCTTCCAAGTCTACTCGGATTCCCTCCGATGCTCCCATTACACCCTTTCCAAAAGTATTATCTTCCTACATAGAACCTTCATTTTCCTTTCCACAACGGTGTAACACCCATAAAAATCATGCCAAATTTGAACTTTTAAAAACATTTCAACCCATTAAAAATCATTACATCTTTGTTTTCAAAATGTATAATATTAGAGTTTTCCCAAAAACATAAACAAAACATGAAGAGTTGTACGATCATGCCTTCGCCTTGCCACGATCCCCTGATGTACATGAAACAATAAACTGAAACTGTAAGCCCGAAATCTTAGTGAGTTCCCCCAAAATACCCATACCCACAACAATACACATATAATCATAAACAGCATACTATGGGTCCAGTCAACCATCGGGTTGGAATACCCCAGGCCCTCAACCATCCGGTTGGAATGCCAACATACTATGGGTCCAATCATCCTCGGGATGGAATACCCCAGGCCCACAACCAACAGGTTGGAATGCCCACACACTACGAGTCCAATCATCCTCGGGATGGAATACTCACGGCCCACAACCTACAGGTTGGAATGCCCAGGTCTATTGGCCTCCGCACAAAGCAGATAAGCCTCAATCGCTAAACAAACATGTGCACATATAACAAATAATCACATAGCATTCTATAGACAATACTTGACCTAACGGATCATACCACATAGCACATAACACCATCCTATCTACCAGGATGCCGATCTAACAGATCATACCACATTTCATATAATATTATCCTACCCTCTAGGATACCGATCTAACAGATCATACCACATACCATATAATATTATCCTACCCTCTAGGATACCGATATAACAGATCATACTAGCATAACATAACCAGATAACAATCCAAAGGGCCGGCCTTGGTGCCTTAGACCCTTGAGTATAGTGAGGAAAAATCACCTGGCATTGCTGAAGTCCCGCAGATAAAACTCCAGCTGCTGGTTGACAGATTCCCGAACTGTCAACATCAAACAATACCCAATTAATAATTGGGTTCTAAGCCCAAGGTCCAACTCACACTCCAAAGACCCAAAAGTCAAGTAATAGGCCAAAGCCCAACATATGGCCCAATTTTCCAAATTGGGCCCAAACCTTTACAAGGTCTTACCATAAGGCCCATCCTATTATTCTAGTCCAAACTCTTGGTATCCCCATGGCCCAATATCATATAATCATAAAGGCCTAGTTATGGCCCATCTATGGCCCAATTTTCCAAATTGGGCCCAAGTCTCTCACATGGGCCTTACCCTAAAGTCCATCTAATTATTTTGGTCCATTAACTTGTTCTTGGATAGCCCATCAATAGCCCAAACACCAAAACCCAAAAGAAAGGCCCAACTCAAGGCCCAAGTGAAGTTTAGGTTTCCACATGAAATGACGATTAGGGTTAAGTGTTTCTTACTTAACCCATTAAGGACTTAATCCATTAAGTCCAATATTGCCTTAGGTTAATTTGCCAATGATTATTATTTAATATTTCCAGTTTATTAAATAATTCCCGTGCGGTCCCGATAAATCCCAAAATTAGGGTTTCAAGGCATTAGGGTTTTCCAAACCCTAATTAGGGTTTCCAACCCAAATACTAGCCCATTAATCAAATGGTTGGGCTTTTAGGTCAATTAGGGATTTATTGGGCCCATTAGGGTTTCATTGGGCCCACTTTGTCCAAGCATCCCCAAACGAGTCAAAATGCAAACGAGGCACACCGCCACCCAACACGGCGGTTGGTGGCAACAAGAGGCGACAGCCACCATGGTTGGATGCGATGGTGGTCTTCTACCGTTTCTAGCCAACCCTCCACCCACACACACCTGCGGTGACGACTGAAACACGCATAACCTTGGCTGAGATACGAAATCACGCACGAAAAACACACAGCAGCCCCTTCGGGGTGGTGAACGGCGGACTACGGTGAAACAGAAGACGAAGGGTGGCGACTCCCAACGGAAAATCAGCAATGGCAGAAAAGGCGTCGCTCAGCAGTCTTGGTTGGTCGGATAATCAAGGGAGTCGAGTGGGTGGCTGGACGATGGAGGAATGAGAAGAGCGGCGAACCTCCAGGTGGTTTCCGGCTTCAACGTCGACTGGCATGGCGACAGAAGATGGTTGGGATGCGGCGGCTATCGGCGGCAATGTACATGGCGGTGACGGGGTGGCGGCGTCGGAGAATGGAGAAGGAGGGTGATGGCGGCTGCCATCTCTATTAGGGTTAGGGTTTTTCAAGGTGCGACGGGGTTAACACGGGTTATATACCCGACTCTAATAAACTATATCCGATAATGACAACATTAGCCCCTCCTTTTTCTTATCTTTTTCACAGCAGGTCCAAATTTTACCATTTATGCCCTGTCTACTGAAATCCTTTACAATTTAAGTCCAAAAGATACCAAACGCCCCCTGACCTCTAAATTCCTTTGCAAAATTAATCCCGACATTACACTTTAACCCCCGCAACTTCCATTCTTGTCATTTGGCTTCCCTAAACCAACACCCCGCTAATTATTATTTGATTTTTGGCTTTAATAATATAAAAATTGCTTCTCGGGGTCACGGTTTATTATTTAATTTTTATACTTTAAACGTTACAACTCTCCCCCACTTAAATTTGATTTCGTCCTCGAAATCGTTTCTTTTCATTCCTTACCCGCCAAACAACTTGAACTACAATCCCGAGCATAACCCTAGCCTTTCCAAGGCAACTGTAACCAACCCTCGCAGGGTTCTAAAACCTGAAAATAAACGAATACCTTGCAATATAATCGCATTTACTCAATCCGAATCTGTAGTCTCGAGATGGTCCGTACAGCCCCCTCTGAATCATTGCAGAATTCATTGCACTTAACTCCCAACTGGCTACTCAACTACTGATAACCTGAGGTCCCTACCAGAGTACAGAATCACAGATCATACTCTACTGCCAAGAACTCTTTACTGGACGAAAGAGACTCGATAATCCTTCTGGAGAAAGTTAATTCGGATTACAATATTTCCAAGGATATGATGAACAATGGGAGACAAACTGAGAGGTGAACCCTTAAGTGCCGACATGACAACGCTTCCTTTAAATCCCGAACCATCATACAAATAACAATCATCTCTCAAGCACGAATACTCATACCTGGCCCGATCAGCCTCGGGATGGAATACCAGGCATGCCTACAACGAGTCCAGTCATCCCTAATACCCTCGTATCACACACATGTTTGGTCCAATCAACCCTCAGGTTGGAATACCAAACACGTCAGGTCCACTCAATCGTAGGGTCCGGTCATCATCACGATGGAATACCCTAGATTGGAATACCACTATACACACAACTCGGGTCTAACCCATAACTTGAAATCCAAGGACCTATCCTTGCATCTCATCCAAAATCCTCTGATTCGTCACAACCGAGTGACACTCATTTGAAATACCGGGTTCTGGCCTGGTCGCGGAGCTAAAGGACTCCCACATAGTTGCCTCACACGACTTCCGAACGAAATTCTTCCCTGGAACTAGTTGCCACTAGTTATCATGCCACTACGACTCTATCAACCTCCTGATCCAACCGATCGGGTCCATGGTCGTATCCCATCGTTACCAAATCCACGGCTAAAAGCGATTGCTACATGACCAATGGTAGCCTTACATCACAAGCAACCTTAAGCAATCCATTGCTTCCTTGATCTCATAACTGTAGTGACGTTCCTACGGTCTTACCACTAGCTTAATCAAGTCTAATCCCTCTAGGAAAAACCCATAAACCAATCTGTGGATTTTCATATCCTCACTGTTACATCCGAACTGGTGGGTACTACTGCCCCTTCCGCGTCCTAACAACGCGCCCATGCTATCTACCAACCTAGTGAATGTTGCGGCTACACCCACAGACTTACATCACTCCCCATACTACCTGATTGATAGTGAATGCTACGACTACCCCCGTAGTCTTACAACACTTTCCATACCGGTCGAACACACACTTGTCCTAACACACAACTGAGCTTAATTCATGGCTAGAATCCCAACCTGATTCCCCAAATTCTGCTATCAAGCACCGAGAAGACGCGATTCACATGCTGAGGAGTTTTACCGAACTCCCAACTTACACAACCCTCAAACCAAACCGCCACTAGGGTTGTCTTCCTTCCTGACAACGATGTGAAACTTATCCCATTTTCAACACTGCTCCTGCTTCTGAACCTCGGGATAATTCTCCCCCACTTAGATTCGACTAGATCTTCACAACATATGAAAATTAGAGAATTCCCAGTTCTTCTCATTTTCCAATGATCGATCCGATGAAAACCAACTCTTTTCAATTAGCGCTCCATTACTAGCCAATCACAAGTGATCACACACTTCTAAGAACTAGCTGAACACTTCCTGAATCCCCATGATACCGACAGTCCCTAATACTTGAATGATTCCCCCCACTCAAATCTTGAAGTCCAAAAGGTAGATACTCCAACTAACATCTCAGCAACGATTTACTTCCCTCGACGCTTTCCTCCGCCAATCAATAACGGTTACTAAAACCACAAAATCTTGACAATGCTGAATAACCATCCTGTGGGACCCTGTCCGCAGACCTCCCATATAATACCCTTATTCCCAAAGTGCTCCAACAATTCCCCCCCCCCTTGGGTCTAGAATTCATATCATTCAGGGTCTCGCACCCTAACTCACTCGCCAGCTCAATCATCCACAGCTGAACTGCAGTAGCTGAAACAACCTTTGCCCTAAATCGGGCTATAACTACTCCCAAGACATAATCTACCATCCCAAAAGTGCAATAGATCGCACAATCAATCCTTACCGCCCGATACAAGAGATCGAATGCGAACTGGACCTCCAAAATACTTATGCCACATCAACCCACTCGCGCTTACCATTGCTAAACTACTGTCGCCAATCCCGACAACCAACTGACCCTGAGCTAGAATACACCTGATCCTAGGGTCACAAGCCTGCTCAATCCTTCGAGCTCGTAAACTGAAAGGGCACACTCTTTGTCCTAGAAAACAACATCTCAATCCATCAATTAACCATTTTACTTCCAGATGCAAACCCCAGTGGAACAGAATCATCACTCCCTTCCGGAATCCCTGCGATTCGAATCCCGACCTCGGATAAAACCCCCGAAACCCCAAATCCAAAAATTCCTATGACAGCTTCTCCCGCTCAACCCGTGGAATGTACGAGTACGGAACATCTCCCTGATCCCAAGTAACACCAGCTCCCTACTCATCAGGACACGTCCCAGTAACAAATCCCGGTACTAGAAAGCTCGACCATCTCCTCCCCTTGTCGTCGTTACAGCTGCTATAGCTGTCGCGACAACCGTCTCGGTAATGGCTGCATAGAGCTCGTCGAATCACTCAACCACGGCGGTCTTAATAGACCCAAACATCTCCGGAGTCTTTTCCCGGACAACCTCGATCACCACCTCTCGAATGATCTCACTGACACGATCCTCTGACAATACTGGCCTATCCTGGCTGCCAGCTCCCGAACCTGACCCTGATTCGGTCTCAAGACGTCTCGTAACCACCATGCTGATAATACACCAGAAAGATCTCTGATAACCCATATAATGACAAAGAACCAATTCCCAACCAAACCCTAGGGGTTGTGACTTCCTTGCTACGCGTATGGGTCCTGTGCTTTCAGTAGTACGGGCCCATACTACCTTCCACACCTACCCATATTTGTCTCAAGTATCACCATAACAATATACATAAACATAGCGAGCGCTCAATCCTCACCCCTAGAGGAATAAATATCTCATAACTGGCCTCTCGGCCTCTCACAACCCACCCATCCATGAAACTTCCACCAACCCTGCAGCACTCGTGTATGCTAGCCATACATAACGCTGGACCCAATAGACTTTCAAATATCTGATCCTACCCTTAGCCCCCAATCAAACAAGAACAGAACAAAAGGCGAAACCAAACATTCTCAGGCTATAAGATCTTAATTATGTATAACTGTGATGCATACACTAAGCAACTATAGTAATGATGTCAATCTCATATAAAGGAAACCCTAGGCTAGCAGGCATCATGTAATCAGACAATTCTATCATGCAATTCCTGAAGATCCCTAGCCTAGCACTAGCATGTTGTTCTAACATATCACATAATCAAATACTGTATGGTATTTTGTGGTCTACTTACTGGCTCCGGCTGATCGTACACCCTGCATCCTCCTTTACTTATTTTGAAAACCATTTAAAACCCATTTTGAAAATCTTTCCTTGATTTGAGACTGGATTCACACGAATGTTCCTCCAATTCACTAAAACCAAGGCTCTGATACCAACTTGTAACACCCATAAAAATCATGCCAAATTTGAACTTTTAAAAACATTTCAACCCATTAAAAATCATTACATCTTTGTTTTCAAAATGTATAATATCAGAGTTTTCCCAGAAACATAAACAAAACATGAGGAGCTGTACGATCATGCCTTCGCCTTGTCGCGATCCCCTGATGTACCTGAAACAATAAACTGAAACTGTAAGCCCAAAAGCTTAGTGAGTTCCCCCACAATACCCATACCCACAACAATACACATATAATCATAAACAGCATAACTAACCATCTCCCCTGCCACTGCGAAGAACATTCCTTTCACGATATCCATTACTCCAGCCATTTAAATTAGATTTCATCCTCGAAATCATCCCTTACCATTCCTTACATGCTAACTACTCCAGGTTCCCACTAGAACAACCCAATTCACAGATCCACTTATCCCTGCGATCTACTTATACTTGGCCACAACTCAGATAATCGTGCTATGAGTGACTTGCCACTCCCCAAGCTATCCATGAAAATCCAAAATATCATTACCGCTGGAGACCCAACACTGTCTGAAACACTGATCTGCCTGGAAACACTGAACTGCCTGAACACTGATTGCCTGAAACACTGAACTGCCTGAACAATGATTGCCTGAAACACTGAACTGCCTGAACACTGAACTGCCTGAACACTGATTGCCTGAAACACTGAACTGCCTGAACACTGAACTGCCTGAACACTGATTGCCTGAAACACTGAACTGCCTGAACACTGAACTGCCTGAACAACATGTTGCTACATGGCTGCTTTCCAACATCTCTCGAGACCATTCCTAGTCTCAATTCATTCGTCAGCCATCTGAAATATCGAGTTCCAACCCGACTGCGGAGCCAAAGGACTCCCTATTTTAGTCGCCTCACACGACCTCCGAACCAAAACCTTCCCCGGAACTAGTTGCCACGAGTTATCATGTCACTGAGGTTCTCACAAACTCCTGATCCAACCGATCGGGTCCGAGCGTCGAATCCTGATGTTACCAACCCGCGGCTAAACGTGATTGCTACATGACCAATTGTAGCCTTATGTCATAAATGACCTTAAGTCGTCCACTGCTTCCTTGCTCTCTTAGCTGTAGTGACGCTTCTACAGTCTCATCTCTGGCTTAACCAGATCTAACCCGAAATGGTGGGTTCTACCGACCTTCTCGCGTCCTAACCACTGACTCGCGCTGTCTACTAACCTAGTGAATGCTACGGCTACACCTGCAGACTTACAACACTCTAACACTATCTGACTGCTAGTGAATGCTACGGCTACACCCGCAGACTTACAACACTCTAACACTATCTGACTGCTAGTGAATGCTACGGCTACACCCGCAGACTTACAACACTCTAACACTATCTGACTGCTAGTGAATGTTATGGCTACACCCGCAGACTTACAACACTTTAACACTATCTGACTGCTAGTGAATGCTACGGCTACACCCGCATACTTACAACACTCTAACACTATCCTCAAATCATACAGCTGTCTGGGCTGTCTCCCTTTCTGACAAGGATGCGAAACTTAACCCAGTTTCAAAACTACTCCTACCTCTAAATCCTCGGATGATTCTCCCCCACTTTGATTCAACTAACGTCTTACAGAACACAATACTGGAAGGATTCTCAATCCTTCTTACCATTCTATGCGCAATCTGCTGAAAACCACGCTTACCATTGCTAGTGTGCCAATACTAACCAGTCCAAAAGGTCACACCATTTCCAAGGATCCGAATACATCTCCGGTAATAACCCGCTAGACCCAGGAAGCTCTGAATCCTAATTGGAGACCTCGGAAACTCCCATTGCATCACGGCTTCTATCTTAGCCGGAACGACTAGAATACCCTTCTGATTGACAAGGTACCCAAGCAATTGCACCTCGCACAACCAGAACTCACATTTGGAGTACTTTGCAAAAAGTCGCTCCCTCCTCACAGTCTCTAGCACCTCTCTCAGGTGCTCCCCGTGCTGGAATATAACCCACCTATACCCGAACAACACCTTCCCGAAGGTAGTGAGATGCTACCAAGTCTCACATACTTGCTACCGCTACTGCATCCGAAGTAACCTGCTCTACAGGTGATGTCCTCCAACTATCATTCTAAAATCCAAGATATGCAGATAGCATATCACTCAATCGCAAGCAGGCCACAAAATTCCGAAGTATCATTATCATTACTGATGCAGAACCTTAACAATAGAATTATTACAAAAGGGAGAATTCAAACGACATACCTGCGATCTAGTGCGGCTCGATCTTGACTTCCTGCGGAACAATGGGCGCCTGAACCTGGACTCTCTCCACCACCAAAACAGGACAGCAAGACTTGAAATGACCAGGCTGGTGGCAATGAAAACATATTCGATCCTTCTTACAATCCCGATACACATGCCCCCTTTCCCCGCACTTGAAACACCTGAACTTGTGACAAGCAAACCCATGAGTTCCTCCACACTTACCACACACCTCAAGGTCTTCCTGATTTCCAACACCCAAGTCAACTAAGTATGACTCTTCACTTCTTCCCAATTGTCCTGAAATAAGTGCTCGCTTCCTTTTACCGCGCTGCCCATCCAAAACAAATCTCCTTCTCCCGAGCTACCCCGACTACTTCATTAATCGATTGAGTAGTCGCTAACTGACCTTGAAGCTTAGCTGCTAGCCCAATATTGTCGGGTATCTCTTCGCGTATTGCTCGCGGCTCCACTGTAGACAACTGAAAAGCCCTGCTTCCCACCACAGGCGCCTCTACCCGGCCCTGACGGCCGTCGGTGATCCTCAAAGTGGCAGGGACAGGTGATATCATCTGTACTGCCGGAAACAAACTCGGACACTGGGCCTTCCTGTGGTCCCACTAACTGCAAAGGAAACATATCAGATCTAACCCCTGAGTGGTGGTAACAGTACAATCTCTGCTAAAATGACCAGTCCGGCCGCACCGGAAGCAACCAGAATCACCACCACTACCACTCCTACACGCACCCTCGTGCGTCCTGCCCGACTTTCCGCATCGGCTGCGACTCTGATGATCCCTCGATCTCGAATCTGGCCCCTTGGGCCTTTTGCCCAAACCCGTGGTTACCTGAACCTCTTCCGGCTTCCTCTTCTTGATCTGCTCCAGATCAATCTCCCTCTCTTTGGCCCGAGCAATCATGTCCTCCAGCGTTTTGCAACTGGACCTGCTCACAAACTGCCTGATGTCATATCTCAGGATTTCATGATATTGAGCTTTCTTCATCTCCTCGTCCGCCACATACTGCGAAACCAAGAGAGCCCTCTCCCTGAACTTGGCGGTGATCTCCGCCACCGTCTCAGTAGTCTACTGAAGATCCTGGAACTCTCGTGCCAACTGCTGCACCTCAATAGCTGGTGCAAACTCAGCCCCGAACCTAGCCGAGAAATCACTCCATGACATCGCGTCCAACGCGGCATCATCCCCCAAGGCATGAACAACCTCCTCCCACCAATCCCGCGCTCTGCCCTTCAGAAGACAGGAGGCGAGTCTGACCTTGTCCCCCTCGGGACACTGGCTCGCGCGGAAAGCGTTGGCAACATCTGCCAACCATCTGCTGCTAGCAATGGAGTCCCTATCCCCATGATAATCTGGTGCTCCACAAGCTCTAAACTCTCGAAATGTCAACATACGCGCTCCTAGCAAAGCCATCATCTCTGCGCGAAAGGCTCCAAGCCTCTCATCCAAAATCTCTAGTATACCCTCCTTGACCGTGTCAAAGATCACATGAGTCTGGTCTAAGATACTGCGCGTGATCTCAGCTGATACAAACTCTCTCATACGCTCCTCGAGCTGCTCGGTCCCTAAACCTGAGCCTGATCCCTCTTTGGCGCCTGATCCGCCCACTGGCCTTTCACGCAACGTCACCATGTTGAAAGCATATCACAATAACTATAAAAAAATACACTTCACTGCTGAGGGATTACACATACACACTACAAGTTCCCTGGTCTTATCTCAGCCTTCCTTGATTCGAGTACGGATCCTCTGCTTTCAGTAGTACGGGCCCATACTACCTTCCACATCTATCCGTACTTTCCTCAAGAACTTCCTTGACTCCACCAAGTCCCTTTTACTGCTACTGCTCTCTGCTACTCTCATCCTAGGCTTACCCTAGGGAAATCTCCGACCCAAACCAGTCCTCAGCTGCTGAAGGCCTCCTTGTAATGCCAATTAGCCATCACCTGAATACCATCACATGTTACGAGGCTAAGATAATCCTTCGAGTAAAAGACTCGTCCCCACAACGGTTAGACTCAGACAAGAGCTGCGCAATAGGGCCAAATCCAGCACTCTGAGATTATTCAACCCTGATCACATGTGACGTGACGTATTCACCTAATGGCTAACTCCCATCACTCAGAGTCCTACAAAGCACAAAGCAAGCAACATTCGGACACAGGAAACTACTCAAGCAAATCTATTCTCATAACGAGAAACTGTACTAGCATACAATGCTAAGCTCATACTATCATGCATAACCTAAACAGGCTATCCTACTACTGTCTACTCAATACTAGCATGCAATTCTCATAAAGCTGAAACACATATAGCAGGCACATAAGGCATCCTCCTAGATCCTTAGTCCTATTCTAGCATGTTGTTCTACTGAAACTGAAACTGACAATCATAACATAAACTTGTATGGGTAATTTGGGAATACTTACTTGAGCTCGGCTGATTGCATGCACCACACCCTTTTCTCTTTTCAAAATTCTTTTCGCTTTTTCTAAAACTCTTTTCTTTATACTTTTTCTAAAATTTGTTTTCTTTTCTCAAAATCCTTTTGTAGACATGGTTTTTCTCTTGAAAACTTTATACCACTTCCTTAGTTTGAGTTCAGACACACCCGAAAGTGTGCCCGAATCCCTCAAACCAAGGCTCTGATACCAACTTGTAACATCCCAAAAACACAGTCTGAAAATTTCGTTTTAATTTAATAATAAAACCGTAGTCATTAAACATCATATGAAAATCATAAACAGTGTATCTCAAAATATCGTAACAATTGTCAAATATCAGAGTAGAAACATCCCAGGCTGAACAAATGGTGTGTGCACTACAATCCTCCCGAGCTCCTCTTTTGAAAACTGAGTACCTGAAACCAAAACTGAAACTGTAAGCACGAAGCTTAGTGAGCTCCCCCAAACTACCACATACCATACAATAACATATAAACACATATTGGGCCTTGCCCACTGCCTTGGACCGGAGTCCGGAAACTGCATCGGACCGAAGTCCGGAACTAACCAGGGCGTTGCCCTCTGCATCGGACCGAAGTCCGGAAACTGCATCGGATCGAAGTATGAAACTAACCAGGGCCTTGCCCTCTACATCGGACCGAAGTCCGGAACTAACCAAGGCCTTGCCCTCTGCATCGGACCGAAGTACGGAAACTGACTGAACATAGCATAGCATAATCATAACTACTGGCATAAACACATATATTGCATACTGCATCGGACCGAAGTCCGGAACACATAACACAAAGACGTGCTTGAATCACAAAGACATCGAGCACACTGAACTTACTGCATCGGACCGAAGTCTGGAACTGACTGAACATAGCATAACATGATCATAACTACTAGCATCAACACATATACTGCATACTGCATCGGACCGAAGTCCGGAACACATAACACAAAGACATGCTTGAATCACAAAGACATCAAGCACACCGAACTACTGCATCGGACCGAAGTCCGGAACTACTGCTAACTAAACGGGTCAGCATTGTGGCCGTAGACCCGTTCCTACTGGAAGGAAAACTCACCTGTACTGCTGAACTCTGCTGATAATCCTATGGCTGCTAATCGACTATTCTCTGAAGCGCTGCTCTCCTAGCTCACCAAGCTACCAACACCAAATAATAGAACTTAGCCTAAACTGTCCTCAAGAGGTCAACTAAGTCAACTCTGGTCAAGGTCCTGGTCAAAGTCAACCTTCCAGTTGACTCGACTCGCCGAGTTGTTCTACCAACTCGCCGAGTCCATGCTCCTCAAATCCCAAACAACCCCAAATCCACTCGTCGAGTCTAGCGAGAACTCGACGGGTTCTCCTTCATCTAACACTTCGGGACTATCTTCAACCGACTCGCCTAGTCCATCTTCATCGGCTAAGGAGATTGCCTTGGACTCGCCGAGTTCCTCCTTGAACTCGTCGAGTACAATGATCTTCATGACCATCACGGGCACAGACTGGCTGAGTCCTTCTCTAACCCCACTCACTGATCCGACTCATAAACAAAAGGGTTTGGGTTTTGCGACTCGACTCGCCGAATCCATGAGCTGACTCGCCGAGTCCTCCTTGAGACAACTCTATTATGTCGATTTCAGTCTATTCCAACACTTATAACTCATAGATCTGGACTCCTTATGCTAGCATTGCATGTAACGTTGCTAACTTTACGTGCATGCAGGGGGTTTTGAGGCTAGAACACCAAATCCAAGCTATAATGGAGGTCTAAGCCATGAAAGGAAACCATAGCTGAGTAAAGCTTCTCACTCAGAGCTTCTAGAGCTCAGAAATGCTCAGATCTAATCTCTATTCGTCCTCAAAGGCTCAATACTCGGGTTGGCCTTGGAAATGGTCCCAAAAGTCTCATAAAAGGGACATGAAGAGATCTAAGAAACCATAGATCAAGGTAAGAGCTTGATTACCAGAAAGTGATGAGGAAGAGGGACTCCTTCTGGATCTACAATCACTCCTTAGCTCTTCCAACTCCTTCTTCTTCTTCTAGACTTCAAATCACTCAAGAACACACAATAATAGCTCACACTTTCATGGAGGACACTAGGGTTTCGCTCTGGATAGTGGAGGCTGTAAATGAAACCCTAGAAATGAGAATGAGATGCTTAAATAGGGTGCCAAGTCCCGAAACTAGGGTTTCCCAACCCAGACCAGACTCGCCGAGTCAGTCTCCCCGACTCACCGAGTCGGTCACTTACTCCGCGACACGGGTCACGCTCCGGCTCGTCGACTTCCTCCTTGGACTCGACGAGTTGACTCCTTTGACTTAGAGCTTTTCTTTCCTTTCCTGATCTTCCTGATTCTGGGTGTTACACATTAGGGTTTTCCAAACCCTAATTAGGGTTTCCAACCCAAATACTAGCCCATTAATCAAATGGTTGGGCTTTTAGGTCAATTAGGGATTCATTAGGCCCATTAGGGTTTCATTGGGCCCACTTTGTCCAAGCATCCCCTAACGAGTCAAAATGCAAACGAGGCACACCGCCACCCAACACGGCGGTTGGTGGCGACAAGAGGCGGCAGCCACCACCTCACGGTGGTGGTTTGAGCTATTCTTTTCATTATTCCTCTTTCTAGTTACATTTTACAATGCTAACTCCAAATAATCACACACACACACACACTAATACAAACACATATAGACAACAACCTAGTGGCGGACGGCGGTGGCTCGTGGTGGCGGTCCTTTGAATTTTCGTCTAAAAGTCGCTCCAGCAGCCCTATTCCATCGCAACACATGAGCACATACATCACAATACGCACACAACCACCATTCACGGTGTTTAGTGGCGGCGGCAAAGCATTTCCGGCGACAACCACCATGGTTGGCTGCCATGGTGGTCTTCTAGCGTTTCCAACCAACCCTTCACCACACACACCTGCGGTGACGACTGAAACACGCACAACCTTGGCTGAGATACGAAATCACGCACGAAACACACATAGCAGCCCCTTCATGGTGGTGAACGATGGACTACGGTGAAACAGAAGACGAAGGGTGGCGACTCCCAACGGAACAACAACAATGGCAGAAAGGGCGTCACTCGGCAGTCTTGGTTGGTCGGATAATCAAGGGAGTCGAGTGGGCGGCTAGACGGTGGAGGAATGAGAAGAGCGGCGAACCTCCAGGTGGTTTCCGGGTTCAACGTCGACTGGCATGGTGACAGAAGATGGCTGGGATGCGGCGGCCATCGGCGGCAATGTACATGGCGGTGACGGGGTGGCGTCGCCGGAGAATGGAGAAGGAGGGTGATGGCGGCTGCCATCTCTATTAGGGTTAGGGTTTTTCAAGGTGCGACGGGGTTAGCACGGGTTATATACCCGACTCCAATAAACTATATCCCATAATGACAACATTAGCCCCTCTTTTTTCTTATCTTTTTCACAGCAGGTCCAAATTTTACCATTTACGCCCTGTCTACTGAAATCCTTTACAATTTAATTCCAAAAGATACCAAACGCCCCCTGACCTCTAAATTCCTTTGCAAAATTAATCCCGACATTACACTTTAACCCCCGAAACTTTCATTATTGTCATTTGGCTTCCCTAAACCAACACCCCGCTAATTATTATTTGATTTTTGGCTTTTATAATATAAAAATTGCTTCTCGGGGTCCCGGTTTATTATTTAATTTTTATACTTTAAAAGGGATGTTACAAACGGCCACTAGTCTCTTTGCGTAGTTCGGGCGCTCTTCGGCCTGTATATTACTCATCGATACAACCGCCTTCCCATCCAATATGCACTTTTCGCAACTGCGAGACATGAAAATGATGCGAATCTAACTGAACTCCTTTGTAGGGTCTATCCTATATGTTACCTTGCCAATCTTGGCAAAATCATGATGATCTAAAGTATCGGGGACCCATCGAATCTGAAGCGAATCTTTTTGTGCTGATAGGATAATGCGTCCTTCAGCTCCCGAAACAACACGCATACACAACCAGCTAGCAAGCATGAACACTCATACCTTGCCCAATCAGCCTCGGGCTGGAATACCAGGCATGCCTACGACGGGTCCATTCATCCCCAGGATGGAATACCCTCGTATTTGTTGGATTAGTGTCTAAGCCCGTAACTATATTTGGTATGTACTTGACCCGGTTGTGCATGGTCCTTTTGGGTTGCCTTCACCAAAGCAACTTGACATGATGATTTATAGAGAGAGAAAGAGGTTATTATGGTTTATTAATATATTATATCAATAATATTTTAAAAGGATAAATCGTATAAGTTAATTAATATTAGTCAAGAATTAATTAAGAATTAATTATGTGGCTGAAAGAGATTAATTAAATAAAGGGGACTGGAACTGTCAATTGTGTGATAGTTGGTTTTGGGCTGTGAACTCTCTTGGACATAAGGGGGACGAAATTAGGAGTGGAAGCCCACTCTAATTTCTTCCAAGGAGGCCTTATTCCAGAAGGTTCTCAAGCTGCTTAGGGCCTAAGTCATCCAATTAGGGTTTTGACTGAAACCCTAGCAACTCAGCTATATAAGGAACCCCAGGGCTTCAATTTCGGCTACACCAAGAAACCCTAAGGTTACTATAGCCGAAATTCAGCCTCTCTCCTTCTCTCTTCTAGATCATCCTCTTGCTTGTGGTTTTTGTGAGCCATTAGAGGTGTTATACTTGTGACACTAAGCTTCTTGAAGATTGAAGATTCTTGAAACTATCGAAAGGTATCATCTAAACTTATTTTGTTATAGATCTCGATTTCAATGTATGCTAGATTAGGGTATTCAAGTCTTGGATGAATTGCATGTATAATAGAGAAACCTAGATTCAATCTTTAGGGTTTTGAATGAGCACATAGGATTGTCCTTTTGTATAAAACCCATCAGTATCACCCACATGTTTGGTCCAATCAACCCTCGGGTTGGAATACCAAACACGTCAGATCCAATCAATCATAGGGTCCGGTCATCTTCATGATGGAATACCCTAGATTGGAATACCATTATATTCATAAATCGGGTCTCAACCCCTAACTTGAGATCCAAGGACCTATCCTTGCATCTTGTCTAGAATCCTCTGATTCATCGGAACCGATTACAACTCACCCGAAACTCAATAATACGTCCATTCCGAAAGCGCTCCAACAGGAGTGATAAACCGTTACGATCTCTAGCCCCAAAGCCTCTGACCGGAATGTTCCCGATAATCTATCGATACTGCCACTTTCTCGTCAGTTGCCCAATTCTTCGGGCCTAAAGGTACCCACCTTCCTCCGTCGCCCAAAAGGCCTAATCAACGTTCCTTACATCACCAAACAAGCACATCAATACTGAAACTATACCATGTACGATTTCCCTTTGGAACAAGTTGTTACCCAAGAGTTTCCAGGCTCTCCTACATGATCACCGACAGTCCCTAAGGGCACTCTATAAGTGATAACCCACAAACACAGATAACGTACGATTCCACCGCACGCTCACTGCCAGAACGTAGATCTAACAAAATACACACAGAGTCTTCAACATGACTGGACCGCCTCTCCGGGCCTTCAGCCTATCTGGACCACTCTCATAACCTTCAACATGTCTGGACCGTTCTCCGTTGGCCTTCAGTCTATCCGGGTCGCCCTAGGTCTGTTGAACACAACCCTGAACCCATCCTGGCGTCCTCTCTATAAACAGCCAGCTCTTCCCCACTTAGGGTTCGAACTCGTGATCCAATTCACAGACTATAATCCCAACCTAACCATACACGTAAGTCGTACCAACTCCAGTGCTACCTTGACACCTACAGATATACTCGAAAAATTGCCTCCATGTGCGTATACTTGGGGAAACCCTTGACCTCATGTTTGATCGCCCAACCATTCCGAAAACCGTCACCCGGACAGCAATAGACAAAAACTTCAATGGGTGATGCTCCATTTGAAAATTCTCAATTATCCCCTACCTAGGACATTAACCACTACCTACTGGTGGCGAAACCAAAACACGACTTAACCGTCCCAACCAGGTATTACCATTCTTAACCATGGAATGATTAACCCTGGAATGAATAACCTACGCAAAACAACCCTCCTGGCACGGAGTAACCGAACTTCAAGGTAAACCTGAATCCCAGCTGAATACTTCTGAATTTCCAAATTACAACTACTGACCCTGGAATGGCGATTCTCTACCCTAACTTCTCATCCTCAAATGCATCTCTAGATCCTAATCATCTACAATCCCTTGATAATAATTTCCACTGGCCCTCCTATGCCCTAACGTCTCATGCAGAAGGCAAATGAAAGTTCACAATACAACCATAAACAATAAGATAAGAGGTAAAGACATACTAGTCGCCACATCAGGTGTTGTCCCGGTCTCATCGGTAGTAAGCTGGAAGGCGCGTCTCCGAGCTCTCGGGGGCTCTGCCCTACCCTGACTCCCGTCATCAATACTCAGTGTAGCCGGTACTGGAGCCTGTGCCGACCTGACAACTAGTAGGGGACACTGGGCCTTCATGTGGCCCACCTACTCACAATGGTAAAAAAGTCTGACACCAGCGCCTGGAGCCTGCTGCCTACAATCCTTCGCGATGTGACCCTCCTTGCCACACCTGTGGCATCCTGAAGAAGATCGGCAAACCCCGTCATGCACCTTGCCGCACTTCCCACAAGTGCGACCCCTCCGACTCTCTTGTCTGAAATCAGCGGCCCTAAACTGTTTCGGTGCAGGCTGTGACTGCGCCGAGGCCTGTCTCTACTCCCTCAACTGAAGCTCAATCTCCAACTCACGCCGCCTAGTGGCCTCCTGTAACTCCAGTAAAGTATCACAACACTGAGTAGCGACGAACTGTCTGATGTTCGTCTTGAGCATGCTTAGATAACGAGTCATCTGAGCCTGCTCGGATGCAAACTCTGGGCGGAACATCGCCCTCTCAGTAAACATGCGGGTGATCTCTGTCACCGACTCCGTATCCTATTTCAAATCCAGAAACTCCTGAGCTAGCCGCTCTCGCTCGACCCGTGGAATGTAGCGAGCACGGAACATGTCCCTGAACTGCTCCCAAGTAACCGCAACTCTCTGCTCATCAGTGTACGACCCCGTCATCAACCTCCACCAGTCCTTCGCCCCAGACCTCAGCAAGTTCAGGGCACATCTGACCTTCTGGTCAGTAGGACATGAACATGTGAAGAAACATCCTTACACATCTGACAGCCACCTCATGGCTACAATCGGGTCCTAAGTCTCATCAAAAGTCGGCGGCTTCGTGTTATCGAAGTCCCGGTACTGGAAGGCCCGACTCGCTCCTCCCCCTGCCGTTGTTACAGCTGCTGCGGCAGCCGTCTTAGTGAGGGATGCGTAACGCTCATTAAAATACTCCATCATAGCGGTCTTGATAGACCCAAACATCTGTAACATCCCGACTCCCAGGTATAACATTTCTGTATTTATTTTTAGGGTTGACGGGGCGACTCGCCGAGTTGGATGCCCAACTCGTCGAGTAGTGACGGGAATTGGCCGCGTGGATTAATGAACTGACTCGACGAGTTAGAGAGCCAACTCGCCGAGTTGGTGCTATGCGATGAAACCCAAAATCCCTGGGGTTGGGGCCTATTTCAGGGGACTTATGTCTTCATTTACGCCTCACCAACTGCCCAACCTTCCTGTGTGAAACCCTAAACGTGTGTAGTGAGCTAAGAGAGTGACAAAGCTAATCTTTGAGTATTCTAGTGCATCTTTTGAGGAGAAGAGGAGATTATCCAGCAAGGAACAAGGAGGAACTGTTGGATCTAGGTCCAATTCGTCCAAAGCTTCAAGTGGAAGGTAAAAAGTCTGCACCTTTCTCATTTATTTGGTTAGATCTCATGATTATGGAAGATTAGGGTTTCTACCACCTTTTATTGGGACTTCGAGCATACTGAGTTATCATGAGGTTTAGACCTCAGATCTGGACCTTGTGAGGTCCCTAAAGTCCAAAGGTCCATACTTTATTCATCCATATGATGGTTATTGTGCTTAACACCTTGTGAGAGCATGTAATGGTATTTTGGAGCAAAAATATCATGCATGAACATAAAGATCGAAGCTTTACGTGACAATCTAGTCTTGGGATGCTAGATCTAGTGTTTAGAGTGGTAGATCTGCTTAAAAACATATGAATGAGAAATCAGATTGAAGGGATTCGCCGAGTCCATGAACTGACTAGACGAGTCGGTTAGGGTTTGTCCCGATGAGAGTGATCATGCGATAACTTGGCGAGTTGGGGGTCAACTCGACGAGTTGAGCTGGACCTTCATGAGACTTCTGAAGAAACGAGTGGACTCGACGAGTCACATAGATGTACTCGGCAAGTCGGGTCAAACATGTACCGTTGACTCGGACGTTGACTTCTGTTGACTTTAGGGTTTTGGGTCAATACAGGGTTATGAGAGCCATGGAGGGGTAAAATGGTCTTTTACCCATTTCAAGAGTTAGAAAGAAAGAGAATATCCTTAATTTTTTTAGAGTTGTGAATAGAGTATTAATTAGAAATAATTATCCTATGTGTTAGGCGGAGGCTAGTTCGAGATTCGTGTACGAGGTTATTACTTGCTTGTTTACGAGGTGAGTCTTCTCACTATACTTACCTTGAGTGGTAATTTGTGTGACCGGAGGGTCATGAATGCTATTTGTAACATCCGGATTTTCAGGGACATTATTGTGTATGTTAATCTTGAGATTTAAGGAGGGACTCGACGAGTTCAGGGACCGACTCGCCGAGTCGAGTCGAGATTGCCGCGTAGATTTAATGAATGGACTCGACGAGTCAGAGGAGGGACTCGCCGCGTAGGTGCTGGGCAGAGAAACCCTAATTTCCCGGGTTTGGGACCTATTTAAAGGCATTTATAGCCTCAATTGCGGCCACCTTCCCCTGAGAAACCCTAGAGAGCAGAGAGAAAGCTTGTAGTGCAAGAGGAGGGCTAATTCATCATTCTTTGGTGTGTTTTAGCAAAGGGAAGGAAGGATTTCGAGCTAGGCTGACTTGTGGGACTCAAATCTTCCATCATTTCGTTCAGAGCTGCTGTGGGAGGTAAGGATTCATGTCTATCTTCATTTGAGTAATAGATTTCATGAATCTAGGGTTTCATCTCTTCACTTTGGTAAGAGATCTAGTGTGTGTGATGTCCCCTGGTGACAATATTATCAGATCTGGACCTTGAGAGGTCCAGAGAGTCCCTATTCTTCAGCTTTATGCAATCCTTTATGAGTTTTGGGGCCTAGGTTATTATATTAAGGGTTATTTTGGCATATAGAGATGATAGTGTGATGCATGGGCCTAAAGTTCGAACCTTTACGTGACTTTTGAGTGCTAGAAGGTTAGATCTACTAGTTGGTGAAGCAGATCTGACCTCAGAAGGTCGTTTGAGTGTTGTCATGGAAGGAACTCGCCGAGTCCATAAGGGGACTCGACGAGTCGAGTCGGGTTGACCCGCGATTCATGACCAGTGGTGACTCGTCGAGTGGAAGGTTCGCTCGGCAAGTCGAGTGAGGTTTAGATAGACCCAGAGGACACGCTTGGACTCGCCGAGTCACCTATGTGCACTCGACGAGTCTGATCAAAGTTGACCGTTGACTTTCGTTGACTTTTAGGGTCCAGTCAATGTTTGGACTTTTGAGCCATTGGAGGGGTAAAATGGTCTTTTACCCTCCTGAGAGAACTTAGAGAGGGAATAGCCTAGCCTTTGAGAGTCGTATTGATTAGAGTAATTATTTTATGTGATTAGGCGGAGGCTAGATCAGTACTTCCGAGTTCGAGATTTACCGAGTTACCCGAGGTGAGTCTTCTCACTATACTTTACCTAGAGTGGTAATTAGAGTTGTGTGACAGAGTACTTTGTATGCTATATATATGATGTGATACACTGCATTATTTCTATGTGATTTATGTTATGCATTGTTCAGAGTTTACAGAGTTAGGGCCGGAAGGTCCACAGAGTTAGGACCAGAGGGTCCACAGAGTTAGGACCAGAGGGTCCACAGAGTTATAGCCTCGAGTGGCTAATACGTGCTGTATGTGGTATTTTGGGGAACTCACTAAGCATTTATGATTACATTGTTATGTGTTATGTGTTTCAGGTACTAGTGACGATTGCGGGAAGGCGCTGGCATGATCCGTACACACAGACCGAGGATTTTATTTGTGATATTGGGATATGTTTTATTTGATGACAATTGTTAAACATGAGATTTGAGAATGTTTAGATGATAATCATGTTGTTTGAAAAATGAAAAATTGTTTGAAAATTTACGTCGTTACAAGTTGGTATCAGAGCCTTGGTTTGAGGGATTCGGACGCACCTTCGGGCGTATCTGAACTCAAACTGAGGATTTGAGGAATTTTTCGCAATAAAACAATTTTTCTAAAAAGAGTAAAAGGTTTTGAGACGAGCAGAACAGAGCAGTGTGTACGGTCAGCCAGCGCCCGAACGGTGATTTCCCAAAATACCCTTACATTATGTGTTATGAGATATTATGTGATATACTATACATGCTAGAGATAGGCTAGGTATTTCATATTTTAGGACTAGAGTGGCCTGATTTGTGATGCCTTAGCCTAGGAGTTGATGTTATATGTGATGTGCCTTCGAGTATGAGTATCCAACAGGAATCCTTTTAGAGAGGGATCTGAGTAGAGGAGTAATCTAGGCGAGATACCTAGATGAGCATTTGAGGAGTCTACTGAGAGAGTAGTCAGATGCCCGCGTGGGGAAAAGTTGCTTGAGTTCGGTGATATCCTTTGAGTATGAGGAGAGCAAGTGGGTAATAACCTAGAGTGATTTTACATGTTAGTAGAGATTATTCGATGTCCGAATGCTGCTTGCTTCGTGCTTTGTGGAACTCTTGATGATGGGAGTCACCTACTGAGTGAATATGACGATATTCAGGAGGTAGAAGGCTGGCATCATAAGGAGTTCTTCAGCAGATGATGGCGGAGAAGTGTGAGAACCTAGGAAGAGCCTAGGAAAGGGTGACCCTAGTGAGATGAGTACGCTGACAGAGTAGAACATTTCGCAGAGGAGCGAACACACGTGACAGGATTGGTGATCGAGAAGGTTGAGCAGCTACTTAGGAACTCGGGGATGGTCCGTGCAGAAAGTATGGGTAGATGTGGCAGGTAGTATGTGCCCGTACTACTGAAAGCAGAGGACCCATACTCGATACAGGGAACATTCCGGAGATTTTAAGTAGCAGATCGAGAGGTGATTACATGGTTCGAGTACCATGATTTGTAGCAGATCGAGAGGTGATTTCATGGTTCGAGTACCATGATTTGTAGCAGATCGAGAGGTGATTTCATGGTTCGAGTACCATGATTTGTAGCAGATCGCGAGGTGATTTCATGGTTCGAGTACCATGATTTGTAGCAGATCGAGAGGTGATTTCATGGTTCGAGTACCATGATTTGTAGCAGATCGAGAGGTGATGTCATGGTTTGAGTACCATGATCCATAGAAGACTGAGAAGAGAGAACATGGTTCGAGTACCATGATTGTAGCAAATTGAGAAGAGAAAACATGATTCGGGTACCATGATTCATAGCAGATCGAGAGGTAGCCACATGGTTCGAGTACCATGACACGTGGCGGTTAGTGTTACTGGCTCTGCTAGTTATTCTGTTGTGATTGGTCAGTTTGAGATCAGATGTGAAAGAGTATGGGGCCAGAGGGCCATGATGAACGAATTTTAGTGGAGCATCCCTTGAAAGGGAAATCGAATTAGCTCCGAGGAATGGTTGGTGAGATGCTAGTTGGAGTCGCAAGACTCAGGGATGAGTAGGGATGGTATGTTATGGGAGAATACGGTCTGGGCTGAGCGACCGGCCAATAGTGGAAATGTCATTTTCTGTGACCTGAGCGGTGCTATTTCTGTTCCAGTGGGAAGCAGGAGAGGTATTGAGATATTCGGTTTCCGAGGTTGGGGGTGAGCCCTGTGGGGTGGCTTTGGTTACGATCTTTCATCGGAGTATCTGGGGCAGTATGTCTGCCGCGAGGTAAGGATATAGCAGGAGCAGGTTGTCAGCGGGAACTGAGACGGTCAAGGACCAGGATACACCCTATTTGAGCATAGTAGGGCATATGTTAGCTGCAGCAACGGACGGTCAAGAGGAGTATATCGGAGCGGTGGCTCTTAGTGTCTATGATGGGTATCGAGTATGGAAATGAGGTCTCTGCTCTTATGATAATTCACGTGATGGGACGTCAGTTGAGGAGTCGAGGATGAGGAGTATGTTAGTTCATTATTTTCAGACAGAGAGTCAGGGTTACTAATGGACAGTTGAGATGTCCGGTAGTGGGATGGTGCGAGATTCTGAATGACTAGAGGCAGTCATGATGAGAAGTTTCTGAGGATTCCATCTGAGATTCGGGGTATTTGGAGTTGTTTGATCTCCATCGGGGAGATCATCGAGCATAGTGTATCACCTTCCAAGAGTAGGTGCGATGTTACTGGTAAAAACAGTCTGTGGGATAGATTGTTGGTGAACCAATTGGTGATGGTTCGAACCCTGAGTGGGGGAGAACCGGGTACTTTTTGAGGAGATCAGAGGTTTGTTCAAGAGTGGTTAGAGAACTGGATATAGAGACATGCGGTGCGGATTCCCGAGACCAGGGTTATCGGTGGCCGAGGTGAGTTGCAGAGGGAGTTAATGCATGTTGTCCGCGTTCAAGAAAGGATGAGTGTCTGCACGGCAGGTGGCCGTTGGTCAGAGGCCTTGTGGCAGATAAGAATTTTTCGAGGTGGTTGGTTCATAGGGATACTTTGGTAGTTGGGAGATTTTGGTTCGATGAATGGACTATTCTATGCTCTTCGGAAAGGGTAAGAGATGACCAGGCATCCAATTTCCGGGACGGCATGCTTAATCTTGCTTGGTTTTGAGCAATAGAGGAAAGAGTTTCGGAGGGTCATTTTCGTGTTCTGAGCCGTTGGCGATTTCTCCGTGTTTCAGTTTGGGAGATGGAGTATTCCGAAGTATCCGAGTTTGATGTTATAAGTTTCGGATTATTTCGAGACTTGAGTTATGAGATGTCGAGTGGTGTATACGTGTCTATGGTTCCGGTGGGGGCCCTTCAGCTAATTGACACCAAACGGGATTATCTGAGAATGTGAATAGCAGCGAGAAAAAGAAGTTTTGTCACGGCGGTGGTCGTCCGAAGTAGTGATGCATAGCCGGGATGGGTGTGTGTACCTATTTACGCTCGGCCGCGGAGCATGAGTGAGTGAATGCAGGATGGCGTCGACTTGAGAATGAGATCGTGGAGTGGTAAGAGAAAGCACGGTAAGACTACAGAGAGCTGTAGCATCCATGAGTTAGTGCGAGAGAGTGCGGTGATACTGCGGGAAGCCGCAGTAATTGCCAGTCAGCGAGAGGGTGTTGTGATACTGCGGGGAGCCGTAGTACTCACTATTCAGTGAGAGGTTGCGGTGATGCTACGGGGAGCCGTAGTACTCACTATTCAGTGAGGGGTTGTGGTGATGCTGCGGGGAGCCGTAGTACTCACTGTTCAGTGAGAGGTCGTTGTGATACTGCGGGGAGCTGTGGTACCCACTAGTCAGCAAGAGAATGTTGTGACGAAGTGCTCTCTGATCAAAGCGTGGCGCAGAAGAGTTTTGGGCTTGGGTAGCCCTAATATTTGATTTTGTGGGAGCCTGGTGGTCGAACCAGGGGCGAGACTGGGGTCTCCATATTTGTCGGGAGTCGTTATATTCTGAAATTGAGTAATGGTTGTCGCAACCAAAGGGAAGTGGATAAGTGAGGAACGCATGAGTTGCGGGACATGAGTCATGAGTTGAGTGGTTCGTTGGGACGAGTGGTTCCAATTCTGTGCCGGATCAGACTCTTGAGTTGAGTCCGATTCTAGTGGTGTATTGAGTAGAAGGAATGAGATTCCAGATTCAGAGGTGCACTTCATTTGGAAGGGGGTATTGTTCCATCTGGTGTCTTAGACCGGAGTGGGTCAATTCGTTGGTATGAGAAAACCGCGAAACACATGGAACTAATGAGTAGTAGACGGCAGAGGTCGAGAGCGAGTCGAATTTCGTATTCGCTTGAGGTGAAGCGAACTTCGTGACTCGTGTGTCACACAGAGCCGAGATAGTTGCATTGATAAGGAAGTCAGTGAGGCGTGTTGGTACACGTAATGGGTAACCTTTGGAGGTTCAATTGCTGGGTCGGGAGATGACCTGGCGCTCAGTCTTGAAAGGGATATTGAGAAGGGAGCTGAGGTTTATGCTTGTCAGATGTCGGAGGACGCTTCTGAACAAGCATGGTCATTGTTCGCGTCTGAGGACAGGGTGTTGAGGGTTCGTTGTTCAGAGGGGTTGTGATTGCGGTATAATGGATGAGTCCACGGTGTGATGTGATCCTTCCATTGCTTGGTATATGATCTGGATTGTTTATCATGTCTGGGACGAGTGATCGGTAGCCAGTTTTGGGCATGGACTTGTTTTATCGGTCCCCACTAGAGAATTAGAGGGGCAGTGAGCTATCGGGGTTTGTTATTCGAGGAGCGAATAACGTGGTGACATCTGGAGAGGGCGGTCTGGCTGTGTGTCAAGCTACTAGAGTTCCAGATTCTGGAGAGTCAGAAGGGGTAGCGTAGTGGCAGATGGGTCTGTCCTTTTCCAGGGAGGAGTTCCTGTTTGGATTCAGGTGTCCAGAGAGGAAGATAGTTGTGTGGTATGAGACCCTTTCGCTGGTGCTGTTTGGTTATTGGATTAGATCTATATGTTGTGGAGGAGCGATTTTGAGGGCGAAATCTAATTCAAGTGAGGGAGAATTGTAACATCCAGATAATCAGGGACATTATTGTGTATGTTAATCTTGAGATTTAAGGAGGGACTCGACGAGTTGAGGGACCGACTCGCCGAGTCGAGTCGAGATTGTCGCGTGGATTTAATGAATGGACTCGACGAGTCAGAGGAGGGACTCACCGAGTAGGTGCTGGGTAGAGAAACCCTAATTTCCCGGGTTTGGGACCTATTTAAAGGCATTTATAGCCTCAATTGCGGCCACCTTCCCTTGAGAAACCCTAGAGAGCAGAGAGAAAGCTTGTAGTGCAAGAGGAGGGCTAATTCATCATTCTTGGGTGTGTTTTAACAAAGGGAAGGAAGGATTTCGAGCTAGGGTGACTTGTGGGACTCAAATCTTCCATCATTTCGTTCAGAGCTGCTGTGGGAGGTAAGGATTCATGTCTATCTTCATTTGAGTAATAGATTTCATGAATCTAGGGTTTCATCTCTTCACTTTGGTAAGAGATCTAGTGTGTGTGATGTCCCCTGGTGACAATATTATCAGATCTTGACCTTTAGGGGTCCAGAGAGTCCCTATTCTTCAGCTTTATGCAATCCTTTATGAGTTTTGGGGCCTAGGTTATTATATTAAGGGTTATTTTGGCATATAGAGATGATAGTGTGATGCATGGGCCTAAAGTTCGAACCTTTACGTGACTTTTAAGTGCTAGAAGGTTAGATCTACTAGTTGGTGAAGCAGATCTGACCTCAGAAGGTCGTTTGAGTGTTGCCATGGAAGGAACTCGCTGAGTCCATAAGGGGACTCGACGAGTCGAGTCGGGTTGACCCGCGATTCATGACCAGTGGTGACTCGTCGAGTGGAAGGTTCGCTCGGCGAGTCGAGTGAGGTTTAGATAGACCCAGAGGACACGCTTGGACTCGCCGAGTCACCTATGTGCACTCGACGAGTATGGTCAAAGTTGACCGTTGACTTTCGTTGACTTTTAGGGTCCAGTCAATGTTTGGACTTTTGAGCCATTGGAGGGGTAAAATGGTCTTTTACCCTCCTGAGAGAACTTAGAGAGGGAATAGCCTAGCCTTTGAGAGTCATATTGATTAGAGTAATTATTTTATGTGATTAGGCGGAGGCTAGATCAGTACTTCCGAGTTCGAGATTTACCCAGTTACCCGAGGTGAGTCTTCTCACTATACTTTACCTAGAGTGGTAATTAGAGTTGTGTGACAGAGTACCTTGTATGCTATATTTATGATGTGATACACTGCATTAATTCTATGTGATTTATGCTATGCATTGTTCAGAGTTTACAGAGTTAGGGCCGGAAGGTCCACAGAGTTAGGACCAGAGGGTCCACAGGGTTAGGACCAGAGGGTCCACAAAGTTATAGCCTCGAGTGGCTAATACGTGCTGTATGTGGTATTTTGGGGAACTCACTAAGCATTTATGATTACATTGTTATGTGTTATGTGTTTCAGGTACTAGTGACGATTGCGGGAAGGCGCTGGCATGATCCGTACACACAGACCGAGGATTTTATTTGTGATATTGGGATATGTTTTATTTGATGACAATTGTTGAACATGAGATTTGAGAATGTTTAGATGATAATCATGTTGTTTGAAAAATGAAAAATTGTTTGAAAATTTACGTCGTTACAAGTTGGTATCAGAGCCTTGGTTTGAGGGATTCGGACGCACCTTCGGGCGTATCTGAACTCAAACTGAGGATTTGAGGAATTTTTCGCAATAAAACAATTTTTCTAAAAAGAGTAAAAGGTTTTGAGACGAGCAGAACAGAGCAGTGTGTACGGTCAGCCAGCGCCCGAACGGTGATTTCCCAAAATACCCTTACATTATGTGTTATGAGATATTATGTGATATACTATACATGCTAGAGATAGGCTAGGTATTTCATATTTTAGGACTAGAGTGGCCTGATTTGTGATGCCTTAGCCTAGGAGTTGATGTTATATGTGATGTGCCTTCGAGTATGAGTATCCAGCAGGAATCCTTTTAGAGAGGGATCTGAGTAGAGGAGTAATCTAGGCGAGATACCTAGATGAGCATTTGAGGAGTCTACTGAGAGAGTAGTCAGATGCCCGCGTGGGGAAAAGTTGCTTGAGTTCGGTGATATCCTTTGAGTATGAGGAGAGCAAGTGGGTAATAACCTAGAGTGATGGGAGTCACCTACTGAGTGAATATGACGATATTCAGGAGGTAGATGGCTGGCATCATAAGGAGTTCTTCAGCAGATGATGGCGGAGAAGTGTGAGAACCTAGGAAGAGCCTAGGAAAGGGTGACCCTAGTGAGATGAGTACGCTGACAGAGTAGAGCATTTCGCAAAGGAGCGAACACACGTGACAGGATTGGTGATCGAGAAGGTTGAGCAGCTACTTAGGAACTCGGGGATGGTCCGTGCAGAAAGTATGGGTAGATGTGGCAGGTAGTATGGGCCCGTACTACTGAAAGCAGAGGACCCATACTCGATACAGGGAACATTCCGGAGATTTTAAGTAGCAGATCGAGAGGTGATTACATGGTTCGAGTACCATGATTTGTAGCAGATCGAGAGGTGATTTCATGGTTCGAGTACCATGATTTGTAGCAGATCGAGAGGTGATTTCATGGTTCGAGTACCATGATTTGTAGCAGATCGCGAGGTGATTTCATGGTTCGAGTACCATGATTTGTAGCAGATCGAGAGGTGATTTCATGGTTCGAGTACCATGATTTGTAGCAGATCGAGAGGTGATGTCATGGTTTGAGTACCATGATCCATAGAAGACTGAGAAGAGAGAACATGGTTCGAGTACCATGATTGTAGCGAATTGAGAAGAGAAAATATGGTTCGGGTACCATGATTCATAGCAGATCGATAGGTGGCCACATGGTTTGAGTACCATGACCCGTGGCGGTTAGTGTTACTGGCTCTGCCAGTTATTCTGTTGTGATTGGTCACTCTGAGATCAGATGTGAAAGAGTATGGGGCCAGAGGGCCATGATGAAAGAATTTTAGTGGAGCATCCCTTAAAAGGGAAATCGAATTAGCTCCGAGGAATGGTTGGTGAGATGCTAGTTGGAGTCGCAAGACTCAGGGATGAGTAGGGATGGTACGGTATGGGAGAATACGGTCTGGGCTGAGCGACCGGCCGATAGTGGAAATGTCATTTTCTGTGACCTGAGCGGTGCTATTTCTGTTCCAGTGGGAAGCAGGAGAGGTATTGAGATATTCGGTTTCCGAGGTTGGGGGTGAGCCCTGTGGGGTGGCTTTGGTTACGATCTTTCATCGGAGTATCTGGGGCAGAGTTAGGACCAAAGGGTCCACAGAGTTAGGACCAGAGGGTCCACAGAGTTAGGACCAGAGGGTCCACAGAGTTATAGCCTCGAGTGGCTAATACGTATTGTATGTGGTATTTTGGGGAACTCACTAAGCATTTATGCTTACAGTGTTATGTGTTCTGTGTTTCAGGTACTAGTGACGATCGCGGGAAGGCGCCGGCATGATCCGTACACACAGACCGAGGATTTTATTTATGATCTTGGGATATGTTTTATTTGATGACAATTGTTGAACATGAGATTTGAGAATGTTTAAATGATAATCATGTTGTTTGAAAAATGAAAAATTGTTTGAAAATTTACGTCGTTACACTATTATTGAGTATTGTGATATCTTGTATTATGTCTTTGTGATTTATGTTGTGTATTATTCTGAGCTTTACTGAGTTAGGACCGGAGGGTCCACCCGAGTTGTGGGACCGGAGGGTCCCACTGAGACACATTGACCAGAGGGTCTTATTCGAGTATAGCCATGAGAGGCTATTGAGATATGTGTTGTATTTTGGGGAACTCACTAAGCTTCGTGCTTACCGTGTTCTGTGATATGTGTTTCAGGTACTTCTCAGGATCACGGGAAGGCGCCGGCTTGGTTGTACACACGAGACTGAGTTATATTTTGAGGATCCTGGATTTTGTTATTAGGGACATGTGTTTTGACAAATTGAGGTTTTGGAGCTTTTGTGACTTATGTTAATGATTTAATGTGATTTTAAAAACGAAAAATTTGTTTGAAAATCTACGGTGTTACAAGGTGGTATCAGAGCCTTGGTTTGAGGGATTCGGATGTACCTTCGGCTATGACTGGACTCAAACTGAGGGTTTGAGAAAAAATTTCAAAAGAAATGATTTTTCTAAAAAGAGTAGGAGTTTCTAAGAGAAAAACGAGAAGGAGCAGTGTGTACAATCAGCCAGAGCCCGAACGGTGATTTCCCAAAATACCCTTACTTATTTGTGTTATGAGTTATTATTGAGATATTAGTGATGCATGCTAGAAGATAGGATAGGTATTTCATATTTTAGGGATAGAGTTGCCTGATTTGTGATGCCTTAGCCTAGGAATTGTTGCTATCTGTGATGTGATTTGAGTATGTGCGGAGTAAGAGTATCCAACATGAATCTTTTAGAGATAACTTTGAGTAGAGGAGTAATCTAGGAGAGATACCTAGATGGGCATTTGAGGAGTCTACTGAGGGAGTAGTTAGATACACGCGAGAGGTAGGGTTGCTTGAGTTCGGTGATACCTTTTGAGTGTGAGTAGAGCAAGTGGAGTTGTAGCCTGTAGTGGTTTTATGTGTTGGTGAAGATTATTCGATGCCCGAATGCTGCTTGCTTTGTGCTTTGTGGAACTCTGATGATGGGAGTCAGCTACCGAGTGAATAAGACAATATTCAGTAGGTAGATGGTTGGCATCATGAGGTGTTCTTCAGCAGTTGATGGCAGAGAAGTGTGAGAACCTAGGAAGAGTCTGGGGAGTGACTTTAGTCAGTTGAGTATGAGGACAGAGGAGAGTATTCGCTGGAGAGCGACCATGTGTAACGGGATTAGTGATCGAGAAGGCTGAGCAGCTACTTAGGAAATATGGGACGATCCATGTGGAAAGTATGGGTAGATGTGGCAGGTAGTATGGGCCCGTACTACTGAAAGCAGACGACCCATACTCGAAACAAGGAGAATTCCAGAGGTTCTAAGTAGCAGATTGAGAGGTGATAACATGGTTCGAGTACCGTGATTCGTAGCAGATTGAGAGGTGATAACTTATGGGTTTTGAGCATTCTAACACTCCTATGGTGTGCATGCAACCCTAGAAACCTTGGATCTATGTTTTCTCTATTATACATGCAAACTTTGATTTTTCCAAGGTTTCATCCTAACTAGCATATCATGGGGTATATGTAATATAAAAACTAGTAGAATGACATACCTTTCTTGTTGCTTGGATTCCTTAAGACTTTGTGAGTCTGGCACCCTAAATGTGATGTCTCAAATGCTTCACACAACACCACCAACAACTTGGAATAACTTAAGAGAAGATGGATATGCACCAAAATCAGATAGCCCTCACTTGTGTATGTCTTACTGCCGATTTTGCTTGGATGAGGCTTCTTTATATAGTGTGCACATTAGGGTTACACCATGTAACTCATGTCTTTCCATATTCCTCATGATCCATGGTTTTTAGACTCCATTGAGTATCCATGGGTCACCACATGGGTTTAGCCCAACATGAGGAACTATGGACCATAAGCCCACTACACAAGAATGAATGATTTACTAAATCAATCCCTATTTATTTAATTAGTCTCTTTTGATCACAAAATTAATTCCAAACTAATTCTTGATCAATACTAATTAAATAATTCATATTAATATATTAGAACTTATAATATATTAATAAACCACAAATATCCTCTTCTCACAAAAGTCTATACAAATTGTTCCGATGCCATGCAATCCAAATGGACCATGCCAAGTCGGGTCAAGTACATACCAAATATAGTTATGGACTTAGACACCTTATCCAACAGTCTCCCACTTGGATAAGTCTAATAACTATAACTGCAAGTATGACTTCAGAATCTGACCAGCAATCGTAGCTCATTCAAAGTCTCGCGGAACCGAGTTGTGCCATTTTAGATAAGTGATCATATAATCCTCTGTTCTAAAGATATCAGCCGGACAAATACATGGAACACCGTCGTACTTATTGTCCAGCAGTTTGTTTCCCGCTTTCCGATTTGTTTGACATAGAACTTAATCGAACACATCAATTCAGTTCTGACCGGGCCCGACACATAAGTCAAAACAAAATCATCGAGGGGCCCGAGATATCACTTCTAATCCTCCAAGGACTAGAAGGAAAAGATAAACTTTGACTCATATGCTTGTACTGAAAGAACCCCTTTCTATACTTTCATATTTCTGAAAGACCCAAACTTTCATACTTGACAATATAGTTACTCCAAAACATGCTACATGCATATTCATAAAATAATATTTTTACATTGATAAAGTCATTACAAAAGATTGGATACAAACCGACTATGTTTTAAGATTTTACATGACTACCCAGGATAGTGTAAATCTATACAAACCTAAACCAAAATACAAAAAATAATATTACAACTATTCTAAGTCTTCCAACTATACTGGGTGCTTATTGCCTGCATTATGTTAAAACATTGGGAGGGGTAAGCGATAACGCTTAGTGAGTTCAATATATATATATATATATATATATATATACCAATATGGCAGAAGCAAATAGGAGCAAGGAACAACAAAGGCATAATGTGATAAGCTTTCCCTAACAATCATTGATTTAATTCAAAGATATACAATCATTGAGACATAACAATTTCCATACTTGATATACATCAATAACGCTTTGGCCCAAATGGCACAGAAGACATACAACTTCGGATTAACATTTTGGTAGATTTCAGGTTTTCACGCCCTGTCTAACCATCTGCCAATGCCATAGAATAGAGTCATTCACTTACTGGGGGACATGCTCTACATGGCCAGAGGCTACATACCAGTACCACTGTGAATCTGAGTTCTTAAACTGATCACATGGTCAAAGGTATAGCTTTGCTATCATAAATAGCAGAAATAAAAATAACACGGGAAAATACTCAGGAATATCATTCTACCGAAGCCAAAGTGATGCATATGTCATACACTTCATGGTCAACGGTTCATACCAATACCCAAGTGATGCCTATGTCATACACTTCAAGTCAGAGGTACAGCCTTGCTATAAAAATAGCGGATACAACAACTCGAGAGGATAACATGGAAAAGCACATAGCACATATAACACATAACATACAATTTTTTCTACATATTAAACTCACCGTGAATTAACCGGGGGTCGAAATAATAATTTGGGCAGCACTTCGGCTCTAAATATGACTTTCGTCGTTGAAAACCGGGAGTTTTCTTGAAAACCGGGCCTTGCGAAGGTAGGAATTCAAAACCGAAAAGATAAATTTTTCGGGCTTCTCGGGAATCTCGGGGCGCGTTTCGGACTTTGGAATTAATCCCGGGGCTTCGGGGGATGTCAAAATAGTAAAAATATGGAATAATGGGTGAAAAATGGCAAAATTCTCAAATTACCCGGGCAATCTCGCAAGGTTGCTATTTATAGGGGAGAGCTGCGAGGGTTGGCCGAGAAGGGTGAGTCAGCGAGGGCAGGTGGCAGCGAGGGAGAGAGACACGCGAGGGAGCAGCTGGCGCTTCGGACTCCGGACCAAACACGCGTCGGATGCGAGACTACACGCGTAGGACGCTCGGACGCACAGCGCATGCATCGGACACGGAGACAACAGCACGTCGGATAGGGATTGGGCCGCTGCTCAGATGAATCAGAAGGCGACGCGTCAGCAGCTGGGTCTTCGGCTCGGACACGTGGCGCGATGACTCACCGAAATCAGCCTTATCCTTGCAAGGTTTCTCGGAAATTGTGCCCCGACCTTCTAAAATCCGTAACTTTTGCATACGGGCTCCGTTTTTGACGTTTTTTATATGCACGCGTAGAGAAAATTATGCTCTACAACTTTCGTTTAGACTTCGTCAGAAAATTTTGACTTTATTTTTATATTATTATTTTTAACAGACCGGGACTGGTAAATCCGTTAAAAATTCATAACTTCTTCATCCGACGTCCGTTTTCGTCAGACTTTTTACCGTTGTACTGCTAATGACGAGACCTTCGATTCTCGTTTAGGTTGTGTCGGCTAAAAATCACTCGATCTAAAATTCGAGTTTTTAGCTGTCGACTGTTAAGCTGAAACTTGTAAAAATCATAACTTCCTCATACGAAGTCAGATTTTGGCGTTCTTTTTATCAAAATTCTCGGTTTAACGAATACTACGACTTTCATTTAGATCACTAAGGCTAAAAAGTAGTTTATCAAAAACTCACTTTTTACGTTATTCGGCACTGTGCCGGTTTTATCGCGGATCTTCGATTGGCCATAACTTCTTCGTTATAACTCGGATTTCGATGAGGTTTTCGCCTACATGTTTCTAACGAGATTATCTACAACTTTCAATAATAAAATTTTACTTATTTCAAATTTTATATTTTCGCTAAATTTCACTATTTGGCTTTTAATTGGAATCTCAAAAGACTTCCAATATTTTGTGAGTGATTCTAAACATAGTTTTACTTCATTTCTAGTAAAAACTATCTGTTAGAACTCAACACTCAATTTCACATAATATTTCATAATATTTTTAACTTTTTGGATTACATAACACGATTCCAAAACGTGTATGTTACAAATACCTCCTCCTTTTGAGGATTTCGTTCCCGAAATCACAACGATTTAGACAAATGAGGATATTTCGCTCTTATCTCATTCTTATTTTCTCTAAGTATAATTTGAATCTTATCAGTGGTGTCTTGAATCATTTCAGGACCACCAAGGATTTTCTGTCCAACATTATGCCAACATAATGGTGTTCACAGTTACTACAGAACTCTAAGACATATGCACGAAGCATATCTTCTACTACTTGGATTGTTCTCTCCGTCTAACCATCTGTCCGGGGATGATAAGTTGTGTTGGGAGTAACTCGAGATCCCAATTCACTTTTCATACTCGCCCAAAAGTGAGAAGTGAAGCGAGTATCACGATCGGAAATAATCTTTAGTGACACACCATGTCTCGCAATGATTTCGTCTAAGTAAACTTACGCGTACTTCTCAAATGGAGTCGTTTCACGTGTGGCGAGAATATATATGCACTCTTCATCAGCCGGTCGATAATTATCCAAATGCTATCATTCACAGTTTTCTTCTCCTCTTTCAAGGTATTAATTGTATAGGCCGGATAAGTAGAATATCCCTTCGATATAAATTTATGAGTTTTTAAGAAAGAAATTTATTATTTTCACCGTAAACATAAATAGAATCTCTCCTTTCGATAGGGATGCATATCATCTCTTCGTAGCACAGGAGTTCTGCGTGGTTCTTTAACAACCAATCGATTCATCAGAATAATATCAAAGTTGGGAAAGAAGATAGGAATTAGATTAGCAGGAAGATTTTAACTTTCAATTCCTATAACACTATCTCTATAGACTTTATCAGCAAGTAATGATATATTTCCTATGTTATCTATATGAAATGATTGGACAATTGTGTAACATGCAATTTGAAAAGAATGTGCGAATTTATAAGGCACGAAAGAATCTGAGGCATCACAATCAAATAAGATGTGAGCAGATCTAAAGTTTATGAAAAAAAATTACTAGTCACAACATATGAGTCCTAACTTACTTCCTCTGTGGTAATCTAAAATGTACGATTTTTAACTTTTGGTTTGCCAAACAATTGTCAAACTCTTCAAACTTCTTAATTACTAGCGGTTCTCAAACCTGCACCCGCTCATCATTCTCTATAGGGCCTTCGATCCTAATCTTTGAGTTAAGACTCAATTCTGATTGCAGACTCCTGCCCCTTCTTGGTTTATAGACTAAACCCAAGATAAGGCCTTTACTTTTGCTATAACAACAACTCGTATGGTCTTATTCTAATGACCTTTGTATTTATAACGCACAAGACACGTAACGAACCAAACTCTTGTATTAGAATCAGATCGAATAAATCAAGCTGATGGAATAAAGAAAACAAAAAGAGTTTGATCAACACGTGGATGCTTCGGAATAGAAAGAATAGCACCACGTATCTCTAATTCGTGCTTTTAATTGGAATCTCATAAGACTTCCAATATTTTATGAGTGATTCTAAACATAGTTTTACTTCATTTCTAGTAAAAACTATCTGTTAGAACTCAACACTCAATTTCACATAATATTTCATAATATTTTTAACTTTTTGGATTACATAACACGATTCCAAAACGTGTATGTTACATGTACTGACTAATCATCAAATTGTACACAACAACATGTTTTATAACATCATGTTACTGATGCGTTTTCGTACTATTAGTGCATAACCAACTCATAGTCAACAACTCATATCTCTTGGTTTGAAGACTTATAAGATATTACCGTCTCACGATCACTCGAGATAAATTCCATGAAGTGATACTAGTGAGCGTGGGTTGATTCCAATACTCAGAACTTATGAGCACTCATGAATGTTGCAGCAACAATTGCTATGTCTAATACAATCCAGACAAATCTACAAACCCATTTCATGACAGTCTTATTTCAATACCTACTTCCAAAGTATGATTCACTGTGGATAGTTTAAATAATATGGTATACCATAACATAATTATTCTTGAAGTCAAAACATGCAAAATGAAACAATAGTAAATGATCGATATAAGACAGTACCATACTAGTAAATAAAAAACACATTTTATTTAAACATCAAATGTCAATTACATTTCAACTATTAAAAGTTTCGAAAGCTATCTAATTACTAAAACTAATATCATCCTTCAGCCCAATGCACATTGCATGCTGTAAATGTTTAACCCTACACAGTCCCTTCGTGAGGGGATCTGTTGGGTTATCATCCGATGATACCCTCTTTGCCACGAGGAGTCCTTATTCTATTCGATGTCTAATGAAGTGGTATTTTCTGTCAATGTGCATGGATCTTCCGTGATCCCTTGGTTCCTTGGCTAAGGCAACTGCACTCTCGTTATCACAGAAAATCTCCATAGGCTCCTTTATAGCTGGTACAACTCCAAGGTCTCCAATGAACTTCTTCAGCCATATTGCCTCCTTCGCCGCCTCGCTTGCTGCTATATACTCTGATTCGCAAGTTGAATCAACTACTGTCTCCTGCTTGGAACTTTTCCAAGTAATTTCTCCTCCGTTTAGGGTAAAGACCTAGACCGACTGAGAGCGGAAATTATCCCTTTCTGTCTGAAAGATGACATCACTATACCCCACTACTCTCAAGTCATAACTCCCACCAAGGGTAAGGATCCGGTCCTTAGTCCTCTGCAGGTACTTGAGAATGTTCTTTACTGCAGTCCAGTGAGCCTTGCCCGGATTCCCTTGATATCTGCTAACCATGCTCAAAGCAAAGGCCACATCAGTGCGAGTACAAGTCATAAACATACATAATCGAGCCTACAACGGAAGAATATGGTACTCGACTCATCTCAGCTATCTCATCCTCTGTACTCGGGCTCTGAGTCTTACTCAGTTTGGCGTTACTCCAGATCGGTAAGTCACCTTTCTTGGAATCCTGCATGCTGAATCTTTTCAGCACCTTATCCAAGTAGGTACTCTGACTAAGTCCAATTAGTCTCTTACTCCTGTCTCTCAATATCCTTATCCCTAGGATATAGGCAGCTTCTCCAAGGTCCTTCATAGCGAAACACTTCCCAAGCCAGGACTTAACCTCCTACAAGGTTGGGATGTCATTTCCTATGAGTAGTATGTCATCCACATACAATACCAAAAATCTAACTATAGTCCCACTAGCCTTAACATATACACAGGACTCATCCTCGCTCCTCGAAAAGCCAAACTCTTTGAATTTCTCATCAAAACAGAGATTCCATCTGCGAGATGCTTGTTTTAATCCATAAATGGATTTCTCAAGCTTACACACTCTATTAGGGTACTTTGCATCAACAAAACCCTCTGGCTGACTCATGTAAACATCCTCAGCCAACTTTCCATTGAGGAAAGCGGTTTTGACATCCATTTGCCATATTTCATAATCATGAAATGCGACAATGGATAGCATAACCCTAATAGACTTAATCTTCGCTACTGGTGAGAAGGTTTCATCATAATCAACTCCCGGAGTTTGAGTAAAACCCTTCGCAACCAGTCGCGCCTTATAAGTGTGTACATTCCCATCCATGTCGGTCTTCTTCTTGAAGATCCATTTGCACCCGACTGTCTTACGACCCGGTACATTGTCAACCAAGACCCAAACTTGATTGTCATACATGGACTGAATCTCGTTGTCCATAGCCTCCTTCCATTTGGCAGACTCAGGGCCCGCCATGGCTTCCTTAAAGTTGTTAGGTTCATCCAAATTTATCAGTGTACTATCACTGATAAATGCATCACCTTCTGTAGTAATATGGAAACCATAATAAAAATTAGGTGTGCTCCTAACTCTTGTGGAACGTCTCAGATGTACGGACTCATCAATCGGATCAACATGAGTTTCCTCTTCAGGTTGATTGCTAGTGTTTGAGGTTCCTTCACCACTTGACTCTTGAATTTCTTCAAGCTCAATTTTCCTCCCACTGTTTCATTGGCTTATGAATTCTCTCTCACGAAATACTCCTTTCCTCGTCACGAAGACAACATTGTCACTCAGTCTGTAAAAGAGATAACCAAAAGATTTTTGTGGGTAGCCGATGAAAATACACCACTCACTTCGAGGTTCGAGCTTGTCGCGAGTCTCGCGCCTCACAAAAGCCTCACAACCCCAAATCTTGATGTGGTCTAAAGTAGGAACTTTCCCAGTCCACATCTCGTGAGGTGTTTTGGCAACCTTCTTGGTAGGGACTAGATTAAGGATATGGGTGGCAGTCTGTAAGGCAAACCCCCAAAATGATATTGGTAACGAAGCTCAACTCATCATGGAACGAACCATGTCTAACAAGGTTCGATTACGCCTCTCAGCCACACCATTCAGCTGTGGTATCCTAGGAGGTGTCAATTGTGAAACAATTCCACATTCCTTAAGATAGTCAAGGAACTCGATGCTAAGATACTCACCACCTTGATCAGATCGGAGCATCTTTATCGTCCTGCCCATCTGATTCTCCACTTATTGTTTAAACTCTTTGAATTTCTAAAAGGTTTATGACTTATGCTTGATTAAGTATACATAGCCATATCTACTATAATCACCAGTAAAAGTCACATAGAAGCGATTAACATCCCTTGTGGCGGTTCTGAAGGGTCCACACACATCTGTGTGTATGAGATCCAACAAACCTTCACCCCTAGCACAAGTACCACTGAAGGGTGACTTTGTCATTTTTCCAAGTAAACAAGATTCACAACTATCATCTGAACTTAAGTCAAATGACTCCAAGACTCCAGCCTTCTGGAGTTGGTCTATGCGCTTCTTTTTGACATGTCCAAGATGACAATGCCCCAAGGATGCCTTATCCAAACTAGTGGAATAATCAATATGCAATACATTATTTCCTAAGTTGTCTACAACCGACACAGTTTCATATACACCATTACAAGGTAATACTTTAAAATAAAGAACACCATTATAAAAAGCATTAATACCACCACATTCATTATCAAATGAAAAAGTAAATCCTTGTTTGTACAAACCATGAAAAGAAATAATATTTCTCGCCATTTCAGACGAGTAACAACATTTATTCAAATCTAACATTAACCCACTACTAAGCAATAAAGTATAAACTCCAATCTTGGTGACATGTGAAACTTTCCTATTCCCCATGATCAAGTTTATCTTCCCGTGCTCCACATCCTCACTTCTTTTTAGGTCTTGCAAATCAGAACAAATGTGAATTCCACACCCTATATCAAGGACCCAAGAATTAGTATGTGGTGAGTTATTAGACAATATAGTGTAAATACCTGCATGGGTGGGTTTCACTTTCCCATCCTTAAGATCCTGCAAGTACTTGGGGAAGCTTCGCTTCCAGTGCCCTTTTTCCTGACAGTAGAAGCATTGTGCATCCTTCGGGTTGGAAGAGGGAGTGGCAGAACCACCTTTGCTTCCACTCAAAGAGGAGCCATTAAGAGACTTTCCCTTGGCACCCTTTGAAGAGGTCTTCCTCTTTTTCCCTTTACTTTGCCCGATTGCCAGTACATGGGTGGTGGTAGGAGTGGTAACAACATTCTTACCTTTGAGACTACTATCAGCAGTCCTCAAAAGTCCTTGAAGTTTGCTAAGTGTGACCTCCTCCTTGTTCATATGATAGGTCATGCGGAACTGATCATAACAGGAGGGTAAGGAGTGTAGAATGATATCTATTGCTAACTCCTCATCAAAGTTCACATTTAACTTAAGTAAACAGACCACGAATCTTTGCATTATCTGCAGGTGGCCCGTGATGGATTATCCATCCTTCATTTTCGTTGTTATCATGGAGGTGATGATTTCATACCTTTCCTGATGAGCACTCTGATGGTATCTTTCCATCAGGTCCTGGTGCATCTCATAAGGGTAGAAATCTTCATAGGATTTTTGGAGTTTTGTTGTCATGATAGCCAACATGATACAAGATACCTTAGTGGCATCCTTCTCATGGGTAGTGTACTCAGCAATCTCCTCTGGAGTAGCAGAAGACTCATCGATGACCTTAAGCTCATTGTCAAGGACATATTCCTTGACTCATAACGAGTGACCATCCTTATGTTCCTAATCCAATCAATGAAATTAGTTCCATCAAAGATGACTCTCCCACAAAGGTTCATGAGAGAGAAGGAGTTGGTAGGGTTTGAGCCATAAGCATTGTTGGAAGACATCTGAAAAGGAAGATAGACAAGTTTAGATTAGATAAAGAGTCCTTAATAAGACACCCAAAATGAAATATTAAGGTTAGGACCCAACACAAGAGGGATGCCGTAATCCAAGCCACAAAATATTTGAAGGTAGATAAATGACGATTTACCAATTTCCACCATGAAAAACGAAACAGATTATTAAGTTTTATTTGGGTTGAAACTCCTAGATCTTTTGAGATTCATTGAACAATTCAATGGCATGTTTAAATCTCGATTATGCCATTCAAGTTTGTGACTGGGATACCGAGTATCACAAACAAGGTGTGAATAACCATACAACTTAACTTGGTACTCTTAATTTTATCACCTAACCGATGTGGCGGTTAACCACACACGCTCCACCGATCTATGATAAACCTTAAGCCACCCTTTGCCACCCTTGTTAAGTCCAAGTTAGTGTGTCGGTTAACCACACACGCTCCACTAACGACTTTAACAAGGTGCAAAGTGTAATTTCATGGGTTAGCATCAATTTCACATTTTCCTAAAGTTACTAAGATTGGGAATTTATAGAAGGTTTAGTTACTTTATATTTATCATTATACTTTTAATGAGAATTATAGTCCTTGTCCTACCCGTTCGGCTAACGACCCTCCACCAGTCAAGGAAGCGGTGCGTGAGAGTGGACACCCATTAAGCTGCCATTTTATAGGCAACAACCTTATACCCCCCTTATAGACCGGCTTCGTGAATGAGGCCTACTAACGGTAAGACTGACTTGTTCTTATATATATATATATATATATATATATATATATATATATATATATATATATATATATATTATTAACTTATAATACTATAAAGTATAAGGGTTGAATTTTAAACTTTTAAAATTCTAGGGTTTGGAATTAAAGTATTAAAGTGTGACTTTACAAATTCAAAAACTTGAGGGCAAGTTTTGAAACTATTCAAAACCTTTCATTTCTATAACTTATGAGTTTTAATGATTTTAATGAAAAAACTCTTGGAATTCCATAACTTGAGGACAAGTTATGGAGTCCATTAAAATGCACTTAGATCAACAATTAAACTAACAAGCATGTCAAATAATTTCTATTATCTAACAAAACTCATAAGCATATATAATTATATCAACAATTTTCAAGATTCATATGAACTTAATATAAACTTGAAACTTTGACAATTATCTGTCAATTGGACAAGCAATAACATTACCCTATTGGAAAACATATTTCTAGGTTCAAAAAATAGTTTATAGTAGCGATCCTCATCCAATAGCAAGCAAAAGCCCGAAATTCTGCACACAGGTGCATCACCACGTCGTGGTGAGTAGTCAGATGCAAAAATGGCATAATTTCAACTTTGGAAAAACATGTAGCATCAAGTATAATTGAAAACAAGCCTAAGCTCTGATACCACTTATGGGTTTTGAGCATTCTAACACTCATATGGTGTGCATGCAACCCTAGAAACCTTGGATCTATGTTTTCTCTATTATACATGCAAACTTTGATTTTTCCAAGGTTTCATCCTAACTAGCATATCATGGGGTATATGTAATATAAAAACTAGTAGAATGACATATCTTTCTTGTTGCTTGGATTCCTTAAGACTTTGTGAGCCTAGCACCCCAAATGTGATGCCTCAAATGCTTCACACAACACCACCAACAACTTGGAATAACTTGAGAGAAGATGGATATGCACCAAAATCGGCTAGCCCTCACTTGTGTATATCTTAGTGTCAATTTTGCTTGGATGAGGCTTCTTTATATAGTGTGCACATTAGGGTTACACCATGTAACTCATGCTTTTCCATATTCCTCATGATCCATGGGTTTTAGACTCCCTGGAGTATCCATGGGTCACCACATGGGTTTAGCCCAACATGAGGAACTATGGACCATCAGCCCACTACACAAGAATGAATGATTTACTAAATCAATCCCCGTTTATTTAATTAGTCTCTTTTGATCACAAAATTAATTCCAAACTGATTCTTGATCAATACTAATTAAATAACTCATATTAATATATTAGAACTTATAATATATTAATAAACCATATATATCCTCTTCTCACAAAAGTCTATCCAAATTGTTCTGATGCCATTCAACCCAAATGGACCATGCCAAGTCGGGTCAAGTACATACCAAATATAGTTATGGACTTAGACACCTTATCCAACAATAACATGGTTCGAGTACCATGATTCGTGGCAGATTGAGAGGTGATAACATGGTTTGAGTACCATGATTCGGGGCGGTTAGTGCTTCAGAGTTTACCAGTTATCCCGTTGTGATTGATTAGACTGAGAACATATATGATAGAGTGTGGGGCCAGAGGGCCATGTCGAACGAGTTTCAATGGAGCATACCTTGAGAGGGAAATCGAGTTAGTTTTCGAGAGATTTTATTGGTGAGATGCCAGTTGGAGTCGCAAGACTCAGGGATGAGTAGAGATGATGCTTATTGGAGGATCGCGGTCTGAGTGAGCAATCGACTGATAGATGAGACGTCACCTTCTGTGACAAGAGTTGCGCTGTCCCCGTTTCCTGGGAGAAGCAAAAGAGATAACGAGTTTCCGGTTTCAGAGTTTGGAGGTAAACCCCGTGGGGTAGCATAGGGTTGCAACCTTTTCACCAAAGTATTTGGGCAGTATGTTTGCTGCGAGGTATTTCTTATACCATGAGAGAGTCATTAGTGGGACTAAGATGGAAGAGAACAAGGAGGTGCCTTAGTGAGGGAGACATACTTTTAGCAGCAGTTCCAGGTGATTAAGAGGAGTATATCGGGGCGGTGGCCCTCGTTGTCTACATTGTGTATCGACTGTGAGAGTGAGGTCTCTTGTTCAATGATGATCCACGCGATGGAATGTTGGTTGAGGAATCGGAGACGGGGTGTGCGATAGTGCATTACTTCTAGATTAAGAGTCGTGACTAAGTCAGGACAGCTGGGATATCCGGCGGTATGTCGGTGTGAGATTTCGAAATGACTAGAGGCAGTCACGTTGGGGGGATTCCGAGGATTTCATCTGAGATATGGGATATTTGGAGTTACTTAGTCTCTATCGGGGAGATCACCGAGTGTTACGTTGCACGATTCCAAGAGTCAAGTGTGATGTACCTGGTGAAACAGTCTATGGAGTAGACTGTTGGTATGCCAGTGGGTGATGGTTCGAACCCTAAGTGGGGGAGAACTGGGTATTCTATTGAGAGGATCAGCGATCTATTCAAGGGCGGTCAGAGAACGGGTTATGGAGATTTGCAGTGCGGGCACATGAGACTTGGGTTATTGGTGAATAAGGCGAGATGCATAGCGAGCTGATGCATGTTGTACGTATTCAGGAAAGGATGAGTGTATCCACAACGAGTAGCCGTTGGTTCGAGGCCTTATTATGGTTAGAAACTCTTCGAGTTTGTAGTGGTTGAGTTCGAGGCGGTTGGCTCGTTGAGGTCCAGTTTCGACTGTTGAGAATTCTAGTTCGATGTATGGGTTGTTATATGCTTTGGGAAGGGCAGAAGTTGAGTTGGCAACCAACTTCAAAGTCGGTATGAGTAATCTTGCATGAGTTTTTGAGCAATAGAGGATGGGGTTTCGGACTGTCGTCAATGTGTTCTTAGACATGGTGAGATTCTGAGTGGGTGTATTGCGATATCTGAGTATGATGCCATGAGTGGAAGATCAGTGGTTGAGGCGAGACATCGTGAGGTTCTGTGATGGTGTACCGGGGTATCTGAGTATGACGCCCTAAAATTTTAGATTAGTTTGAGACTTGAGTTATGAGATGGCAAGTGGGAGCCCTTCAGCTAATTGTTATCGGACAGGATTACCCAATAATGTGGATCGTAGCAGAAGAAAGTGTTATGTTGCGGCGACTGTCATCAGAAGTAGTGATGCTTAATCTGGATGGGTGTGTGCACCTATCTATGATTGGACCGTGGAGCATGAGTTAGTGAACTCAGTGTAGTGATGACTTGATGATGAGATTATGGGATGATAAGAGAGCGAGTGGATCCGAGTAGGAGTAGTCACTTGGGAGTATCAGGGGAAAACCATGGAGTGAACCCATGGTGAGTCAGTGAGTGAGAGAGTGTTGTAAGACTACGGGGAGCCGTAGCATCCATGAGTCAGGGAGAGAGAGTGTCGTGGTACTGCGGGGAGCCGTAGTATTCACCAGTCAGCGAGAGAGTATTGTGAAACTGCGGGGAGCCGTAACTTTCACTAGTCAGCAAGTGAGAGAGTATTGTGAAACTGCGGGGAGCCGTAGCATTCGTGAGTTAGTGAGAGAGTATTGCAAGCCTGCGGGGAGCCGTAGCATTCGCGAGTCAGTGAGAGTGTGTCGTAAGCCTGCGGGGAGCCGTAACATTCACGAGTCAGTGAGAGTGTGTCGTAAGCCTGTGGGGAGCCGTAGCATTTCCGAGTCAGTGAGGTAGTGTCTTAAGACTAAGGGGAGCTGTAACACTCATTAGTCAATAAGGAAGGATGTTGTAACTACGGGGCGTCGTAGTAACCACTAGTCAGAGCATGATGCAGAGGAGTTCTTAGGCTTGGGTAGCCTTACCAATTGAGCCTTTGGGAAACTAAAGGTTGGACCAGGGGCGAGACTGGGGTCTCAGTGATGGGCGGGATTCGTTACATCCCGACTGGAGAAGTGGTGTGTGCGTAGGTTCGTAGAACATGGGCCGTGAGTTGAGTATCAAATTGGAGATGAATGGTTCCATTTTATGCTGTTGAACCAGACTCTCGAGCTTGAGTTGGCTCCATTTGTGTATTGAGTAGACAGGATGAGATTCCGGATTTTCGGATAGGTTTCATTTTGAGAGGTAATGGTTTCTATCTGATGTTTTAGACCTGTGTGGGTCAGTTCGTTGGTTGGGGAAGGACCATAAAATGCATGGAGCTAGTGAGTGGTAGACGACAGAGTTCGGAGGTGAAGCGACTCCAGATGGGGTTGTAGTATTCGCTCGAGGTAAGGCGAACTTCATGACTGGTGTGTCGTATGAGGGGCAGAGGTAGCCATTGTGAGAAGGAAGTCTGTGAGGTCGATTTATTAGGTGTGCGATGGGTAGCTTTGGAGGTTCCACTGATGGATTTGGAGCTGACCTTGTGCTCAGTGTTGGAGGGGATATTTGAGAGGAAACGGAGGCTTAAGAGTATAGATGTCAGAGGATAGTTCCGAGCGGGTATGATCATTTTATTGGGTCTAAGGACAGAGTATTGAGGTGCATTTTTAGATGGGTTCTGATAGCAGTACAAGTGGTGGGTCCTTGGTGAGATGTGACCCTTCCGTTCCTTTTGAGCCACGACCTGGATCGATTGGTATATCTGACATGAGTGATCGGTAGCCAATTATTGGTCAACGACTTGTTTCCATCAGTCGCAACAAGAAAATCAGAGTTGGCAGTGTGTTATCGGGGTCTGTTACTCGATGAGCGAGTAACATGACGATATCCTGCATGGGTGGTCTAGCAAGGAGACAGACCACTAGAGTTTCTAGGTTCTGGAGAGTCATGACGATATCCTTCGGTGGTGCTTCTCGGGTTTTGGGTTCGACCTATGTGTTGTTACGGAACGATTTCGAGGGCGAACTCTAATTCAAGTGGGGAAGAATTATAACATCCCGACTCCCAGGTATAACATTTATGTATTTATTTTTAGGGTTGACGGGGTGACTCGCCGAGTTGGATGCCCAACTCGTCGAGTAGAGACGAGAATTGGCCGCGTGGGATTAATGAACTGACTCGACGAGTCAGAGAGCCGACTTGCCGAGTTGGTGTTGTGCGATGAAACCCTAAATTCTCGGGGTTAGGGCCTATTTAAGGGGACTTATGTCTTCATTTACGCCTCACCAACTGCCCAACCTTCCTGTGTGAAACCCTAAACGTGTGTAGTGAGCTAAGAGAGTGACAAAGCTAATCTTTGAGTATTCTAGTGCATCTTTTGAGGAGAATAGGAGATTATCCAGCAAGGAACAAGGAGGAACTGTTGGATCTAGGGCCAATTCGTCCAAAGCTTCAAGTGGAAGGTAAAAATCCTACACCTTTCTCATTTATTTGGTTAGATCTCATGATGATGGAAGATTAGGGCTTCTACCACCGTTTATTGGGACTTCGAGCATACTGAGTTATCATGAGGTTTAGACCTTAGATCTGGACCTTGTGAGGTCCCTAAAGTCCAAAGGTGCCAACTTTATTCATCCATATGAGGGCTATTGTGCTTAACACCTTGTGAGAGCATGCAATGGTATTTTGGAGCAAAAATAGCATGCATGAACGTAAAGATCGAAGCTTTACGTGACAATAGAGTCTTAGGATGCTAGATCTAGTGTTTGGAATGGTAGATCTGCTTAAAAACGTATGAATGAGAAATCAGATTGAAGGGACTCGCCGAGTCCATGAACTGACTCGACGAGTCGGTTAGGGTTTGTCCCGATGAGAGTAATCATGCGATAACTCGGCGAGTTGGGGGTCAACTCGACGAGCTGACCTGGACCTTCATGAGACTTATGAAGAAACGAGTGGACTCGACAAGTCACATAGATGTACTCGGCGAGTCGGGTCAAACATGTACTGTTGACTCGGATGTTGCATTATGTTGACTTTAGGGTTTTGGGTAAATACAGGGTTATGAGAGCCATGGAGGGGTAAAATGGTCTTTTACCCATTTCAAGAGTTAGATAGAAAGAGAATATCCTTGATTTATTTAGAGTTGTGAATAGAGTATTAATTAGAAATAATTATCCTATGTGTTAGGCGGAGGCTAGTTCGAGATTCGTGTACGAGGTTATTACTTGCTTGTTTATGAGGTGAGTCTTCTCACTATACTTACCTTGAGTGGTAATTTGTGTGACCAGAGGGTCTTGTATACTATTATTGAGTATTGTGATATCCTGCATTATGTCTTTGTGATTTATGCTGTGTATTATTCTGAGCTTTACTGAGTTAGGACCGGAGGGTCCACCCGAGTTGTGGGACCGGAGGATCCCACTGAGACACATTGACCAGAGGGTCTTATTCGAGTATAGCCATGAGAGGCTATTGAGATATGTGTGGTATTTTGGGGAACTCACTAAGCTTCGTGCTTACCGTGTTATGTGATATGTGTTTCAGGTACTTCTCAGGATCACGGGAAGGCGCCGACTTGGTTGTACACACGAGACTGAGTTATATTTTGAGGATCCTGGATTTTGTTATTAGGGACATGTGTTTTGACAATTTGATGTTTTGGAGCTTTTGTGACTTATGTTAATGAGTTAATGTGATTTTAAAAACGAAAAATTTGTTTGAAAATTTACGGTGTTATAACATCTCCGACAACTGAGCCCGGAACAATGCAACACCCTCATCATGCAAGATCTCCCGAATCATGGCGTCCATCTCGTTTGGCCCCATATGGTCGATAGTCTCGGGCACTGCTGGTGCCTCCTGTCTGCCACCTCCTGATCCTGACTAGGATCCAGTCACAAATCGTCTAGTAACCACCATGCTGAAAATATACCAGGAAGATATTAGATATTCCATATAATAATCTGGGAACCAACTCCCAACAAAACCATATGGGTTGTGACTTCCTTGCTATGCGTATGGGTCCCGTGCTTTCAGTAGTACGGGCCCATACTACCTTCCACACCTACCCATATTTGTCTCAAGTATCATCATAACGCCCTAACACTATACGTAAGCATGGCGTGCACTCGATCCTCACTCCTAGATGAAGGCTAAATATCTCATAATTGGCGGACTGACCCCAAACAACTCGTCCATGAAACTTCACCAACCCTGCAACACTTGTGTATGCTAGCCATACATAACGCTGGACCCTATAGACTTTCGAATACCTGATCTTACCCTAAGCCCTTAATCAGACAATAACAGTAAGTAAGGCCAAACCAAACATTCTCAGGCTATAAGATCTTAATTATGTACAACCGTGATGCATACACTAAGAAACTACAGTAATGATGTGAATTTCATATAAGAGAACCCTAGGCTATCAGACATCATATAATCAAGCAATTCTATCATGCAATTCCTGAAGATCCCTAGCCTAGTACTAGCATGTTATTCTAACATATCACAATATCAAATAACAATACAATATTTTGGGGTCTACTTACTGGCTCCGACTGATCGTACACATCGCATCCTCCTTTAGTATTTTGAAAACCATTCGAAAATCATTTTGAAAATCTTTTCCTTGGTTTGAGACTGGATTCACACGAGTGTTCCTCCAGTTCACTCAAACCAAGACTCTGATACCAACTTGCAACACCCTAAAAAATCATGCCAATTAAAGACTTTTTAAAACATTTAAAACCATTAGATTATTACAACTTGTTTTCAAAATAGTTTAAACATCAGAGTATCCCCAGAATCAAATCATAAAAATACAAGGAGGTGCACGATCACGCCTTCGCCTTCCCGCGATCATCAGAAGTACCTGAAACATAATCAGCAATTGTAAGCCCGAAGCTTAGTGAGTTCCCCCAAAATACCCGCACAACAAGTAACACACATATAATAACAACATACTATGGGTCCAATCAACCATCGGGTTGGAATACCCCAGGCCCTCAACCATCGGGTTGGAATGCCCACATACTATGAGTCCAATCATCCTCGGGATGGAATACTCTCGGCCCACAACCATCGGGTTGGAATGCCCACATACTATGAGTCCAATCATCCTCAGGATGCAATACTCTCGGCCCACAACCATCGGGTTGGAATGCCCACATACTATGAGTCCAATCATCCTCGGGATGGAATACTCTCGGCCCACAACCATCGGGTTGGAATGCCCACATACCATGAGTCAAATCATCCTCGGGATGGAATACTCTCGGCCCACAACCATCGGGTTGGAATGCCCACATACCATGAGTCCAATCATCCTCGGGATGGAATACTCTCGGCCTACAACCATCGGGTTGGAATGCCTACATATTATGAGTCCAATCATCCTCGGGATGGAATACTCTCGGCCCACAACCATCGGGTTGGAATGCCCACAATCAATCAAACATGTGCACCTATATCAGATAATCCTATAACAGTCTACATAGACAACATAATAGGGTCCAATCATCCTCAGGATGGAACACCCTCATCTACCAATCAAACATGTGCACATATAACAGATAATCACATAACAGTCTACAGACAGTCAAGCAGATTTAGCAGATCCCTAAGCATAACATCATCCTATCTACCAGGATACCAGTCTAACAGATCATAACAATACACAACCATAAGATAATCAGGATAACAATCCAAAAGGGCCGACCTTGGTGCCTTAGACCCTTGAGTATAGTGAGGAGAACTCACTTCACAATGTCGAACTATAGTGATAAGGTCACACTCCCGAATCCCAGCCACGAAATCCACCACCTGTAACCACCATAGGACCAAGTTCATAAAGATCCCTAATTACCAAAATACCCTCAGGCATCAAACCTGGTTAACCTTTGGTCAAAGTAAAAGTCAACGGGTAAGGTCAACAGTCCATGTTGACCCAACTCGTCGAGCGCAACTTACTGACTCGCCGAGTTCCTTCAGAACTCATAAATCGCGAAAACTCGAGTCAACTCGTCGAGTTGGCAACTAACTCGTCGAGTCCATGCAGTGTACAGAAAACAGGGAAACCCGTCTCAACTCGTCGAGTTGGCCATCCAACTCGTCGAGTTCTTCAACCAAATTGCATTCAGCCCATTACAGTCGAGTTCAAAGCTCCAAATTCCAGATCTAGCTTCCTAGAGTGGAGTTACCACGTAAAGTTGCCAACTTTACGTGCATGCAAGGCTTTAAGAGGCTTAAAACACCAAAACCAAGTCTAGGATGAGGTTTAAGGCATGGAGGAGAGCCAAAGCTTGCTAAAGTCAGGAACTTTATGCCCAAGGGGCCTAGAAGAGTCCAGATCTAAAGCCATATCCTTGTGATAAGCTCAAACCCGAAAGTGACTCCATTTTTCCCTAGAAATGACCATGTTCTTTCACAAAGGAAGATCTAAACAATGAGAAGTCAAGGTATTAGCTTTATACCTCAGATTAGTTGCCAATACAAAGTAGATACGAATCTATAGCCTTATTCTTGATCCAAGCTTCTAAATCTTCAAGATTCTTCAACAATTGCACCAAAAACACTCTTTTAGCCTCACAAACACAAAGGAGTAGTAAAGAACGACCAGGGTTTCCTTCTCTAGGTAATGAGGTGATAAGGGAGGCTAGAGGATGCGGGTTAAGTCCTTTAAATAGGGTGCAAACCCTAAAAATTAGAGTTTTTTCTCATTCAGCTCCTACTCGTTGAGTTGGGGTCCCCCAACTCGTCGAGTAGAGCTCATAAATCACGCGAGTTGGCTACTCTCTACACAACGAGTTGGGGCCTCAAACTCGTCGAGTAGGCTTTCTTATTTGCAATCAAATCCCTAAAACCACACTCCTGGAAATCGGGATGTTACAACTGTAACATAATGCAGCAAAAGCAAAATAAGACGTGCAGCAAAAAACAAGTTCATACAGTCATACTACACATTCGTAGCAAAATCAGATGTATTGAACAATAGCAAACAGTAAATTCATATAGTCATTGTAGTTAGACAGCCCCAAAAGAAATCATTTGCTTAACAGTTAACAAAATAATAATAATAATAATTACAAAATGTATTTGAGAGAAGAAGAAGAACATTTACCTTGAAAGGGAGCAGCAAGCAGCAAGTCAGCAACAACCTTCGACCAGAAGAAGTGGAAGTGCAGAACCAGGTGGAGTTGGGAAGAAGAAAGTGAGGAGCGGCATTTTAGAGTGACATAACGAGTCGATTAGGTCAATAAATGAAATGGGTTTTATTTTTATTAAAATACCCGATGAATAAAACACAGGTCAAAAATAGTCAAGGTCAAAAAGTCAAAAAAAAAACCCACAGGTGTACGCTTCTTATTTACGCATCGCCTCTATCGCTTCTTCAACGCCTCACCGGTACAAATCGTACGTCTCAAATCCACCTATAGAGGCGGCGCCTCTAGTTTGGCCACTGTACGGTTCGCCTCAAGGCGTGCGTTTTTCACGATTTTGAAAACCATGGTCATATGTGAACACTTCCAAAAGGTTCGTTACCTAGATGTGTACAAAAAAAAGATAATTACCCAGATGTGAACAAACTGAAAATTTAATTACCTTAATAAGTCTATTTACCTTTATCAAAATGCACGGAAATTTCTGTTTTTCTTAAACAATTGTTTATTATGTGTAAAAAGACATTGTTATATATTTAAAATAGAAGATAATAAATTTATAGTTGATTCACAAATTGCTTTTGAATTTGGTATATGAGTTTAGTCCGATTGGGAAGTTATGAAAGACATTGTATCTAGAGCCCGGGCCGGCAGTGCACATACGGCTTACGTGACCGGTGAATGGTGAGTGGTGAGGGGTGGCCCTACCCACACCAATTCGTAAAAGTTAAAACTCAAATTTCATCCCTTCCCCAACATTCCACCAAATCTCCCTCTTTCTCTCTTTCTTCCTTTTCAAATTGGGGAGAAAACAATCCCGAAAACGTTCCTGTTCTTCTCCCCACACACTATCAGTTACAGACTTCGATTTGATCGTCTTTTGTATCTAGATACACACCCACACCAACACCAACACCCACACACATATACACATATTTATACATCTATATTAATCTGTAATAATGTCGGAAGAAGAGAAGTTGTTGAAGGATGCCAAGAAGTTGCCATGGGAGGATCGATTGGTACACAAGAACTGGAAGGTTCGTAACGATGCCAACATTGACCTTGCCGCCCTCTGCGACTCTATCACCGATCCTAAAGATCCTCGCATCCGTGAATTGGGTTAGTCAGTTTCATTTCTTATTAGGGTTTTTAATTTTCAAATTATTTTCGTAAATTGTTTTTGTTTCTTCACTTTTTAGTTATGGTAGATCTAAGTTCTCACGCTTTTAACCTCGATCCGTGTAATGTGTGTCGAATATTGCTTTTTTTGTTGATTTTTTGGTGGGGGTTTGATCAGGGCATTTTTTTAAGAAGACGGTTGCTGATTCGAATGCGCCTGTACAAGATAAGGCGCTTGATGCCCTAATTGCTTACTTAAAAGCAGCAGATGCTGATGCTGGAAGGTTTTACCCATTTCGTCTATACTTTTATTATTATTATAAGTTGTATTCCTACATCAACAACAGTTCATGCGCAATGAATATGATGCTCCTATATTAACGACACTTCTTTAAGGACTCATTTTGTTAGTTTGTCTGAAGTATTTCCTACTGTTGTGTAGGTTTGCCAAGGAAGTTTGTGATGCAATTGTGGCAAAATGCCTCACTGGGCGGCCAAAGACAGTGGAGAAGGCACAGATGGTGTTTATGCTTTGGGTGGAGTTGGAGGCTATGGATGCATTCTTGGTATGTTTAATGTAAAAGTATTGCATGTTTTTAGTTTGTAAATGTTGTTATTTTCCTTATTGAAAAGTTTGTTGATAGGATGCAATGGAGAAAGCAATAAAAAACAAAGTTGCTAAAGCTGTTGTTCCTGCCATAGATGTCATGTTTCAAGCCTTGAGGTTTGCAATTGAGTTATATTATCTTTTTAGGTTCTCTTGTGATTCACTGTTTCACTATACTGAAAGTCTTGTTTCCCAAAACCAGTGAATTTGGTTCAAAGGTTGTGCCACCAAAGAGAATATTGAAGATGCTTCCGGAACTTTTCGACCATCAAGATCAAAATGTTCGTGCTTCATCTAAAGGGTTAACACTTGAACTTTGTCGTTGGATTGGTAGAGACCCTGTTAAATCCATATTGTTTGAGAAAATGCGAGATACAATGGTATGATGATCAATTATTATTATTATAATTGCTTCCACTTCATGTTCAAATTTTTAAAAAACTCGATTTTCTTTTTCTATTTTCTTAGAAAAAAGAGTTGGAGGCTGAACTTGCCAATGTCACTGGCACTGCAAGGCCTACTCGTAAAATAAGGTTTGTTCTCTCTACAAATATGAATTTAATAATTAATTTACTTTTAATATGACAACAATAGTTACAAATATATATATTTTTAACTTCTTGCAAGATCTGAGCAAGACAAGGAACCAGAACAGGAAGTTGCAGCTGAGGCTGCAGGCTCTGGCCCTTCTGAAGAATCTGCTGCTGAGAGTATGTGATCAAAATAAACTATTTGCTATATTTGTACATTTGCCTGGTTATTCTTTTTTAAGCAAATTGAATGAAATAGCAAAACATTTTGCTCTTTTTACCAATATAGACTACATGTTCTATTTTTTTTACCCATAATAGCTATGCATTGCATTTATGTATCCATAATAGCAGCACAATTACATTTTGTTAATGATAACAGCATTATGCAACCCATATTAGCAATGCACTTACATTACATTTTTGACACATAACAACAATGTACTCTTTACTCATAATGGCAACATACTTACGTTTCATTACTTATAGTAGCAATTTGTAAAATATAAAGTACACTGCTCATTTTGGTAAAAAAATTGAAGTATGTTGCTATTATGTGTAATGAGTTTGTAGTCATGGTTGGTTTATAATTTAATTTGATTTTTTGCTGATGTGAAATTGTGTGCCAGTTCCTCAGGAAATAGATGAGTATGAACTTGTTGATCCTGTTGATGTCTTAACACCTTTGGAGAAGTCAGGGTTTTGGAATGGAGTGGTCAGTGCTCCTTCTCTCTGTTTTATAAAAATGTACATGATATATATATATATATATATATATATATATATATATATTCATTTATTATTATTATTATTTTATTTCCAGAAAGCTACTAAGTGGTCTGAGCGAAAAGATGCTGTTGCTGAATTGACCAAGCTTGCTTCAACAAGGAGGATTGCTCCTGGAGATTTTACAGAAATATGCCGCACACTTAAGAAGGTAATTTAAAAGTCAAAATAACAATAATCGAATAAATTATTTGCATGGTGTAATTGCTCTTCTTTTTGCAGCTTATTACGGATGTAAATATTGCTGTAGCAGTAGAAGCCGTCCAGGCGCTTGGAAATCTTGCATCAGGCTTAAGAACAAATTTTTCTGCAAGTTCACGCTTTGTGTTGCCTGTTTTACTTGTAAGTGTACATTCTATTATATTTTTAAATTGGACAAATTGCAGGAAATAGCAACATAGTATACTTTTATTTTTTACCAGTATAGGCCATGTACATTATTTTTTAATCTATAATAGCAATATCTACTTGCATTTATTCACCCATAACATCAACTTGATTAATTTATTTTCTGCTGAAAAAAGGAATATGCTGTGCTACATTTGAATCTGTTGCCTTTTGCTATCATTAACTTTGATTTTAATTTTAGTTAACAAGTTGTCTTATATAGGAAAAATTGAAAGAGAAAAAGCCTACTATGACTGAGGCGCTTTCTAATACTCTCCAAGCAATGCACAAGGCTGGGTGTCTGACTCTTGCTGATATTGTTGAAGGTAGGCTTTATACTTTCTCAAAGTTGAAACCTTTTATGGAGAATATGTTTTCACTTCTCATCGTTTTATGTCTATGTTCCTACAACAGATGTTAAAGCAGCTGTTAAAAATAAAGTTCCACTTGTGCGTTCACTGACATTGAATTGGGTAACACATTGTGTTGAGACTAGCAACAAGGCTATCATTCTTAAAGTGCACAAGGACTATGTTCCCATTTGTATGGAGGTTAGTAGTTTTTTTTTTCAACTTTATTTGCGTTTTATTTCTTAGAAAAACCTCTTTACTGAAACTTGTTTGGGTTTGTAGTGTCTGAATGACGGGACACCTGATGTGAGGGATGCTGCATTTTCAGTTTTGGCAGCAATAGCAAAGGTATAATATATTAATACCATCCATTTTTTTTTACAACTGACAGATGACAATACTTCTTTTTACTGTTGGTGCAAATAATAATAAAATATCACTTATCTGTTTCCTCTTTTTAGATGGTTGGCATGCGGCCTTTGGAGAAGTCATTGGAGAAACTTGATGATGTCAGGCGAAAGAAGCTCTCAGAAATGATTGGTATTTCTGGAGGTGGTGCTTCAACCACAGGAGGCTCAGGTTTTTAAATTGCTTAATTTTGAATTTTATTTATAACCAAATTCTTTTATGTTCTTTTTAAGAGCCGCCCGTCCTTTTTTTTTTGCAGCTATCCCATCATCAGGTGGAACTGCATCATCTGTGGAGGTGTGTGTATATTATGTCATTTCTTTAATCTTTATGTGCAATATATTAGTAATATACTAATATGCTCAAAATTACATGCTATATATTTTTGTACTTGCAGGCTTCTGATGGTGGCTTTGTTAGAAGGTCAGCAGCAAGTATGCTTAGTGGGAAGAAACCCGTTGCAGCTGCTGTGAGTCTCATCTATATATTCTGTCACTTGAAATATTTATTAGCTTTCTCGGTATTGATATTATTTATTTCTTTTGCTTTTAAGCCTGCTGCTAAAAAGGTGGCTTCTGCAAAAACGGGTGGTGGCAAGAAAGCAGATGGACCAGCTCAAACCAAAAAAGCGGCTGAACCTGAAGATGTTGAGGTGAGTTATTTGCTTCTTACTTGCACAAGTACAACACACATGTATATAAATACCATCCAAATAATGAAATACCATGGCTTGCTTGTTGCTTGCTGCAGCCATCTGAGATGACCCTTGAAGAGATAGAAAGCAAAATAGGATCTCTCATTCAAGTAGACACTGCTAAGTTGAAGAGTACTGCATGGAAAGAGCGACTTGAAGGTATCATGTTTGTGTAATTGTGATAAATAAGAAACAAGGATGTGATAAGTAGCATGTACTTTCATTGATTTGTTTATTGTCATGTTCCTACTTTCATTTCTTCCTATTACAGGTTGTACTTAAAAAATCTGCCCAATTATAGCAATGTCATCCAAATAATGAAAGTAATATGCTATAATTGGGTATATTTTCCAAAGTACGATGCTTTAATAAGAAAAGATTGGAAGTACAATGTTGTTATTGGAAGGAATGAAAATGGGATGCTATAATATACAGATATATGAAAGTACATTGCTATTTCTTGCACTCAGCCTTTTCTCTTAATACTGAATATGGTAAAGCGGATTTGGATGTATTTCATGTTTGCCATTTTTTCTGTCCACTTCACAAGTAGCAATATTTAGGCTGTTTTTTTTTTCTGCAGAAATTACAAAATTAAAAGAAGACATTCAAGCACTCCAGGAACTTGACCAGTCAGTTGAGATTTTAACCCGGCTAGTCTGCACTGTTCCTGGTTGGAATGAGAAAAACGTGCAGGTACTACTTGTACCTTCATAAGATTTAAGAACATGAAATGACACACCTTGTTGTTTCTTCTGATCTGACCAAATTTATCAAATGTTGTTTATCTATTGTAAATTGCAGGTCCAGCAACAGGTCATTGAAATTGTCAACCATATAGCTTCTACGGCATCAAAGTTCCCAAAAAAATGTGTTGTACTTTGCATATCAGGTAAAAAGATCACAGATTTTATAACAATGATGGTTTTATGAATTTGTTTCACATCTGAAGTTTACCTTTACATGGTCACAGGAATTTGTGAAAGAGTGGCTGATATTAAGACTCGAGTTCAAGCCATGAAATGTCTAACCACTTTCTCTGAGGCCGTGGGCCCAGGTTTTATCTTTGAAAGGGTAAGTAAGTGCATCAGATTGTCTGTTCTTCCAGTTCAATAATCTGACATAAAATCTGTTTAATTTTTGTAGATGTTCAAGATAATGAAAGAGCACAAGAACCCTAAGGTTCTTAGTGAGGGTCTGTTGTGGATGGTGTCTGCAGTTGAAGACTTTGGTGTTACACATCTTAAATTAAAAGATTTAATTGATTTTTGCAAAGATACCGGTTTGCAATCAAGTGCAGCTGCTACTAGAAATGCCACCATTAAACTTATTGGTGCATTACACAAGTTTGTTGGTCCTGATATCAAAGCATTCTTGTCAGATGTCAAGCCTGCCCTTCTTAGTGCAGTAGAGGCAGAGTGCGAAAAAAATCCTTTTGAGGTTTGACCATTTGACCATGTTTTCTGTTTCTAGATTGTTTTTGGGCTTTTTATTTATAAAATGTTATTATTTCCTTCAGGGGGCGGCTGCAGCAAAGAAGACTGTCAAGGCATCAGATTGTGCACCATCTGGGTCTGGTGGTGGGTTGGATGGCTTGCCACGTGAGGACATTAGTGCAAAGATAACACCAGCTCTTTTGAAAGGATTGGAGAGTTCTGATTGGAAGGTGACGTCTTTATTTATTAATTTATTTATTTAAGGACTAAATACAAGAAATTACAACCTACTTCCATTTATTTGTGTGTTTTTCATTTCTTTCCATTGCAATATTGTATGATTAATCATTTTCTTAAAAAGGCATTGTTTTTTTTTTTAAACTTGTACTCTTCACTTGTGTCATTGTACTTTCGATTTTCTTTTTATTAGGGCAAAGTAACTTTTGAAAATAATCTACCCAATGTAAGACTGCCAACTCTATAGCTGGGTAGATTTTTCAAAGTACACTGCTGTAATAGGAAGAAACGAAAGTAGGATGCTATAATTTTTAGTAAACAAATCCATGGAAGTATGCTGATACTTCTTGCATTTAACCCTTTATTAAATAATGAAGCATGAAAAATCCAAATCCACATGACTTGAATCATGTTAACACTGCTGTTGATTTTGTCCAGATGCGTTTGGAATCTATTGAAGCTGTAAATAAAATTGTGGAAGAAGCCAACAAGCGTATTCAGCCTACTGGAACCGGTAATAATTTGCATTGATGAGTTAAAACTAGATGGAAGCTGTTTCATGTTTTTCACTGTGCTGTGTTGTTATTTCAGTGGAATTGTTTGGGGCTCTTAGAGCTCGGTTATATGACAGCAACAAGAATTTAATCATTACCACTTTGACCTGTATAAGTGGTCTTGCATCTGCTATGGGAGCTGCAGTTGAGAAGTCAAGCAAGGTCCATTTAATATACCTTCCATCTATGCTTAAGTTTGTAAGTATATGCCTGGTTTCTTTAAAAGCAACTAATTTTAATTTGCCTTGCAGGGAATTTTATCGGATGTTCTAAAATGTCTTGGTGACAACAAAAAGCACATGAGAGAATCTGCCTTGGCAGCTTTGGATTCTTGGGTTGCTGCTACTCACCTTGATAAGATGGTTAGTGTCTTTGTTTTTTCCTATTTTATAATATGAGGGAAAATTGCATTATACTCTGCTCTTTCTGACAATACAGGCAATGTACTTTATTTTTTACTCATAGTCGTAGTAGCAATGGACTTACATTTCTTTGCCCATAATAGCAATGTACTAACGCTTTTTCACCAATAATAATAGCAATATAATGTAACAAAGTACAAAATTTTCTACCCCTAATAGAAAGTAGCAATGCACTTAAGTTTCTTTACCATTATAGTATTGCTATTCCATATTCTTTTACCAATAATAATAATGTGTAAACTTGCCTGCATTTTTTTACACATAATATCAACGTAATTAAACTTCTCTAGACGCGATAGCAACACCCTTGCACATTGTTATTTTGAGTAAAAACAAAACTGAAGCACATTGTCCATGTTGGTATTCCTCATTAGTTGACATTTATGGTATTATCTTGGGTTTTGGTTGGGTTGGGTCTTTTAGGTACCATATATTACTACATCTTTGACTGATGCTAAACTTGGTGCGGAAGGACGCAAGGACCTTTTTGATTGGTTGTCTAGACAACTTACTGGAATAGCAGAGTTCCCTGATGCCATTCAATTGCTCAGACCGGTTGCTGCTGCTATGACGGTATTTAATTATTAACAGATAAAAATATTCAATTGTTGATATATAATTATATATTTAAACATACATGGCTATTTATGTATTTTTATGTTTGTCATCAGGATAAGTCGGTAGATGTTCGAAAAGCAGCAGAAACATTTTTTGGAGAAATCGTGAGAGTCTGCGGACCAGAAATGGTGTGTAGACTTTATGTTTTCATCTTTTTTGTTTTCCTTTTACCATTTCTGAAATCTGAACTGCTGATGTTTTGTTTTCATTCACTTTATTTAGGTCATGAAGAATGTAAGAGATATTCAAGGACCTGCTTTGGCAATTGTTCTTGAACGAATGAAGTCACATGGTGCAGTTGCAGGTCTGACTTTATAGATAGTTTTTGGATTGGATGGGTTAAATGCAAGAAATAGCAACCTACTTTTATATTTTGGTAGATTTTTCAAAGTCTAATGTCCTAATAAGAAAAGAGACTGAAAGTACAATGCTATGCCTGTATGTGGGTAGATTTTTCAAAGTACAAAAAGGGAAAATGTACTTTAATAAAGAAAATGAAAGTAGGATGCTATACTAGCCACTATACAAATAAATAAAAGCATGTTGCTATTTCTTGCATTTAGTCGGTTTTGGGTATGACCTTACCTTATGATTTCATTCTTCTTGAGGTTGATGAACATGAACTTATGTATATTATCCACATTCAGATGTACATGACAGCGTAAAAACAACAGCCCCATCTTGGCAAGCAGCAAAAACAAAGGTTGGAAAGTCTAATGGTTATGGATCAAAACAAGGAAGCAGAGCTGTATCTTCGGTATGATATAATACATATAGCTTTTATACTTTATTCATTCTGATTTATAAAAATAGATATATCAGATTTTTTGTTTTAATTCTGTGTTTTATTTTAGAGAGGGGTACCAGCAAAGGGCTCAAAACCAGAGCCTATAATGTCTGTTCAAGATATTAACATACAATCACAAGCATTGCTAAATGTCAAAGACTCTAATAAGGTATTTGCATACAGATTTTATGCCATTTGGCAATTTAAGAAGGATCAAACATACTTTAGTTATCATAATAATAATATTTAATCTACTTGCAGGACGAAAGAGAGAGAATTGTGGTTCGTAGGTTTAAATTTGAAGAGTTGCGATTGGAGCAGATTCAGGATCTTGAGGTTGCTAATTTGATATCTAGTATGATGACATTGTTTTGGTTGTCGTTGAGATTCTCAAAAAAGTAATTAAATTTCTTGAAACAGAATGATCTGATGAAGTACTTCAGGGAGGATTTGCACAGGCGGCTTTTGAGCACAGACTTCAAAAAACAAGTTGATGGAATCGAGATGCTTCAGAAGGTATGTTTTCCATTCCTTTTTTATTTTATTTTCTAAGTTAAAACTGACTATGTGGGCCCACTTTTTGATTTCACTCATCTAACTTATTCAGGCACTTCCATCAATTGCCAAGGAAATTATTGAAGTCCTAGATATATTGTTGAAGTGGTTTGTATTGCGATTCTGCGAATCCAACACATCTTGCCTACTCAAGGTGAACTTTTTTTTTTTTAATCAATTGCATTGTTTTTTTTAATTAAAGTTTGGTTGGTTTATCATATAGTAAACTTATGTTTGTGTGTATATATATATATATATATATATATATATATATATATATATGTATATATATATATTTGAAATATGGTTATAGGTTTTGGAATTCCTCCCGGAGCTATTTGACACATTGAGAAATGAAAACTACAGCATGAATGAAGCTGAAGCTTCCATCTTTCTTCCTTGCTTGGTTGAGAAGGTTAATACTGACCCTAGATGTGCTTAAACTACAGCATAGAAAACTTATGTACTAACTAACTAACTATACTTTGGTGCATGCAGACTGGTCATAATATTGAGAAACTAAGAGAAAAATTGCGGGAACTAATGAAGCAGATCATACAAAGTTATTCGGCTGCTAAAACTTTCCCATATATTTTGGAAGGTCTGCGCTCTAGAAACAACAGGACAAAAATCGAGTGTACTGATCTTGTTGGATTTTTGCTTGATAATCATTACACCGAGGTACATATGATAGTCCCTTCAATTAATGTGTCACACTCACACCTTATAGGCTTATACTCATGCTTTCCATGATTATGGTGCAGATAAGTGGACAGCTGAAAAACCTGCAAATTGTTGCAAGTTTAACAGCAGAACGAGATGGTGAACTTAGAAAGGCTGCATTAAATTGTTTTGCTTCTGGTTATAAGATTCTCGGTATGTTTAAAGCTTCCTTAAGGAACATAAATATGTAAAAATGAATAATAGTTTTTTTTTTTGTTGGAAATGTCGAATCTGATTGAAATTTTAATTTAAGGCGATGATATCTGGAAATACGTTGGGAAGGTGAATGAAGCCCAAAGGAGCATGCTAGATGAAAAGTTTAAGTGGAAGGTACAAAAAAAAGACTATTTGGGGAATAGGAGTAATTTATAATTTTATATATATGTCGTTATTAATTCCCTATTTTTTTGTAGTTTCGAGAAATGGAGAAAAGAAAGGAGGGGAAGCCAGGTGAAACAAGAGCTGCTTTAAGGCGTTCTGTTAGGGAAAATGGGTAAACATTCACTTTTTTAACACCAACATAAATAACCATTTTTATTGCTTTTATTTTATATATATATATATATATATATATATATATATATATATTTTGTTGTGCAGTTCTGATGTTGCTGAGCAAAGTGGTGAAGTCACACGATCCATGTCTGGACCAGTTTTTAGCAGGTAGTGTTGTCCTTGTGTTTTATTTTAATTTTTTCCTGTTCTGTTATTACTTTATAGTTTTCCTGAGGTGCTTAATTTGTGGGGCTTAGGGAAATGTATGCTCCTCAAGAGCCTCAAATGGAAAGACATCCACTTGCACGTCCATCTGGAGGTGTAATTGGCCCTACAGACTGGAATGAAGCTCTAGATATCATTACATACGGATCCCCTGAGCAGGTTTTAATTCACCTTCTTTACATTTTTATATATTTTTTTGAGATAATTAGATATATATAATATTAAAATTTATAAAATGTTGATTTGCAGTCTGTTGAAGGCATGAAAGTTGTGTGCCATGAGTTGGCAGCTGCAAGCAATGACCCTGAGGGCAGTTTAATGGATGATTTAGTCAAAGATGCTGACAAACTCGTTTCTTGCTTAGCAGCTAAGGTAAATGTTCATAACTGGATTTATTGTACAAGCTAAGGTAAAATTTATATCTGTTTTTTTAGGTGGCAAAGACTTTTGACTTCAGCTTGATGGGTGCATCTTCTAGATCTTGTAAATATGTTCTCAACACACTCATGCAGGTATTTTTCTGATTCTTTTATGAAAATAGGCTATAGAAAGCAGTTAAAGTAAGAGTGTGTCTTATGCTTTTTTCTTTGCAGACATTTCAAAACAAACGACTTGCTCATGCTGTGAATGTGAGAACACTGGACAATCTGATCACCGAGCTTTTGCTCTGGCTTTTAGACGAAAGGGTTCCAAGGATGGATGATGGCAGTCAACTTCTGAAAGCCTTAAATGTTTTAATGCTTAAGATATTGGTGAGATTTTTGGGTTGTAAAACTCATATAATTACTAGTTATATTTTCATTTGTAGTAATTTGTTTTGTTGTGTAAATGCAGGATAATGCAGAGAGGACATCGTCATTTGTGGTGCTAATAAGTCTCCTAAAACCATTAGACCCTTCTAGATGGCCAGCTCCACCATCAAATGAATCTTTTGCTACAAGAAATTCAAAGTTCTCTGAATTGGTTGTAAAATGCCTGATCAAACTGACAAAGGTCCGTCAGTCAATCATCTTTTTCTTACTTATTTTCCATAGTTTACTGCTTTCCAGATTAAGTCCATAAGTGAAAAAGAAACAACACGACACCTCAGCTTGCCATCTTTACTTACTCTTCACATGCAATGCATGCAGGTTCTTCAAAATACGATATATGAGGTGGACCTTGATCGTATCCTCCAAAGCATTCATGTGTATCTCCAAGACCTTGGGATGGAAGAAATCAGGAGGAGGTTTGTATTTACTGTTGTGTCATATGATAGGAAAATTGCTGTGCCTGAAAATATCAAACATACATACTTTATTCCTTATATCAATTTACACAATAATGTAGTTTATCTTCTACGACTACCTACTTTAATGATGCACTTACATTTTGTTATCCATAATCACAACCAACTTGACAATATTACTTGTAACCAAATTCATAATAGCAAGCAACCCGTAAGTACCTTTTTTTACACACAATGGCAATGTACCTAGGAATGTAATTATGTTTTACTATGGTGTAAAAGATATAAGTAGGTTGCTCTTATTGGTAAAGGGAGAGAGAGAGTAAATGAGCATGTTGATATATTAGTAAAGTAGATTGATTTAATTGGGGTTTGTTATTGATATTAATATTATAGAGCGGGAGCGGATGACAAGCCGTTGCGGATGGTGAAAACGGTTCTTCATGAGCTTGTAAAGCTTCGTGGGACAGCAATAAAAGGTCATCTTTCCATGGTCCCAATTGACATGGAACCCCAACCCATAATCCTTGCCTACATCGATCTTAATCTTCAGGTATCTACCTATTCTATCCTCTCTTTAATATCAGCATCTTAGTATCTATTATGTATTAATTGTAATTGTTGTTAGACATTGGCTGCTGCCAGAATGTTGACCCCTGCTGGCCCTGTTGGTCAAACTCATTGGGGTGATTCCATGGCCAATAATCCAATGCCTGCCACGCATTCTGCAGATGCCCAATTGAAGGTCAGTTCCAGTTCCACCCCCTCTTCTGCCTTGCCTTGTTTATAATTTATAAATAGCAACATACTTTCATTTCTTTTTATTATAACATTTCACGCATTGTGAGATCTACTTTAGTCTCAATTATCACAATTTCATCCAATGTTTTTCAAAGTACAATGCCCTAATAAGATTTTTTTAGTACAATACTATGTTTGGGAAGATTTTTCAAAGTAGAACTAGGAATAAAACTGACAGTAGAATTGTGTAAGATAAGTAAAATGAAAGATTTTTTTTTTCTTGTAAATAAATTCATATTTGTATTCTTGTGTGTGTTGGCATGGCATGGCAGCAAGAACTTTCTGCGATATTCAAGAAAATTGGAGACAAGCAAACATGCAGTATCGGTCTATACGAACTATACCGTATAACGCAATTGTACCCACAGGTTTGGTTTGGTCTGGGTCATTTTAGTTTTTGCCAAATCCAATTTCAAATGTTTTGTTGGTTTGGTTGTTAAGGTGGTTTAATGGTTGTTGACACATGACAGGTTGACATATTTTCTCAACTTCAAAATGCAAGTGAAGCTTTCCGGACATATATCAGAGAAGGTTTAGCCCAGGTCGGTCCGCATGAGTTAATTTGTTTTAGGTCTATTAACTTAATAGGAAGGAATTAGAGAAGCCAAAAGCAGTATGTAAATGAATGTATGTAAATTTTACAGATGGAAAAGAATGCAGCAGCAGCCGGGGGAAGAACTCCTTCCAGTGTTCCTATGATGCCAACACCACCACCATCTGCCTTAAATCTTTCATCTCCAAAATTAGGACATCTTTCACCTGTAAATACAAATCATAATACTACTACTTTAAATGAGGGAAGATCTGCTGTTGTTGTTAATACAAATTTCACCCTCCCCCCAACATCATATGCTGAAGACGACCAACGCAATATTGACAGATTCCAATCCGGAGGTTCCTTCCCTCTCTCTCTCTCTCTCTCTCTCTCTCTCTCTCTCTCTCTTTCTGCCATGCCATTCAGCAGTATAGATTTATTTATTTTTTAAATATATGCAACTTAACTTAACTTAACTTGAGTTGATGCAGTAGGAGTGAGTAGTGGGATAGACGCAATAAGAGAAAGGATGAAGAACATGCAGTTGACAACTTCTGGTGAAGCTCATATACAACAAACAAACGGGAGTTTGAATTCGGAGCATCAGTCTAGTAATATTAGTAATCCAGCAGCAGCGGATGAGGTAGGTATTAGTAGTACCACAGCCAATAATCCTCCTCCTCCTCCTCCTCCCCCTCCTGTTCATAGTGGAGTGCTTCCCATGGATGAAAAGGCATTATCTGGGCTTCAAGCACGAATGGAAAGGCTCAAAAGTGGATCCATTGACCCTCCTCCTATTTGAGAAAAACTAAACTAAACGGATCCAATCTATTTTGTTTTTATGGTATCATGCGTTCATTGATACAACGCAACCACTTGCGGTCAGGTCAGGTCAGGTCAGGTGGGTTTTAAAGGTGCTACTGCTACATATTGGGGTTGTATTAATTTTTCAAGTGGAGGTGCGTGAGATATATGTAAATTCTTTTCTTGATACCCAAGTTGAAAGTCCAAAGATTTAGGTTTTATCTTTTGTTTGTGTGTGTGTGTCTTCATCAATCAATGACTTGTTTTAGGTTAGTTAGTGTGAGAGTATGTATGTTTGCATTATTATATTATATTTGCTTTCTAAAACATCTTCTTTTCTCTTGTCTTGTTTCTACTTTCTACTTTGTATGGGAGAAGTGAAATTCGATTCAGTAAATGATATATGTAGCATCTTGTCTGTCTTTTATATGTTAACATGTTAATATTTAATCCTCGGAGTTTCAAAAGTTCGATTCGGTGCTCATTTTAATCTTTGCCTGATTTCACTATATCATAAACAGCCATACACATTCCCATATAAGTTCCTGAATTTGACTTGCCCAAAATATGCATATTTCTGGGCTGCTTTATCAAATTCTGATTTCTGATTTGTCTTATGGACTTTGTAACTTTTGTCTCAACATGTTAAATTCACAAGCTCATAATTCACTATCTTAACCATCAGTAACTGTTATTTTGTCTCCCTTATCAATTTTATGGCTACTTGTATATATATATATATATATATATATATATATATATATATATATATATATATATATATATATATATAAGGCTAGGTTATTTTGTTTTTTACATTTATTGTGTGCTAGAATGCACCAATAGGAATTTAGTAAATTAAATAATTATTTAATTAAATAAATATAGATATTAAATGATTTCCATAATTATATGTATATTAAATGATATCCATAATTATAATTCTCTTTCTATGGAAACTAATTAAATCTGTCATTAATGTCAGCAATAACATTTTTTCAGAATAAATTCGCATCTAGGTTTTTATATATGAGTTCGTATTTTATTTCAGGACTCACTTACTTAAAATATAATAAAAGTTGCATGGAATATGAAGAACGAGAGTGTATTTTACTAGAATACACTCTCATTCTGCTGGAATACACTCACATTCTTTTAGATATGAATTCATGCTGAAAGAATATTATTGTTGACATTAATGACGAATTTAATTAGTTTCCATAAAAATGAGTTATAAGTATGGATAACATTTAATATACATATAATTAATATTAAATTCTTATTGGTGCATTGTAGCACACAATAGATGTGAGAAACATTTGAACCTACCTCTCTCTCTATCTATCTCTCTCTCTCTCTCTCTCTATATATATATATATATATATATATATATATATATATATATATATATATATACACACCATGTTTTTGGCTATTCTACAAATTTCAACACTCCATATGCAAGTTTAGTACGTTTCTTCATGTTTTTGAACCTAAGAACTCAATGTGCCATCTTGTGGATTATTTTATTCCTGCCTTGAAACCTGAGTAACCATTACATACCAGCAAAATATATATTTAGAGAAGTGAACTTTGTATTTATATGATCCACAACAATTTTGAGGAACATGGATTATCATCATGCTATTCACTTTCCCCTGTTTCTTTAAATTTATTATAAACATTGAGAAATTACAACTCTAAGATTGAACAACACACTTTAACTTGACACTTATTTTTAACAAAATGTCGTTAAGGATAACACTAACCCTAGTACTCTAATGTACTTATCAATCTATTTATAGAAGAGTAGTAAATGAAAGTTGTCATTTTTAAGAATAAAAATAAGTTATTATAAAAAATGAATAAAATACTATTTTGGTCATTTATTTACTTTCCAAATCCTTTGTAATTTATACACACCAAACAGTGCACACCCTAATGTAGACTCAGGGACGGCAGGGCACATACTCCTTATGTGTTACCATGCACACACCAATTCTAAAAAATCAAATTTCATCCTTTCCCTCAAATCTCCCTCCTCAATATCTGTTTCTTCCTTTTCAATTTCGGGGACATACTTCTTCCCACACACTACAAGTTACAGACTTCGATTTAATCATCCTTTGTATCTAGATACACACCCAAACACACATATATACATATTTATACATCTATATTAATCTGTAATAATGTCGGAAGAGAAGAAGTTGTTGAAGGATGCCAGGAAGTTGCCATGGGAGGATCGATTGTTACACAAGAACTGGAAAGTTCGTAAAGATGCCAACATTGACTTAGCCACCCTCTGCGACTCCATCACCAATCCTAAAGATCCTCGCATCCGTGAATTGGGTTAGCCAGTTTCATTTTTTTTTCATCACTTTTTGGTTATTGACTTATTGTAGATTTTATGCTCGCTCGTTTGAAACCTCTATCCATGCAATGTATATTGAGTATTCCTTGTTTTGTTGATTTATGGTGGGTTTTGATCAGTTGCCCTAATTGCTTTCCTAAAAGCAGCAGACGCTGATGCTGGAAGATTTTACCCATTTTCTTTCCATCTATGATTTTGATAACAAGTTGTACTAATTCCTAAGTTAACAATAGTCCTTTAACAACGAATATTGATTATGATGCTTCTATATTAACGATTCTTCTTTAAGGACTCATTTCTTACATGAAGATGCATAGTATTTCAAGATGTTATTAGGTATTGTGTAGGTTATCCTAAGAAACTTGTGATGCAATTGTGGCAAAATGCCTTATGGTGTTCATGCTTTGGGTGGAGTTGGAGAATGTGGATGTATTCCTGGCATGTTTCATGTAGAGATAATATTGCATATTTTGAAATTCAGTTAGCAGCAATAAAATCTATCTATCTTATTGTTGTGCAGTTTTGATGTTACTGATGTTGAGCAAAGTAGTGAAGTCTCACAATCCATGTCTGGATTAGTTTTTAGCAGGTCCTTAATTATGTTTTCCTCTTCTATTTCTACTTTTTCATTTTCTCGTTGCAATTAGTCTATGCTCTTATTCCTTACTGCTGTAAAACCATTATTTGGTTAAGTAGTTGGCTTTGTTATATCTTTTACTTGACACGTGTAATCTGCTTAATTTGTGGGTTTAGGGAAAATTATGCTCCTTTAGAGCCTCATGTGGAAAGGCATCCACTTGTGCCACCATCTGGAGGTGTAATTAATGAAGCTTTAGATATCATTACATATGGTTCTCCTGATCAGGTGTGAGTTCATCTGATCTTCTTCACATCTTAGTTTGTTCATTTTGATTTGTAAAAGAAATAACAAATTAATTTTATTGTTTTCTGTTTTGTGTTCAAGCGAGAGGCTCCATCAAAGGGATTGAGACCAAAGGCTTTAGTGTCTGTTCAAAATGTTAACATCCAGTCACAAGCTTTGCTAAATGTCAAGGACTCTAATAAGATATCTTTTAAGTTGCATAAATATTTCATTTTGTTTGACAAATTAAAGAAGGATCAATGCATATTTTTGTTATCATGACGTTTTATCTACTTGCAGGATGAAAGACAGAGAATTGTGGATTGTAGGTTTAAATTTGAAGAGTTGCAGTTGGAGCAGATTAAGGATCTTGAGGTTGCTATAAATTTATACTGACATTGTTTTAGTTGTCTTTGAGAAATTTAAAAAAGTAATTAAATGTCTTAAAAAAGAATGATATGAAGAAGTACTTGAGGGAGGATTTGTACATGCGACTTTTGAGCACAGACTTCAAAGAACAAGTTGATGGGATCGAGATGCTTCAGGATGGATGATGGCATTCAATATTGGTTCGGTCTTATAGAGCGGGAGCGGATGACAAGCCTTTGCGGATGGTGAAAACGGTTCTTCATGAGCTTGTAAAGCTTCGAGGGACAGCAATAAAAGGTCATCTTTCTATTGTCCCAATTGACATGGAACCCCAACCCATAATCCTTGCCTACATCGATCTTAATCTTCAGGTATCTACCTATTCTATCCTCTCTTTAATATCAACATCTTATTTATTAAACACTTGCATGTATTAATTCTTTTCTTTTTAAAAATTGTTAAGACATTGGGTGCTGCCAGAATATTGACCGCAGTAGGCCCTGTTGGTCAAACAAATTGGGGTGATTCAAGAGGTCCAATGTCGATTCCATCACAAGTGGATGATGACCTACGGAATGACAGATTCATGTTGTATACTGATTAATTTACAACTAAAAGATTGTATTAAGAGCTGAGCTGAACTGTTGACTAGTAGCATGAATTCGAAAGGGAAAAGTTTTTGTTGTTGGGATAAAATCCTTTGTTTGTGATCGTTGATTTCTTTTGGTTCGTATTAATTTCTAAATAGCATCATACTTTTATTTATTTATTTGTTTATTTATTATAGGCTTATAGCAGCTTTCTATTATTGGTTCTTTCTATTACAAGATTATTAATTGAAAATTCTACCCAGTTGTAGCTTTCTCATCCAAATACAAATCAATTTTCTTTCAAAGTAAAATTCTCTAATCATAAAAAGTTGAAACCATAATACGCCTTAACAAGAAAAAAGTTAAAGTATAAAGCCATAATTTGATAAAATTTCAAATTACAACTAAGTGTAAATGAAAATACAATGTTGTAATGTTGTAATATGATGTTATGGGAGTATAATGTTATCTTAAAATGTATTCGTATTTAATAAAATTTGAAAAATTTAAAACATATGATGAGATGAATAAAAAACATCCATCAATGGGTCAATTGACCCATCTTGTTACTTATTAAAGATCTAGTATGTTGATTTATTCTTTATTTTTCCCCAAACTTTTATTGAAAATGCTACATCTTATATATGATGGTCATCTTCTGTATGTATTTCCTTGATAATGACTTTAGAGTGGAACGAACTCTTGTGTTTGTACACCATCACCATTGAACTTGTTTTTGATGTTCAAATAATATCATTTTGACTGGCTATTGAGAACACCCGAGGTTAGCTTTTCAAGAGTAAGTAATGATGGCAATCATAACCACTCAATCAAACCGCCAAAATCAATTAAAAAAAACCCCAAAGTTTTATTAATTCAAAATTTAGGGTTCTTAAGACCTAAAATCCAAAGTTAATGGTATATAAACCCATAATACAAAATCCCATCCTAAGTGAATGCACATTTAGGAGGCTCCAAAACTCTTTCAAAATGTAACACCCATAAAATTCATGAAATTTTTTTAACTTTTAAAACCAATCCACAAACCATCATTGTTTACAAAATAGTTTTCAAAACATGTTCATTATCAGAGTTTTCCCAAAATCATAAAACAAAATACGAGGAGGTGCACGATCACACATTTTGCCTTCCCGCGATCATCTGAGGTACCTGAAACATAACCCAAAACTGTAAGCCCAAAGCTTAGTGAGTTTCCCCCAAAGTACCAACACACAAACAAATAACACATATACAATAACAACATACTATGAGTCCAATCAACCATCGGGTTGGAATACCCTAGACCCTCAACCATCAGGTTGGAATGCCAACATACTACAGGTCCAATCATCCTCGGGATGGAATACCCTAGGCCCTCAAACATCGGGTTGGAATGTCCCGACTTATTGGCTTACGTACAAAGCAGTGAAGCCTCAACCATCAACCAAACATGTGCACATATAACAGATAAGCATACAAATAACCAGCCAGTAAACAAATAGACATATCTTACAAATCACTAAGCATAACATCATCCTATCTACCAGGATACAGATCTAACAGATCACTACAATACACAATCATACGATAAACCAGGATAACAATCCAAAGGGGCCAGCCTTGGTGCCTTCGACACGTAAGTACAGTGAGGAAAACTCACCTCGCTCCGCTGCTAATCAGATAACACTCGGCTGCCGAACCGGAAATCTCACACTAACAACAAATAAATCCCAATTAATAATTATGCCATAATGGCATAAGCCATTAACCGTGGTCTCAACTCATAAGTCTCGATTCCTATGGTAAAAGACCATTTTACCCTTTCCTTAATGGGACCAACCCAAACTTGGCCCAAGGCCCACTAATGGCCCAACAACACAACTCGAGGTCCAAACCAAACGTAAGTCCCACTCAAAGTCCTGAGGCCCAACCAGAGCCCAAACAGATAATTCATCGCCCAAAGAAACAACCCAACCCAACCGAAGCCCATTCCAAAAGAGTCCAAGTCCAAAAAGCCAAAAGCCCACTGACCAGACGAACGCATGACGTTCATCGGCTGAACACATGGAGTTCGTCGCTGCTCAAACATCGGGGCTCCCAGCCGAAACGCGCTGCGCTCCACAGGGGTACGCACGACGTTCCCGACAACTTCCAATTTCTTAATCCAATGGCTTAATCCCTTAAGCCAAACATCCAAAATCTCAGAATAGGTCAATATAAGCGAATTAATCCATAAAGATGAAGGCTTTAAGCCTTTGCATGGCTTAAAGAAACCCAATCACCAAAGATGAACTCTAAAGGTCAAAATCACTCCAAAATGTCTTAAGAACTTATTAATACCTTAAGACTTCAGTCCGAACTTCCAGATCTGATTCAAAGGGACTTCTTAAGTCATAAAGTTCCTGACTTTATGAATTAGCATGACTTAATGGGACCCAAATCAAAACCCTAAGTCCCAAGCTTCACCAAAAGACTACCAAATCATGCATGGAAGGTTTATACTCATCAAGATCCAAACTTTATGACTCCATAACCCCAACAAAGACCAAATATGAAGCTCAAAGGTATTAGAGTATCTTCTACTCACAAGAACCACCACAAAGGGACCAAAACCATAACAAAATACCACTTAGCTAGATCTATATAAAAAAGTTATCAAGGTTGAGACTTTATACCTCCAGAAGATAGATCTAGGTGTACAAAGCCCGGATCCAAAAGCTCTAAGTCAAGCAATGACTCTTCAAGAAGTTCCTTCTTCCTCCTCAAGCACCAAAAGCACACAAGAATCACAATGAAGCTCAAGAAATACTCAAATGGAGGCTAGGGTTTCGTTCTTAGGGTTAGAGAGCATGGAGGCTGAAGAAAATGAGGGTTGGAGGTGAGTTAAGGTCTTTAAATAGGGTCCAAGACCCTAAATTAGGGTTTTCATCTGGCCAATGAATGCACTGCGTTCCCCAAAAGTGCCCGCGTCCACTTTTCCCATGAACGCCATGTGTTCCCACCTGGTACACCATGCGTACCCGGTTTGGTCCAAAACCCTTCTAACTTCAAATGATCATAATTTTTGCATCCCTTATCCGTTTTTGACGTTCTTTATATCCACGAAAAGGTAACGAGAAGCCTTACACTCCTATCAACTTACTTTTTCCTGAAAGCCAATCAAACTCAAATCCAAAATTCATAAAAGGCCCGAACCAACGCCTCTACCAATACCCTTGGGCTCAAAAGCACAAACCGAACCCTTTCATCACATAACCAACATTTCCCACATCCAACTGGGTCTAAAAATTTCTTTCCTCAAGGCCCAAGGTCTTATAACAACTGATCCTCGGGTCACGGCCCCGAACTATGGATTGACTTAAAACAAGATGTTACACAAAACAAGCATATACTTTTCTTAATACAAAATGATAACTCTAAACCAATTTTCATGAATGAAAATAATACATATAGTATACACATTGTACACAAGGATATAACATGTAATATCATATGAAAATCCAAAGTATCAAATCAAGATAAGGACATGTACTCCATGTAACCTCACATTAAGCAAATGCCAAGCTTCCTTACTCTCCCAAGGACAAGGGGCTTCTAATCCTCACCTATAAAATACCATTATGTCATTACAAAATTAACTAAATACCCTACCAAATCTGATTAACTTATTTTTACAATTTTCTTACTTGTTTCAAGCTTATGTAGAAGTTATGGAAGCAATTAGAGGTCAGACAGATGAAAGGTTAATGAAATATGAATTATTTTTGTTTTGGATAGTGAGTAAACCTGATCAGGATTACTAACAAAGGGCTTGATCCACCCAGGTTTAGCCCAACTATGGAAGCAACTTTAGTCCTTTTGCATCTAAACCTCCCTTAACTCTTCCAAATGATCTCATGGATAAACTAAGTCTTTGAACTAACTTTGATATTCCATTACATCAAATTTTAATTAAGAATTAATGGATTAAGGTCTTAATGCTTCAAAAGTTCCTTGAAACACTTGTTAAAATATCAACTATCCATTAAGGTATATGTTTTCAAATAACCACATAGATGTTTCTAATTTATTTTCTCATGACTAATTGATCATCTATGATCAATCCAAACATGATTTGAGCATTATTTCAATTCCAGTTATATTCTCATTCCATGATTCCATTCCTCATTACAAGATTCCAAGCTCATCAATGGAATTGAGAGATTTAGATCCAATTATAATAGTTATAAGCTCACATCAACACTTAGTTCCTTTTAAACCTTCCAGACACTTATAGTTTACACCGATTGAATTATTTGATTGTTTCAAAAAAAGTATGTGAATAAACTTAACTTATAAAATCATGGCATTGCATTCCAATGGTGTATCACCATTGGAATCATCATTTGAGCTCAAGATTCCTTAAGATTCAATGGAATCATATAGGAATCAATTCATAGACACATAAATACTATCTTATTAACCTAGATTGATATATTTGACTTCAAACTCATGAAACTAAGATTATGTACAACTTATAAAATATAGAGTACAACTTCTTATCAAGTTAGGGCTCTGAATTCCCAATCACACCATTAGAGGTGAAATAAACCATTTCAAGGTGGAAATAGTGATGTCTTGATGTTGTACTGTAAGTTTCTAGCATAAAATCATACTCAAATCAAGGATAGAGCTTAGAATTTAGGATTTGGTTTTTACTCCAAACCCTAGCTCAAATTATAGAGAAGAAAGTAATGAGATACCCTATGATACTCGACACTTCAATCCTAGTTTCTCCTTCAATCTCCTCCCAAATCACTCTCTAATCTTTAAAATCTAACAAAATCGCCACATGAGGACCTTTTCCTCTAGTCTCATTTTCTCTCTAATTAGGGAGAGAATGACTAGTTGTTTTAAGAAAAAGATAAAATAAATTAAGAAAATGATAAATAAGTCATTTCATGTAGCTCAGAGACCATTGGTGGAAGTTTTAGAAACCATATGGACTATTCATGCAAGTTTAGAAACCACAATGACCATTCGTATTAAAAAATTAGCAGAGACTAAAATTGTGACTTTTGGTAGAGCTCAGGGACCATCTATGTAATTTTGTCTATTATTTATATGGAATGGATATTTAAAAAAATTTGTTATTGTTGTTGTATGAATTATATTCATTGTTGCAAAACTAGAATTATTTAAATTTTAGTGTTAAAAAACTATTTAAAGTTTAAAAAATCAATTTATTAAATTTCAGTATGCAGACGTTAAAAACAAACAATATTCTTCTTACAGATTGCAAAAAATTAATTCAACTTTTTTTTTTTCTTCAGATTTTTTACCTGTTAAAAACAAACAACACCTACATATCTACCTATGATAACGGTACACCACCAAAATAGTTACTTTTAGCATTACATATCTTGTAATCTAGATGGCGTGGGTTTTCCCACATTGTATCGAAAGAGATTGATATTAATCCAACCAAAATTAGATATTATAATTAAAGAAGTTATTTAGTTTATGATATTCAAAGATTTGACCAAACTTAAGAACAAGGATTTGATTACTTAAAATAAAAATCTGTGGGCCCAACCATTCACATGCCTTTCATCTTTTTCTAGTGGAGAATATTTGTTGTGCACATGTTCATATCATTCCATCAAGGGGGCTAGCTAACCGAATTCTAATCATTCCATTATGCTTAGGGTCATCAATCTTTAGATTAACAATATTTAAAAATACACAAAGGTATAATTTCAATTATTATATGTCTTTATAATGTAAAACATGGAAACTTTTGTTTAAACATCGAAACCATGACACGTTAAAGTTAAGCAAACAAAAGAAAATGTGAATGTTGTTTTTCTGGTTTTGAAACCTCGACTTATCGAAAGAAAATATGCTTTTGGATTTTAACTTTTCGAAACGGAAATAATATACGATCACAAGGAATGTACTTTCAATCGTTTTTAAGGAACACACTTTAAAAAAATCATTGCTTAGTTACCAAATAAGTAATCGTTTACCAACAAGTCAATAATTATTTTCTAAAAATTAATCAATTATTTATCAAACAACATATGACCTAATGGTATTAGAAGGTAGAAATATTTTTTTGGTCAGTCGAGGGTTAGTATTTTTTGAAACAAAATTTGAATTTAAAAGCATTATTTAGGTGCAATTTGTTCAAAACAAAAATCATATAAAAATTCTAAATAAAATAATGTGCTACTCATGCATGACAACAACTAATTGTACCATTTTATAAATTAACAATAAAACAATGGTCATTGCTCAACAAGTACACATGAACTACTAATGACAAAAATATCCGACCAATATTCCTTGATATATTTTCGGCGTTATCTTTTATACATTTTTTATGTAGAGAATGTTTTTGTTTTTGTTGATTTTAATGTTAACAAAGATATCAATTTTTAAAGTTTTCAATGAGCTATGATAATTAAATAATGCCAAAAAAATTATAAAATCAATAAATGAAATCTTAAAAAAGTTAAAAATGTGAGATAAAAGTCAAAAGATAAGGATCTAAAACAATAATATATTTAGTTTGAAAAATTAAACATGATTTAGAACAGGTTTAGTCTCGATCCAATCCATATCGTTTTGGGTTAACGCGCGGGATAAACCATATACACAATTTATCATAAGAATATGATTGTTAATCATGTATATGTATCTTTAATAATGTTATTTTTTATTTTATTTTAAATATTTGCTTCATCACGCTCATGTATTATGTGTGGAAGGTCGGCCATTCTTCTGAACAGGACATACCCTTCCAGAAGAGAAATTTTTTGCACTGTTTATACTCTATAAACGTATAGACATGAACACTTCACATAAATTCCATAAATAAAAAAGAAAACAAAAATGGGAAAATCCAAAAGAATCTTTCTTTCTCTATCTTGAGATATATCAACTCAAAACCATTGAGCTGTAAACAAGACCCCCGATGTCTCTTCACATGCACATCACTCCAAATGTAATCACAATTATCTCATGGAACCCCACTTACATAATATTCTTTCATCAGTTCATGTATCATAAAAAAAAAGTATAACATATTTTTATCATTTTATTAATTTATTAATTTATGTTAACATATTTTTCTGATTTTTAATGTACCAAATCATTCATATCATTTTATCAAATAATGTAAATGTTGGTAGTAACATCTCCACGACCTCATGTATTCGATTAACTTTGTCAAAATGCTATTAACTTATCTGTGGTTGTCTCTTAAAATTCATTGACATTCCTTCATCATTCCTACACCAAAGAATCGATTTTGCCTCAGGCTTTTAGCCTCATAGTGGAGCTTTCCTGTTGATGCTAATTTGGTGGTTGCTGCTTTTTGGTGATGTTGCTATCGTTTAAGTTGTTTGCCTCATATCACATTTGATGCGCCATGTTGTTTCTATAATTTTATCTTTGGTTTTTCTATATTCCTTATAAACTTTTTGTACAGGCCAGTTCCCTGGTCTTTTTAATTTATTTATAAAATCTCAACCATTCTAAAAAAACATTTTATACTTTCTTCGGCCACTTACCACTTTTAAAAGCGTTTTTGAAATTAACAAATTACCTTCATCTTTGTGAAATATTTTATAAATTCTTTCATTTAATTGTTATTTTTGAACATGTTTAGTATTTATAAAATTAAAAATAATAAAATTAAATAATATCAATGAATTACGTACTAATATTAAAAATAAAAAACGACAGAAATATCATACGACCATTATCAATTTAGGACTCAATATTAACTGAAATCAAATTGAAAATAAAAAATCAAAAATAAAACTATAAAAGTTAAATATAATATTAAGAGGAGTAAAGAAGAGTAAACTAAACAAAAATGTGTTAATACTTAATTGTACGAAACATGAAACTAAAAAAAATGATTGATATTATTGATCAAAAAACAACTCATTCTAATGGTAAAAAAAATTAGATTACCAATATTTCAACTCTAAAAAAATCTTTTATTGGAAATACTCTAATTATGTTCACAATTTATATAAAATAGCAATTTTGCATAATTTGTTTAAAAATTATATGTTACATGAATGAATACAATGGTAAAAGAAAATATTTCATATAGTTGTTGAATTAACCAACAAAAACCCATAATTAAACCAATGAAGCTGATCAATTCTAAAAGAAACCACAGCTTCAAGAACAGTATACAACTATACATCCACACACCGGCCCATTAATTAATTACTTACAAAAAACCCTGAAACAAAATCGTCTAAATTAATTTGGTTAATTTTAATCTCAATCTCACCTCCATTTACTGTTGAACTTGTGGATCTTCAAAGGGCTTGTTAAGATCAGATTCATCAACAATTGAATCAATGTCATTCCAGTTCCAGTAATTTGATTCCAAGAAATTGCTGGTGGTTGGAGCCTGCATCCATGGCTGCGAAACTGTTGCAGAATTTTGCACCATCATTCTTGCTGTGGTGAGGGTTGAATCGTCTTTAAAACCAGATAACAATGGCGAAAAAGAAGTTGGAATGATCGGAATAGAGGTTGTATCCATGGAGGTCATGTTTGACAGCATCGAAAACCCTAAACTTTGACGCGGAATTGGTTGCATAGTGGTGGTGGAACCGGTGAATCCGCCATTAAAATCCCAAGAAACTTGATCGAATTCGCTGTCATTTGGTTTAAAGAACAAGCCTTTATCATCTGGGAACATGTATTTGTGACCATTAAACCCTAAACTGTGATCCACAGTGGTTGTGGCGGCAGTTGTGGTGGTGTTAGGTCGTTTGCTCCGCTTGTTTTTCCGACCACCACCAACGGGGACATTACGAAGAGTGCCACCTTTGGTCCAATGCCTCTTGCAAGCTTTACAAAAATGTCTTGGCTGCGTTTTGTTGTAGTTATTGTAGTAACAAAATTTTGTGTTTGTTGAATCACATCGTGGACACTTTACAAGATCGGATTGTTGTGTTGGTAGTGATCTTTTCAATGTTGTTGAACGAGGGTTTGATGAAGACTGTATGGTGTCTGATGTTAGCATGTTTTGAGTCCAGTTGAGCTCAATATGATCACCAGAAACTTGTTTGCTACTCAACCCCATTTGTTTCTATGTATTTATAATATATAAAGTGAAACTTGAGGTGGGAATTTGATGAAAGGGAGAACTGAGGAGAAGGGTTTGGGAAAAGAAGTTGTATTTGGTTGAGAAAAAAACAAAGTGTGAAGTGAGAGGATATAAGGGAAGAAATAGGGGGTGGGGGGTGGGGGGTGTTGAAGAATCAAGAATGTATAGGAAGGTGATGAGAATTGACAAGTAAGCATGTGTCAAGAATCTCTCTTGCTAGCTATTTGGACATAGGTCAAAATAGGGGTGTTCAGATTTTGGTTTGGATACGAAAAATCTGATATTCAAATCAAATCAAACTCAATGTATAATGGATTTTGACTTGCTAGTGTAATGGAAGAAATTTTTTTAGTTGAAAGAACCATTTCTAAATGACAGAATGAAGTTAAGAAATGAAATGGTATTTTGGATCAAAATAGAAACTTATGTCTTGTTTGCTATCGTAATTTTGAGGAGTGATTTTAAAATATTACACTTTTGGACCCCATGGTTTACACCTTTACGTAGGTTTAGTCCAGATTTTGAAAAAATTGTGCCAATAATCTTTATGGTTTCAAAATTCATTAGCTTGGTCATTTCCACTACACTAGTAGAAATTTTTTAAACAAAACTGTAAAAATAGTCCTAATGGTATGCATTTTTTTTTTGAAAATTTGGTCCATACCATAACTTTTTTGGATTTGTGGTCTTTTTGACCATGTATGTATGTGGAAAATGTCCATTCACAAATTGAAAAGACTAAAATACCCTTAACATATTTATTTTTCATTTTTTTTCTTTTTTAACTATTTTATAATAAATAAATAAATATATAAAAGGTCTCTCTCTCTCTCTCTCTCTCTCTCTCTCTCTCTCTCTCTCTCTCTCTCTCTCTCTCTCTCTCTCCTGCACAAAGCCACCCCCAGTTCATCTTCTCCAACCAAACCCACACCTGCTTGCAGCCCCAAAACATTAATTATGTTCTTTAAACCAAAAATGATGAACACCCAAATCGAATCGATCAGATGAATCCAAATTTTTTACCTGGGCACTCGACTCAATCCCTCCTTCAAACTATTTGATCTCAAATCCATGTTTTTTTGACTTGTTCATTGGGTTACGACAAGATGCAGGAGGAAGCAGCTCAAGTTCTCAGTCACAAAATCATCACATGCTGTAACATCTATTTTTTCAGGTATTCTCTTTTAACCCTTGAATTATGTTTTGTTTGCAAGATTGGTCCCCGATGACATTTCCGTAATTTTGGCCTTGTGTCGTACACTAGGCGTCCTCTTAGTACGCTGGGCGTACGTAGCCAGGGTGCAAACCCTAATTTTAAGGGTTTGGACCCTATTTAAGCATCTTTATGGCCTCATGCACCCTCTTATCTTCAACCCCCTTACTTATTTCGAAACCCTAAAGTGTGTGAGTGCCTTGTGAAGCTTGGAGAGCCTTTTGGAGCTTTTGGAGAAGAAGGAAGAACCTTGAGGTTGTGGTGTTTCACTCAAGGCATTGGATCCAACATCTACTTCCCTTTGTGCATCTTTTGGAGGTATAAAGCACCAACCTTGATGAGTATTTCATTTGGATCTAGTTTTAGCTTAAAGTTGGCACCTTTTTGTCCCACTCTTGATCTATGTGAGTATGGAATACTCCAAGACATTTGAGTTGTCCTTTCAGATGTTTTAGGGTATGTTATGTCATACAAATGTGATCTTGGACATTGGTTTGTTCCAAGGTTCTAAATAACGTAAGACGTAACTTGGCGGCAATGTCAAACCTCAAGCTTTTCCAAGCCTTGGCGAGCCACGTTGTTTGTAAGGCGTGACTTAAGGCGGAAATTTTGTATATAATTAATATTTTTATATGTAGTTTCAACTATTATTCATTTTTATACACATATATGAGTTAAGGCAACATTTTGGTAAAGCTTGGTGGCAGGTACAAGCTTTGGAGCCATGACGAGCTTTTTAGAGCCTTGGTTTCTTCCCATGCATGGTCTAGGTTGTCTTAATGGGTCAAGAAGCTAGGGTTTTTGTTATTAAGGTCTTAATAGCCATGCAAAACCATAAAGTTGGAAACTTTACGGTTAGGATCACCTTTTAGGGTCTACATCCGAATTTTGGATGTAAGTGCTTAAGGATTAAGCACTTAATGGATAAAGTTGAGAGCAGTCGCGTATGCTAGGCGTACCAAGGGGTACGTTGCGCATACGTGGTCAGCTCCCCGATTCTGGTCAGCCAAGTATTACGCCCCACATTCATTTTATGTACGCCCAACATACTCACTGAGTCAACTCGGTGAATCAGTAGTCTTTGACCTGGATTTTGACTAGGGTTTGACCTAGGGGTATTTTAAGTATTTTGATTTGTATATTGAGATTGTGTCACTGAATTCATTAAGGTTACTGGTAGAGTTGATCTCAGAGTGGCGTGCTATTCAGTTTGCTTATCTGTCTGTGAGGTGAGTTTTCTTACTATATCCGTGGGTCGAAGGCCCAATGCCAACCCATTACTTTGTTATGTAGAATGCTAACTGTATCTGTGATACTTGCGTGAAAGACCAGGATCTAGCCCCTGGCAATTGTATGAAAGACCAGGATCTGGCCCCTGGCACTTGTATGTAAGACCGGAATTCGGCCATCAGCATTGCAAGGAAAGACCATGGGGGTAGCCCATGACACTTGTATGTAAGATCGGGATTTGTCCCTCGGCATTGCAAGGAAAGACCATGGGGGTAGCCCATGACACTTGTATGTTTTGGTATGTGGTACTTTGGGAAACTCACTGAGCTTTGTTCTTATAGTTTATGTTTATGGTTTCAGGTACTTCTGGTTCAAAAGGGAAGGGCTCGACGTGATGACACACCATCCTCCCCTCATGATTTACACATTCTGAATAATTGTACTCTGATGTTTTGAATATTATAACCGGGTGTTTGATTTTGAACGATTTGTGTACGATTTGATAAACTTCCAAATGAAAAATTTTATCACTGTTTTCGAGACGTTACAAGTTGGTATCAGGGCCTTGGTTTGAGGGATTCGGGCACTTTCTCGGTGTGTCAGAAATCAAACTGAGGAAATGATAATCTTTTAAAAAAAAGAAAAAAAAGAAATTGGATTCTGAAAAGATTTTTATTAAATAAAAAGGGGAGTGCGATGTGTGCAATCAGCCAAGCTCAAGTAAGTGGTTACCAAATTATCCATACCTATATATTATGAGTAGTATGCTTGATATGAGAATTGCATGCTAGATTAGGGCTAAGGATACCTTTAGGAATCATATTATATAGTTGCCTGATATGCATGATGCCTTATAGCCGAGTGAAACTTGATGCTATGTATTACTTGGAATTGATATCGGCTCAGTTAATTGCTAAGTGTATGCTTTCAAAGTTGTATACGATTAGGATTGTATAATCCTAGAATGATACATTTAACCTCATTTCCTGTTCCTTGTTTGGTTGTGGACTTAGGGTAGAATCATCATTTGACAGTCTATGTGATCCTATTTTGTGTATAACTTGCATGAATAAGGCAACTAGCGGTGTTGATTGAGGTTTTTTGTACTGCGAGCGGTGAGACTTGAGATTTCCTAGGAGAGTCTAGGATATGTATGTTGTTTAGCATGGGATTGTTATATGGTTAGTGGTGACTTAGAGGAATCAGGCCTACCCTTGAGGAAGGTATAAGTAGGTGTGAAAGGTAGTATTGGGCCCATACTACTAGAAGCACAAGATCTGTACCTGAGACGATGACAAGCCTGGGAACTCTAAGGAGGCCTTTGTAGTGAAAATCCCCTCGAGTCATATGCTGATTATTCATATGTTGTGTTTCAGTTTGAGGATGGTGATGATTACTCGAGGAGGTTCTGGCTCAGGCACATAAAAGATTGATGAGCGACTGTGTGAGTTCATTTCAGCTGAGGTTACTCGCGACATCTTGGATGCTACTCCTGTGTTGTTCGGTACCATCAAGGAGGGGATTATGGAGCTGATGGATGAGAGGCTCAGGACTTTTCGAGCTGATATTGTTGCGGGTTAGATAGGAGCTCGAGCTCCCTTATTCTGGGAGTTTAAGGCCTGTGGAGCTCCTGAGTTATTTGGGGATAAGGAACCCATCGCTAGCCGACGCTGGATCGCTGACATGGAGGATGTCCAACGGACGAGTTTTTTCCCAGAGGGGGAAAAAGTGGGATTTGCATCCTGCTTGCTGAGGGACCGAGCATGCGACTAATGGGAGGAGGTTAGCCGAGCTGTAGGGTCAGTTGCAATGGCAGTCATGACATAGGAGGATTTTGTTCAGAGGTTCCATAGGGAGTTTGCACCGGCTATTGAGGTGCATCAGCTGACGAGGGAGTTGCAGGACCTTCGCCATGCTACTGAGACCGTGGCGGAGATTACCGCCGAATTCAGGGAGAGGGCTTTGTTGGTACCGCAGTACGCACAGGATGATGAGATGAGGAAGACGAGATACCATGACATGTTGAGAGAGGATATTAGGGAGTTTATGAGCTTTTTGGGGTGAAAGACCCTAAATGACACGATCGAGAAGGCCCGTGAGTGGAAGATTGAGTTGGAGCTTTGGACGAAGAGAAAGCCAGAGCAGGTGCAGATAGCTGTGGTCCAGGCTAAGAGGCCCAAGACTTCCGATGCACCCACCAGAGGCCAGCAGGGCCGGGGCCGTTGCGGCAAGTACGACAAGCCGCACATTAGGGCATGCCGAGCGACGGGTTTAGGTTGTTATAGTTGTGGCCATTTGGGCCACATGAGTAGGGAATGCCCCATGAGTGCTCTGATTTTATTTCATTGCAATCAGACCGGCCATAAAAAGGCCGATTGTCCGAAATTGTCTGGGGAAGCAGTGCTGGCCCCTACGTCAGCTACCTTGAGGATTACCGATGGCCGCCAGGGAAAGGCGGAGGCTCCTGTGGTGAAGAGCAGGGCATTTCAGCTGACCATCGATGAGGCTCGTGCAGTGCCGAATGTGGTTACCGGTATGTGAATTATCTCTATCTTTTATTGCTTCCTTTATTTATGCTTATGTCTATTCTGATCTTGTATAGGGACCTTTTTGGTCAATTGTATGACTGCTCATGTTCTGTTTGATTCAGGTGCTACCCAATCTTTTGTATCTCCTGCACTTAGCAAGAAGTTTTGTGATGCTCCCGAGACTTTGGATTTTCCACTGGAGGTTGAGACTGCGGATGACCGTACCGTGAGTGCTTCAAGGGTTCATCGCGGGTGTGTCCTGAATCTATTTATACTCTATTGGTTTGGTGCCGATTCCTTTGAGATGATCGAATGTTATTATCGGGATGGACTGGTTGGGATCCAATAGGTCCATGATCGACTGTGAGCCGAAGTTAGTTAGGGTTCGAACTGGTTATTCCTGGAGATGGAGGCTCGCATGCACCGACTCTCTGTTTAGATGCGAGGGCCAGGAGATATCTTTAGCATGGTTGTTTTGGGTTCCCAACTTATGTTTCAGATACTCAAGTTGAGGGTTCGACGGGGTTGAGTGGGGTACTTATTGTTCGGGATTTTCCCGATGTATTTCCTAAGGATTTGCGAGGAATGCCTCCCAAGAGGCATGTTGAGTTTCAAATTGATCTGGTTCCTGGTGCGGCTCCGATAGCCAATGAACCGTATTGCCTGGCGCCACCTGAGATATAAGAGTTGTCTATGCAGCTTCAGGAGCTGCCAGACAAGGGTTTTATTCGTCCGAGCAGTTCTTCGTGGGGAGCACCGATTCTATTTGTAAGGAAGAAGGACGGTTCACACAGAATGTGGATTGATTACCGGGAGTTGAATAATCTAACAGTGAAGAACCTTTACCCACTTCCGAGGATTGAAAATTTGTTTGATCAACTTCAGGGTGTATCTTGGTTTTCCAAGATTGATTTGCGATCGGGATACCATCAGATGAGGGTCAGAGATGAGGATGTGTAGAAGACAACTTTCAGGACTCGCTGTGGTCATTATGACTTTGTGGTGATGGCCTTCGGGCTCACCAATGCACCGACAACGTTCATGGATCTCATGAACCGGGTTTGCAGGCCAATGCTAGATCGGTCGGTGATAGTATTTATTGATGATATTCTAGTCTACTCCAATACCAAGGAGCAAAATAAAGAGCATTTGCGCGAGGTGTTGGAGACCCTTAGGAGGGAGGGGATTTATGCCAAATTCTCCAAATGTGAGTTCTGGTTGCGAGAAATGCAGTTCTTGGGGCACATCGTCAACCAGAGGAGTATATTGGTCGACTCGGCAAAGATCAAGGTCGTGATGCGATGGGAGGTTCCGGGGACCCCATTTGAGATTTGAAGCTTCATAAGCCTCGCATGGTATTATCGTAGATTTATCCAGGACATCTCCAAGATTCCAGTACCCTTGACTCGTTTGGCGAAGAAGAATGTGGTTTTTTGATGGGGGCCCGATCAGCAGTTGGCTTTTGAGACTCTGAGGCAAAGATTGTGCGAGGCACCGATCCTCGCACTTCCTGAGAGTTTGGATGATTTTGTGGTTTACTGCGATGCCTCTATTTCGGGTTTGGGAGTTGTCCTTATGCAGAGGGGTCACGTGATTGCTTACGCTTCGAGGCAACTAAAGCCTCATGAGGCGAACTATCCTACGCATGATTTGGAGTTGGGGCAGTGGTTTTTGCCCTCAAGATTTGGAGGCACTATCAGTATGGGGTTAGGTGTACTATTTACACTGAACACAAGAGTTTGAGATACTTGATGGATCAGCCGAAATTGAATATGCGGCATCAGAGATGGCTGGATGTGGTAAAGGATTATGATTACGAGATCCTGTACCTCCTTGGGAAGGCCAATGTGGTGATTGATGCTTTGATCCGTAAGGCCGTAAGTTCTCCTATCGAGGATATCTGCTTGAGTATGGTTGTCACTTCTCCCTTGTTGGATTTGATAGGATTTAGGTAAAACCAATAAACTTAAAACCCTTAAGTTCACATGCAAACGAAGGATCTATGTTTTCACTATTGAACCTATAACTAAGAACATCAAATAAGAAACCTTAGTAACCCTATGTATATTTCGAAAATCATAAAGGGTTTAGGTTTACACACCTTGTTGTTATTATAGTAAATAACAAGAATTCCTTCACTTGTAGATCTCTTGGAAGCAAGCAACACAATTGTCGTGCCTCTAATGATTCACACCCAAGCTAGCAAAAAGGAAGACTATAGAGAGAGGAGAGGGGATAGTAGAATTTTGGCTATCCCTTTTGAAGAATGAGTGACCGAAAATGCAAGGCTTAGGGGTCTTTATATAGTGCAACCTGGAAACCCTAAATTACCCTAAAACCAATATAATAATATTATTTTGAATTGGTAATTATCCAGTTTCCTGATTATCCTCCAAGGATAATTCTAGAACCCTAAAACTCCTCCTAAATCCGTCCAAGGCTCTAGGAAGGTTCTAGAATGCCTTTTGTTTAACTATTGAACAATTACACTTTAACCCATGTACTTTTAATTAATCTAATTAATCCCAAAATTAATTCTGATTAATTCTTAGTTAAATATTACTATTTCTAAATAATATAATACATTAATAAACTTTTTATTTTAATTTATTAATCACATAATAAATTGATATCTCTGTCTAAAAGTCATCCTGTCCAATTTCTAGGTTTGAGGGCAACCCAAAAGGATTATTATACTATCAATTCAAGTATATACCAATTATAGTTATGGGCTTAAACACCTATTCCAACAAGATTTGATCAAGAAGGCTCAGGTAGAGGGATTGAAAAAGGAGAACTGGAAGGATGAGCGGATCAGAGGACATATTCCCTTATTTGTCAGAGACATCTAGGGGTTGTTAACCAAGTGTGGTAGGGTCTGGGTTCCGACAACAGGTGGGGTGAGGCAGACAGTTCTGGAGGAGGCACATAAGTCAAAGTTTTCTATCCATCCAGGGGCCACAAAGATGTATAGGGATATGAAGTTGAGTTATTGGTAGCCCTGTATGAAAATGGAGATAGCTTGGTTTGTTGAGCGGTTACTGACTTGCAGGAAAGTCAAGGCCGAACATCAGAGACCCCACGACAAGATGCAACCTTTACCCATTCCCATGTGGAAGTGGTAAGAGATTACCATGGATTTCATCACAAAGTTGCCAAGGATGACACATGGAGTTTATTCTATCCGGGTCATTGTTGATAGAGTGAACAAGAGTATGCATTTCATACCGATTTCCGAGAGCATATATGTGGGAGAATTGTTACACTCGAGTCCTGGTAAACTTCCCCTTCAAATCCTTTAATTTTCGATTTTGCAACTTTGGCCCTTACGCGGGGCGTACCTGGATGGTATGTTGGGCGTAAGGGGGACTTAACAAAGCGACATCGTTTTGGGGGAGTACGTTGGGCGTACTTTGAGTACACGGGGCGTACTCCGCCTGGACTCAAACCCTAATCTTTAGGGTTTGGACCCTATATAATGAACCTTAAGTCCCATTTTCTCATCCCATTTACAGCCTCCATCACTTCAAATGTTACCCCTTGCAAACGCTAGCCCCATTGTTGCATTTTGAAGCTCGAGAGTGTGTTTTGTGTGTTTCAAAGGAAGAAGAAGGTGGTGGTGAAGCTTAGAAGCTAGAAGCAAGCTTGGATCTGGAAGTCTTGTATCATCCTCAATCTCCAGAAGGTATAAAGTTCATACCTTGGTGATTAACATGATAGATCTTGTTTGTATGTTGATATTATGACCTTTTGTCCCCAAATATGGCCTTTTTGTGCATGTCATGCTATAGAGAAAATGGGCTGTCCTTTTGGACGTTTTTCTAAGCTTAGAGTGATAAAAATGTGTTCTTGACCCATAGTTCTTCCCCATGCAAGGGTTTGGTTGTCTTAATGGCTTAAGATGTTGGGATTTTTCATGTTAACTGTTGAGTTTTATGTACTCTAACATTCCTATGGTGCACATACAACCCTAATGCTTTGGATCTAAGTTTTCTCTAATTATACATGCAACATTGGTTTCCAAAGCATGAAGCCTAAACTAGCATACAAAATTTAACATATGAATCATAAAATAAGTTAGAAAGTTACATCTTGATGTAGCTAGTAAGACTTTGGCCTTGAGAGAACTTAGCACCCCAAGTGTTGTGCCTCAAACAAGCCACAAACACTAAACAAACAACTAGATGGATATGAGAGATGCTAAGGAGACTAAAAACGGATTTCTCTTCTTGGAATGCAAGTAGTGGTCGATTTTAGGGCTTAGCACAACATATATATATATATATATATATATATATATATATATGTGTGTGTGTGTGTGTATGTGTGTGTGTGTGTGTGTAGAATATTAAAGGTCATGTGTAACCCTAATCCATACACATTAGCCCATGATCCATCCATTTGATTTGGATAAATACTTCATGGATTAACTCATAAGTCCATCACAAATCAAACCATGGATCATTAGCCTAACTCATATGTATCAATTTAATTAGTCTCTTTTGATCAGTAAATTAATTCTTAATTAATTCTTGATCAATACTAATTAAATAATATGATTCCTCAATTAATATATTATACTTATAATATATTAATAAATCATAAATAACCTCTTACTCAAATATCCATCTATCAAATTGTTATGGTGAAGGCAACCCGAAATGGACCATGCTACTATCGGGTCAAGTACATACCAATTATAGTTATGGGCTTAGACACCTAATCCAACAGTCTCCCACTTGGATAAGTCTAATAACTATAATTGCCAATGCAACTTAAAATCCGATTAGCAATCGTAGCTCTCAAAAAGCCGCTGTCATACTTTGATGCGTCCATTAGATAAGTGATCATATAATCCTCTGTTCTACAAGATATCATGCAGACAAATACATGGAACATAGTCATACTTATTGTCCTGCTGTTTGTTTCCCGATTTCCGATTTGTATGACATAGAACATAATTGAACACATCAATTTAGTTTGACCGAGCCCGACACATAAGTCAAAACAAAATCATCAAGGGGCCCAAGATATCACTTTTTAATCCTCTTAGGATAAATGGAACATATAAACTTCGACTTATATGCTTGTACTAACTATTCGTTGAATCATACACAACAACACGTTTTATAACATCGAGTTACCGATGCGTTTTCGTACTATCAATGTACAACCAACGAATAATCGCCAACTCATATATCTTGGTTTGAAGATTATACGATATTATCGTCTCACAATCACCCGTGATAAATTCCATGAAGTGATATGTGAGCGTGGGTTTAGTTCAATACTCAAATCTTATTTCAAGAGCACTCATGAATATTTGTAGCAATCTTTTGCTATGTCTAACACCTTAGACAATCATACAAAAACCCATTCATGACAGTCTTCTTTCATAACCTACTTCCAAAGTATGATTGACTGTGGATAGTTTGAATAATCTTATTATTCTGGAAGTCAAAACATGAAAAATGAAACAATAGTAAATAATTGACACAAGACAATAACACTACTTATAAATAAAAAATACCTTTTATTCAATCATCAAATGCCAATTACATTTTAACTATTACAAGTTTCTAAAATTCTATCTAATCATTAAAACTAATATCGTCCTTCAGCCCGATTCTTCTAGCGTGCTGCAAGTGCTTGACCTACTCAGTCCCTTCGTAAGGGGATCTGCCGGGTTCTCCTCTGACGATACCCCCTTCATTACGAGGAGTCATTCTTCTACTCGATGTCTTATGAAGTGATATTTTCTGTCGATGTGCCTGGATCTGCCATGATCCATTGGTTCCTTGGCTAAGGCTACCGCACCCTTGTTGTCACAGAAAATCTTCATAGGCTCCTTCATTACGAGGAGTCATTCTTCTACTCGATGTCTCCGATGAAGTTCTTTAGCCATATCGCCTCCTTCGATGCTTCACTTGCTGCTATATACTCTGATTCGCACGTTGAGTCAGCTACAGTCTCCTGTTTGGAACTTTTCCAAGTTATTGCTCCTCCATTAAGGGTAAATATCCAGCCCGACTGAGAGCGGAAATTATCTTTGTCGGTTTGAAAGCTGACGTCACTATACCCTGTCACTCTTAAGTCATCACTCCCACCGAGGGTAAGGACCCCGTCCTTAGTCCTCCGCAGGTACTTTAGAATGTCCTTTACCGCAGTCCAGTGAGCTTTACCAGGATTCCCTTGATATCTGCTAACCATGCTCAAGGCGATGGCTACATCAGGGCGAGTACATGTCATAGCATACATGATTGAGCCAACAGCAGAAGCATATGGTATTCGACTCATTTCTGCTATCTCAGCATCTATACTTGGACTCTGAGTCTTACTCAGTTTGGTATTGCCCTGGATAGGTAATTCTCCTTTCTTGGACTCCTCCATGCTGAAATGTTTCAACACCTTTTCCAAGTAGGTAGTTTGACTAAGTCCTATTAGTCTTTTACTCCTGTTTCTTAATATCCTTATCCCTAGAATATAAGCGGCTTCTCCGAGGTTCTTCATAGCGAAACACTTCCCAAGCCAGGACTTAACCTCCTGCAAGGTTGGGATGTCGTTTCCTATGAGCAGTATGTCATCCACATACAACACCAGAAAGCTAGCTATACTCCCACTAGCTTTGACATACACGCAGGACTCATCCTCGCTTCTCGAAAAACCAAACTCTTTGACTTTCTCATCGAAACAAAGATTCTATCTGCGAGATGCTTGTTTCAATCCATAAATGGATTTCTCAAGCTTACACACTCTATTAGGATACTTTGCATTGACAAAACCCTCTGGCTGATTCATGTAAACATCTTCAACCAACTTCCCATTAAGGAAAGCGGTTTTGACATCCATTTGCCATATTTCATAATTAGGAAATGCAGCTATGGCTATCATAACCCTTATAGATTTAATCTTAGCCACTGGTGAGAAGGTCTCATCATAGTCAACTCCAAGAGTTTGAGTAAAGCCATTCACAACCAATCGCGCCTTATAAGTGTGTACTTTCCCATCCATGTCAGTCTTCTTCTTGAAGATCCATTTGCACCCGACTATCTTACGGCCTGGTACATTGTCAACCAAGTTCCAAACTTGATTGTCATACATGGACTGAATCTCTCTGTCCATTGCCTCTTTCCATTTTGCAGACTCAGGGCCTGTCATGGCTTCCTTGCAGTTGTTAGGTTCATACAAATTTACCAGTGTGCTATCACTGATAAATGTATCACCTTCAGTAGTAATATGGAAACCATAAAACTCAGGTGCCGGTCTAACTCTACCGGAGCGCCTCAGAGGTAAGGACTCGTCAATTGGTTCAACATGAGTTTCCTCTTCGGGTTGAGCACTAGTGTTTGAGGTTCCTTCATCGCTTAACTCTTGAAGGTCTTCAAATTCAATTTGCCTCCCACTGTCCTCTTGGCATATGAGTTTTCTCTCGCAAAAGACTCCTCTCCTCGCAACGAAGACAACATTGTCACTCGGTCTATAGAAGAGATATCCAAAGGATTTCTGTGGGTAGCCAATGAAAATACATCGCTCACTACGAGGTTCGAGCTTGTCGTGAGTCTCTCATCTTACGAAAGCCTCGCATCCCCAAACCTTGATGCGGTCTAAAGATGGAACCTTCCCTGTCCACATCTCGTGAGGTGTTTTGGAAACCTTTTTAGTTGGGACTAGATTAAGGATATGGGCGGCAGTCTCTAAGGCATACCCCCAGAATGAGATATGTAACGAAGCTCGACTCATCATAGAACGAACCATGTACAACAAGGTTCGATTATGCCTCTCAGCTACACCATTAAGCTGTGGTGTCCTAGGTGGCGTCAATTGTGAAACAATTCCACATTCCTTAAGATAGTCGTGGAACTCGATACTAAGATACTCTCCTCCTCGATCAGATCGAAGCATCTTTATCTTCCTGTCTAATTGATTCTCCACTTATTGCTTAAACTCTTTGAACTTTTCAAAGGTTTCCGACTTATGCTTGATTAAGTAGATATAGCCATATCTGTTGTAATCATCAGTAAAAGTCACATAGAAGCGATTAGCATCCCTTGTGGCGCATCTGAAGGGTCCACACACATCTATGTGTATGAGATCCAACAGAACCTCACCCCTTGCACAAGTGCCAGTGAAGGGTGACTTTGTCATCTTTCCAAGTAAACAAGATTCACAAGTGTCATCTGACTTTAAATCAAATGACTCCAACACTCCATCCTTTTGGAGTTGGGCTATGCGCTTCTTGTTAACATGTCCAAGACGACAATGCCAAAAGCATGCTTTATCCAAATCATTGGATGAATCGATATGCAACACATTATTTCCTAAGTTATCTACAACCATCACAGTTTCATATATGCCATTGCAAGGTAATGCTTCAAAATAAAATACACAATTAAAATAAGCATTTATTGAAACAATTTCATTATTAAAAGAAAAGGTAAAACCTTGTTCATACAAACTGTGAAAGGAAATAATATTTCTCGCCATATCAGACGAGTAGCAACAATTATTCAAATCTAATTTTAACCCACTACTAAGCAATAAAGAATAAACTCCAATCTTGGTGACATGCGACTTTTTCCTATTCCCCATGATTAAGTTCATCTTCCCGTGCTCCACATTCCTACTTCTTTTTAGACCCTGGAAATCAGAACAAATGTGAAAACCACATCCTGTATCAAGGACCCAAGAATTATCATGTGATGAATTATTAGATAAAATAGTATAAATACCTGCAAAGGAGTGGTTGATCTTCCCATACTTTATGTCCTGCAAGTATTTTGGGCAGCTTCGTCTCCAGTGCCCTTTTTCATGGCAATGGAAGCACTCGGCTTCCTTTGGGTTGGAAGAGGGTGTGACAAAACCAACTTTGGTTCCACCGGAAGAGGATCCAACATGGGACTTTCCCTTATGACTCTTGGAAGGAGTCTTCCTCTTCTTTCCCTTCCCATGTCCAGTTGCCAAGACAGGGGGAGTTGCAGTAGGAGTTGGTACAACAGATTTTCCTTTCAAACTGCTTTCAGCAGTTCTCAAGAGACCTTGAAGCTTGCTTAGAGTGACCTCCTCTTTTTTCATATGATAAGTCATATGAAACTGATCATAACAAGGAGGTAAAGAGTGTAGAATAATATCTTTGGCCAACTCTTCATCGAAGTTAACATTCAACTTCAGCAAGCGGTCCATAAACCTTTGCATCTTCTGCAAGTGGGCCGTGATGGACTCTCCATCCTTCATTTTGGTCGTGATCATGGAGGCAATGATCTCATACCTCTCCTGCCGAGCACTTTGATGGTACATTTCCATCAAGTCCTGGTGCATTTCATAAGGCCAAAAGTCCTCATATGACTTTTGGAGCTCAGCAATCATGGTAGCGATCATTATACACGACACTTTGGTCGCGTCCCTCTCATGAGTTTTGTACTCAACAATTTGTTCGGGAGTAGCAGTAGATTCATCAATCTCCTTAAGCTCTTTATCAAGGACATATTCTTTGTCCTCATAAAGAATAGCCATTCGGATGTTTCGAATCCAATCATTGAAATTCGATCCATCGAAGATGACCCTCCCATATAAGTTCATGAGGGAGAAAGAGCCAGAAGAGATTGGGTTGGAAGCATTGTTTGAAGTAGACATCTGAAAAAGAAAGACAAAGTTTAGAATAGATAATGATCCTTAATATAACACCTAAAATGGAATATTAAGGCTAGGATCCAACACAATATTCTACAATTCGGAAGAGGGATGCCATAATCCAATTGTAAAATATTTGAAGGTAGGTAAATGACGATTTACCAATTTCCACCATGAAAAACGAAATTTAAGATTAGGTTTTAAATGAATTGAAATTCCTAGATTCTTTTGAGATTCACTGAACTTTTCAATGGCATGTTTAAATCTCGATTATGCCCTACAAGTTTGTGATTGGGATACCGAGGATCACAAACAATGTGTGAATAACCATGCAAATTAGCTTGGTACTATCGATGTTACAAATCACCTAATCAATGTGCCGGTTAACCACACACGCTCCATTGATCCATGATTAACACCAAGCTACCCTTTACCACACATTGTCAGTCCCAAATTAGTGTGCCGGTTAACCACACACGCTCCACTAACGATTTAACAAGGTGCAAAGTGCAATTTCATGGAATATCACCATTTTCATATTTTTCCTAAAGTAACTAAGATTGGGAATTTATAAAAGTTTAGTTACTTTAATAATTTTCATTATGCTTATTAATGAGAATTAGTGTCCTATCCGACCCGTTCGACTAACGACCCTCCACCAGTTAAGGAAGCGGTGGGTGAGAGTGGACACCCATTAAACCACCATTTTATAAGCAGTAACCTTATACACCCCTTATAGACCAGCTTCGTGAATGAGGCCTACTAACGGTAAGACTGACTTGTCTTATACATATATATAAGTATTAAACTTTAATATTATAATAGTATAAGGGTTGAATTTTAAACTTTTAAAACTCTAGGGTTTGGAATTAAAGTTTCATTAATGTAAATTTTCAAGTTCCAAAACTTGAGGGCAAGTTTTGTAACTTGTCAAAACTTTTGACATTCATAACTTATGAAATTTTATGTTGCATGAATGAGACCTTTCAAATTCCAAACTTGAGGAAAAGTTATGAAACATTTCAAGACTCTTTGAATTCTATAACTTACATTAGTTAATGGTTTCATAAATAAAGACTTTTCATGTTCCATAACTTGAGGACAAGTTATCGAACTTTTTCAAGAACACATATAGATCAAATTAACTAATCCAATTATGATAGGATGATTATTTACCAACTTGACCTAATTTGATTCATGTTACATGATAACTTCAAACTTTACAAATAACTAGTATTTCACAAAAATCAAGTAGTTATCTTAGAATTTGACAAACATCATGTTATTGGATGGGGATTAACATTACCATATCATTAAAATCGAATTTTATGAAACAAAACAGTTTGTGGTAATGTTCCTAATCCAAAACAGGCCATAAAATTGAAGATTCTGCCCACAGACAGTCCAACTCGTCGAGTGCACTTATGAACTCGACGAGTTCATCATCATAAGGCACCTACTCATCGAGTTCATATATGGACTCGTCGAGTAGGCCCTGGCAGAATCCAGTTTTGCAGTTTTTTCAGCTTTGAAAATTACACAGTTGCATCAATACAATAGAAAACACCCATGACTCTGATACCACTGTTGAGTTTTATGTACTCTAACATTCCTATGGTGCACATACAACCCTAATGCTTTGGATCTAATTTTTCTCTATTTATACATGCAACATTGGTTACCAAAGCATGAAGCCTAAACTAGCATACAAAATTTAACATGTGAATCATAAAATAAGTTAGAAAGTTACCTCTTGATGTAGCTAGTAAGATTTTGGCCTTGAGAGAACTTAGCACCCCAAGTGTTGTGCCTCAAACAAGTCACAAACACCAAATAAACAACTAGATGGATATGAGAGAGGCTAAGGAGACTAAAAACCGATTTCTCTTCTTGGGATGCAAGTAGTGGTTGATTTTAGGGCTTAGCACAATATATATATATATATATATATATATATATATATATATATATATATATTGTGTGTGTGTGTGTGTGTGTGTGTGTAGAATATCAAAGGTCATGTGTAACCCTAATCCATACACATTAGCCCATGATCCATCCATTTGATTTGGATAAATACTTCATGGATTAAATCATAAGCCCATCACAAATCAAACCATGGATCATTAGCCTAACTCATATGTAGCAATTTAATTAGTCTCTGTTGATCACTAAATTAATTCTTGATCAATACTAATTAAATAATATGATTCCTCAATCAATATATTATACTTATAATATATTAATAAATCATAAATAACCTCTTACTCAAATATCCATCTATCAAATTGTTCTAGTGAAGGCAACCCGAAATGGACCATGCTACTATCAGGTCAAGTACATACCTATTATAGTTATGGGCTTAGACACCTAATTCAAAATTAAGCAAAGTAGGGCCATGCAAGACCATAAAGTTGGAAACTTTATGGTTAAGGACAACATTTAGGACTTGGATATGTATTTTGGACGAAAAAGGCTTATGTATTAAGCACTTAATGGGTTGATAGCATTCAGTTGCATATAATGGGTGTACCAGATGATACGTCGCATGTACGCGGTTAGGCCCCCGTCTATTTTGGTCGCGACCGAGAACGACCCACGTAAGTTCGAGTAGTCTCCGCGTACGGGACTGAGACGACTCGGATGGGTTGACTCGGCTGATTTGTTGAGTTTGACAAATTTTGGACCTAAGGAACTTTTTGGTTGGTTGGTACTAATTAGGTTGGGCAATGATTTGCATAATAGGTGACGGGTAGAGCCGATATTCGGAGTGGAGACTTATTTCAGCTTGTGTTCGATTTGAGAGGTGAGTTCTCTCACTATGCTAATGGGTCTAAGGCACCAAGGCCGGACATTTATTGTGTTTATGTATCCTAGGATGTAGGATTGCTATGATAGTTATATGTGTGATTTTTTGTATATATATGTCGACATATGGGTGGTTGGGTTGAGGCCGCGCGCCAGCAAACCCGGTATGGTTGGGTTGAGACTGGAAGTTAACATACCCGGTATGGTGAGGTTGAGACCACGTGCCAACAAACCTGGATGGTTGGGTTGAGGCCATGTAGCAAAAAAACCTGTATGGTTGGGTTGAGGTGAAACAGATCTGTGTTGTAACCCCAAAAACTCGGTATAGTTGGGTTAAGGTCAAGGACCAACAAACCATGTATGCATGATTGTCTGATATCTGTAATTGTTTGTATTATGGGATATTTTGGGAAGCTTGCTAATCTTTGGCTTACAGTTTGGATTTCAATGTTTCTGGTACTTCTGATGAGCGGGGAAAGGCGTAGGCGTGATTGTACACCTTATCTCGTAGTTTATGTTGATTGATACTTTGATTCGATGTTTGACTTATTATGATTTGTAAAAAATGTTTTGGTAACTTTAGGGCTTATGGATTGTGTTTTTAAAATGAAAAATTTTACTCTGATTTTTAGGACGTTACGAGTTGGTATCAGAGCACTAGTTTGAGCGAACTGGATGAGCATTCGTGTGACTCCAGATTCAAACTACGGATTTGCAAAAAGATTTTCAAAATTGTTTTCCAAATAACCACAAGAGGGATGCGATGTGTACAATCAGCCGGAGCTCAAGAAAGCTTCCCTAAATACCCACACATGTTATGTTATGTGATAGAACTGCATGCTAGAATGTAGGCTAAGGATCCTCGGGAACCACATGATAGAATTGTCTGATACATGATGTCATATAGCCTAGCTGATTTATTCGAAGTGTTTATTTGGAACCGACATTTGTGCTGCTATTAGCTGAGTATATGCACTATAATTATACATAGTTAGGATCTTATAGCCTTAGAATTCTTGATTTAGCCTTACTTCCTGTTCCTTTTTTGGTTGTGGGCTTAGGATAGAATCACTTATTCGACTGTCTAGCGGATCTGGCGCATGTATGGTTGGCATATGCGAGGTGACCACAGTGTTAGTGTAGGTTTCATGGGTCGTGAGCAGGATTTGTAGAGTCCTAGTGGAACTAGGAGTTATGGTCACTCTTTAGGAGTGTGGTTTAGGGTGCGTGTGCACCAAGCATAGAGGGTCTAGTGACCCAAGGGTTTTGTGGCGATCACTGAGAAAAATACGGGTAGGTGTGGAAGGTAGTATGGTCCCGTACTACTGAAAGCACAAGATCTGTACGCGTGTCAAGGAAACGACAAGACCCGAGGTTGAGATATGTGAGTTGTAGAGAGTTACTCTATTGGTGATCTGATGAATTTATGTTTATTTTTAGCATGGTGGTCACTAGAGGTTCGGGATCCGGAGTTGATGGATCAGGAGATGGTGAGCCAACAAGGTTGGTTGTACTGGATGAGGAGGTTCGTGAGCTGATCTCTCCAGAGGTGATTGTAATTGTTTGGGGTGCTATCCCAGAGATGTTTGGTTCGGTGGAGACCGCTATGATTGAGCTATTTGATGAGCATTATGCTGATATGATGTTGGTTGCCATTGTCGCAGCCACTGCAGCTATTGCTGCAGTTGGGGTGGGAGGATCTTTCCAGTATCGGAGCTTCAGTAACACAAAGCCTCCGAATTTCGATGGGGTCAAGGACCCAATTGTAGCGATAAGGTGGTTGTCTGACGTGGAGGGCTATTTCTTCATGTGTTCTTGTCCGGAGGACTAGAAGGTCAGGTGCGCCCTGAACCTTTTACGCTTGGGGTCGAAGGACTGGTGGAAGTTTGTGACCGATTCTTACTCACATGCGGAGATGGCTGCAATGACTTGGGGTCAGTTTATTGAGATGTTTCATGTAGAGTATCTGCCTTTGGTGGAGATAGAGCGTTTGGCGCAGGAGCATCTGTCACTTAGACAGACGACGGAGTCGGTAACAGAGATCACCAAGAAGTTTATGGAAAGGGCACTTTTCTTCCCTGAGTATGCATCTTCCGAGCAGGTTCAGATGTCATGATATATGAGCATGCTCAGTACTGAGATACGAGATTTTGTGTCTACACAGCAGTTCAGACTCTTTCCGAGCTGCAGTCTGCTGCTCGGAGGAGATAAATTGAGATCAAGACTTGGGTTAGGGACAGTCATAGCCAACGACAAAGTGGGCCAAGCATGCTGATTCACGCACTGGAGGGAAGAGGGGCCGCACCTATGGTAGGTGCGGGAAGACACATGAGGAAACTTATCGATTAGCGACAGGGTGCCACAATTATGGCAGGCAGGGTCATTTCACAAGGGATTTTCGACAGCCATAGTAGCAGACCCCCTCACCAGGTGCACATATTTGTTACCATTGCAATCAGGTAGGCCATGTGAAGTCCCAATGCCCCTGCTTGCTGCTAGGCCTATGCATGCAGCGGCCTCGACTATTCTTCAGATCATAGACGGACCAGAGGAGAGTTGAGGCCCTGAGAGCTAGAGGACATGCTTTCCAGATGACGACTGAGGAGGCCAGAGAGATGTCGGACGTCGTTGCTGGTATGTATCTATTTATGTTTCTGTCAGATTATTTTACATTATGCTTATGATTCATACTTTTGTTAGGTACTTTTCTTGTGAACTCTTTGCCTGCATTAGTGTTATTTGACTCGGGTGCGAGTCGGTTATTTGTATCCTCAACTTTTAGTAGGTGTTTTGGCATTCCTCTTGATGCATTAGAGCATCCTATGCAAATTTCTGTAGCCGGTCAGGATAGAGTCCCTGTTTCGAGTGTTTTTCGCGATTGTACTTTGGATATTTTTGGAGTGTTATACCTGATCAACCTGGTCCCGATTCCCATGGGGGATGTCAGCGTTATTATTGGGATGAATTTGGTTGAGCCGGTTTAGGGCCCAGATTGATTGCGAGAGATAGCTCGTGGTGGTTCGTACCTCAAATGGGGGAGAGTTGACCATTTATGGTGAGGGTACCAAGGTTGGTTCAACTTTTTGCTCAGCAGCGAGGGCCCGGAGGTTTATCCAGCATGGGTGCTCAGGATACCTGGCGTATGTGGTAGATACTCGTGTGGATCCGAATCGTTCGGTGTCAGATATCTCGATAGTTTGGGATTTCTCGGATGTATTCCCGGAGGATTTTCCTGGTATACCACCGGAAAGGTAGGTGAAGTTTAGGATCGATCTGATTCCCAGTGTAGCCCCGATCGCCAAGGTACCTTATCGCCTTGCACCGCCAGAGATACAGGCGCTGTCCTCTCAACTTCCGGAGCTGTTGGGCAAGAAGTTCATTCGACCGAGCATTTCGCCTTGGGGAGCATCGATTCTGTTTGTGAAAAAGAAGAACAATACTTATCGGATGTGCATAGATTACCAGGAGTTGAACAAGTTGACAGTGAACAATAATAACCCACTCCCGAGGATTGATGACCTCTTTGATCAGCTGCATGGTGCATCTTGGTTCTCCAATATTTATTTGAGGTCAGGGTACCACCAGATGAGAGTTATAGAGGAGGATGTAGTGAATACAACTTTCCGCACTCGTTATGGCCATTATGAGTTTGTGCTGATGCCATTTTGGCTCACCAACGCACCGGCAACATTCATGGATATGATGAACAGGGTGTGTTGACCGATGCTCGATCAGTCCCTTATTGTGTTCATCGATGATATCTTGGTCTACTCTAAGACCAGGTAGCAGCATGAGGAGAATTTGCGGGAGCTCCTTGGGGTTTTGAGGATGGAGAGGATTTTTGCCAATTTCTCCAAGTGCGAGTTCTGGTTACGTGAGGTCCAGTTCTTGGGTCACATCATCAACCATAATGGGATACTGGTCGACTCGGCCAAGATTGAGGTGGTGATGCAGTGGGAGGTTCCAACGAATCCTTCATAAAGCAGGATTTTTCTGGGTTTGGCTGGGTATTATCGGAGATTCATCCAGGATTTCGTCAAGATTGTTGTTCCTCTCACCCATCTGACAAAGAAGGGTGTGGATTTTGTTTGGGGGCCTAAGCAGTAGGCGGCATTTGAGACTTTACGGAAGAAACTGTGTGAGGCCCCAGTGTTGACCCTTCCAGAGGGCGTAGAGGATATGGTGGTGTATTGTGATGCTTCCATCGCTTATACGTCCCGACAATTGAAGCCTTATGATGCTAACTACCCTACTCATGATTTGGAGATGGGGGTTGTGGTTTTCTCCCTCAAGATCTAAAAACATTATATGTATGGGGTCTGTTGCACCATCTATACGGACCACATGAGTTTGAGATACCTTATGGACCAACCGAACCTGAATATGAGGCAGAGGAGGTGGCTTGAAGTGGTCAAAGATTATGACTGTGAGATCTTGTACCACCCGGATAAGGCCAATGTGGTGGCCGATGCACTGAGTCGTAATATGGTGAGTGCACCCAGTGGAGGGCTATGTATGAGGGTGACGATTACCTCCCCAATCTTGGAGATGGTTAGGGAGGAACAGACGGAGGGAATCAAGGAGGAGAATCAGAAGAAAGTGAAGATTAAGGGGTATTTTTCTACCTTTGTCAGGGATAGCAGAGGATGGTTGACATAGTGTGGTAGTGTATGGATTCCGGGTACTGGAGGTATGAGGCAGATTTTGATGGATAAGGCCCATAAGTCTCGACTTTTTATACATCCTGGTGCGACCAAGATGTACCGGGACTTGAGACTTAGCTACTGGTGGCCCTGTATGAAGAGGGAGATTGCAGGATATGTAGAGAGGTGCTTGACTTGGAGGAAAGTCAAGGTCGAGCATCAGATGCCTCACAACAAGCTACACCTTTGGAGATTCCCGTTTGGAAATGGGAGCAGATTTCTATGGATTTCATCACGAAATTACGTCGGACTCCTCACGGTTTTGATGCTATTTGGGTGATTATCGACAGCTTGACCAAGAGTGCCCATTTACTTGCTATTCGAGAGAGTTCTTCGGCTGATAAGTTGGCAGATATCTACATTCGAGATGTGATATGTCTTCATGGGGTGACGGTTCCATCGTATCAGATAAAGATGTTCACTTTACTTCCAGATTTTGGAAGAGGTTTCATGAGGAGTTTGGTACGAGATTACACTTCAGCGCTGCTTATCACCCTTAGACCGACGGTCAGAGTGAGTGCATGATTCAGACTCTAGAGGATATATTGAGGGTTTGCGTCATTGATTTTGGTAGGAGTTGGGATACCTACCTTCCCTTGGTTGAGTTTTCGTATAACAATAGTTACCACTCCAGTATTGGTGCACCTCCCTTCGAGCTTCTCTACGGGAGGAGGTGTTGCACCCCGATATGTTGGGGTGAGGTAGGGTAGAGGATTATGGAGAGCACTGAGGTAGTGCTCTAAACCTCAGAGATGATTCAGCAGGTCAGACAGAGATTGCAAACAACTTAGAGTCGGAAGAAGAGCTATGTAGACCGATGACGTTCTGAGCTGGAGTTCCAGGGTGGGGATATGGTTTTATTGAAGGTGTCACCCTGGAAGGGTGTGATACGCTTCGGAAAGTAGGGCACGTTGGGACCCCAATTCATTGAACCATTTCGTGTGATAGCCAGGGTGGGCAAGGTGGCTTACCGGTTGGATCTATCGGAGGAGCTCAATCAGATCCATAGCACTTTCCATGTTTCTCAGTTACGAAAGTGCTTGGTTGATGATACGGTAGTAGTACCGCTAGATGATATCCAGGTCGACGAGCGCCTGAACTACATTGAAAGGCCATTAACTATTCTTGACCGGAAGACAAAGGCCTTGCGCAACAAGGTGGTATCATTGGTCAAGGTGCAGTGGGAACATCAGAAGGGTTCTGAGTGGACTTGAGAACCAAAGTCGGAGATGAGGGAGAATTATTCGGAGTTTTTCACTTCGGCGGAATTCGAGGACGAAGTCTGATCCAGGTGGGAGAGAATTTTTACACTCGAGTCCTGGTAAACTCCCCCTTCTAACCCTTTCATTTTCGATTTTGCAACTTTGCACCTTACGCAGGGCATACATGGATGGTACGCTGGGCGTAAGGGGGATTTAACAAAGCGACATCGTTTTGGGGGAGTACGTTGGGCGTACTCTGGGTACGTGGGACATACTCCTCTTAGACTCAAACCCTAATCTTTAGGGTTTGGACCCTATATAATGAACCTTATGTCCCATTTTCTCATCCCATTTCCAGCCTCCATCACTTGAAACGTTGCCCCTTGCAAACCCTAGCCCCATTGTTGCATTAAGAAGCTTGAGAGTGTGTTTTTGTGTGTTTCAAAGGAAAAAAAGGTGGTGGTGAAGCTTGGAAGCTAGAAGCAAGCTTGAATCTGGAAGTCGTGCATCATCCTCAATCTCCAGAAGGTATAAAGTTCATACCTTGGTGATTAACTTGATAGATCTTCTTTGTATGTTGGTATTATGAACTTTTGTCCCCAAATATGGCCTTCTTGTGCATGGCATGCTATAGAGTAAATGGGTTGTCCTTTAGACGTTTTTCTAGGCTTAGAGTGATAAAAATGTGTTATTGACCCTTAGTTCTTCCCCATACAAGAGTTTAGTTGTCTTAAAGGCTTAAGATGTTTGGATTTTTAGTGTTAAGCACATTAGGGCCATGCGAGGCCATAAAGTTGGAAACTTTATGGTCAAGGACAACATTTGGGACTTAGATCTGTATTTTGAACGAAAAAGGCTTATGTATTAAGCATTTAATGGGTTAATAGCATTCAATTGCATACGCTGGGCTTGCCAGATGGTACGCCCATCGTACACAGTTAAGCCCCTGTCTGTTTTGGCCGCAACCGAGAACCCCCCTGCGTAAGTTCGAGTACTCCAAGTGTACGGGACTGAGTCGACTCGGCTGGGTTGACTCGACTGATTTGTTGAGTTTGACCAATTTGGACCTAAGGATATTTTTTGGGTAATTGCTACTAACTAGTTTGGGCAATGATTTACATAATAGGTGACGGGTAGAGCCGATATTCGGAGTCGAGACTTATTTCAGCTTGTGTTCGGTTGGAGAGGTGAGTTCTCTCACTATGCTAATGGGTCTAAGGCACCAAGGCCGACCCCTTTATTGTGTTTATGTATCCTAGGATGTAGGATTGTTATGATTGATATATGTGTGATTTGTTGTATGTATATGTCGATATATGGGTGGTTAGGTTGAGGCCGCACGCCAACAAACCCGATATGGTTGGGTTGAGAGTGGAAGTGAACATACCCGGTATGGTGAGGTTGAGCCACGTGCCAACAAACCTGGATGGTTAGGTTGAGGCCATGTGCCAACAAACCCTAAATGGTTGGGTTGAGGTGTTACTGCTCTGTGCTGTAAACCAACAAACCCGATATAGTTGGGTTGAGGTCAAGGATCAACAAACCATGTATGCATGCTTGTGTCATATCTGTAATTGTTTGTATTATGGGGTATTTTGGGAAGCTCACTAAACTTTTTCTTACAGTTTGGATTTCAATGTTTCAGGTACTTCTGATGAGCGGGGAAAGGCAAAAGCGTGATTGTACACATCATCCCATGGTTTATGTTGATTGATACTTTGATTTGATGTTTGACTTATTATGATTTGTAAACAATGTTTTGGTAACTTTTGGGCTTGTGGATTGTGTTTTTAAAATGAAAAAATTTACTCTGATTTTTGGGACGTTACAAAGGGGGGGGGGGGGAGAGAGAGAGAGAGAGAGAGAGGGAGAAAGAAAGAGGTTGGGTGTGGGCCCTATATTTTAGTTTAATAAAACTTTAATTAAATAGAAAAAACATAAAAAAAATATCATAAAGGCAAATTAATCTTTTCAGTTTGGACAGGGACCAAAACCACAAACAAATTAGCTCAAAATGACCACCAATCCAAAAAAATTATGGTTTTGACCAATTCGCAGAAAAAATGCATACCAAATGGACCATTCTTGTAGTTTTGTCGAATTTTTAAGTCATAATGTTGATTTTGAGGGTGTTCCAACATGTTATTTATGTGTATTTTAAGTCCCTAAAAGTATATGACCAAGCATGTTTTAAATTATTTATAATATTTGATTTTAATTTAATATAAAGATTATTATTATTTGAGAGATAATGATATAGAGATAGTTACTTTTAATAACATAAATTTGGTCTATATTTTAACTATATAATTATAATTTGCAAATCAAATGCATGAAAATCCGTCTACTATCTATATATTTATATACTAGGCGAATGCCCGCGCGTTGCGCAGATATATCTATATAGTTGAAGTCCTTACAAATATATGTTTTTCTTTAAATATAACAATAACGTTGTTGTCAAATTTGATATAATAATTCGTATACTAAATCAATATAATATATTGATTATTTTGAATTATATGATCATATATACATCTATTATAACGAATGCCCACGCGTTGCGCATAAACAACTATATAGTTAAAGTCTTTACAAATATATGTTTTTTTTAAAATATAGCAATAACATTGTTGTTAAGTTTTATATAATAATTTGTATACTAAATTGATATAATCGATTGATTATTTTGAATTATATGATAATATATACATCTATTATAGCTGTATAATCTCAATCGTTTGAATAACTTTTATCTGCGAGTTACACATGAATAAAATTAAATATAATATATGATTTAATGTTACTTATAGTTGTTATTGTTAATTAATTTTTTAAATTTATTTGCTTAATGTTTTAATTTCCATCACCATAATTATTTAAAACATCAAACATTGTTTTTTGATTTTAAAGGTAACAATATAATCATTTATATAGAGTTATTTTTAACTATTGTTATTGTAAGTTATTTTAAGCTACTTATTTGAAAACTTTTAGCGATTATAAAAATATCTTTAAGAAATATTTTAGTTAAATTGAGATTACAATTTAGTTTTTGCATTTATCACTTTTAACTATTTACAAAATATTCTTTGGTTTTTTAAGTGAAACTGAAATTTATATTTAAGTTGACGTTGTAATGTTATATTTAAATTAACAATTTAAGTATTTTGTCCAAACTGTTCAAAAGTTGTAGCTTTAAACTGATAATGGTTTACATACAACAACATATTAAATCTAATAAATTAAGTATAATATGTTAAAAGTTAAAGACATAACTTTATAAGTAGAAGTAAATATATTATTTTAAAATTGAAATTTAGTATATTTATGATTACACTTTAGGCTTGATATTTATTTAACCTTATTAACCAACTTATAATCATTATTGGAAAGACACTATAATTAATCACTTTTAACTATTTACAAAGTATTATTTGGGTTGTTTAAGTTAAACTAAAATTTATATTTAAGTTGACCTTGTAATGTTATATTCAAATTAATAATTTAAATATTTTATACAAATTGTTCCAAAATTGTATCTTTGTTAAAATTGAAATTTAGTATATTTATGATTACACTTTAGGTTTGATATTTATTTAACCTTATTAACCAACTTATAATCATTATTAGAAAGACACTATAATTAATCACTTTCAACTATTTACAAAGTATTCTTTGGGTTGTTTAAGTTAAACTAAAATTTACATTTAAGTTGACCCTGTAATGTTATATTCAAATTAATAATTTATATATTTTATACAAATTGTTCCAAAATTGTATCTTTAAAATGATAATTGTTTACATCCAACAATACGTTAAAACTAATAAATTAAGTATAATATGTTAAAAGTTAAAAACATAACTTTATAAGTAGAAGTAAATATATTATTTTAATATTGAAATTTAGTTTATATATTATTACACTTTAGGTTTCATATTTATTTAAAATTATTAACCAACTTATAATTATTATTAGAAAGAAATTGAAAAGTCATGTGAGTTTCAAATGAATGTGGTGAAAGGAAAAATGCATGTGAGTTTCAAATGAATATGGTGAAAAGAAAAATGCTTCCTTTATAAAATAATATGATATATATATATATATATATATATATATATATATATATATATATATATTATAATAGAGATAGTTGAACTAATGTTATTAAAAAGTTTTTTTAATATTTCAAGGTGAGCAACTAAAGGTATGACTCTATCATGTTCCCGAGTTCATTTTAACGAGAGAAAAGAAAGGAAATGGATGGAAATGAGAAGAAAATAAAAGAAATTAGTGTTTCCGAGTTTCATTAAAGGAAGGAAGTGCAGGGAAATTGAAAGAACAAAATGATTGATTTTCCTTCCACATCTCTCCAACTCGGGAACACAAAAAAAATTGTTTTCCTTTCCTTTCTCTTCTTTTCTCTCCTGACTTTCTTTTCTCTTCTTTTTTTTTCTTTTGTCAAACTCGGGAACTAGGCGTAAGGAAAAAATCGATAGGGAAATTTTTAGTTGGACCAGGCGTCTTTTACTTCATTTTTAATATGATAAAATAATCTCAAGGAAAAAAAAAAGACATATGAAAGGTGTCTCCGTATTTATAACTATATAGGTATATGATACCTTTTTACCTAAGTTGTTTGAGCTATGTGGCACAAAGTTGTGAAAGTGTTGGATGTTAAGGTTAGATAAGGGCCAAAGACCAAAGGGCTTCTAGCTTAACGGTATCTGCTGTTGCCCCCCTTCTTTGAGGTTGAGGGTTCAAGTCCCGTAGTGGACATATGTGGAATTAGAAAAAGTTTAGGAAGAGTGTAGATTTGTCGTTCCAAAAAAAAAGATAAGGGCCAAAGAAAAACTTTAGCCTTTGAGGATCCCATATTGGTGGTGGTAATATATATATATATATATATATATATATATATATATATATATATATATATATATATATATATATATGACACTGTAGCACAATCAAGTTTTGTGTTTGTCTCGGATTGGTCATTGATGTTTTTTTTGCACAATAGACTATTAAACTTGAATTTTACCTATTAAATAGGTGCTGAAACCAAAAAACTACCGATTCTTAGGTAAACAATGCGTAGTTGGCATGCTTATATGAAGACATAAAGGCCATATCATAGTCACGTTTTCTCTTTGTTCACTTAGACAATTACTTATTTTTATTTTTTGAAATACAAAGAAATTTTTTTATAAAAAGTATAATTAACCCAAGATTATTGATCCAGACTTCCTTCTCTTCTACGCCAGTTTCTTCTTCTTCATGTCACCTCTTCTTCTTCTTCATCAACCTCTTCGTATTTTTACATCGTTTTCTACTTCATCTTTGAACCAAATTTCAGAAGCAAACAAGCCATAAGCAACATTTGAACCAACGATTCAAAAGCAACCTTCGAACCAATGATTTTAGATTTGAGTTTTGACCACTTGCGATTCCCATGTTCATCATCATCTTCACTTCACGAAGACACCGTTTTCAGACATGCAACCCAAAATCAAGGAGGTTGAGAGATGATAAACCACGTTTGAGAGGGTTAGTCTCCCAAGACTAGAGAGAAGAAAATGAGTAATTTGGGATAATTTTATGAATATTCTTTCCAATCAAAGAAAATAAATCAAATTAAAATAACATTTAGCCCTACTGTTAAGAGCTAAAATTGCCAAATAAAAGGAAACATGGAAAAGTGGAGATATTGCACAACCTGACTCATAACTTATTTCTCAAGTCGAACAACCTCAATTGCTTGAAATTCGGTGACCAATTCTTGGGCCTTTGCTGATGAGACGTATCAAGAGACACGGAGGGAAGACAAACATAAATCAAACAATAACAAATTCTGATTTATCCCCCTTCAATCTCTAATAAAATCGAACATGACATCGGATCCCAATCAAACAACTAGTCTTCCTAACTTCCTGCGATGTGATTCCCCTGTTCGTCGTCATCATTTCTGGAATTGCAACAAAGAATCAAGGAGGTTGAGAGACGCAGAAGGGAATGGGAAAAAAATCGACAACACGACTCACCTGGCTTCGGCGTTCCGACCTAGTGGCCTCTGACCGTCGATTCTGGCATTTGAGCACACAATCAGAATTTCAGCGATAAAAAATTTCGATTTATCCCCTTCAATGTCTAATAAAAGTGAACCTGCCATCGGATCCCGATCAAACATCCGACCACCTTGACCATTACCGATCACCATAGTTTCTGGCAGCAGCATGGGTCGCCGTTCTTGAAACCAACGCCGATATGCACTGTTGCTTCCTTATATCTTGATTCCTCTACTTTCCTACACTCACATCTGTTTCTCGATCACAACTAAAATATCAATAAACACTCTGATTTTAGTTTGCTTGGTCGTGGATTGTGGTGGAGAAGAAATGTTTTTTGTATTTATTTGCCACATAGATAAAGTTTCAATTGTTAATTTCTAAAAAAATATAAAAAAGCCACGTGGACTAAGAGTTACCGGTGAAACCGGAATTAATATGGATGATTCCCCTATTTAACAAGTAAATTAATATTTTAAGGACCTATTGCACAAAAAAAAAAGACTTCGATGACCAATCCGGGACAAACCCGAAACTTGATTGTGTTACAGTGTCAATTATCTTATTGGATATATATATATATATATATATATATATATATATATATATATATATATATATATATATATATATATATATATACTAGTTTATAACCCGTGGAAACCACGGTTATAAAATTAATTCAGTTTTCATAAATTCATAATTATTAATCAAATATTTTAAATAAACTATTAATTAAGAAATATATCAAATTTTAAAGTTAGTTATAACTTCAAATTTAACATATAATTACAAAAGTAAATGTTTCTATAAAAATTTTAAAATCTATTGTTTAAAATTTTAACCTCATTAATTGTGATAGTGATTTGCCTAATATATCTCTTTGACACATGACATAATATTAATATGGATGTGTATTAGAGTGACACATGACAAAATGAGATTAAAACTACTCTTTTATTAGTATATATATATATATAAAATCCAGGACAAACCCAAAACTTGATTGTGTTACGGTGTCAATTATATATATATATATATATATATATATATATATATATATATATATATATATATATATATATATATACTAGTTTATAACCCGTGGAAACCACGGTTATAAAATTAATTCAGTTTTCATAAATTCATAATTATTAATCAAATATTTTAAATAAATTATTAATTAAGAAATATATCAAATTTTAAAGTTAGTTATAACTTCAAATTTAACATATAATTACAAAAGTAAATGTTTCTATAAAAATTTTAAAATCTATTGTTTAAAATTTTAACCTCATTAATTGTGATAGTGATTTGCCTAATATATCTCTTTGACACATGACATAATATTAATATGGATGTGTATTAGAGTGACACATGACAAAATGAGATTAAAACTACTCTTTTATTAGTATATATATATATATATATATATATATATATATATATATATATATATATATATAAAATCCAGGACAAACCCAAAACTTGATTGTGTTACGGTGTCAATTATATATATATATATATATATATATATATATATATATATATATATATATATATATATATATATACTAGTTTATAACCCGTGGAAACCACGGTTATAAAATTAATTCAGTTTTCATAAATTCATAATTATTAATCAAATATTTTAAATAAATTATTAATTAAGAAATATATCAAATTTTAAAGTTAGTTATAACTTCAAATTTAACATATAATTACAAAAGTAAATGTTTCTATAAAAATTTTAAAATCTATTGTTTAAAATTTTAACCTCATTAATTGTGATAGTGATTTGCCTAATATATCTCTTTGACACATGACATAATATTAATATGGATGTGTATTAGAGTGACACATGACAAAATGAGATTAAAACTACTCTTTTATTAGTATATATATATATATATATATATATATATATATATATATATATATATATATATATATAAAATCCAGGACAAACCCAAAACTTGATTGTGTTACGGTGTCAATTATATATATATATATATATATATATATATTATGTTATTAATTATCTTATTGGATTTTTTTCTTTGGAACGACAAACCAAACTTGAACCCTTGGTCTCTCAATTGAAAGAGTCACTCCTTTACTGTTAGGTCAAATGCTCTTTGGTTTTGTTTGTTGTTGATATATGTTCTATTGCAATAAGTTTTTATTCGTTAAAAAAAAAAAACACACACACAACAATTGTGTTGTGTTAATGGTGATTTTGAATTTGATTTATTAGTTGTACTCTTTATAATCAAACAACCTGGATATATGACTACGTAGATAAATGGAAGTATGTTAAACCATATACATGTGTTTAATATCAATAGTATTTAATGTTCATAAATACTTTATTGTCGAACCGACCATATCCTTTATGTCTATCACAATGAATTTTTGTATTTTATTCAATATCAATTACCATTTTTTGAAAAATTCACAACTAATTTTATTTAAACATTTAGAAAAAAAATCCAAGAAATTAGTCTTTAGTGTGCCTTCAAAGTTTCATTGAATTTATTAGGAGTGTTCAAAATAACCGAAACCGAACCAAAAACCGAAATAACCAAAAAACCGAACCGTTTGAAAAACTAACGGTTTGGTTTTTGCTATTTATAAAAACCGATTTTTTTTCGATTCGGTTTGGTTTGTTTAAATATAAAAACAGAAAAAACTGAACCGAACCGAACTACCAAATATATATGTTTTAGTTTACTCCAACGATGAATTTGATTGTGATGTTTTTCATGAAAATGTTACTTTGATGTTCTTAAAAAAATTACGACGATGTTTTTTTATCAAACATCATTTCGACTTCATGCATTTAAGTATTTATAATATTCAAATAATTTGTTTATTATATTTGAATAAAATATTCATAAGCACATTATATGTATATAAATTGAACGCATGTTGTGTAATACTTGTATAAAATTGTCTCATTTTTGTTGAGGTTATAAGTAAAGTAAAAAAAAAGAAAGTATAAGAAAGGTACACAACTAGCAAGGTTGTTTAGTTACATATTACTGAGTGATTTTAACATATGAAAGATGTTTTGTCATAAATTAAAAGGTCTTTCGAATAGTTCATAAACATGTAGGGGGAGTATCTGTTGAAGCCCACCAAAAGTTGTATTTATGTTTTTTGTTAGCTGAAAAGGCCGAAAACCGAAATAAAAAACCAAAAAACCGAAAAAAAAACCGACGGTTTCGTTTCTCTAAAACAAAAAACTGAAACTATCGGTTCGGTTTTGGTTTTAATAAAAAACCGATTCAAACTGAACCATGCTACCTCTAGAATTTATGACGAAAAACTTTATGGTGGTTGTTGAGGCCAACAAAAGTAATAACCCTAAATCTTATACACTAAAATAGTGTATAGTGGTAAGGGATCGTATCCACAAAGATTGGATCAATTTTATAATTATATGAAAACCACTTTGCAAAAATACTTGTAAAATAACAATAAAGTTAAAAATGGGGGTTTTGGTCTTTTGAAATACTTGAAATAAAACTAGATTTAAACTAAGATTTAAGTAGACAATTCAACAAAAACAAGAGTTTGATGTAAAATCAATAAGAGAAAGATGGTTGACTTAAGGTTTCCTCACTTGAACAATCGATGAATATATCATTAGAATCTAATTGTGCAATACTTGGTTTAAATCTCTAACTTGGCTATAGCAATCCAAGAAGCTTGAGATTATCTGGATTTTTCTTAGTTATTAAAATAGCTAGAGAAGCTCATAACAATTTACTTAGTTAAAATCACAATTTCCATCAAGCATGTAATTGGTGAAAATTAACTAGCATTAAGAATCAAAAAGTCGCCAAATCCAAGAGAAATCAAATGTTTTCACTTCCATGTTGGAGAAAATGTTTTCGTGATTGTGTGAAGTGAAAACTAACAGAAGAACCACTTGTTGCTTGCTAATTTGAGGGTCCATTACTTAATCAAGAAATTAGCCAACTAATCACTACAAATACATTTAAACTCATGAATAAACACATACAAGTAGCAACAAGATGTTAAAACATAAAACATTCTCATAAAGATTCAAGAACAAGTCCATGAAGTTCTTCAACAATTAACCAACATTCATGTGATTTCACCAAAGTTAACCAAGATTAGTTTAGCCTAGCATGACTAAACTCAAGAAAACAAAATAAAGGTTAAAAGTAGGCAACATGTAGCAAGAATCAAGAGGAAAATATGACGTTTTTATGTTCTTCAAGTGCTCCAAAAGCTCCCAAAACTCTAGAGAAATTACCAATTTTCGGATGTGCAAAAATCCCCAAAAGAGTCCCACCAAACTTCCTCAAATATAAGCCAATAGAAAAATCACGAAAATACCCCTGCAGGAACTCACGTGGGCCGTGTGGTATTCTTGTACGTGCCGCGTGAACTGGCTGAGAATGAGCCACTTCCATTTGTTGGGTCTGCACTGCTTTAGCCCACTGATCCAATTATTCTTCATTAGATTATAGCCCACAAATCTTCGAGTTTTCTTCAATTTGAGCCCAATTTGTCTTTCCAGATCCTCCAAAGCCGAAATACTCGATCGATCAATCAATTCTGCAATTTTAAATTTTGTTTTCCATCTTCTTTTAAGATCAAGCCCATATTGATTGCCAATAAAATGCCTCCAAACTAGCCCATATCTTCTTTTGATCTTCTCAAGCCCATGTTTCTTCAGTTATTCATTTCTCTAACAAGCCAAAAGATTGTATCATCTCCATAAGTCTTTTAGCCCATGATTCTTCATTGTCCTCAACACTCATTCGAATCCCGCAATCCTGAACATCTCCGCTGCATGTTAGTCTTCTAAAAATCGGCAATCATACTCAAAGACTAGAAAAGAACCCGATTAAAGATAAAAAAAAATAATAAAAAGGGGAAATATGCATAAAGACTAACTAAAATGAGACGATTTATGCTAAAATAGATTAGGAAAAGAAGTAAATAAAATGAAACTATCAAATTACCCCAAGCTTAAACCTTACTTGTCCTCAAGTAAGACAAGACTAAAATGAACTTGGGATGAACTATCCTAAAAATAAAAAATAATTGACAGAAACACAGAACCTGGTCAAGATCATGTTGGATTAGGTGTCTAAGCCCATAACTATAATTGGTATGTACTTGAATTGATAGCAGCACAGTCCTTTTGGGTTGCCCTCAACCTAGCAACCGGACAAGGAAATTATGAAAGGAGAGATATTAATTTATAAGATTAATGAATTAATATAAATGATTTATTAATATGTTAAAAGATTAATATATTAATTAGAAATCATTATGTTTAATTAATAGTTAGCCAGAAATTAATCAGAATTAATTTTGGGGTTAAAAGAATTAATTATAAAGTGCAGGGACTAGTTTGCAATTAACTAATAGTTGAGTGGAAGGTTCCAGAACCCCCTTGGAAGGAGGTGGACGAAATTCTTAGGGGGAACCCTAGAGATTTCGTCCAAGGGGTCCAAATAAGGCCTTTGGATCTTGCTTAGGCCCTAAGCAAAGGATAACTAGGGTTTTTCCCTAAACCCTAGATCCCTCAGCTATTTAAGGAGCCTCCTGGCTCACATTTGAGGTCACTGATTTCTTTGGAAGAAACCCTAAGGCCGAAATTGCATACTCTCTCCATCCTTTCTCCTTCAAGTTTCCTTATTGCTAGTTCTTGGGTGTGATTCCATTAGAGGCATTACATTTGTGGTGCTAAGCTTCCAAGAAGATCAAGATCAAGATCAAGAGGATTATCAATTGTTTGCTATAACAATTGAAAGGTATGTAACTCCTAAACCCTAGTTTGTTAATTTCGAAATTAGCCTCTCTCCTCTAGGGTTCTTGTTTTGCAATTCAAAGTTATATGTTCAATAGTTAAAACATAGATCCAAAGTAGGTTGCATGTGAACTTAGGAATTGTTTTCTAGTTTATTTGTTTTACCTAAAACCCATCAGTGGTATCAGAGCCATTGTTTGTTTTAAATTGAATTGCTATAATTGTTGAATTGCAAATTAGGGTTTATAGCTATTAAACCCTAAAGGCCAAATTTTCGATTTCTAGGGTTTTGGATAAAAAGGTTTTTTTCGAAAACCCTAGCCTCCAAAGAACCCTAATCGAAATTAGGGTTAGGGTTTTGAAAACCCTAGCCTCCTCCCTTGTAAATTTCGAAATTGCTAGAAGCTTTAGGGTTTCTTGTTTTGGATAATTGTTACTTAATTAGATTAATTGGATAATTATCCTTACCCTATTTTTCGAAATTTAGAGGGATAAGGATTAGGATTAAATTAATTGATTAATTTAATTAGATAATCCTTACAAGATTTAATAATTTGATTAATAGTTAATTAAAAGATAAATATTAAATCTAGTTAATTGGTTTATTTAAATTTAAATTTAATAGTTTGAATTTCGAAATTTATATAAACCCTTGAAGTTTTAAAATGTTTTAAAACACACCATATATATGTATTATGATTAAAAGTTTAATATTATATATGTATAAGAATATGGTCAGTCAAATCGCTAGTATGCCTCATTCACGAAGCTAATCTATAAGGGGGGTATAAGGAAACTGCCTATAAAATGGTAGTTGAATGGGTGTCCACTCTCACCCACCGCTTCCTTGATTAGTGGAGGGTCGTTAGCAGAACGGATTTGATAGGACAACTACTTCTCATTAAAAGTATAATGACATTAAAGAAAGTACTAGAACATTATTTTTAAAATCCCAACTCTAGTTACTTTAGGAAAAATGTGAAAAGTATGCTAATCCATGAAATTGCACATTATGCTTTATTGGTCGTTAGTGGAGCGTGTGTGGTTAACCAGCACACTAAAGGGCACTAATAAAGAGTAGTAATAGGTATCTCATAATTGTCATTTTGATGGAGCGTGTGTGGTTTACCAGCACATCAATAGTTAATGATAAAGACAATGAGGTTACCAAGCACATTTGCATGGTTATTCACATCTTGTTTGTGATCCTCGGCATCCCAGTCACAAATAGAAGAGCATAATCTGAGATTAAAACATGCCATTGAATAGTTTCAATGTATCTCAAAAGAATTAGGAATTTCTCTTCGTTTGTTTCGTCTAATGGTGGAATTGGTGAATCGTCATTCACCTACCTTTATGAAATTTACACTTGGATCTCGGCATCCCATTTCTAAGTTGTGAATCTTCATAGTTGGATCCTAACCTTGATATTTTATCTTTGGGTTATTATATTGAGATATCTTGAAATCTAACTAAAACTTTCTTTCTTTTCAGATGTCTACTCCTGGAAACACTTCTGCTTCATCCTCCTCCAACCAAAACTTCTCTTTGCTCAATATCTGCTCCAAAGTCGTTATGGATGGCTCAAACTATAACGATTGGATGCGCAACATCAAGATGACGCTTCGTTTTGAGAACAAAGAATATGTTCTTGAAAAGGAGCTCAAAGAGCTTGATGAGTCTGAAGCTACTCCTGAAGATCTTGCTGCCTACAAGAAACATTACGATGATGCTACCAAAGTGGCGTGCATCATGGTGGCAACCATGTCCCCAGAACTGCAAAGGTACTATGAGGACTACTGGCCTTTCGAGATGAACAAGGACCTTATGGAAAAGTACCATAAGCGAGCTCGTCAAGAAAAGTTTGAAGTAGTTAAGTCACTCATGGCTTGCAAGATGAAAGAAGGGGAATTGGTTGTGTCACATGTGCAAAGAATGCAACGCTACATAGAGCGTTTGGTCAAGCTCAACATTCACTTTAATGAGGAATTGGCCATTGACATGGTCTTGAACTCACTACCTGATTGTTATGGTCGGTTTATTCTAACTTACCATTTGAACAATACTGAGCAGACCTTGGCCCAATTGCACAACTTGTTGCAGACAGCTGAGGCAGGAATGAAGGGTAAAAGTATACCCTCCACGCCTACAAGTGCCCATGTGTTGGCTATTGGACAGGGAAAGGGGAAAAAGAGGAAAGGTCCTCCCAAGCAAAACTGGAAGAGCAAGGCTCAAGCTGGGTCGTCTAGTAATGGCCCAAAGGCTAAGCCCAATGGTTCCACTCCCCATGTTTCTGATCCAAAAAAGGCCGTTTGCTTTTACTGCAATCAAAAGGGGCATTGGAAGAGATCTTGCCCACAATATCTGCAAGATATCAAGGATGGCAAAGTGAAGCCATCTTCGGCAGGTATTTACACTATTTCTGCTAATAACTCATTATCTTCTCGTTCATGGGTCCTTGATACAGGATGTGGTTTTCATATCTGTTCTGATTTGCAGGGACTAAAGGAAAGTGAGGAGATAGAGCGAGGAAGGATAAACTTGATCATGGGAAACAGAAAGTCTTCACCAGTGACCAAGATCGGAGTTTATCAGCTTCTGCTTAGCAATGATGTTAGATTAGATTTAATAAATTGTTGTTATTCGTCTGAGATGACGAGAAACATTATTTCATTTCATGCATTGTTCAGACAAGGTTTCAAATATTCTTTTAATGATTTGAATGGTTCAATTTCTGTTTATAAGAATGGTGTTTTTATGTTTGAAGCTTTACCTTGTGATGGTGTGTATGAAACAGTGACTTGTGTTGATAGCTTAGGAAATAGTGTACTTAATATTGACTTGTCTAATAGTGTAGACAAGGCATGCTTGTGGCATTGTCGTCTTGGACACATTAACAAGAAACACATAGCCCAACTCCAAAAGGATGGAGTGTTGGAATCATTTGACCTAAAATCAGATGATATGTGTGAATCTTGTCTTTTGGGAAAGATGACAAAATCACCATTCACAGGGTCTTGTGAAAGAGGTGAAGGTCTGTTGGATCTCATACACACAGATGTGTGTGGGCCCTTCAGATCAACTACAAGAGATGCTAATCGATTCTATGTGACTTTCACTGACGATTATAGCAAATATGGATATATCTACTCGATCAAGCATAAGTCAGAAACTTTTGAAAAGTTCAAAGAGTTTAAGCATGAAGTCGAAAATCAATTGGGCAGAAAGATAAAGATACTTAGATCCGATAGAGGCGGGGAGTATCTTAGTATCGAGTTTAACGACTATCTGAAAGAATGTGGGATAGTCTCACAATTGACTCCTCCTAGGACACCACAGTTAAATGGTGTAGCTGAGAGGCGTAATCGAACCTTGTTAGACATGGTTCGTTCTATGATGAGTCGGGCTTCGCTTCCCATTCACTTCTGGGGGTATGCCTTAGAGACAGCCGCCCACATCCTCAATCTTGTCCCTACAAAGAAGGTTGCCAAAACACCTCACGAAATGTGGACAGGGAAAGTTCCCTCGTTAGCACATATTAAAGTCTGGGGTTGTGAAGCTTTCGTAAGACGAGAGACTCACGACAAGCTAGCAGCTAGAAGTGAGAAATGTGTTTTCATTGGTTACCCAAAGCAGTCTTTTGGATATTTGTTCTACAGGCCTAGTGAGAACGTGGTCTTTGTAGCACGAAGAGGAGTCTTTCTTGAAAGAGAGCTCATATTCAAAGAGGACAGTGGGAGCACTATTGACCTTGAAGAAATTCAAGAGTCAGCCAATGAAGGAACCTTAGATGACACTAGCACTCAACCAGAGGAAACAGTTCCTGTTGAACCAATCGATAACTCATTACCTCTTAGAAGATCCACTAGGGTGAGTGTGCCACCTGAGTTGTATGGTTTTCATATTACTTCAGATGGTGACACATTCATAAGTGACAGAACACTGGTAAACTTAGATGAACCAGTCACTTATAAGGAAGCAATGGCAGGCCCAGAGGCTTCCAAGTGGAAAGAGGCAATGGACAGCGAGATTAAGTCCATGTATGACAACCAAGTTTGGAATTTGGTTGATAGTGCACCAGGTCGTAAGACAGTTGGGTGCAAATGGATCTTCAAGAAGAAGACAGACATGGATGGAAATGTGCACACATTCAAGGCTCGACTGGTTGCAAAAGGTTTCACTCAAACCCCAGGGGTTGACTATGATGAGACCTTCTCGCCAGTGGCTAAGATTAAATCTATTAGGATATTGCTCGCCATAGCTGCCTTTCATGATTATGAAATCTGGCAAATGGATGTCAAAACTGCTTTCCTTAATGGGAAGTTGGCTGAAGATGTTTACATGAGTCAGCCAGAGGGTTTTGTTGATGCAAAGTTCCCCAATAGAGTGTGCAAGCTTGAGAAATCCATTTATGGATTGAAACAAGCATCTCGCAGTTGGAATCTTTGCTTCCATGAGAAAGTCAAAGAGTTTGGTTTCTCTAGAAGTGAAGATGAGTTCTGTGTGTATATCAAGGCTAGTGGGAGTATAGTAACTTTTCTGGTGTTGTATGTCGATGACATATTACTCATTGGTAACGACGTTCCAACCTTGAAAGAAGTTAAGTCTTGGCTTGGAAAGTGTTTTGCCATGAAAGACCTTGGAGAAGCTGCCTATATTCTTGGGATTAGAATATTGAGAGATAGAAAGAAGAGACTAATTGGACTTAGTCAGAGCACATACTTGGATAAGGTACTAAAGAGGTTTAGTATGGAAAATTCCAAGAAGGGAGAGCTACCTATCCAGAGAAATACTAAATTGAGTAAGACTCAATGACCGAGTACAGATGTTGAAATAGATGACATGAGTCGTGTACCTTATGCTTCCGCTGTTAGATCGATCATGTACGCTATGACATGTACTCGCCCTGATGTGGCATTTGCTTTGAGCATGGTCAGTCGCTATCAGGGAAACCCAGGTAGAGCTCATTGGATAGCATTTAAGAATATACTCAAGTATTTGCGAAGGACAAAGGACTGGGTCCTTGTACTTGGTGGCAATGATACTTTGAGAGTAGATGGTTACAGTGATGCCAGCTTTCAGACGGATAGAGATAACTTTCGTTCTCAATCGGGCTGGGTATTTTTACTGAATGGAGGAGCAGTTACTTGGAAAAGTTCCAAGCAAGATACGGTGGCTGATTCTACTTGTGAATCAGAGTACATAGCAGCGAGTGAAGCGTCGAAAGAAGCAGCTTGGTTGAGGAACTTCATCGGAGATCTCGGAGTTGTTCCAACCATCCAGGAGCCTATGAACTGTTCTGCGATAATGAAGGAGCGGTTGCCTTGACAAAGGAACCGAGAGATCATGGTAAAACCAGACATATCGACAGAAAGTACCATTTCATCAGACATAGAGTAGAAGAAGGCCATCTTATAGTAAAGAGGGTGTCATCTGAAGATAACCCAGCAGATCCCCTCACAAAGGGTCTGAGTAGGGCTAAGCATATTCAGCATGCTCGGAGCATAGGACTGAAAGATGATATTAGTTTTAGTAGTTAGATTAGTTTTCTTCTAAAACTTGTAACAAAGTAAATGTAATTGACTTTTGGTGATTAAATAATAAAGTATTATTTATAAGTTTGGTTTCTGCCTTTTGTCAATTGTTTATTATTGTGTTTCATTTTTTCATGTTTTACTTCCCGAATAATAAGACTATTCAAACTCCACAGTCGCTCGTACTTTTGGAAGTAAGTAGTGAATCAAGACTGTCATGAACTGGATTGTAGATTGTCTAAAGGATAGACATGGCAATAGAATTGCTGCAACATTCATGAGTACTCAGAAATTGAGATTTGAGTATTGGATAAACCCTCGCTCAGAGTATCACTTCATGGAATTCATCACGAGTAATACTGAGACGATAGTATCTTATAATTTTGAAACGAAGATATATGAGTTATGATTTACAAGTCGGTCATGCATTGGTGATACGAAAACGCATCAGTAACTTGGTGTTATAAAACGTATTGTCATGCATAATTTGATGAGTAAAAGATACAAGCATATGAGTCAACGTTTATTCGTTCCTTTTGCCCTAACAGGAAAAGCGATATATGTGGGCCCCTCGATGATTTGGTGTTGACTTATGTGCTGGGCCCAGCCAGGACTAAATTGATGTGTTCAATTAGAAGTCCTACATCATCACAAATCAGGAATCGGGAAACATAGATTCTGGATAAAGAGATTGATTACATTCCATGTCTTATGTCTAGGGATATCTACCAGAACGAAGGATTATATGATCACTTATCTTAGGACACGTAACTGACTGGATCAGAGTTCGGCAGCAGATTTTGGAAGCTACAATTTGCTGGTCAAATTTAGAAGGCATACTAGCAATTATAGTTACAGACTTATCCAAGTGGGAGACTGTTGGATTAGGTGTCTAAGCCCATAACTATAATTGGTATGTACTTGAATTGATAGCAGCACAGTCCTTTTGGGTTGCCCTCAACCTAGCAACTGGACAAGGAAATTATGAAAGGAGAGATATTAATTTATAAGATTAATGAATTAATATAAATGATTTATTAATATGTTAAAAGATTAATATATTAATTAGAAATCATTATGTTTAATTAATAGTTAGCCAGAAATTAATCAGAATTAATTTTGGGGTTAAAAGAATTAATTATAAAGTGCAGGGACTAGTTTGCAATTAACTAATAGTTGAGTGGAAGGTTCCAGAACCCCCTTGGAAGGAGGTGGACGAAATTCTTAGGGGAAACCCTAGAGATTTCGTCCAAGGGGTCCAAATAAGGCCTTTGGATCTTGCTTAGGCCCTAAGCAAAGGATAACTAGGGTTTTTCCCTAAACCCTAGATCCCTCAGCTATTTAAGGAGCCTCCTGGCTCACATTTGAGGTCACTGATTTCTTTGGAAGAAACCCTAAGGCCGAAATTGCATACTCTCTCCATCCTTTCTCCTCCAAGTTTCCTTATTGCTAGTTCTTGGGTGTGATTCCATTAGAGGCATTACATTTGTGGTGCTAAGCTTCCAAGAAGATCAAGATCAAGATCAAGAGGATTATCAATTGTTTGCTATAACAATTGAAAGGTATGTAACTCCTAAACCCTAGTTTGTTAATTTCGAAATTAGCCTCTCTCCTCTAGGGTTCTTCTTTTGCAATTCAAAGTTATATGTTCAATAGTTAAAACATAGATCCAAAGTAGGTTGCATGTGAACTTAGGAATTGTTTTCTAGTTTATTTGTTTTACCTAAAACCCATCAGATCAGTCAACATGGTCAGAGTCAGCCTTGCATGGACCCTACGTGTCCTCCGATTGTTCACCACTTTAGAACCATATTCATGAACCACTTGATGGTGAATAGATTTCATCTGGATGTGGCAACCATCAGAACGTGCTAGACAAAGGAAACAGGGATACGCCCAATGGGGGCACTTTAAATCACCAATGCAGACCATAATGCATGAATGAAAGATTCTCCATACACAATGATTCCTACATTTGTCAAGCCAAAGTGTATAATAATGAAATAGGTATTTTTATTTATTTATTTATTATTATTATTTTTTGCAGCAACGGCCTCTGGGCAAACATCCGGGTTCGAAGGTTTCTCCCTTGTACTGTCCTTTACGATCTACCGTCTCACATTCATAGCATTTTCTCACAAAAAATCATAAATAAAATAAAACAAAATAAAAATGACTCAATCTAAGAACTAGACATAAGACAACCTAAGTCTTCAATCTTGAACTTCTGTCTGTCTTTTGTCGCCTTTTTTATTTTTTTAATTTTTTCTTCTTTTTTTAACATGAGATTCAATATTCACTTGATCTCTTATTCTTCTTTTGTGCTACTCCTTTTCTTCAATTTTTCTTGTTTTTGCTATCTCTACGAATCTTCTTTTATTGCTTCTTTTTGTGCTTTGCTTTCCAATTTTTCTTCATTTGCTTGTTCTCTTCATAGCTTAGAGATTGCACCATAGGTAGAGGCTAAGAATGAATACCTAATGATCATTGACAGTGTGTGAAGATCTACTAAAAAGGGTGGGGAATGACTCAAGAATGGGTGTTACCAAAAAAATATGTGGTCCCAAAAATGTGAATTTGGGGGACCTATCTCAAAGTTCATCAATGTAAGGTGCGATGAACAAACTTAACTATCTATCTATTCTGGACCTCTAAAAAAATTTCCTAGCCTAAAAAGGTGGTGAGAAACTAACTAAGTAAGGTTCGGGCGAGACTCGGGAGTACTAAGGAGTACTTCCCTCAAAACCGAGACACGATTCTTCAAGATCTTCACAATACCTTACCGGGCTAATCTTTGCATGCACACATCTTTCTGACTGACCACATCCATCCCCACCTAGACCCAATCAAGCTACCTGCATCTGAATCCCACATAAGCAGTTCAAAAAGTGGTATTTTTAGGATCAAAATGTGTCCCACTTGTCGGAAAAAGGAATTCCACAACAAAACCCAGGACCAATCTATGATTCAATACTTATGACCCTGTTCCATGGAATTCAAGAGATGATAATAAATGGATAACAAAAATGCATGTATGCTAATGTCCCAAGCCAAATGTTATGTAAAAATAAGAAAAAGAAAAGAAGAAAATAAAATCTTTTTTGAATTTAATAAAACAAAAAAATGAATCCAAATTACGGCTAATATGATATGCAACCTAGTTAAATGCATGAGAAAGCAATAAGAAAAAGGAATACCCCACCCCAAGCTTAAAAATAAGCATTGTCCTCAATGCTTGGGGAAGGGCGAGTGTACCCATTTTTTCATAACCAGAACGGATTGTGAAAGCGGAATTTGAGCCACCAACGAGATTTCTCCAAAGCACACCCCAAGCTTATGTGTTTACCCCGTGTTTAACTTCTGAATTGTTGTAACGAACCCAAAAACGTGCTTCAAAAAGGTTTTCGGGCGAATGAAGTGGGGCACTTAAAACCCGACGAAAAATTTTAGTGAGCTCTTGAGTGAAGATTAGTATGGTTGGGAAGCCCTTGGGAAGAGGAACAAAACGTTGTGCTCGGAAGTTCCAAAGGTGGCCGGAGTTAGCTGGAAAACGGCTGGAAATGCGTTGATGGGTGGTGGCGGCGTTGACAGTTCCGACAACGGATCAGGGAAAAAATTGTATGGGGTTTGTAGAGGAGGAAAAATGGTGAAGAATGGCGGTGGTCTCGCGGGATTCCGACCAGTAGATCTCCGGGAAATCGAGTTTTTGTGTGGGGCTTCAATGGAGTTTTGAGAGAGAATGGGTGTAGGGAAGAAGAATGATCGATGCGGGTCGCATGGTGCCCGCACGCTGGCCGCACGAGTTGAACAGAGTTGGAGGCTATCTTCTACGAGGGCAAAGAATGGGCCGCACAGTAGCCGTACAGACACCTCACGCGGGCCGCATGGGCTCTAAGCCAAAATCTTGAGCGGGTCGCACATACTTCCTGCACTTCAAAATTTGAAATTTTTCTAAAAACTTGATTTTTGGCCAAAATGATTCCCGCAAATTCCTGGTTTCGAAAATTGACAAAAGTTTGGAACAAAAACGGGATTGAAGGATGAAATTTTTCAAAAATATTATTTTCAAAATCTCAAAAACACTTTTTAAAATAATTTATTGGATTTGGAAAAGATGAAAGCACAATTTTTTCCAAAAATGTCCTTCTTTAACGTCTTTGGCGAGACGTCGTCCAATCTTTGCTTCAACACCTCGGGACATCAAAATGGATGATGTCTAGGGCATTTGCATTGAAACCTTCATAGAATGGTTTCAAACGGTGCCCATTGACCTTGAAAATTTGTCCCGTTTCTTCGCTTTGAATCTCCACCGCTTCATAGTCAATGGTCTTGATCACAACAAAAGGCCCTATCCATCTTGATCTCAATTTTCCCGAAAATAAATTCAATCGTGAATGGTAAAGCAAAACCCTATTTCCCGGTTCAAAATGCTTCCGGCTGATGAACTTGTCATGGAAAAGCTTCGTTTTCTCTTTTTTAATTCTGTAGTTTTCATAAGAATCATTCCTTAATTCTTCTAACTCTTGAAGTTGAAGTTTCCTATGTCTTCCCGCTTCATCCACATTGAAATTTCATTGCTTGACCGCCCAAAATGCACGGTGCTATAGTTCCACGGGAAGATGACATGGCTTTCCAAAAACCAATCTAAATTGAGACATGCCTATCGGGGTCTTGTAAGCGGTTCGGTAGGCCCATAAGGCATCATCAAGCCTTAAAATACAATCCTTTCTCATTGGGTTCACCGTTTTCTCAATGATAGACTTGACTTCTCGATTTGAAACATCCGCTTGACCGTTCGTATGAGGGTGGTAGGTGGTAGAGACGCAATGGGTTACATTGTACTTCTTCAATAAAGCCTCCATCATCTTGTTGCAAAAATGCATCCCTCTATCACTAATCAAGGCCCTAGGCACACCAAATCTCACAAAAATATTAAACTTTAAAAACTCGATAACCGTTTTGGCATCATCCGATCTTGTGGCTTTGCCTCAACCCATTTAGAAACATAATCAACCGCAAGTAAGATGTAAACGTTGCCAAATGACACGGGAAATGGGCCCATAAAATCAATCCCCCATAAGTTAAAAACTTCACAAACAAGGATTGAATTTTGTGGCATTTGATTCTTTTGAGAAATATTTCCCGTTCTTTGGCACGGTTCACAACTTTTACAAAATAAATAAAAATCGTGTGTTATGGTTGGCCAAAATAATCCACACTCAAGAACTTTTCTCAAAGTTTGGTTAGGTTCGAAGTGTCCCCCACAAGCGAATTCGTGAAGAAATTGGAAAATGGATTGATGCTCTTGTTGGGGCACACATGTCCTAATGATTTGATCGGCACAATGTTTCCACAAATAAGGTTCATCCCACACATAGTATTTTGCATCACTTTTCAATCTATCTTTTTGATCACGTGTGAATGTGTCGAGATACCTCTTTGTGACCAAAAATTTAACGATATTGGCATACCAAGGAATAGATTGAGTAACGGAAAAGAGATGCTCATCCGGATACTCGTCCCACAATGGGAGAGGAGTTTCATTTGAAGTTATCCGAATTTGATGGTCAGCAACAAGGTTTTCGCATCCGCTCTTGTCCCGAATTTCCAAATCAAATTCTTGCAATAGTAAGATCCACCGGATGAGTCTTGGCTTTGCATCTTTCTTTTTCACCTAGTACTTGAGAGCCGCATGGTCCAAATACATAATGACTTTGGTGCCAAGTAGATATTGCCTAAATGTAACGCCCGAGTTTCGGGGCTAAGCATTAATAGATGATGTAATAGTCTAGTTCAACTATTGTAACTCTTTTTGATGTAATAAAGATGAAATATTTGGGTATTTTGTGAATTATGTGAATTTATATGCTTATTATTTAATTATAAATGTACAATTAATAAAGAATAAAAATAAGCGTCAAAATTAAAGTACGAGATAAACCCGATATCTTTACATAAAGTTGTAGTGGTCGAAACAAGGATTCCGGAGATATAAATAACGCCGAAATCCGAGTTATAACGAAGAAGTTATGACCCGTCGAAGTTTCGCGACGGAGCCAGCACGACACCGGGAAGCGTAAATAGTGAATTTACGATAGAGCGAGTTTTAGCCTTAGCGATCTAAACGAAAGTCGTAGAATATGTTAAACCGAGAGCGTCCATAAAAAGAACGTCCAAATCTGACTTCGTATGAGGAAGTTATGATTTTTCGAAGTTTCGGCTTAGCGGTGTACAGCTCGAAGTTCGAATATTAGATCGAGCGGTTTTTAGCCGACACAACCTAAACGAGAATCGAAGATCTCGTTAATAGTAGCATAACGATAAAAAGACAGACGAAAACGGACGTCGGATGAAGAAGTTATGAATTTTTAACGGACCAATCCTGTCCCGGCCTGTTAAAAATATAACTTTTAAAATAAAGTCAAAATTAGCCGACGGAGTCTAAACAAAAGTTGTAGAGTACGTTCCCGCCTACGCGTGGATATAAAGAACGTCGAAAACGGAGCTCGTATGTGAAAGTTACGAATTTTTAAAGTCGAGAGTGCAATTTACGAAATCTGATGCAAGACGCGATGACGTGGCTCAATCCTAACCGTTGCTTGCTCCCCACGGTCTCGCATCCGATGAACGCCACGTCGCCTCGCCTTCGCTCTACGCCTCGCGTCCAAGGCTGGTACGCCCAGCGTACCTTCGAACCTGATCCTCTTGCGAGTGCGAGCCAGCTGATGCGAGTTGGCACCCTTATCCGAAGTTACGCCCCGCGTAACTTGCTGAACGCCCCGCGTAGATCCGAACTTCGGCCCCTATAAATACCATGCGAGATTGCCCGGATTTTTCACACATTTTCACAACTCTTTCTCTCTCTACTTTCTCTCACTACCCCTTTAACCCCCCTAAACCCTAGGAAAAATCCATAGCACCCTAAGGAAGCCCCGAGGCTCCCGGAGTCCCGAGAAAAAGGGTCTTTCGGTTCGGAAACGCTGCTCCGAGCAAAGCCCCGTTTTCTTTAAAATCCGTTGTAAGTGAGCTACGCCTACGCAATTTTTAATATAACTTTTAAATAATTATAGTAATGTTATTAGGTCCTTAAAATAATTATGTGGGCTATTATTATGAGTTATATTGAGTGTTATTTAACGCTTATATAATAATAATAATAGCTAGACTATTAATTAGTCACGGTTAACGTTAAAACTAAACTCTAGTGGTATTAATACTAGGTTTTGGTCAAGGAAAAATTGTTTAGAGATAACGAAGTGCTGTTCAAGTACCGAGTCACCACCTAATCAGGTGAGTGCATAGTTACTTTCATCTTACACATAGATATGAAGTATTTTATATAAATTACGTGCTATGTGTGCATATTATCTGAATACTTGCTGTCTATGCTGATGAAAGATTTTTATACATGTTTTAAATGATTTAAACTATATATGTATTTTATATCTACAAAATGTTGGGGGTAAAACATGGGTAGATGTAATAGACGATGTGTGATAAAATGATGAGAGGACTCGATGTTGTTGTTGTTGATTCTGTCATCTAGCGGAGTATGGATGACAACCACAGACTCTTCTAGACAGTCCAGTGGAACGCTAGCAGGCTCGCAACCTGTAGGTGTTTGTGAACGATGTGTTCACCGGTGTACTCCATCCCCCTCATGGTTGCCTTTAGGACATTTATTGCCGAGGAACCCCCTTAGCAGTAGTGTCCATCCCGATGATGATCCTTATTAGGCTAGGTCCCTTATGGTAGGTGTTTAGGGACGTAAAGTGAGGATAATGGGAACGGGTAATCGGGTTATTGTTGATTGATGAAATTAATAAACTTATTTATTGTGGGTTGAAAACCCTATGTGTTCACCAGGCTCCCAAGCCTGACCCACTCAGTTTCATGTATTACAGGTAGTGGCGCTCGAGCATAGATGTGATGTTTTGGATGAGGGATTACGGATATAGGCCTGTAGATATGAAATAATGTAGTAAGGATTATATTGTACTGTTTATGCTTTTGATCTGTATCGAACATGACATCCCGAGTCTTTTAATGAAATACATTTCCTTGGAAATGCTTTTGATAAATCTTTATCATATTTTGTTTTGGGACAAATTCCGCAACACTTTTATTTAAAATGTTACTCTGATTTTCAAACAAGCATAAACAAAATCGGTCTTTTCTGTCCGTGAAAATGGGGATGTCACAGTTGGTATCGGAGCATTAGTTTAAGCGAACTAGGAATTTGTAGGATTTCTAGACTTAAACTTAGAATGCTAAGCGATGATTGTGAGGTGTGAGCACTAGCTTATTTTAGGAATTATGCCTAAAATGCTTTTATGTGCTAAATGCTTTGTGCCTGATATGCTGTTATTTGTTCGGATCTATGGTCTATTGCTGACCGGATATGGAAACCTTATGTGTTTAGGATTCTAAACGTATGACTACGATATTAGAACTAGCATGTAAACGTTTCGGAGAGATAAGGATGATTTAAACGTCTATCCTGAATAAAGATCTAAATTCACCTTATTCGGTGTATAGATCAAAATGGCAAGAACCCGCAGTGGAGCTGGGAATGCAAATGGGAATAGGAATCAACCCCCAGTGATTCAACAAATACCTGTTGTAGCAGATGTTCCTGAGCCAATCACGATAGCCGGAGTGCAAGCGATGATCCAGATGATGTTGTATCGTCAAATGGAGGAAACCAGGCGTTTGCTCCAACAAAATCGCGAGGAAACTACCATACCAATCGTAGAGCCCGAGCTGAATGATGGGCCATCTGAAGGAGGAAACTACAGTGGGACTGTTGGTCAAGCCAACCCACCGATAGTTAGGAGAAACCACCAGGATGAAGGAAATGATGGACGTGGATGCAAATACAAGGATTTCATGGCATCCAAACCACCGTGTCTATCTGGAAACCCGACACCGGTGGAAGTCATGAACTGGATCTCCGAGATGGAGACAATGTTTGAGAGTTTCGAATGCAGCAACAGGCAGAAGACCGCTCTCGCGGTTCCTCTGTTAAAATCTGGAGTACTAAGCTGGTGGAAGCTGCTAGCTGATTCAATGCCCAAGGGTGAAGCAAGCAAGATGTCTTGGGAGGATTTTCTGGTGCAACTAAAGATGCAATACTGCTCTGAGCAGGATCTTCTGGAGATCAACAATGAGTTCCAGAATCTGAAGAAGGGAAGAATGAGCGTTACTGAATACGCTGCAAACTTTACAGAGAAAATGAAGCTTGTTCCTCACCTCGTCCCAACTGAACTCTCCAAGGTTAACAAGTTTGCCATCGGATTACCAGCGGACTTCGGTCCAATGGTCAAGCAAACAACCACTCTGAAAGCCACCATCTGGGCTGCTAAGAATGTGGAGACCCAGATACGAGAGAAGGGTCTGGAGAGAGCGGAGGTGGGAGAGAAAAGGAAATTTGATGGGTCGTCGAAATTCAGTAAGAAAAGCAAGTTCTCAAGGTCTGGTACGCAGAAGTCTGGAGGAGGTGAAGCCAAATGGTGCGACAAGTGCAAGAAGAAGCACCAGGGGAAATGTGACGGAGGAGTCACTTGTTTCAAATGTAGAAAACCTGAGCACTATGCCAACGAATGCACATTCACTAAGAAGGTCTGTTACGAGTGCAACGAGGAGGGGCACATTTCGAGAGACTGTCCGAAGAAGAAGAAGGCAGGAAGACCCAACATTCCATCGAAGCCGAAGGCAAGAGCCTTCCAGATGACGCTCGAGGCTGCAAAGGAGGCAGCAGACGTCGCTTCAGGTACCTTTCTTGTAAATGGATTGCCTGCTAATATACTATTTGATTCGGGAGCAAACTATTCCTTTGTATCGCATAAATTTGGAGGAAAATTAGCATTGCCTGTAGAAAAACTTGATAATGCCCTAATTGTAGAAGTTGCCAGTGGCAAGTTCGTACCTGTTAGTAATCGTATTAAAAACGTCGTCATCAACCTAAATGGAAACGAATTCCACGAAGAGCTGTGGCCCATAGAGTTGAACGGTTTTGATATCGTTTTGGGAATGGATTGGCTTAGCGCCAACGATGCTGGGATTCAATGCCAAAAGAAGATAGTAAGGGTAAACCCACCCGGAAAAGAGTCATTTATGGTGTACGGGGACAAACGCCGAGTAAATTCTGGAATCATCTCCCTGATGAAAGCCAGAAAATGTTTATCCAAGGGATGTGCATCATACTTGGCATTCGTAATCGATGCTAAGAAGGAAAAGAAAGAGGTGCAGAATATACCGGTTGTGTGTGATTATCCGGAAGTCTTTCCCGAAGATCTTCCCGGATTACCACCTGATAGACAAGTAGAGTTCAGAATAGACTTGTTACCAGGAACAACACCGATAGCGAAAGCACCATACCGATTAGCACCGACGGAGATGAAGGAGCTCATGGCGCAACTTTTGGAGTTGTTGGACAACGATTTTATCAGACCTAGTTCATCACCCTGGGGAGCTCCTGTGCTATTCGTGAAGAAGAAAGACGGAAGCATGAGAATGTGTATAGACTACCGAGAGCTGAACAAGGCAACGGTGAAGAACAAGTATCCATTTCCGAGGATTGATGACCTATTCGATCAGCTGCAAGGTTCGAGCTATTTCTCAAAGATCGACCTTAGGTCAGGATATCATCAGCTGAAAGTGAGAGAGCAGGATATCGAGAAGACTGCATTCAGAACAAGATATGGACACTACGAGTTCTTGGTTATGTCGTTTGGACTAACCAATGCTCCAGCAGCATTCATGGATTTGATGAACATGGTTTGTAAACCATTCCTCGATAAATCCGTGATAGTGTTCATCAACGACATTCTGATCTACTCAAGAAGCTAGGAGGAGCATGGCAAGCATCTACGAGAAGTGTTGGAAGTGTTAAAGAAGGAGAAGCTTTATGCTAAGTTCTCCAAGTGTGATTTTTGGATCCGAGAAGTCCAATTCTTGGGTCATGTGGTTAACCAGGAGGGAATAATGGTTGACCCAGCAAAAATCGAAGCTGTAATGAAGTGGGAATGACCGAAGAGTCCCACAGAGATTCGAAGCTTTCTAGGATTAGCCGGATATTACCGATGATTTATCCAAGGCTTTTCTTCGATAGCTGCTCCATTGACAACTTTGACCCACAAAGTACTTATACATGGATCGAGAAGCACGAAGAAGAATTCGAGAAGCTAAAGAAGAAGTTATGTGAAGCACCGATTCTTTCTCTACCCGATGGAGTTGAGGACTTCGCGGTCTATAGTGACACATCTGGAGTCGGGTTGGGTTATGTTCTGACCCAAAGAGAAAAGGTGATAGCATACGCATCTCGACAATTGAAGGAGCATGAGAAGAACTAGCCCACTCACGATTTGGAGTTGGCAGCGGTATTTTTTGCCTTAAAGATATGGAGGCATTACCTCTATGGCACGAAGTGCAAGCTTTTCACTGATCATAAGAGTCTCCAGTATCTCTTTAATCAGAAATAATTGAACATGAGGCAACGACGCTGGCTAGAATTACTCAAGGACTACGACTATGAGATACTTTACCACCCCGGTAAAGCAAATGTTGTTGCTGATGCTCTCAGTCGGAAAGTCAATCTTGAAAGGAAAAGGCCAAGAGCATTGAGAATTGAAGTTGTCTCGACAATTATGGAAAGTATCAAGAAAGCTCAAGAAGAAGCTTCAGAAAAGAATGACCGAAAGGAAGAAGGTTTGGGAAAGACGTTGGTATTCGGTACAAACCGTCAAGCACTGAAGGTATTCCAAGATCGGATTTGGGTACCTAAGACGGGAGGAATAAGAGATCTTCTGATGGAAGAAGCTCACAATACCATGTACTCAATTCATCCCGGTAGCAAAAAAATGTATAGGGACCTAAAACCCTACTACTGGTGGTCGACGATGCAGCTCGATGTTGGGAAGTATGTGGCCGAGTGTGTAACATGTGCGAGAGTTAAGGCACAACATCAGAAACCGTATGGGAGTTTAGAACCTTTACCTATACCCATGGGTAAATGGGAAGACATCAACATGGATTTTGTGACTAAACTACCCAGGACGAAGAACGGACACGACATGATTTGGGTGGTCGTGGATCGTTTCACAAAGAGTGCACACTTCATAGATGCCAACGAAAGGTGGTCTATGGATAAGCTTGCAAATGCTTACGTGAAGGAAATTGTGAGACTTCACGGTGTTCCTCTAACAATTGTATCGGATCGTGATAGTCGTTTCACGTCAAGGTTTTGGAGAAGTCTACAAGAGGAACTGGGTACGAAGTTGTGTCTGAGTACAGCTTACCATCCACAGACTGATGGTCAGAGCGAAAGAACGATTCAAACGCTTGAAGATATGTTGAGAGCATGTACCCTCGAGTTCCAAGGTAACTGGGATGAGCACTTACCTTTGGTAGAATTTTCCTACAACAACAGTTTCCACTCGAGCATCAAGATGGCACCTTATCAAGCCTTGTACGGACAGAAGTGTCGTACGCCGTCTTGTTGGCTTGAGGCTGGAGAAAAGCAGTTTATGGGCCCCGAGATAATCCATGAGACTGCTGAGAAGTTAAAGGTGATTAGGGAAATAATGTTAGCAGCTCAGGATCGTCAGAAGAGTTATGCTGATAAGAAAAGACGACCGATGACCTTCGAAGTTGGGGATTTGGTTTTGCTTAAAGTCTCACCGTGGAAGGGACTTATAATATTCGGAAAATGAGGAAAGTTGAGTCCAAGGTTTATTGGACCGTTCAAAGTTCTTCAGAAGATTGGGAACCAAGCCTACAAGCTCGAATTACCCGAAGAACTAGATGGTATTCATAACACTTTCCATGTGTGTTATCTGAGGAAATTCACGGGAGAAGTTCCCGACATAATTCCGATCTCAGAGTTAAGAATGGATGAAAACAAGAGGCTGATCGAAGAGCCCAAGGCAATTGTTGACCGTAAGACTAAGAAGTTACGACGCAAGATGGTCGACTTAGTGCTAGTCCAATGGAAACATTCGAATGGGCCGAATCTCACTTGGGAAATAGAGGATGACATGATGAGTCGCTATCCACATCTGTTTGCTGATGCATGATTCCGAGACGGAATCATCCTAAGGGGGAGAGAATTGTAACGCCTGGGTTTCGGGGCTAAGCATTAATAGATGATGTAATAGTCTAGTTCAACTATTATAACTCTTTTTGATGTAATAAATATGAAATATTTGGGTATTTTGTGAATTATATGAATTTATATGCTTATTATTTAATTATAAATGTACAATTAATAAATAATAAAAATAAGCGTCAAAATTAAAGTACGAGATAAACCCGATATCTTTACATAAAGTTGTAGTGGTCGAAACAAGGATTCCGGAGATATAAATAACGCCGAAATCCGAGTTATAACGAAGAAGTTATGACCCGTCGAAGTTTCGCGACGGAGCCAGCACGACACCGGGAAGCGTAAATAGTGAATTTACGATAGAGCGAGTTTTAGCCTTAGCGATCTAAACGAAAGTCGTAGAATATGTTAAACCGAGAGCGTCCATAAAAAGAACGTCCAAATCTGACTTCGTATGAGGAAGTTATGATTTTTCGAAGTTTCGGCTTAGCGGTGTACAGCTCGAAGTTCGAATATTAGATCGAGCGGTTTTTAGCCGACACAACCTAAACGAGAATCGAAGATCTCGTTAATAGTAGCATAACGATAAAAAGACAGACGAAAACGGACGTCGGATGAAGAAGTTATGAATTTTTAACGGACCAATCCTGTCCCGGCCTGTTAAAAATATAACTTTTAAAATAAAGTCAAAATTAGCCGACGGAGTCTAAACAAAAGTTGTAGAGTACGTTCCCGCCTACGCGTGGATATAAAGAACGTCGAAAACGGAGCTCGTATGTGAAAGTTACGAATTTTTAAAGTCGAGAGTGCAATTTACGAAATCTGATGCAAGACGCGATGACGTGGCTCAATCCTAGCCGTTGCTTGCTCCCCACGGTCTCGCATCCGATGAACGCCACGTCGCCTCGCCTTCGCTCTACGCCTCGCGTCCAAGGCTGGTACGCCCAGCGTACCTTCGAACCTGATCCTCTTGCGAGTGCGAGCCAGCTGGTGCGAGCTGGCACCCTTATCCGAAGTTACGCCCCGCGTAACTTGCTGAACGCCCCGCGTAGATCCGAACTTCGGCCCCTATAAATACCATGCGAGATTGCCCGGATTTTTCACACATTTTCACAACTCTTTCTCTCTCTACTTTCTCTCACTACCCCTTTAACCCCCCTAAACACTAGGAAAAATCCATAGCACCCTAAGGAAGCCCCGAGGCTCCCGGAGTCCCGAGAAAAAGGGTCTTTCGGTTCGGAAATGCTGCTCCGAGCAAAGCCCGATTTTCTTTAAAATCCGCTGTAAGTGAGCTACGCCTACGCAATTTTTAATATAACTTTTAAATAATTATAGTAATGTTATTAGGTCCTTAAAATGATTATTTGGGCTATTATTATGAGTTATATTGAGTGTTATTTAACGCTTATATAATAATAATAATAATAGCTAGACTATTAATTAGTCACGGTTAACGTTAAAACTAAACTCTAGTGGTATTAATACTAGGTTTTGGTCAAGGAAAAATTGTTTTGAGATAACGAAGTGCTGTTCAAGTACCGAGTCACCACCTAATCAGGTGAGTGCATAGTTACTTTCATCTTACACATAGATATAAAATATTTTATATAAATTACGTGCTATGTGTGCATATTATCTGAATACTTGTTGTCTATGCTGATGAAAGATTTTTATACATGTTTTAAATGATTTAAACTGTATATGTATTTTATATCTACAAAATGTTGGGATAAAACATGGGTAGATGTAATAGACGATGTGTGATAAAATGATGAGAGGACTCGATGTTGTTGTTGTTGATTCTGTCATCTAGCGGAGTATGGATGACAACCACAGACTCTTCTAGACAGTCCAGTGGAACGCTAGTAGGCTCGCAACCTGTAGGTGTTTGTGAACGATGTGTTCACCGGTGTACTCCATCCCCCTTATGGTTGCCTTTAGGACATTTATTGCCGAGGAACCCCCTTAGCAGTAGTGTCCATCCCGATGATGATCCTTATTAGGCTAGGTCCCTTATGGTAGGTGTTTAGGGACGTAAAGTGAGGATAATGGGAACGGGTAATCGGGTTATTGTTGATTGATGAAATTAATAAACTTATTTATTGTGGGTTGAAAACCCTATGTGCTCACCAGGCTCCCAAGCCTGACCCACTCAGTTTCATGTATCACAGGTAGTGGCGCTCGAGCATAGATGTGATGTTTTGGATGAGGGATTACGGATATAGGCCTGTAGATATGAAATAATTTAGTAAGGCTTATATTGTACTGTTTATGCTTTTGATCTGTATCGAACATGACATCCCGAGTCTTTTAATGAAATACATTTCCTTGGAAATGCTTTTGATAAATCTCTATCATATTTTGTTTTGGGACAAATTCCGCAACACTTTTATTTAAAATGTTACTCTGATTTTCAAACAAGCATAAACAAAATCTGTCTTTTCTGGCCGTGAAAATGGGGATGTCACACTAAACTTCTCCAAAGCGAACACTATGGCTAATAGCTCCTTCTCCGTGGTATAGTTGTTGATTTGAGCATTTTGTAGTGTTCTTGATGAATAATAGATCACATGGGAGGCTCTTCCATTCTTTTGACTGAAAACGGAGCCTATAGCATAGTTGCTTGCATCACACATGATCTCAAAGGGAAGATCCCAATTTGGTGCTTGTATGATGGGGGCGGATGTAAGCAACTCCTTGAGCTTGTCAAAAGCCTCTTTGCACGCCTCATTGAACTCGAAATCAACTTCCTTTTGCAAGAGTTGGCACATTGGTCTTGTTATCTATGAAAAGTCTTTGATGAACCTTCGGTAGAAACCTGTATGACCTAAAAAAAACGAACTTCCCGAACACAAGTCGGGTAAGGTAAGCTTTGAATAACATCAATTTTAGCCTTATCTAGCTCGATTGCTTTCTTTGACACAATGTGACCCAAAATAAGACCTTGACTCACCATAAAATGACATTTTTCAAAATTCAAAACTAAATTTGTTTCAATGCATCTTTTTCAAAATCTTTATGAGGTTGGTCAAACACTCTTGAAAGGAGTTTCCATATACCATAAAATCATCCATAAAAACTTCAATTATGTTATCAATATATTCCAAGAAAATACTAACCATATAACGTTGGAAAGTGGCCGGGGCATTACTCAATCCAAATGACATTCTCCGGTATGCAAAAGTGCCAAATGGACATGTAAAGGTTGTCTTTTCTTGGTCTTACGGTGCCACTTGGATTTGGTGAAAACCGAAACACCCGTCTAGACAACAATAATGGGATTTCCCGGCCAACCTTTCTAACATTTGATCAATAAAAGGTAATGGGAAATGGTCTTTTCTTGTGATTACCTTGAGTTTTCGGTAGTCAATACATACTCTCTACCCGTTTTGCACACGGGTGGGGACCATAATACCGTTGCTGTTCTCGACCAACGTGATTCCCGTATTCTTTGGCACCACTTGTACCGGGCTCACCCACTTGCTATCCGAGATTGGATAGATCATTCCCACATCAAGAAGCTTCAATATTTCTTTCTTCACAACTTCCATCATAGGCGGGTTCAATATTCTTTGCGCATCCCGGTTTGGCTTGCATTCATCCTCCATCAAAATCTTGTGCATACAAGTGGAGGGACTCAATCCTTTGATATCCAAAATCGTCCAAACCATGGCTTCTTTGTGTTCCCTCAACACCTTGAGGAGTTTCTCTTCTTCAAATTCGAATAGGTGAGTAGAAATGATAACCGGAAGAGTCTCGTTCTTTAGCAAGTATGCATACTTCAAGTGTTGAGGTAGGACCTTCAATTCCAATTCTGGTGGTTGAACAAGAGAAGGTGGTAACTTTGTAAGAGTTGGAGGCAAATCAACTTGCTTGACTTCAAATCTTGATGATTTCTTTATTTCTAAATTGTTGACCAACTTCTCAACTTCCGGATCTAAAGAATAAAGCTTCAATTTCTCGGCTAGCTTCCCATAATCAAACCCTTTGCTTAGAATCATCTCCAACATATCACCATTAGTCAACTCAAACAATTCTTGGGTTAGGGGTTCAACAACATCAACAAAATACAAAGATGAAATATCACTAGAATATCTCATAGCATCATAAATATTAAAGCTTATTGTTTCACCATCAAATTCCATTGTTAAACTACCCGCATACACATCAATTTTTGTTCTATCCGTTTTCAAAAATGGTCTTCCAAGCAATATTAGAGCCGATTTGGAGGAAACTTGTTCCTCTAAATCAATCACATAGAAATCCACATGGGAGACCAATTAGTTCACTTAAACTAAAAAATCTTCTAGGACACCTCTAGGAAAAATACTTGATTTATCCGCAAGTGAAATTATGACACCCGTTTCACTTAAAGGACCAACAATTAACGATTCATATACCGAATAGGGCATGACATTAATAGAAGCACCAATATCAAGCATGCCACTACTAAAAGTGGCATCCCCTATTTTGCAAGGAACCGTAAATATTCTGGGGTCATTGCATTTAGGTGGAAGTTTCCTTTGTAAAACCGTGGATGCATTTTCATTCATTGAAATCTTTTCATTTCCCTTCAATTTTCTTTTGTTTGTGCAAAGTTCTTTAAAAAATTTAGCATATCTAGGGATTTTTCTGATTGCATCAAGCAATGGTGTTTACCTCCACCTTTCTGAAGGTGTCCAAGATTCTTTGGAACTCCGGTTAATGCACCATTCTCGATAATAGGATCTTCATTAAGGGTGATTTCTATTTCTTCCTCATCATCCCTTGACTTCTTCTTTGAGATACTCTCTCCGGTTTGTTTACCACTTCTCAAGGTCACCACATTGACATTAGGATTCTTTTCGGTTTGAGAAGGTAGTTTTCCACGTGACTCCAACTTGCTTAAAGATGTAACTATATATCCTAATTGTTCTTCAAGGTTGGAAATACTAGTTCTTGTCTCTTTTTGGAATTGTTGGGTGCTAGTGGCAAGAGACTTGACAATGACTTCAAGAGACATTCTAGAGCTACTTGGTTGGGATTGAGGAGGTTGTTGGTGATGATGTGGAGGGTGTGGTTTAGATTAATAATGGGGGTATGGATGTTGGTAATGGGTTTGTTGTGGTGGGTAAGAAGGTCTAACCAATGCATTTAGAGGCACTGGTCTTGAGTTATAGCTTATATTGGGATTTGGCTTCCAACTTGAATTGTATGCATTTTGGTAACTGAATGGCTTGTTATGTTAGTTTTCGAATTCTCTCGTGGCATTTACATGCTCCGCATCTTCTTGAAGAATGGGACACATATCCTTAGTATGTCCCATTGTTGCACATATTCCACAAACCATCACTTGTGGAGTTTGTCCCATGGCTAGCTTTTGGACAACGGATGTTAGAGCTTTAATTTGAGACTCGAGGTTTGATGTCACTACTTCATTGACTTTTTGATGCATGTCCCTCTTCATGTCTTGGCGGGGGCCAAAGTGTTGGGAATTTGTGGCTATGGTGTTGAAGAGTTGTCTTTTTTGGTTGAGGAGTTTTGCTAAAAACATCTCCACCACTTGAGGCATCAACTACTCTTCTCTCCGTTGGTAATAATCCCTCATAAAAATGTTGAATGAGGAGTTGTTTCGGAATTTGGTGTTGTGGACAACTATAGCACAAGTTGTTGAACCTCTCCCAATAGTCATGGAAAGTCTCATTTTGACCTTGGCGGATTCCACAAATCTCATTTCTAAGACTTGAGACTCTTGAGGCGGGATAGAACATATCAAGGAAAGCTCTTGCCATATCGGTCCATGAGTTGATAGATCCCGGTGGAAGATAAAAGAACCAATCCTTTTCTCTATCGGCCAATGAGAATGGGAATTCCCTTAATTTGATTTGGTCATCGGTTGACCCTTGTGGCTTCATTCTAGTGCAAATGATGTGGAACATCTTCAAGTTCTTATGTGGGTCTTCATTCTCCAATCCACGAAAAGTTGGAAGGTGATGAATGAGGCTTGACTTCAATTCCGAACCTCCTTCCAAAACGGGGTGATTGATACGGGTTGGAGTTTGTTTAACATCGGTTTCCATCATTTGTATCAAGGTTCTTTCGGGTGCTCCTTCTCCGTCCGCCATTGCAATTTGGTTTATGATGGGTGGATTTTGTTGTAGGGTGGTGTTTCGGGAATTTCTTGGTGAGGGTCAGGGCTAGAATCGGGTTCGGTGTCACTAGAAGAAGCAGTTTCAACCTCTGGGTCCCCGTTAGGGTTTGAGGTTTAACCACGTTCTATTCTCTTTTCCTTCACCAAACGCCTTGCTTCTTTTTCAATTTCCGGATTATAAATCAAAGCACATGTACGTTGAGATATGCGCATAGAGAAACAAATTGATTAAAAATAAACCAATCCCCGACAACAGTGCCAAAATTTGGTGGTTGTCGAAGCCAACAAAATTAATAACCCTAAATCTTATACACTAAAATAGTGTATAGTGGTAAAGGGATTGTATCCACGGAGATTGGTTCAATTTTATAACTCTATGAAAACCTCTTTGCAAAAATACTTGTAAAATGACAATAAAAGTAAAATTGGGTTTTTGGTCTTTTGAAATACTTGAAATAAAACTAGATTTAAACTAAGATTTAAGTAGACAATTCAACAAAAACAAGAGTTTGATGTAAAATCAATAAGAGAAATATGGTTGAGTTAAGGTTTCCTTACTTGAACAATTGATGAATATATTATTAGAATCTAATGGTGCAATATTTGTTTAAAATCTCTAACTTGCCTATAGCAATCCAAGAAGCTTGAGATTACTTACACTTTTCTTAGTTATTAAAATAGCTAGAGAAGCTCATAACAATTTCTTTAGTTAAAGTCACAATTTCCATCAAGCATGTAATTAGTGAAAATTAACTAGTATTAAGAATCAAAAAGTCACCAAATCCAAGAGGAATCAAATGATTTCACTTCCATGTTGGAGAAAAATATTTTTGTGATTGTGTGTAGTAAAAACTAACACAAGAACCACTTGTTGCTTGCTAATTTGAGGATCTATTACTTAATCAAGAAATTAGCCAACTAATCACTACAAATACATTTAAACTCATGAATAAAAACATACAAGTAGCAACAAGATGTTAAAACATAAAACATTCTCATAAAGATTCAAGCATAAGTTTATGGAGTTCTTCAACATTCAACCGACATTCAAGTGATTTCACCAAAGTCAATCAAGATTAGTTTAGCCTAGCATGGCTAAACTCAAGAAAACAAAGTAAAGGTTAAAAGTACCCAACATGTAGCAAGAATCAAGTGAAAAATATGATGTTTTTGATGTTCTTCAAGTGCTCCAAAAGCTCCCAAAACTCCAGAGAAATCACCAATTTTCGGATGTGCAAAAATTCCCAAAAGAGTCCCATCAAACTTCCTCAAATAGAAGCCAAAAGAAAAATTATGAAAATACCCCTGCAGGAACTCACGCAGGCCGTGTGGTATTCTTGTGCGAGCCGTGTGAACTGGCTGAGAATGGGCCACTTCCATTTGTTGGGTCTACACTGCTTTAGCCCACTGATCCAATTCTTCTTCATTAGATTGTAGCCCACAAATCTTCAAGTTTTCATCAGTTTGACCCCAATTTGTCTTTTCCAAATCCTCCAAATCCCGAGTACTCGATCGGTCAATTAATTCCGCAATTTTAAATGTTGTTTTCCATCTGCTTTTAAGATCAAGCCCATATTGGTTGCTCATAAAATGCCTCCACACAAGCCCATATATTCTTTTCATCTTCTCAAGCCCATGTTTCTTCAATTCTTCATTTCTCCAACAACCCAAAGGATTGTATCATCTCCATAAGTCTTTTAGCCCATGATTCTTCATTGTCCTCAACGCTCATTCGAATCCCGTAATCTCGAACATCTCCGCTCTATGTTAGTATTCTAAAAATCTGCAATCATACTTAAAGACTAGAAAGAACTCGATTAAAGATAAAAAAAATAATAAAAAGAGGAAATATTGTGACATCCCCTAATTTCTCGGCCAGAAAAGACCGATTTAATTTATGCTTTTTAAAATAAAATCAGAGAAATCTTTTTAAAAGATGTTGCGGAATTGGTCCCCAAAACAAAACATGATAAAAGTTTGTCAAAACCTTTCTTTATGAAATATATAATTTCCTTTTATATCAAAACCTCGGGATGTCATGTTCCGATACAGATCAAAAGCATAAACAAGACATTATAAGCCTTACAACGGTTATTTATAACTACTGACCTATAATCCAAAAATCACTCATCATCATCATCCGACTATGCTCGGGGTGCACTACCTGTAATATAAAAAGCTGAGTGGGTCAGGCTTGGAAGCCTGGTGAGCATATAGGGTTTTCAACCCACAATAAATAAATTTATTGTACTTAAGCATCAATCAATCAAACAAATTACCCCAACCCCATTATCTTATTAATTTCTTAAGGGTTTACCCTAAGATTCAACTATCACTCCTTCCTAAGGATTCATCCTAAGGAATAGGCACAAGGTCACACCATCGCCAGGGTTTATACAACAGGTGCTAAGTCCATAGCTCTCATTTATCGATAGTATTATTGACATTATTCGCCCCTGTCATACATGTCAATGGGTTTTTAGAGTACGTGTCACACCCCCGGACCAGACATCGGAAACGTCCGGAGGCGGGTGACTTCATTGTGCAGTATCATAACAATTGAATATAAATGAAACAGAGCAATCCAAACATCATACATTGAGATAACAAACTTACATTGTTTACATATTGTATTTGTTCTTCGAGTTACATAAAAGATACATAAGTAGAAAAGAATCCAAACTACAGCTAAATGGTCTTGCATCAACGTCCCTTGTTACCTGCTCACTAGATCCCTGAGAATACAAGTCGTTTTGAAAAGCGTCAACTAAAAAGTTGGTGAGTTCATAAGCAGTTTTGTGTATAAAATCGTTTACACTTGTTTAGATTCGTTCTTGTTGTACTTTCAGAAAATCCGATATTTTCTATAAAATCGTTTGTGGTCTTGCCTTGAAAATCATGATTATGTGTATGCATGACATTACTTTTGTTCATCCTTATAAGGAGTGATTTTGGAAAGTAGTGTGATTTGTAAAAGCGAGTTGTGTCCGATAATAGTTCTTTTGGATAGTAACAGTCAACAGTTTCAATAAAACTCCCTTATTTTCAAAAAGGAAATATGGTTGAAAATCGTGTTCCTCTTATCGAGTAAAATTGAGTGTGTGCTTTCTAGTTTATCGTTATCGAAATCGTAGAAAAATCGTTTTCCCCAGAAAATCCTATATTTTCTGCTATAAAATAATCGTAAGTCCTAGTTTCCAACTATGTATATGTGTGGGTTAGTTTATCGTTATCAAAATCGTTTACAAATGTTTTCCATAGAGTCCTATGCTTTTTAATTTGTAAAAATAGCAGTATTACGACTCTATACTTGCAGGAAAAAAAACCAACATGGCTATTGTGGACATTCTACGCGATGAAGAAGGACAGTCAACACAACAAATGCGGACCATCACCTATCACGTGTAGGACAGTCAACACAACGTGCCAAAATTTATTTATGAGGTTTTCCTTACATAAATTTCTAGTTGATATAACATATTCTAGTGAGTCGTTATAACCATACTAATCTGACGAAGTGCCTGTTTTGGCGTTTCTCAGGCGCCCTCGGTTTGGAAAAAGATATTTGTCACCCTAGACTGGCCTGTCATAAAGGCTCTATTTGTATATTTTTCTTGATGCAACCTTTTATGTTGAATATTTATAAAATACTCCCTGATAGTTTGCAAAATAGTCACAAAGTTTCTATTTTTGAAAATCACTAGAAATGGTGTCCACTTAGTAAGGTTCCTTTTTACAACTTTTATCTTTAGACATGAAAGCATAGATAAGGGGTTAAGTTGGACACACTCAATAGTTGGGAGGCTCTTTTGTACAAAGTATCCTCTGTTATTTATGAAATTGAGAAATCCTATGTTCGTGAGTATATTACTAAAATATTAATTTAATAATATTTCACACACACATACAATCATATGTATATAAGCAATTCTTCAAGTATTTAGGCAAGATTTGACTTGTACTCTCCCCCAAAAACATTAAAATATTGAAAAGGTGGGGTATGAAGCTCACCTTGAGTTAGTTGAGCAGTTGTCTGGAGTTATGGAGTGCAGATCTCAAGCTTAAACTCTTGGCTGAGATGAAGAACTTCCTTGGGAGAAAGTTATCCTTACAACTCCAGGGAGAAGTTTAGAATTTTGTTTTCAGCAAGTTCTTGTTCTTGCCTGGAGATAAGTTTTGAGAGGAAATGAGAAAAGTGAGAGAAAGTGTGGAGTCTAAACTCCCTCACTGTCGTTACTTTGGAGTATAAGGAAAAAGGAAAGGAATCTTTGATGCATGGGGATCTGGTGGTCAATGCATGGATATTTGGTGGGTAAAGCATGGAATACCGTGATTTGCATGGGAAATGAGGAATTTCATCAAATCACAAAGTCAACTTCCTTGTCCTCTTCTTTATTTAGGATAAGGTTTTCCTAAATCCTAAACTTTTTATTTTATGCAAATATAATTTCAACAATTAAATTTGGCATAAAATAAAGGTTTTAGGGGTCTTAGTTAAGAAAAACATGAGTTTGGGGGGATTCCCGACCTCAAAATACCTTTAAATGATAAAAAGGTCTGAAATAGTCCAAAATCCGGAGCAAAAAGGTAAATTCTGGAGCCATTATGCGAATTCTGAAGTCCTTATGGAATTTCCGGAGCTATATCTTAAATTCCGGAGGGAAGGATGAAGGCTGCGAGGGTCCGAAGCTGGGTGGCAAGGAGTTCCGGAGTCGCTGGACAAGTTCCGTAGTGAACAGTAACTTCCGGAGCACTTTCTCGGATTCCGAATTCGATGCCCACTTCCGGAGTCGGGTGCAAGATCAGGTAAGTCCGGTCCGGCCAGCAGTCTTCCGAAGCGAAATTCCGAAGCAAGAAGGGGGAAGTTCTGAAGTGGTGAGTCCTCTTGGTACCTTAGGAGGCATTCCGGACTAAGAGGGTTCCGGACCAAGAGGGTTTTCGGACCAAGAGGAGTCCAGACCAAGAGGGTTCCGGACCAAGAGGTTCCGGACCAAAAGGGTCCTTTTGGGGTTTCCTCTTCCGGTTTTGAGCTGTTTTCGACTAAGGAAGGTACTTAGGGAGATTTGAGAGAGATTTTGAGATAAGTGGAGAGATTTGGGAGAGATTTCACATACTTGGAGAGATTTGGGAGAGATTTCACATACTTGGAGAGATTTTGCATATGAGAGAGATTTGGGAGAGATTCACTATTCTTGGAAAGATTTAGCATACTTAGAGAGATTTGGGAGAGATTCACTATTCTTGGAGAGATTTGGGAGAGATTCACTATTCTTGGAGAGATTTCGCATTCTTGGAGAGATTTGGGAGAGATTCACTATTCTTGGAGAGATTTCACATTCTTGGAGAGATTTGGGAGAGATTCACTATTCTTGGAGAGATTTGGGAGAGATTTCACATACTTGGAGAGAATTAGGAGAAGTTTCACATACTTGGAGAGAATTGGGAGAGGTTTCACATACTGGGAGAGAATTGGGAGAGGTTTCACATACTTGGAGAGAATTGGGAGAGGTTTCACATACTGGGAGAGAATTGGGAGAGATTTCACATACTTGGAGAGTTTTCATTCTAACACTTCATGGCTCATTAGGAACTCAAATTATACACTTAGCAGTGTTAGCACAAGCCTCACAATAGTACTTGCTTACTTGCGGACGGAATTTCCTAGCCAAAAAGGCTAGTTGTGACAGTACGCCTGATGAACGTATAGTTCACACACCTACATGTTGCAAGCCTGCTAGTGTTCCACATACCGTCTAGAGTAGTCCATGGTTGTCATCCATACTCTGTTGAATGACGGGGGTCAACGTTTGGGTAAGTGATTCTCTCAAATTTCACCACTCACCCTCAACTTATGATCTCCTTTCACCACTCACCCTCAACTTATGATCTCCTTTCACCACTCACCCTCAACTTATGATCTATATCACTGATCATCTCATTTATCCAACTCACCTTTCATCACACACCCACTATTTCATCTACCCATGTTTTACCCAACATTTTTGTAGATAAAAATACATATACAGTTTAAATTATTTAAAAACATGTATAAATCATTCCTTCAACATCCAACTCAAATAAATAAACAATAAATATTCACACAACACGTATTTTATATAAAATACTTCATATCTATGTGTAAGGTGAAAGTAACTACACACTCACCTGATTTAATGAAAATCGGGCATCAATTCGTTTCCTAAAACGATCGTTTCTAATAAAACCGGGAGTTTTATTGAGAAACCGGGCTCTGCGAAAGGTCGGGCTTCAAAACCGAAAAGATAAATTTTCCGGGCTTCTCGGGCACTTCGTAGCGCATTCCGGGGGTTATATTTGATACCGGGGCTTTGGGGGATGATAAAATGAAAGAAATATGGGTTTAGGGGCTAAAATTGACAAGTTTTCAAAATATACCTGGGAGGTCTTGCACCCTCCTATTTATAGGAGCGAGCCTCCTGATCCAACGGCTGAGAAGCCTCCAGGTGGCGTAGATCCGGAGCGAGGGGCACGTGGGCTCGCACATGGCTGCGCATGCGAAGGCTTGCTGGCAGCTTCTTACTGGACCGATGTCTAGGTCCGAAGTAGGGGGGTTTCGTGGCTTTATGCGAGGGTTCGGACACGTAATAGAGGGCACGCGTCGCCTTCTCACTGGACCGCTTCGGATCAGCTCTCCGGTTCGGATGACTCAGTAGCATTTCGGACACGTGGCTCGCATGACTCACCAATTTCGGACACGTGGCACGTTCTAAGCGAAGGTGACGTGGCCGAAGCCACCTATGCGAAATTTCTCGGTTTTCGCGCCAAAACTTCTAAAATCCATAACTTTCGCATACGAGCTCCGTTTTTGACGTTCTTTATATGCACGCGTAGGTAAAATTATGCTCTACAACTTTCGTTTAGACTTCGTCGGCTAATTTTGACTTTAATTTTTATATTATTATTTTTAACAGACCGGGACAGGAAATCCGTTAAAAATTCATAACTTCTTCATCCGACGTCCGTTTTCGTCAGACTTTTTACCGTTGTGCTACTATTTACGAGACCTTCGATTCTCGTTTAGGTTGTGTCGGCTAAAAATCACTCAATCTAAAATTCGAGTTTTTAGCTGTCTACTGCTAAGCTGAAACTTCGAAAAATCATAACTTCCTCATACGAAGTCAGATTTGGGTGTTCTTTTTATACCTACTCTCGGTTTAACGAAAACTACGAGTTACGTTTAGATCACTAAGGATAAAAAGCAGTTTATCAGAAACTCACTTTTTACGACATTCAGCACCATGCCGGTTTTGTCGTGAAACTTCGACAGGTCATAACTTCTTCGTTATAACTTGGATTTCGGCATTCTTTATATATCCGTAATCCTTGTCACGACCACTACAACTTTCTTAATAGATATCGGCTTTATCTAATATTTATTTTTGACGCTCATTTTTATTCTTAATTAATTAACTCCTAGTAATTAAGCATAAAACACATAAAACACATAGAATTCACATAATTCCTTTTCATTCCTTCAAAATGAGTTACAAAGGTTAACCTAGACTATCATATCAAGATTAATGCTTAGGCTAGAAACACGAGCATTACAATTCTCTCCCCCTTAGGATGATTCCGTCCCGGAATCACACATCGACAAACAACTACGGGTAGCGACTCACCATGTCACTCTCCGTTTCCCAGGTGGGATTTGGCCCATTTATATGTTTCCAACGCACAAGCACTAAATCGACCATCTTGTGTTACAACTTCTTAGTCTTACGGTCAACGATTGCCTCAGGTTCTTCAATTAATCTCTTGTTGTCATCCAACCTTAATTCAGAAATGGGAATTATGTCGGGCACACCTCCCGTGAACTTTCTCAAATAACACACATGAAAGGTGTTATGAATACCCTCCAGTTATTCCGGTAATTCTAGCTTGTAAGCTTGATTCCCGATCCTCTGAAGAACTTTAAATGGTCCAATAAACCTTGGACTCAACTTTCCCCTTCTACCAAACCTTATAAGTCCCTTCCATGACGAGACTTTAAGTAAAACCGAATCTCCAACTTCGAATGATATCGGTTGTCTTTTCTTGTCAGCATAGCTCTTTTGAGCAGCTAACATCCATTCCCTAATCACTTTCAACTTTTCAGCAGTCTGATGGACTATTTCAAGTCCCATAAACTGCTTTTCCTCAGCTTCCAGCCAACATGATGGCGCTCGACACTTTTCTCCGTACAAAGCGTGATAAGGTGCCATCTAGATGTTCGAGTGGAAACTACTATTATAGGAAAATTCTACTAAAGGTAAATGTTCATCCCAATTACCTTGGAATTCCAGGGTACATTCTCTCAGCATATCCTTCAACGTTTGAATCGTTTATTCGCTCTGACCATCGGTTTGCGGATGGTAAGTTGTATTCAAACACAACTTGGTACCCAATTCCTCTTACAGACTCCTCCAACACCTTGAGGTAAAACGGTTGTCACGATTGGATACAATCATTAACGGAACACCGCGAAGCCTCATAATTTCCTTCACGTAAGAATTCACAAGTTTATCCATAGACCATTTCTCTTTGGCTGCTATGAAATGCGCACTCTTAGTGAAGCGATCAACGACCACCCAAATCATGTCGTGATTGTTCTTTGTTCTGGGCAGTTTAGTCACAAAATCCATGGTAATATCTTCCCATTTACCCATGGGTACAGGCAAAGGTTCTAAACTCCCATATGGTTTCTGATGTTGTGCCTTAACCCTAGCACAAGTTACACACTCGGCCACATACTTAGCAACATCGAGCTTCATCGTCGGTCACCAGTAATAGGGTTTTAGGTCCCTATACATTTTCGTACTGCCGAGATGAATTGAGTTCATGATCTTGTGAGCTTCTTTCATCAGAAGATCTCTTACTCCTCCCGTCTTAGGTACCCAAATCCTATCCTTGAACACCTTCAGTCCTTGACCGTTTGTATCAAACACCAACATTTTACCCAAACGTTCCTCCTTCTGGTCAATTTTCTCTAAAGCTTCCTCTTGAGCTTTCTTTATACTTTCCACAATTGTAGAGACAACTTCAATTTTCAACGCTCTTGGCCTTTTTCTTTTCAAGATTTACCTTCCGACTGAGAGCATCAGCAACAACATTTGCTTTACCAGGGTGGTAAAGTATCTCACAGTGGTAGTCCTTGAGTAATTCCAGCCAGCGCCGTTGTCTCAGGTTCAATTCCTTCTGATTAAAGAGATATTGGAGACTCTTATGATCAGTGAAAAGTTTACATTTAGTACCATAAAGATAGTGCCTCCATATCTTTAAGGCGAATACTACCGCTGCCAACTCTAGATCATGAGTGGGGTAGTTCTTTTCATGCTCTTTCAATTGCCACGATGCATACGCTATCACTTTATCCCTTTGGGTCAGAACACAACCTAACCCAACTCCAGAGGCATCACTATAAACTGTGAAGTCATCAACTCCTTCAGGTAACGAAAGAATCGGTGCTTCACACAACTTCTTCTTTAACTTCTCAAAGCTTCCTATGCTTCTCATTCCAAGTATAGACAGCTCCTTTGTGGTTCAAAGCTGTCAATGGAGTCGAGATCGAAGAAAAGCCTTGGATAAATCAGTGATAATATCCAGATAATCCTAAAAAGCTTCAGATCTCCATAGGACTTTCAATCGTAACCTTCGAGTTACAAAATAAATCCTTATTTAGGACTCCTTCTTTTTCTTGGAATAAATACTTTCCTTCATTTATTGTAACAGACCGATGGGTCATGTTCTAATGATCTCTCATTATATACTGCACTACTTAGACTCAGATCTCCTAGGGACAAATTTCGGAACAAACTATACCTTCCTTCATGTTCTAATGTGATACAATCACAGTTCAACATGTATCATTTCTAACTACCAACTTCTTTAACAATGAGTGTGATACTTCTATTGATCGCTTTGATCATCTTTCACTTCAATCTTCTGGCTTAAGTCAAATGCTACATCGAACTTGGTTCTCTGAACCACATAATAAACTCATCTTAGTCAGACTCGATTCGATATGACCTCTAAGGTCGGAATAACAATCATCTTCTTAGTCATTACCGAAACGATGGTAACGACAGACTAGAACAAGACGGAATCAAATAATAGCTCCTTGGTAACCTTGTGACTTTCCCTGATCCAAGTACGAGTCCTGTGCTTCCGGTAGTATAGGCCTCTACTACCATTCACACCTACTCATACTCGTCCCAAGTACGGTCTCGCAGTCCCCAAGTCCTAAAATCACAAAACAATTTAACACATACGAATGTGTCCAATTAATCATAAAATTTTCCTAGACTCTACTAGGACTTCTTCCATGCATATCTTCAATCATCAATTCTACTTCAATTTGGTTGGTGATGGAAATTCCAGACGATGGGACAACTTCAAGAATTACACCAATCATTCCATTCATCGGATGACAAAACCAGGGTTTATATTATTTCCTTGAAACGATTACACAAAAGTTCAAGTTTACCCTATACTATGCCTCTAGTAGGCTAAACCACTTGTTACTATTCACATTACTACTTCGTAACTTGATCTTCAGGTATCAAGTCTTTACTTCTACTTCCTAGCATTATTAATTGCTTCGTCGAGGATATTATGAAATTCCCTTGGCGTTGGCGGTGCACTTGGCCTTGTCACTTCATTTTTCTTCGGACAATACTTAGAAATGTGGCCTTCTTCCTTACATCCGTAACACACCCCCTTAGGAATCGTACACTCATTGGCGTAATGCCTAATTTCTCCACACCTAAGGCACTTCACCTTCCCGCCACAATTCCCAGTGTGTTTATTTTTGCACTTCCCGCACCATTTTCCTTTACCTCCTCTTTTGCCAGACTTTGAGAATATGTTGCTCTTGTTGGGCCTTGAAGACCCCTCAAATTTCCTCTTCTTGCCAACTTCAACCTTGTTGGCGGTCCTGTCATTGATCATTTCTTCAATAGACTTAGCAACCCTGATAGTTGCCTCGAGAACAGATGTCTGACGTACTGGCACAGTAAGTTCATCCTTACTTTGTTGAAGTAAACGTTTTTTTTTTCCATCTGTTGATCCAACATCGTACGCACCATTGCCTGCACCCCAGCCATCGTGATTGGCTCAGGCTGTGGATTATCCTTTCCGAATTCACTTTACGTACTAGCCATTTTGATCTATACACCAATCGTAGGTGAATTTAGATCTTTATTTTCGATAGACGTTAAGTCTTCGTTATTACTCCGAAACGTTTATATGTTAGTTCTAATATCGTAGTCATACGTTTAGAATCCTACACACATAAGATTTCCAGATCCGGTCGGCAACAGACCATAGATCCGAACAAATAATGGTATATATGGCAAACATATAACATTTAGCACGTAAAAGCATTTTAGGCATCTTTCCTAAAATAAACTAGTGCTCGTGTCTAAATTATGGTAGACACTCATCTCACAATCATCACTTAGCATTCTAAGTTTAAGTCTAGAAATCGCAGGATATTTCTTAGTTCGCTTAAACTAATGCTCTGATACCAACTGTGACATCCCCTAATTTTTCTGCCAGAAAAGACCGATTTAATTTATGCTTTTTAAAATAAAACCAGAGAAATCTTTTTAAAAGATGTTGCGGAATTGGTCCCCAAAACAAAACATGATAAAAGTTTGTCAAAACCTTTCTTTAAGAAATATATAATTTCCTTTTATATCAAAACCTCGTGATGTCATGTTCCGATACAGATCAAAAGCATAAACAAGACATTATAAGCCTTACAACAGTTATTTATAACTACTGGCCTATAATCCAAAAATCACTCATCATCATCATCTGACTATGCTCGGGGTCCACTACCTGTAATATAAAAAGCTGAGTGGGTCAGGCTTGGAAGCCTGGTGAGCATTTAGGGTTTTCAACCCACAATAAATAAATTTATTGTACTTAAGCATCAATCAATCAACCAAATTACCCCAACCCCATTATCTTATTAATTTCTTAAGGGTTTACCCTAAGATTCAACTATCACTCCTTCCTAAGGATTCATCCTAAGGAATAGGCACAAGGTCACACCATCGCCAGGGTTTATACAACAGGTGCTAAGTTCATAGCTCTCATTTATCGACAGTATTATTGACAGTATTCGCCCCTGTCATACATGTCAATGGGTTTTTAGAGTACGACTGATGAACGTATAGTTCACACGCCTACAGGTTGCAAGCCTGCTAGTGTTCCACAGACCGTCTAGAATAGTCCATGGTTGTCATCCATACTCTGTTGAATGACGGGGGTCAACGTTTGGGTAAGTGATTCTCTCAAATTTCACCACTCACCCTCAACTTATGATCTCCTTTCACCACTCACCCTCAACTTATGATCTCCTTTCACCACTCACCCTCAACTTATGATCTATATCACTGATCATCTCATTTATCCAACTCACCTTTCATCATACACCCACTATTTCATCTACCCATATTTTACCCAATATTTTTGTAGATAAAAATACATATACAGTTTAAATTATTTAAAAACATGTATAAATCATTCCTTCAACATCCAACTCAAATAAATAAACAATAAATATTCACACAACACGTATTTTATATAAAATACTTCATATCTATGTGTAAGGTGAAAGTAACTACACACTCACCTGATTTAATGAAAATCGGGCAGCAATTCGTTTCCTAAAACGATCGTTTCTAATAAAACCGGGAGTTTTATTGAGAAACCGGGCTCTGCGAAAGGTCGGACACGTAATAGAGGGCACGCGTCGCCTTCTCACTGGACCGGTTCGGATCAGCTCTCCGGTTCGGACGACTCAGCAGCATTTCGGACACGTGGCTCGCATGACTCACCAATTTCGGACACGTGGCACGTTCTAAGCGAAGGTGACGTGGCCGAAGCCACCTATGCGAAATTTCTCGGTTTTCGCACCAAAACTTCTAAAATCTATAACTTTCGCATATGAGCTCCGTTTTTGACGTTCTTTATATGCACGCGTAGGTAAAATTACGCTCTACAACTTTCGTTTAGACTTCGTCGGCTAATTTTGACGTTAATTTTTATATTATTATTTTTAACAGATCAGGACAGGAAATCCGTTAAAAAATCATAACTTCTTCATCCGACGTCCGTTTTCGTCAGACTTTTTACCGTTGTGCTACTATTTACGAGACCTTCGATTCTCGTTTACGTTGTGTTGGCTAAAAATCACTCGATCTAAAATTCGAGTTTTTAGCTGTCTACTGCTAAGCTGAAACTTCGAAAAATCATAACTTCCTCATACGAAGTCAGATTTGGGTGTTCTTTTTATACCTACTATCGGTTTAACGAACATTACGAGTTTCGTTTAGATCACTAAGGCTAAAAAGTAGTTTATCAGAAACTCACTTTTTACGACATTCAGCACTGTGCCGGTTTTGTCATGAAACTTCGACAGGTCATAACTTCTTCGTTATAACTCGGATTTCAGCATTCTTTATATATCCGTAATCCTTGTCACGACCACTACAACTTTCTTAATAGATATCGGCTTTACGTAATATTTATTTTCGACGCTCATTTTTATTCTTAATTAATTAACTCCTACTAATTAAGCATAAAACACATAGAATTCACATAATTCCTTTTCATTCCTTCAAAATGAGTTACAAAGGTTAACCTAGACTATCATATTAAGATTAATGATTAGGCTAGAAACACGAGCATTACAAATATGCATAAAGACTAACTAAAATGAGACGATTTATGCTAAAATAAAGTAGGAAAAGAAGTAAATAAAATGAAACTATCACTTTAGGTTTGTTTACTTCACAAAACACTATAAGATTATTTCTGAACTTTAGTTTTTCATATATCCATATCAAATGGAGTTTGAATTCGATCAAAGGTTGTTAGATAGTTGATAATTGAGTCAAATGTGGTTTAAGTCATTATCAGACACTTATAATTGTTGTATCAAATAGTCTGAATCTAAATTAGAAGAATGATAAATCTTTCTAAATTAAAAAAATTGTATCTTATATTACCAACTAAAAGACATATCAAACATCTTTTAAAGTAATAAAGCTTCTAAATTGGAAAGATGATAAATCTTTCTACCAATATCACTTTTAGTTATATATGTACAAATTGTAACATTCCGATGACGAGGTATTTTCAATTTTAACCCTAAGTTTGAAGATTATTCGCATTTGAGCCCTTGTGTGTGAGTGATGTTGCAAAATGAGCCATAGTGACATTTTTGTAATATTTAGGGCGAGGGCACGTACGTTGGGTGTACCTATGGTATGTTGGGTGTACGTGGTGAAGTCCCAAACCCTAAATTTTAGGGTTTGGACCCTATTTATTCATTCTTATTGCTTCCAAACCTTTTCTCTCATCAGTCCCCAGCCCCATTTCGACCCTCTAGCAAACCCTAGTCCCTTTGAAGCCATTTTTGAGCATGGTGTGTGTATTTTGGGGTTCTTGAAGGAGGAAGGAAGAAGAGGGAATCACCCTGGAAGTGTAGAGCACTTTGAATCTAGAATATCATCACCATTGGGCACTCTTTGATGGTAAAAAACTCTAACTTGATGAAGCTATGCTTAGATCTAGTCTAGCCATGTAATTTGCATTCTTTTGGTCCCATTAATTTGGTATTTTGAGTATGAGCTACTCCAATCCATTTAGGTTGTCCTTTCATATGTTTTGAGAGGTTTAGAAGCATAAAAATTTGATCTTGGCTCTTAGTTCTTCCCCATGCATAAGTTTTGTTGTCTTAATGGCTTAAAATGATGGGTTTTGTGGTATAAAGCACTTAATGGCCATGCAAGACCATAAAGTTTGAAACTTTATGGTCAATGAAAACATTTGGGGCTTGGATTTGTGATTGGTACGTAAGCGCTTAAGTATTAAGCACTTAATGAGTTGGGAAGGAATCAAGCTGCATACATTGGACGTACCAAGTGGTACGTTTCACGTATGCGGCCAAGCCCCCGTATCTGGTCAGCGATTGAGTACGTCCCGCGTTCATCTGGGAACGCCCAACGTACTTGGTTGGGTTGACTTGGCTGGTTTGTTGAGTTTGACCAGTTTTGACTAAAGAGCATTTTGGGTAATTTGATATTAAACTTAAGTCGGGCATTGATTTGAATAATAGGTGACGGGTAGAGCCGGTGTTCGGAGTAGAGATTTATTCAGCTTTTCTTCGGACTGAGAGGTGATTTTTTCCATACTATATTTTTCGGGTCGAATGTGATGGGTTTTGAGCACTATAACAGTCCTATGGTGCACATACAACCCTAATGCTTTGGATCTAAGTTTTCTCAAGTTATACATGCAATTTCATTTCATCCAAAGCATAAACCCTAACCAGCATACAATTAGAGATTTACAACATAAAATCTAGTTTGATGAATACCTCTTAGTTGTAACTTGTAGTTCTTGGCCTTTCAAGAGCTTAGTACCTCAAATGGGATACCTCTAATAAGTCACAAACACCAAAAGAAAATGGAGGAATATTAGAGAGAGGTTAGGAGGCACCAAACGGCTAGGGTTACTTCTTGGAACACAAGTGCCGATTTTGGGAGTTCAAGGGTTAGTATTTATAGTGTGGAATCCCTAGGGTTTCATCTTGGAAACCCTAATTCATATGATTAGGCTTTAATCAATACAATAACCCATATGATAGGCCCTTTGGACTAAATCTTCATGGACTCTCACATATATTTAGTCAATCCCTAATCAACATGGATCATTAGCCCAAACTATAAGTATTGAGGATATATCTAATCAGTCCCCATTAATTTAATCAGTCTCTTTTGATCACTAAATTAATTCCTAATTAATTCTTGATCAATACAAATTAAATAATATGATTTCTCAATTAATATATTATTCATATAATATATTAATAAATCACAAATAACCTCTTTCTCAAAAATTCATCCTATCAAATTGCTATGGTGAAGGCAACCCAAAAGGACCATGCTACTATCGGGTCAAGTACATACCAACTATAGTTATGGGCTTAGACACCTAATCCAACAAGAAGGCACCAAGGTCGGCCCATTGGTTTGATAACATGTTTCATACTGTTTGTTGATATGTTGAGCACACGATAGATCTATATGACTATATGATAATTGCAAATAGGTTTTAGACTGGTAGACCTACAGGATTACCTGTGATTATTGGCTGTAAGATTATTTGTTTGATGCGTATGCTTGTTGTCTATTATATGTTGACATGTTATGTGGGTTGAGAATACTGCTTTGTGCTGTCAGTCAACAGACCGAGGCATTCCAATCGGGAGGTTGTAGGCCGGTGTAATCCAACCTAGAGGTTGTGGACACAATATGTGGTATGCAGGGCAATCCAACCAGGACGTTATGGGCCAGGGTAATCCAACCAGGAGGTTGTGGAACCAACATGCTAAGTTTATGTATATTATATGTTGTGTGGTGGTACTTGGGGGGGGATCTTTAAGCTTTGGCTTACAGTTTCAGTCTATTGTTTCAGGTAGTTTTGATGATCGTGGGAAAGCGAAGGCCTGACCGTGCGCACCCTCCTATTTTTATGATATTGGTTTTTGGGACACTCTGATATGACTTTACTTTTGAAACAATGGTTCTTTTTGTAAACTATTATGCATGATGGATGTTTTTCAAAAAAATTTAATTTTTTATGATTTTTGGAGTGTTACAAGTTACTATCAAAGCCTTGGTTTGAGAGAATTGGATGAACATTCGTGTGAATTCAGACTCAAACTAAGGAACTGCAAAAGTTTTAAAATGATTTTCAAATTGTTTTCAAAAGTAACCAAGGAAGGATGTGATGTGTATGATCAACTGGAGTAAGAAAGTATACCCCAAATTACCCACACTGTATTTTATATTATGTTTATGGTAGAAAAATATGCTAGTGATAGGCTAGGGATCTTCAGGAACTGAATGATAGAAGTGTCTGATATATGATACCTGATAGCGTAGGGTTACTTCTTGTATGAAAATGACATCATTACTGTAGTTTCTTAGTGTATGCATCATAGTTGTACATAACTAAGATTTTATAGCATGATAATGTTTGGTTTAGCCTTATTTCCTGTTCCTTGTCTGGTTGTGGGCTTAGGGTAGAATCAAGTATTCGACTATCTATAGGATCCAGTGTTATGTATGATTAGCAGAGACGAGTGCTGCAGGGTTGGTAAAGGTTTCACGGATGAGTTTATGTGTGAGAAGCTGCCCAATTGAGGAATGTCTAGCCATTCTCTAGGAGTGCGGATTAGATGCATGTGTATCCTAGGAGTTGTGCTGTTAGGGAAGTTTTGATGATCCTCTGAGACAAATATGGGTAGGTGTGGAAGGTAGTATGGGCCCGTACTACCGGAAGCACAGGACCCGTACGCGTAGAAAGGAAGTCACAACCCTTAGGGTTTTGTTTATTAGAATATCTTGTATGGTATGAAATGTGTCTTTTCTGATATATTCTGGTTTATTTTCAGTATGGTGCTCACGAGGGGATCAGGTTCAGGAGCCGGAGCGGGCGGCTAGGATAGATCAGGATTGACCAAGGATCAGATTCGGGAGATGATTTTAGCTGAGGTGGTTACAGTTGTTCGAGGATCGATTCCGGAGTTGTTTGGGTCTATCAAAACTGCCATGACTGAGCTTTTCAATGATTGTTATGCTGCACTTTCTGAGGCTGCTGTTGTTGCAACTACCACGACTGTTGTGGCCATAGGGGTTCGTAAGGAGAGAGCCTTCCAGTACCAAGACTTCGATAATATGATGCCCACAGTGTTTGATGGATTTCAGGACCCGGTCATTGCGATGAGGTGGTTGTCCGATGTTGAGGGGTGTTTCTTTATATGCTCATGCCCTGCTGACCAAAAGGTCAAGTGCGCCGTGAACCTTCTCCGGTTAGGGGAAAAGGATTGGTGGAGATGGTGAATGGCTCGTACACTCCTTAGCAAAGGGTTGTTGTAACTTGGAAGCAGTTCTCTGAGATGTTCCGCACGAGGTATGTTCTGTTGGTTGAGAGGGAGAGACTGGATCGGGAGTATCTGGATCTGAGGTAGGGGACTGAGACGGTGACCGATATCACCAAGATGTTTACAGAGAGGGCTCTTTTCTCTCCTGAGTTTGCTACTTTTGAGCAAGCTTAGATGACCCAATACTTGAGCATGCTCAATACGAATATCCTCCAGTTTGTGTCCACCCAGCACTATGGTACTCTTGTTGATCTACAGGAGGCCGTAATGAAATTGAGATGAAGCTCCAAGCAAAGGAGCTGAGGCAGGCTCCTGTGCAGTCACAACCTGCGACAAAGCAGTTCAAGCCCACTGATTCGAGATCTGGGGGATAGAGGGGTCGCACTTGTGGTAAGTGCGGTAAGGTTCATGAGTGTGTTTGTAGGTCTTCTTTTTCTACATGCCGCAATTGCGGCTGGGTGGGAAATTTTGCAAAGGACTGTCATCAGCAGGCTCCTTTGCTGAGCAGTAGGATCTACTATCATTGTGAGCAGGTGGGCCACGTGAAGGCCCAATGTACCTTACTTCCCGCCAGGCCAATTCAGGCACCAATTACTGCTACCCCGAGGATTATAGATGGATGCCATGGAAGGGCGGAGCCCCCAAGGGCTCGAGGTCGTGCTTTCCAACTCACTGCAGAGAAGGACAGGGCGACGCCGGACGTCGTTATTCGTATGTTCCATTTATTATTTTGTCCGTTATTTTATGATATGCTTATGTTTATGCTTTTTCTAGGTACCTTCTTAGTGAATTCCTTACATGTTGTTGTGCTTTTTGACTCAGTGCGAGTCAGTCTTTTGTATCTCATACTTTTAGTAGGGGTTTTGATATGACTCTTGGAGTGTTACAAATTGGTATCAGAGATTTATTCAGGACTTCCAACTTTTGAAACAATTGGCCGATTTGTATGTGTGCGAGATCGTTGCTCGACATGGTATTCCAGTCTCCATTGTATCTGATCGAGATGCTCGGTTTACATCTCGTTTTTGGCAGACGTTCCATGAGGATCTGGGTATAAGGCTACATCTTAGCATTACTTATCATCCACAGACTGACGGCCAGAGTGAGCGGACCATTCATGTTGGGTTTTTATTCAAAAACTAGTTTCAAAAACATGATTTTAGGATACGAAAGACTTATAAATTTTTAAATAACATAAAACATGTTTATAACCCACCAAGGATCTTCTTCCAAAGTTTGGAAAGAAAACAACACCAACCAATGAAAGGATGAAGAAATAACAAGCTTTGTAGTTCTTTGGGTCCTCTTGGGAGGCTTGGAAGTTGATAAAGAATGATGAGCTGTAGAGACACCAACAATTATTCAACTTAGTGTAAGATGATAGTCTTGTAAAACTCTTAAAACTCTTAAGCTCGAAGTTCTCAACCAATATGAACTTCAAGAGAGCATAAGGGCAAGTAAGTAATCTTCAAAAGATAGATAAAGGTGAGAGAGAATGGATTCCTCATGTATTCTATGTTTTTACATATAATAGAGAAGTAAAAATGCAAGCCTCATAAAGTCAAAACTTTACTCAAAGGTTTCTTTGCTTTTTGGTCAAACCATGTGCCTTAGACATGATGTCCCCCATTCATGCAAGAGCTCCCTTACTTTTGATTAAACTAATCAAAAGGTCATATCTCACAAAAAGAAGACATGAGTTTTATATTTTATAAACCAAGTTTATAAAATATAAACTTTAACTTTTTGGTGAAAGACAAAAGAATTTATCTAGTCCAAAATTTTGTGCATGACTTAATAATTCATACCATATCAAATATGTAATGTCACTTGCAAATGAAAATTATTATTTCCATGAAATAAATAATTTCCAATTAATTATAAGAGTTTATTTAATATTTATTAAAATCAATTTCTAATAAATAATCAATTGTATCAAGCTGTTGTTAGTGTGACCTGTTAGTATCATATGTTAATTAGCAATATCACTTTAATATGATTCTTGTGCATACTAGATCTTTCAATCTCCCACTTGCGCAAGATTCATATTAGACTGATATAGACTGTGGTGAACGTCTAGCAATATTTCATTACCCCAACAACAATCGACTTTGTGACATTCTATCAACGCCCAATTGCCAAAAAGCTCAAAGCTACAGTTGGTGTATAAGGTAAATTTATCAGTTACCCCTTGTCACAGACATCATGTTAAACATGAGATATAGATCGCAATCAATCTCATATGGTGTTCAACTTTTGGTAAGGTGCCTTATATGTCTAACTCTCAACACATAAGAGGAACAAATCCCATATTGACTACATAAGCCTCTTGCATAGTTCATACCATACCTGAAAGTGGATTTTATAACTGCCCGGTTAAGGAACAACGTTTGACCATATCTAAGCACAGTGCTCCCTACACTTAAGTCCCACTATGTATCTCATGTTTTAAGGATACAAAGATAGTACCTTTTAATCAAGTATCATTCATGATAGTGATCCATGAGATGATCTTGATGTGGGTCAGTTCAATACTAGTTCTTTGACAAGTACCTATGAAACTTGGTTACAACCCGTTGCCTGCCTTCATCTGGTGAAAGTCAACCAGTCCAATTCATATTAGTCTTATTTCATAATTTCTCCCACAATTATAACTAACTATGAAGTTTTAGAATAATAAGATTATTCATGGATTAAACATGTTAATATAGAACACAAAAAGTATTGATGTTATGATCATATCCCAGTATATCAAAACATTATATAATAGTTCTTTTCACAATGTTCCAATATCCAAATACTAAATCCAAATCAAAATCCCATTTCTATAATAATAAAGTCTTATAGTTGAAGTGTGACCATTTATACTTAGCTTAAAAGAAGGACTTTATTAATGGGTTCGACTGAACTTAAGTTGTGTGAATTATGCGAATACTATCATATCCATATTTAACTTTACTCTAGGTATAGTTAAATATTTTGGAGTATATGATCGGTTTTCTTTCGTGACATAGAGTCTCTTAGCTCGATTAATTATACTCTCGAAGTCATAAAGATTTCTATGTGATCCTTGAATGGCAGAGATCAACATAGTTTTTCAATGAACTCATTTATTCAATCATATTAGATTTAAACTTATAAAGTAGTGTACTCTTATTTTGTAGCATATTATGTCATTTTGTTTTGGTTGGACCTCATTCAAACAAAACTTACTCTTCATCTCACAATGAAGTCATAATCCAAATATAATTCATAATTATATATATATATATATATATATCTATATATATATATATATATATATATATATATATATATGTTTAGAAATCAGAATCTAATGTAGCTCTTTACATGAAGATCTTATACTAAACTAATTGTCTCATATACATTTTCCTAGTTCTTCTAAAGTACTCTTAGAATGTTCTTATAGTCATCTGGTGACTTAACCATGTATTCAATTGGTATATTATGGTATGCTCATAACATGATCATATACCAGGTCTTATGCATAATATGGCATAAATGATGGATTTATTTGCCAAGAAAATCGAATATAAATCCTTTCATATAGTTCAAACCTACGAGCCAGGTTGCTTTTGAGGCTGGCTCAAATTCCGTCTTGATCTCTTTCAAGATATTGTCAATATATGCAAAAGGGTATAAAACTTTTAACATTTATTTTTATCTATCTCTATAGATTTTACATTCCAAGAATGTATCTTGTCCTTCCTAAGTCTTTTATTTTAGAAATACATTCCAAGTCAAGGAGAAAATGCCTAGCATTGTCATAATGTATTTACTTATGATTAAGTATGTCTCATTCATACAAGATTAGGAATATCACTATGCTCCCACTAGTTCTTAGTAAACACATATGTTCTATTCATTTTGATATAAAACACACCTTGTGGTTTCATATTAAAATGATGATTACAACATTGAGATGTTTTCTTTATATCCACAAGTGGATCTCAAGTTTTACACATTTTGTTAGGATAACATGGATTAAGAAAACCTCCAGGCTAAACTATATAGATATCTTCCAGTAGATGTCTATTAAGATGTGAGTTTTTCCTCATTGTATTTTGTGGGTCGAAGGCACCAAGGTCGGCCCATTGGTTTGATAACCTGTTTAATATTGTTTATTGTTATGTTCAGCACACGGTAGATCTGTATGAATATATGATAGCTGCTAATATGTGTTAGATTGGTAGACCTATATGACTACCTGTGATTATTGGTTGTAGGATTATATGTTTGCTAAGTATGCTTGTTTTCTATTATATGTTGACATGTTATGTGGGTTGAGACTACTGCTTTATGTTGTCAGTCAACAGACTGGGGCATTCACAAAGGGAGGTTATGGGTCGGGGCATTCCAAGCGGGAGGTTGTGGGCCAGGATAATCCAAGCGGGAGGTTGTGGACCTAATATGTGGTATGCAAGGCAATCCAACCGGGAGGTTTTGGGCCAGGGTAATCCAACCGAGAGGTTCTGGAACCAACATGCTAAATTTATGTATATTATATGTTGTGTGGTGGTACTTTAGAGGGGGGGGGGGACGGGACTCACTAGGCTTTGGCTTACAGTTTCAGTTTATTGTTTCGGGTACTTCTAATGATCGTGAGAAAGCGAAGGCTTGACCGTGCGCATCCTCCTATTTTTATGATATTGGTTTTTGGGATACTCTGATATGACTTTACTTTTGAAACAATGGTTCCATTTTGTAAACAATTATGGGTGATGGATGTTTTTCAAAAAATTTAAACTTTTTTTGATTTTTGGAATGTTACACAAATAAAAATTTGTGTTAACAAAATCATAAATCATTGAAAATTAAAAAATTTAAAATACAATTTATGAGTACGGAGTACCCTACCGATATTCCGGTATTGATTAAAACATGTCACATGTTTATTATGGTCTGCGATCAAACTTTGTACCTCAATTGGTTTAATTCAACTTAAATCATAGTTATTCTTTGTGAATTAAACGGTTTAATTTAATTTAAATCTTAATTGATCTATTAATTTAATTTAATTTAAATCTTAATTGATCTATTAATTTAATTTAAATCTTAGTTGATCTAAAATGATTTAACTAAGTTCTTCTTTTAGATCAAATTACTGAATATATTCAAAATATAAAATTAAATCTATACTTTTGTTTTCGTGTTTGATAACAACATATTTATTATAAAATCAACGGCGAGCAACGATGAATACTCAATCAAATATTGTGTACAACCGTTCACATCAAAGATCACAAATTATCAATTAATCTTTCCAACATTTAAATTAATTTTTATTTAAATATTTGGAAAACACCCATAAAATAAGCCTTCAATACGACTAAAATGTGATATTGATGTTAAATACAAGAATTACTGGATGTTGCTATGAAAATCGCATGTAGCAAATCCTTTTTTCATGGCATCAAGATTCCAAATAATGGCCCTACAATCTCTCATCTATTTTATACAGATGATGCCATCTTTGTTGGTGAATGGTCTCCAAACAATATCAACAACATTGCTCGCATCCTTAGGTGCTTCCAAGTTTCATCCGAACTTAAAGTCAACTTTCACAAATCTAGAGTCTTTGGTATTTGTGTAAATGATAAAGAAACAAATAGATGGGCAAGATCTCTCGGGTGTGTAGTAGATTCTCCCCCCTTCAATTACTTAAAAGTACCAATGGGTTATCCTCTTGGAAAGCCAAGTCCCTCTCATTTGGTGGCCAAATGACTTTATTGAAGGTTCTTCTTGGTAGTTTTCCCACATATTACTTCTCCTTATTCAGAGCTCCATCTTGTATTATTGAAGACCTTGAGAAGATGAGACAAAGATTTTTATGGGGCGGATCAAAAAATACTAGAAAAATCAATTGGGTGTCCCGGGCTAAGGTGCTAGCACCCAAGAATAAAGGTGGTCTCAGGGTGGGGTTTCTCAAAGCACAAAACATGGATATGCTACTCAAATGGTCATTGAGGCTCAAAACTGAAAAACACTCTATCTGGTGTGGGGTCATATATGGCTTACACAATTTGGAAAGAAAACCACGAAGTTGTTTAGCAAAAAAAAATCAATTCCTGGAGTTTGGAAAAATATCACCAAGGTAATACTGGACCTTGACAGCATGGGAATTTGTTCAGATGATATATTTGAACATCAAGTTAAATCTGGAAATAACACTCTTCTATAGAAGGATAATTGGTTGGGATTGAACTCGCTACAAAATCAATTCCCCCTGTTATATTCCCTCAAGACTAGAAATGTTGCTACCTTTTTGAAAGGAGAGCTAACTTAGAATTTGTGTGGGGCTGGAAGTCTCACCCCATCAGTCACATGGCCCAATTGGAGTTGAACTTTTTGAATTCTTACATTGCAAGGCATGTTTTTTCGCAAGGCCCTGATCAGGTTCGGTGCACACTAAGCTTAGATGGAGAATTTGCAGTTGATGTCACATGAAAGACTATTGATTCTAAAATCACAATCTTGGGAGGTGAGCCGATTACATGGATAAAGATTGTTCCAATTAAAGTTTTGTGTTTCATATGGAGGGCAAGGATCGGGAGGATTCATGTTGCAGATACTTTAATGAAAAGAGGGGTTCCTATTTCACCCTCCAACTGCTTGGTTTGTAATGAAGGTAGGGAAACAGTGGATCACACTCTATTTAGATTTCTGTTTGCTCGGAAAGTGCAGGAGTGGATTCTTAGATGGTGTGGAATTTCTTATAGAGAGTTTTTGGATGTGGAGGAATTTCTCAACTTTGCAGCAAGTTGGGGCAATTGTCCTAAAAACGCATGCTTCTTTTAGCTATCTTTTATGGGTTGCTTTGGAGATTATGGAAGGCGAGGAATGATAAGGTTTTTCACAGGGCGACTCAGTCTCCCACCATTGTGGTGGATGATGTTATATCACTAGTATTTACTTGGTATAAGCATAGGGGAAAGAATACAAGTAGATGGGTAGATTGGTGTTGCTCCCTTTTTTTGTGTATCTAATGGTCTACTGTAACCTTTGTATTTTTGTCCGACTCTGGTCACTTGCTAGTTGTGGGCCTTTTATTTAATTTTATTTGCCGTTTCCAAAAACAATTATTGGATGTGTTCCTTCACGATACAATGTTGGATGAATTGACATTTAAACTTTGATTTGTCACATATCTTACTTTAGATGGAGTTAAAAACAAAAGGAATAGTAAACCTTAAAGAGAATGACGACAAACTTTTTTTTACATGTGACACGGTAGCGATTTATCTGACAAGAAAGTAATGGTCAAATAAAATCCTAAGATGAAATTTTAAAACCTTAAAGTATAATTAAAGATTACCCGATTAGTTTGGTTCCAAATATCAATGTGAGACTTGTGATCAAGCTTTATACCTTGAGATGTTGAATTTACGTAGTTGGTCTTTGCAAATTCAATGGTTAAACTTTAACTTGAATTTACATAAAATTTTGATTTTGATAATATGTTTTTTCTTTTTCATTAATTCCTTGAGTTTATACTTTTGTTGCAAATTTAATTCATAAAATATTGGTTTATTTTAGATGTTTTATGTTTCTCACTTACTAACTATGCAAAAAACTAATGTGGCTTCCACATATGATCCGAGTTGGCAATTTTTTGGGTTAAATTGAACCCTTATGTAGATGTGTACTCACTTTCCCTAATTTCTTTTTTTTTCCTTAAAGAATCACGATTTTGTGCAATGACTCTCAAGGTCGTGTAAAATGGTTCATTATCCCAAAGCGTTGTAAGCAAATGAAGAAAAATGAACATCTCCTAAAAGAATTCTTCTTTGCCTTCCTTCCACCACTTTGGGATGATGAACCATTTGAGTTACCTTGAAAAGTCATTCCACAAAATAGTTTTTTTACTTAATCAACAAGTAAGAAATATATAACACCTAAAACAAACTAGTTAATTGGTTAAATTTGCAATACAAATATAAACTTAATGGCTTATTTGAAAGAAAAAAAAACACAATATTAAGATTAAATTTTTATATAAATTTAATATGTTTTATACAATTTGTCTTATATTTATAAGGGAAGACTATCTAAAATGACAACCAATAACATAAAGTTTATCCATTAGGTCACTGAAGTTTTAATTGCACCTAATTGACCAACAAACTTTTTTTGGTTCTATTATATCATTGATACCGGTGATAGTCGGTTACCAACCCACGTGGAGTCCATGTCACCGGTTGTGTCCACGTAATCAATTGTATAATATAACTAAAAAGAAAAGTTTGTTGGTCAATTGGATACAATTATAATAGTTTAGTGACTTAAAAAACAAATAAAATGTTATTGGTTGCGACTTATGACATTTTCATAAAAAAAATATTAAAAAACTTTTAAACACGGTTTATATATCCAAAATCTTTGCTTATGCCTCAACTTACTTGTCTTAAAAATATTTAGATTACCATAAGACAATTAATATTTTTTTCAACGAGAATTTTTCATTTTCTTATAAATTCATTGTTAAACTCATATTCTAAGACTTAACAATTTTTATGTAGTGGATTATCTGGGAAAAAAAAATAATGTGATAAACAAAACAATTTTTAATATGTTTGAATATATAATGCTTAAATTGTTAAGTTTTAGAAATAGTTATATCAGTTTAACTATCAAGTTAGAAGAAAACAAAACTTTCTCGTTGAAAAAGACCTTAATTGTCTTATAGTTGATCTGAATATTTTTAAGATAAGTAAGTTGAAGCAAAATCGAAGATGTTGGATATATAAATGGCGTTTAAAAGTTTTGTAATATTTTTTATGAAAATATCATAAAATAGTAACCAATAACATTTTATTTGTTTTTTAAGTCACTAAACTTATATAACTGTATCCAATTGACCAACAAACTTTTTTTTCGGTTCTATTATATCATCGATTACGTGGACACAACCGGTAACGTGGACTCCACGTAGGTTGGTAACAGGCTAGCCGTTATCAATGTTATAATAGAACTAAAAATAAAAAATTGATGATCAATTGAATGCAATTAAAACTTCAGTGACCTAATAGATAAATTTTATGTTATCGATTGTTTTTTAAATCAATTCCCTGATTATAATTCATGAATACTTTTAACATACAATGGCAATACGCCTAATATACATATTGGGGTTGGATTACTTAAAGACTAAGAAAAATGGAGTTATAGCCCCATAGCCATAGGGAAAATGGAGACCATTGATAGTGGTTCGTGGATTTTGGCTGTAAAGTGATGTTGTCAAAATCTTCATTCCATCCACACCGCCCATGTGTATGAACATATATACAATTAATTAAAATATGACCATATGAATTTCTATATTATGTTTAAACCCTTTATCCATAGAAAAATATTGACCACATAATAATTCCTTTTATCCCAAAAATAAACACGATATTTGATTAATTTTTATAATCGGTATTCTTTGAACTATTAGTCGAATATTTGAATAAAAGGCCCTTCCATGAAAAACTCGGAATATTCACTTAAGATGGTAAAAATATTATCATTCAGTCGTATCCATAATAATTTATCGAACCAAATTGGAATACAAGATTCAAATTTGATACTTGTAAGGAGAAGGGAATCGTGAGAAAAGGGGCCGATGGCACCGCCATGTTCTGATTCCCTCATCGTCGTTTCCAACGGGTTAGGATGATTTAACACATGCAGCGGGTTGGTAGAACAATTTCGAACAATTTCATCTCTCTCTCTCTCTCTCTCTCTCTCTCTCTCTATATATATATATATATATATATATATATATATATATATATATATTATAAAACATATTGAACTTTTTCTTGAAATTTAAGAAATAGATGCTTGATAATTTAATGTACAAATCTGTATACACAAACACTCATCTTTTCATAAACAAAAACTAATTATGGTAAAGAATAATCAACAAAAATATTTAAGGAACAAATATCAATTAAAATTTGTTTCTTTTTTAATGTAGGCATGATGTTTATCCAAAGTTGGACATGTAATTTTTCGAACATATTAGCTAGATATTTTGTGACCAGTGAAACAGTCAAATAACATTATCTAGAAAAAAAATATTCGTCGAAAAAGTAATAATCGTCGCCGCCACTTTGGACGGGTGCACACCTACTCTGTGTGTGTGTATATATATATATATATATATATATATATATATATATATATATTCTCCCATGCATTAATTAGTTGTATCTCATATACCAAATTGTGTTTGTATGCTTTTAATTAGTTTATGAATTAATTTTGTATGTTTTTAATGTTTTTATTAATTAATTTTGAATGATTTTAATTAGTATGTATTTATTTTAAAATTAAAAATTAAGTGGATTGAGTGAATTGTGAAAGATAAGTTTTAATGTATTTTGGGTTGAGAAAAATAAAAAAAAGAAGAAAGAGAAAAATTGATATGGAACTGATGTGACAGTTTAAATGAGTTGGGAAGAAATACTTCTTCCTCCCTAAGAGGGGAAGAAGAACATATCTTCCAACTCAATTGACATATTTTCATTAGTAGATCATTTTTTTCTCTTTCTATTCACTTGTTTTTCTCGGTACACGAAACTTATTTTTTTCAATCCTACCAATCAAATAATTTTTAAATTTAGAATAAACACGACTAATTAAAATCATACAAAACTAATTCATAAAATATTAAATATATACAAAATTAATTTACAAACTAATTAAAATGAAATAAAAATATATAGTATAAGTATACAAGTCTAGCGTACAAGTAACCAATACATAGGTTGAAAATGGTGGAGCAGCTTACTTAACCGGAAAATCCTTTGATTTATGTGGTACCATAGGGGAGGGAATGATGCTCATTGTGTTACCGCCAATACTTACTATAAATTTTTTCAAACCTCTCACGACTCCTTCTACCCTACGTAATGATAATGTACTTTACTCGTTAATAATATATGGAATATATTTTATTTTTCACTAGTTATACAACATGTTTGTATTTTTTACTTATATCAGTAAGGTACTTATTGTTTTTTGTCAATATGAAACCTACAACAACATACTCGAGGATCTAATAAGAATGAGATAGAAAGAGGTGTATGTCAACAGTCAAACATATATCACGAGCAAAGGGATTGTATTACAAAGATGACATCAGGCATGTTCCAAAATAAGAACCTGTAAAAAAGGCAAACAGAGGGAGAGCCTGTCAAAGTGAGCAATAAGTGTAACATCCTAAAAATCCAGATAAATTTTCATTTTTGATACCATTCTGAAAAACCATAAGTGTTTACAAAACATAGTTTCCAAAAGTCATAATCATGAATCAGAGTATCCCAAAATCAAATCTCATAAAAATTCGAATGATGTGCACGATCAAGCCTTCTCCTTGCCCATGTTCTCTGAAGTACGTGAAACCATAACAATCAAACTGTAAGCCAAAGCTTAGTGAGTTTCCCCAAAGTACCATACACAAGCAAACAGATAATAACATGCACATATGAGCCTTCAGCCTGACTGGACCGCCTCGCAGGGCCTAGAACCTATCTGGACCGCTCTTCGGGCATTCGGCCTGACTGGACCGCCTTGCAGGCCTTCAGTCTATCCGGACTGCCCCGGGTATGTTGGCCTTCACCACAAAGCAGGACCGTCTCAACCCAACAAACCATAACATGTCGAAATATACAGTAACAATCAATGACCAGCAAATACAGGTAATCCTACAAATCTACCAATCTAACACATATCTAGTGAACACAGGTAATAATACAGATCTACCATCCTATCATATAATCAGCATAACATCATCCATGTAACGCCCGTGTTTCTGGGTTTAGCACTAATAATGATGTAATAGTCTAGTTCAACCATTGTAACCCATTTTAAAGTAATAAAGATAAATTACTTAAATATTATGTGAATTATGTGCTTTTGTGTGCTTATTACTTGTTTATATAATAAATAAATGATAAAAATAAGCGTAAAAAATAAAGTGTTAGATAAACCCGATATCTATGAAGAAATTTGTAGTGGTCGTGACACCGAAGATATAAAGAACGCCGAAATCCGAGTTATAACGAAGAAGTTATGGCCTGTCGAAGTTTTGCGACAGAACCGGCACGACACTGCGTGACGTAAATAGTGAATTTACAATAGAGGACTTTTTAGCCTTGATAATCTACACGAAAGTCGTAGTGTTCGTTAAACCAAGAGCATGCATAAAAAGAACGATCATCTCTGACTTCGTATGAGGAAGTTATGATTTTTCTAAGTTTCGGATCAACAGTGCACAACCCGGAGTTCGAATTGTAGATCGAACGATTTTTAGCCGATACAACCTAAACAAGAATCGAATATCTCGTCAATAGGAGCTCAACGATAAAAAGACAGACGAAAACAGAGTCCTTATGTAGAAGTTATTAGTTTTACACGGTCGTTAAACAGTGTAATCTTCTCATACTACTAAATTTATAATCGGTCGAGAATTAACCGAAGAAGTCTAAACGAAGGTTGTAGAGTATGGTCCCGCCTACGCGTGGATATAAAGAACGTAAAAAACGGAGCTCGTATGCGAAAGTTACGAATTTTAGAAGTCGAGAAGCAAAATCACGAGTCTGGTGCGAGGGGTACGCCCAGCGTACCTTCGGACACCTTGCGTACCGAAGTACGCCCCACGTATTGACTTTTTCCTCGGTCTGCATTGAGCCACGATGACCCAGCCATCTTCGGACGCATGTCGTACGACCTCGGAGTATGCCCAACGTAGTGCGAGCCCTCGCGACTATAAAAGGAGGCCGAGGGCCAGCCGATTTCTTCACTCCTTTCTCACTACTTTCTCTCTCTAGCCCCTAAAACCCCCCTAAAGCCTAGGAAAACCCCCTAGCCCCCGAAGGAAGCCTCGGAGAGCCCGGAGTCTTCGAGAAAAAGAGTTTTTCGGTTTGAAACTCTGCCCGTGCAGAGCCCGGTTTTCAAGCAAACTTCCCGGTTTCGTCAAAGAAGATTATTTTAAGAAGCGAAGTGTTGTCCGAATCACTTCTTATCAAGTGAGTGTATAGTCACTTTCACCTTAGACATAGATATGAAGTATTTTATATAAATTATGTGCTATGTGTATATATATGTTATCTGTTTACCTGGGATGTTTGTTGGATGAAAGACCTGAACTTCTTTCTTTCAGATCTGAAACTTTTTTTTCTTAAGATCTACACTTTCTCATCTCAGATCTAAACTTTTTCTTCAGATCTAAACTGTATACTTTGAGATCTATGTTGGATGAAAGATCTTAACTTCTTTCCTTCAGATCTGAACTTTTACTTCAGATCTAGACCGTATATGTATTTTATGCTTTAAAAGTTATGTTGGATGAAAGATGTAAACATTATGTTTCAGATCTAGACTGTATATGTATTTTATGCTTTGAAAGTTATGCTAGATGAAAGATGTAAGCTTTGTTTTACAGATCTGGACCATGTATGTATTTTATATCTACAAATATGTTGGATAGAACATGGGTAGATGAAATAGATGATGTGTGATAAAATGATGAGAGGCCTCGATGTTTACGATGTTTAAGATGATCCAGTCGACTAGCGAAGTATAGATGACGACCACATACTTTTCTACGCAGTCCAGTGGAACGCTAGCAGGCTCGCAACCTATAGGTGTTTTTGAAGATGTACTCCATCCCCCCATGGTTGCCTTATCGACGCATATGGCCGAGGAATCCCCTTAGCAGTAGTGTCCATCTCGATGAAATTCCTTAGGATAGGTCCCTTATGATAGATGCTTTAGGGACGTAAGGTGAGGATAATGGGAACGGGTAATCGGGTTTAATGATTGATGAAAATAATAAACTTATTTATTGTTGGTTGAAAACCCTATATGATCACCAGGCTCCACAGCCTGACCCACTCAGTTTCTTGTATTACAGGTAGTGGAAAAAAGCATAGTTGGATGACTTGACGAGAGATTGTGGATTGTAGGCCAGTAGATAATAAATGGAATACTGTAAGGCCTATGTTGTTTTGAGGCCAGATTGTGTATTGTGGCCTATGATGTTTTTGGTTTATGCTTATGATCTGTATCGATGATTGGCATTCCGAGTTTTTGTAATGTAATGAAAATACATTTCTTTAAGGAATGCTTCGATAAATTTTTATCATATTTTGTTTTGGGAACAAATTCCGCAACACTTTTATTAAGAAGTTACTCTGATTTTTATTAAAAGGCATAAACGGAATCGGTCTTTTCTGGCCTTAAAAATGGGGATGTCACAGTTGGTATCAGAGCATTAGTTTAAGCGAATTAGGAATTTGTAGGATTTCTAGACTTAAACTTAGAATGCTAAGCGATGATCGTGAGATGAGTGTCTTCCATATTTTAGACACAAGCACTAGTTTATTTTAGGAAAGATGCCTAAAATGCTTTTATGTGCTAAATGCTTTATGTTTTCCTTATGTGCTATTATTTGTTCGGATCTATGGTCTGTTGCTGACCGGATCTGGAAACCTTATGTGTTTAGGATTCTAAGCGTTCGAGTACGATATTAGAACTAGCATGTAACGTTTCGGAGTGATAAGGAGAATTTAAACGTCAATCGTGAGTAAATATCTAAATTCACCTAATTTGATGTATAGATCGAAATGGCAAGAACCCGAAGTGGAGCTGGAAACGCAAATGGAAACAGGAATCAATAGCCTCAACCCGAAGGGATTGAGCAAGTGTCGATTGTAGAAGCTGCACCTGAGCCAGTCACTATGGCCGGAGTACAAGCCATGATTCGGGCTATGATGGCTGAATAGATGGAAGAAATGAGACAACTATTGCAAAATAACAGAAATGAACCTTCAATGCCTGTTGAACAACCAGAACTGAATGAAGGGGAGTCTGAAGAAGGGAATAATAGTCGCACTGTCAGTCAAGTGGAACCCCCAGTGATCAGGAGGAACAACCATAATGAAGGAATCGAGAGGAACGAATGCAAGTATAAGAACTTCACAACTTGCAAGCCATCAACTTTCGCGGGGAAAGAGGATCCAATTGGAGTCATGGACTGGATTTCGGAGATGGAATTGGCCTTTATAACATGTGGTTGCAAAGGCAAGCTACATACCACATTTGCAGTGCGTCAGTTCAGAGGTGGCGCTGTTCGCTGGTGGAACACTCTGGGGAAGACCCTAAGCCCCAATGAGCCACTGCAACTGACTTGGGCAGAATTTTTGGTACACTTCAAGTGCAAGTACTGCTCAGCCCAAAATCTGCTCGAGCTAGAGAACCAATTCCTGACATTGAAGAAGGGAAACATGTCCATTGATGAATACACCAATGCCTTCACTGACAAAATGGAGTTTGCTTTGCGCATCGTTCTAGACGAGCTGACGAAAGTTGATAAGTATGCAAAGGGACTTCCGTGGGAGTATGTTGTGCCAGTCCGCCAGACACCTACTCTGGAGGCAGCTATCTGGGCTGCCAAGTCTATTGAGGAAATGATCAAGGGAAGAGCCGCCAGCAAGGTTGAGGTTGGAGAAAAGAGGAAGTTTGAGGGGCCGTCAAAATCTAACAAGAAGAACAAGTCTAGTTCAAAGAAATCTGGAGGAGGAGGAAACGAGGCAAAGTGGTGCGAAAAGTGTAAAAGGAAACACTCGGGGAAATGTAGCGAGGAGGTGACTTGCTACAAATGTGGAAGGACGGGGCATTACGCCAACAAGTGCACATCCAACAAGAGGGTGTGCTATGGATGCAATGAAGAAGGGCACATTGCTAAGAGTTGCCCGAAGAAGAAGGAGGCGACAAGGCCCAATGTCCCACCGAAGCCAAAAGCCAGAGTTTTCCAGATGACCCTGGAAGCCGCGGACGTCACTTCAGGTGCCTTTCTTGTAAATGGATTGCCTGCCAATATATTGTTTGATTCTAGAGCAAATTACTCCTTTATATCACATAAATTTGGTGGAAGACTAGCATTGCCTATAGAAAAACTTGATGATGCTCTAGTTGTAGAAGTTTCCAGTGGCAAATTCATACCTGTTAGCGATTGCATTAGGAATATCGTCATCGACTTGAACGGAAACGAATTCCGCAAGGAGCTGTTGCCTATTGAGCTAAATGGTTTCGATATCGTACTGGGAATGGATTGGCTCAGCGCCAATGATGCCAAGATACTCAAGAAGAATATAGTAAGAGTGAACCCACCTGGGAAAGAGTCATTTTTGGTCTACGGGGACAAACGTAGAGTGAATTCTGGAATCATTTCCCTAATGAAAGCCAGAAAATGTTTGTCCAAAGGATGCACATCATACTTGGCATTTGTGATCGATGCTAAGAAAGAGAAGAAAGAGATACAGAAAATACCAGTGGTGTGTGACTATCCGGAAGTCTTTCCCGAATATCTTCCTGGATTGCCCCCTGATAGACAAGTGAATTTACGATAGAGGACTTTTTAGCCTTGATAATCTACACGAAAGTCGTAGTGTTCGTTAAACCAAGAGCATGCATAAAAAGAACACTCATCTCTGACTTCGTATGAGGAAGTTATGATTTTTCTAAGTTTCGGATCAACAGTGCACAACCCGGAGTTCGAATTTTAGATCGAACGATTTTTAGCCGATACAACCTAAACAAGAATCGAATATATCGTCAATAGGAGCTCAACGATAAAAAGACAGACGAAAACGGAGTCCTTATGTAGAAGTTATTAGTTTTACACGGTCGTTAAACAGTGTAATCTTCTCATACTACTAAATTTATAATCGGTCGAGAATTAACCGAAGAAGTCTAAACGAAGGTTGTAGAGTATGGTCCCGCCTACGCGTGGATATAAAGAACGTAAAAAACGGAGCTCGTATGCGAAAGTTACGAATTTTAGAAGTCGAGAAGCAAAATCACGAGTCTGGTGCGAGGGGTACGCCCAGCGTACCGAAGTACGCCCCGCGTACGAAGGAGGTACGCCCCGTGTATTGACTTTTTCCTCGGTCTGCATTGAGCCATGATGACCCAGCCATCTTCGGACACGTGTCGTACGACCTCGGAGTACGCCCAGCGTACTCGGAACTACACCATGCGTAGTGCGAGCCCTCCCAGGTATAAAAGGAGGCCGAGGGCCAGCAGATTTCTTCACTCCTTTCTCACTACTTTCTCTCTCTAGCCCCTAAAACCCCCCTAAAGCCTAGGAAAACCCCCTAGCTCCCGAAGGAAGCCTCGGAGAGCCCGGAGTCTCCGAGAAAAAGAGTTTTTCGGTTCGAAACTCTGCCCGTGCAGAGCCCAGTTTTCAAGCAAACTTCTCAGTTTCGTCAAAGAAGATTATTTTAAGAAGCGAAGTGTTGTCCGAATCACTTCTTATCAAGTGAGTGTATAGTCACTTTCACCTTACACATAGATATGAAGTATTTTATATAAATTATGTGCTATGTGTATATATATGTCTTCTGTTTACCTGATAAGTTTGTTGGATGAAAGATCTGAACTTCTTTCTTTCAGATCTGAAACTTTTTTTTTCTTCAGATCTACACTTTCTCATCTCAGATCTAAACTTTTTCTTTAGATCTAAACTGTATACTTTGAGATCTATGTTGGATGAAAGATCTTAACTTCTTTCCTTCAGATCTGAACTTTTTCTTCAGATCTAGATCGTATATGTATTTTATGCTTTGAAAGTTATGATGGATGAAAGATGTAAACATTATTTTTCAGATCTAGACTGTATATGTATTTTATGCTTTGAAAGTTATGCTAGATGAAAGATGTAAGCTTTGTTTTACAGATCTGGACCATGTATGTATTTTATATCTACAAATATGTTGGGTAGAACATGAGTAGATGAAATAGATGATGTGTGATAAAATGATGAGAGACCTCGATATTTACGATGTTTAAGATGATCCAGTCGTCTAGCGGAGTATAGATGACGACCACAGACTTTTCTAGGCAGTCCAGTGGAATGCTAGAAGGCTCGCAACCTGTAGGTGTTTTTGAAGATGTACTCCATCCCCCCATGGTTGCCTTACGGACGCATATGTCTGAGGAATCCCCTTAGCAGTAGTGTCCATCTCGATGAAATTCCTTAGGATAGGTCCCTTATGATAGATGCTTTAGGGATGTAAGGTGAGGATAACGGGAACGGGTAATCGAGTTTAATGATTGATGAAAATAATAAACTTATTTATTGTGGGTTGAAAACCCTATATGCTGACCAAGCTCCCTAGCCCGACCCACTCAGTTTCTTGTATTACAGGTAGTGGCAAAAGCATAGTTGGATGACTTGACGAGAGATTATGGATTTTAGGCCAATAGATAATAAATGGAATACTGTAAGACCTATGTTGTTTTGAGGTCAGATTGTGTTTTTTGGCCTATGATGTTTTTTGTTTATGCTTATGATCTGTATCGATGATTGACATCCCGAGTTTTTTTTAATGTAATGAAAATACATTTCTTTAAGGAATGCTTCGATAAATTTTTATCATATTTTGTTTTGGGAACAAATTCCGCAACACTTTTCTTAAGAAGTTACTCTGATTTTTATTAAAAGGCATAAACGAAATCGGTCTTTTCTGGCAGTAAAAATGGGGATGTCACAATCCAATATACCAGGATACATAATCCAGTGGGCCGACATTTGTGCCTTCGACCCACAAGTATAGTGAGGAAAACTCACCTAGTCTGAAAGATAGTTGAAATGGATGTTGCTCCAAATACCAACTCTACAGGTCACCTATACAACAAACACAAACCTAATCTCAAACTACTGCTTAAATTACCCAAAATGCCCCTATGTCAAACTTGGTCAAATTCATGGTCAAAGTCAAGGTCAAAAAGTCAAAGGAGATCAACATAGACTGAGTACTCCCTGCGTACTCAGTCACTACATTGGGCGTAGTGGCATTCTCTCCAAACTACGGGGCCTTTTTCCGGTATGTGCTCCGTACCACAGGGTACGCCCGACATATTGGACCTGCTCTCACCTTTTTTTCATTAAGTGCTTATTCCAATAAGATTTCATGTCCAAAGCTCAGATCTAGTCCCAAATATCATTCTAAGTCATAAAGTTTCCAACCTTTTGACTTTCCATGGGTAGTAGTAGTCCAAAAACTAAATCAGTAACTTAAAATACAAACCCAAGCACCATAACTCTTGCATGGAGAGAAGAAAGGGACCAATATCACATTTTTATGGTTCCTATTACTCAAAAATGTCTGAAAGGACAACTCTTGTGGTTTAGAGTAAGCCATACTCATGAATACCAAGATTATGGGACAAAAATGCATAAAAAATTAAGAACTAGCAAGATCTAAGGAAACATTCATCAAGTTCATAACTTTATACCTTCTGGAGGTTCCTTACAAAGTGAAAGTTCCAGATCTACAATTACTTGAAGCTTCCAAGATGATTCTACTACCTTCTTCTTCCCTCAAGAGCACAAAAACACACTCTCAAGCTAAAAAAGGCTCACACAATGGATTAGGTTTTACAAAGGACGATTTGGGAGAATGGAGGCTGAAAGTGGAAAGGGTTTTGAGGGTTAAGGATGCTTAAATAGTGCTCAAACCCTAAAAATTAGGGTTTGCATATCTGCTGAGTACGCCCAACGTACCTCGTGATTATGCACAACGTACCTTATGAGTACGACCAATGTACTCGCATGCTCCTGTGATTCATTAAATGAGCTACACCATGTGTACGCCCCAAGTACGCATGACGTACAGACCAACTTTGCAACAAATTTCATACTTTGGGTCAAACTGGAAAATACCTGAGGTCTGGGTGTTCCAATAAGCAAATAAATGAGTGTATGCCAAGACAAGCATATAACTCTAAGAACTTGCACATGAGGCAAAAAATAACAGCGGAATGATTAGTTAGTCAGTGTGAACAATAAAGCACAAACAATAATATATCAGAAAGCAAGCATATGAGCAGGGCCGGTCCAATGTTTTTTCATGCCCCGGGCGAAACAACATAATAATGCCCCATTATTATGACTTTGATCCACTTCAAACCATTACAATATATATATTTAGAAAGAAATAATGTAACAAAACCTTTTAATGGATCCGATATCTATACAAACTAAGAGATACAAACATCTTTTAAAGGAATAACATTTCTTAAACAAAAGTGACAAAAAAAAGTGACAACCATTCTGTAATATTTGACACAAACCAAAACTATTTTACAACAGTAAAAGTTGCCAAACTGTGAAACATCTTTTGGGGTCACTATACATAGTAAATATGACTTCATCTTCGAAACTCACATCTTCCCAAGGATGCTTCCATAACAAGTAGCAGTAAACCAAATTTAATATGAAAGCAAACATTTGATAACATCTACATCTTTGTGAATGGATGTCCCAGCAATAAAATCCCCTCCTTACAAAGAAACCATAAACAACAAATCATAATTTATCATATAGCACCAAACAACAAATAATAAATTACAATACTTATGTTACAAAATATTAAACACTACTTCTACCAAAGGATTCAACAAATTACTTATTGGAAAATAAACAAAAAGATGGTATGATTGAAATACTCAATTGTCAATTGACTTTGAAACTAAAATATGCTAAAAAACAAAGATAAAAACACTAAAAATCAGACATGGATATTCAAACTTCAGAACGAATTTTTGATATTTCGAACTCCTAATCCTAGAGCAAAGCTGTAAACATAAAAATCAGACCTACAAGCAAACTCTTGAATCAAAAGACATAAATATGATAACAAAGATACAAATTTCAATAAGAAAAATACTTTCTCAGACACAAAATCAGATGTCGAACCCTCACTCACACAAACAAATCGCTTATTAACAGTCAACAAGATAAGTACGGCAACATCCGTAACCCGTTGGAGATGTGATACCAATTTCAAAAGAAGAATATGATTGCAAGAAGAGAGGTGATGGCAGTCGATTTAAAAAAGGAAGAGTCGACTTCTACATCAACTTTTTTCTAGCTTGGATTGTAAAAGAGAAATCAAAAACTTATTATAAGAACTAGGGATTACCGATTTGGATTAAAGATACAGTCGACTCCTCGATTCCATAATATTTGTTTTCTAGGCGTCGATTGGGATTGAGCCAATCACAAATTGCGATTACAGCCTCTTCAACTAATTTGATTTTGCGCCTCAAGCTCCGTGCGTCCAGATTCCTCCAGTCGGCATAATACAGGAGGCATACAGAAAGAAAATTATGGGCCAAAAATTATATATAGTATTAATTAAATGGGTTAAATTTATGCCCCCACATAGTTGCTGCCCTGGGCCTTAGCCCATCCCGCCCAGGTATCAGGTCGGGCCTGCGTATGAGTAGTGTTGTAATGAGATATAATCATTGTTAGGGTATGCATTACACTTAACCAATATAATAAAACATTTTATATAAAGGCCCCTACACTTTAATACATTTACATATTAAAAGCAAAACTAAAAATACTTTAACACATCTCCTTAGTTTTACGAGGAGGTTTCCGAATGTTCAAACTGTTCTAAAGTGTAAATATAATTGTGTACGAAGTCCTATTTGTAAATATCTACAAATTGATTAGCAATGGAATATGTAACACTCGCATATGTCCGATCGTAATACACTCGCTAATGAAATATAAATCAATTTCCATGTGTTTGGTTATTTTGTGCTAAACTTGGTTGGAAGCTAACTACATGGCATTGACATTGTTACAAAAAACAATTGTGGTGCGAGTTAGTATGATGTTTTAAAGCCATGCAGCTTCGACAACAACATTGGCTATCTCTTGTAATCAATTTCGACGTTAGAATGAAAGACCGTATGTTGGTGTTTGGAAGACCAGGAGATGGTATTATCTATAATAACAATATATGTTGGTGTTTTGAAGACCACGAGATGGTATTATCTATAATAACAATATTTTTGTTGTTAGTTTTAACTCATAATAAAAACATATGCATATTTTTATTGTTAATTGTTGGATTGTGAAAATACTCGTCAGGGTTATTGTGTATTCCATTGCTTTAAATATTACAATCAGTATAATGTAAGTATATATAAAAGGGCCTTGAACTATACAACAATTAATAAAATCCTACATTATACAAAATATAGTGGAACACTCCCCCTCAATTTGAGAAAAGGGTTCACGAACGCTTAAACTGTTCCGAAAATCCAGTAATAATTACGTAGGAAGTCCTTTTGTAAATATGTCACCAAACTGGTGAGCAGATGGAACATGTAACACGTGAACCTGACCAATGGCAACACATTCCCTTACAAAATATACATCCATTTCAACATGTTTGGTTCTTTGGTGTTGAACCGGGTTAGAAGCTAAGTACATAACACTCACATTGTCACAAAACACAATTGTATTACAAGTAAGAGGCCACAATAATTCAAGAAGACGATTGTGAAGCCATACAGCTTCAACAACGACATTATCTACCCCTTTATAATCAGCTTCGGTACTAGAGCGAGACACGACATGTTGACATTTTGTAGACCACGGGATAAGATTATCACCAAGATAAATGCAAAACCCAGAAATGGACCCGCGTGTCTCGAGACAGTCATCCTATTCAGCATCAGAATAAGAGACCAAACGATCGACATGTGACGAATGAATATAGAGACCATGATCAAGAGTACACTGAAGGAACCTTAAAATACGTTTAAGGGCTAAAAAATATGGCTCACGGGGATCATGCATGAAAAGAAAGATCTATTAAACAACATAGGAAATATGTGGACGGGTAACAGTTAGATATTGAAGAGTCCCAGTAAGACTACAATATAAGGTGGGATCAGTAACCGGTTTCTCAGAAGGAGAAAGTTTTGGTTTGGTTTCTGTCAGAGTGCTACAAGTATTGTAGAAGGCCATATCAACATGTGATATAATCTCTTTGGAAAAAGTAGTTTGAGAAAAAAAACAAACCCTTGGACGAACGACTAGCAACAATGCCAAGAAAAAATAAAGAGGGTCGAGATCAGTCATCGCGAACTCATAAAAGAGACGATAAATGACATGTGTAATCAATGCGGGACTAGAGGCTGTGAACAGAATGTCATCAATATAGAGAATAGGCAACCAAATTTTCGAAGAGATGAGGCAACAAAATCCTGACAACAATGTGAAAATTAGCAGAAGGAAAGTCCGATAGTAGCAAAGAGAATGTAATTGACGACCGTGCTTGTGGTGGTAGGTAGCTTGATCAGATGCCCGATAGAAGGCAACGATCGATTAGAGAGGGTCATGATGGCGAGATTGGCCGAAAAAAAAGATCAAAGAGGCTAACTTACCTTGATACCATGTTGGATTGTGAAAATACCCATCAGAGCTTTTGTGTATTTCATTGTTTTAAATAGTAGAACCACTATAAACGTAAGTTTATATAAAGGACCATAAACTATACATCAACAGATGAAATCGTACACTACATATAAAAATAGTTTAACAATAATAATAATATATAACTTGAAACTTATAAAATTATCACATCTATTAATATATATATATATATATATATATATATATATATATATATATATATATATATAAAAGCTTAAAAAGTTGGGAACAATATACTTTTTTTTTCTTTCCTCTTTTGCCACCAAAGTTCTCTTTTGCACTTGAATTCATTATTTTTTATGTTCTTGTAGTTGTTTTACTGTTTAGGTTTTAGCTGATACTTTAACTTAAATTATCAACTGTTTCACTTTAAAAGCTGAAGTGCAATACTATCTCTATGTTGAATGCATGTCTAAAAAAAATTCTGTTTTTTTATTTTTTTATTTATTAATCGTCAATTACTGGTCTTTGAACCCATCTCTAATGATGTGTTCATTACTTATTTGACTAGATTCATGCTATCATTGGTTTTTTCCAATGGTTTTGTTTAGGTTTGGGTAATTATGGATTCACATACTTCTATGTGTTCATGTTAAATGCGTATTTCAATTACTAGGAATTTTAAGCATAAACGTTTATTTTAACCTTTATGAACTGTTACCTGGAGGGCTATGCTGATGTAATTATATAAATATTTTTGTTTTTTCATGTTATATTTTGATTTTAAGGACTATAATTTCTTATTGGAAGAAAGATTGGTGGTTGAAACTTACAAAGAATAAGATAATGGCAGATGATGTAAGTTGCTTTTTTCAAGTTACCATTTCACCAAATTGATGTAATGCTTTCTTCGCATATATAGGCATTATTGAATTATACACCTACATTTTGATAAGCATATTGGAATATATAAGAATATCATAGTTTACTATGGAAATGATCATTCATTTATTTATTTTTAAAATTTTTAAAATTTATTTATTTATTTATTTATTTATTTATTTATTTATTTTGCATTTAGCTTCATTTCCCAGCAAATGAAGATTTGGGATGAGGCCTATATAGGGATATGCGTTTTTTTTAGAAAGAGATATAGGAATATGTGTTACAAACAGGTATAATCACAATCACGTAATGTTTTAACTTTACCTCATTTTTGATACTTTTATAAACCATTTTGACAATGTAAGTACCTCTTTTAATATTACAAATCAATCTGCAAATGCTTTTTAATTCAAATTATTTTTATTTTGTTGAAAATAAAACAATATTCTCACAAAATTACAATATAACAATGTGCTACAAGTTTGGATGAATAAAATTAGTTATTATCTAAAATTGCTGATATTTTAACCTAACAAAAAACCAGCTACGTTTGTTGTGAATCATAAAGTACTGAAATTCGGTCGTTATCAGTTTCCATTAATTTAAAGTTGTAACATGTTTTTATGAGGTCGGTAAATTCCACAAATTTTTTTTCATCTATTTGTATTTATTTATGATCCTACTTTCATTTTTTTTACAAACTTATATTCTAAAACTCTATTTTACTAATGAACAATATTTTCTTATATTTTATTATTTTACTTTTATCATTATGCAGTTTTTTTTTTTTTCTTTTCTCAGTAGGTGGACAAAAATTTCAAGGTTTTAGGTAAGGAAAGTATATATGTTTAGTATGTCATAATTCACAAAAAAAATACATTGTTATTTGTTACATTAAATTTTTTTACTTAAACCAACTGTTCCTTTCATGTCTAATAATACCTGATGTTTGAAAATAGAGCTAATATCAGGGACAATAATGCGTACTTTCTCTCAGGGGCAAAAAGTTAATTTTTTTTCAAAAAGATAGCATCGATAAGTAACTATCCTCATATCCTCTATCCAAGAGATGGTGGCTGTGGTGGTGGTCGGAGTGGTGGAGGCGGGTGGGGTGTTGGTCATAGGCGGGGTAGCGACAGTGGAGGTCGAGGAGGAGGCCGATACAACTCGTATTAGTATTAGGAGGTCGGGTCTATTGTTAATTGTGTAACAAAAAGAAATATAGTCAAAAAGATATTCACGAAAAGAAGGTTTTGACAAAGGAAAACTCTTGGATGCTGATGTAGAAAGAGAAATAGAATGCGGGATCTGCATGGAAACAAATAGTAGAGTTGTGTTGCCGGATTGCAGCCATTCTTTGTGATTCAAGTGCTATCGAGATTGGTAAGTTTTTCTCTTACATCTACTAAATATGACCCATAATTTCATGTAATAGCACAATGTAAATACTAAACACATTGTTATTGGTAAAAATATAAGTACATTGTTATTATGATAGAAAAATAAAGTATGTTGTCTATATATTGGTAGAAAGAGTAAGGTATGTTGTTATTTCCTTCACTTTGGCCTAATCATATTCCCATTGGTTGTTTAGGCATCAACGATCGAGATCATTAGTGGATCAAGTGGAGTATTTAAGGCCATCCGATGCTTTAATTCCGTTGGGTTTAGGGTATGTTGGTCATAAAATTAAAAATATCGGAAAAATGAATTCAAAATATTTGTGAATCTTATCTGCTACAGTTTCAAATAACGAAAAAAAAGGTACACAACGCCAAAGGCGCATCTAATTCCATCTAGTTAAATATTAATGTATAAAATCTTAAGGAATAGTAAAGTTCCTTCTTTTTAGACATTTGCCACACAAGTTTTTTTGGTTTTACACTTTTGGTCCCTTATTACTTGGTTTTTCTGAATTTCACCTTCTTTTGGTTTGTGACTTTTCTCGGTCAATAGTGAGTGCGTGTCGAAAACACGTGTTATTTTGTTGCCGTCTTCCAGCTCCTGCCACGTTTCCTCCACTCCACCAACTCCGTTACACCGACTCCAATACAAAATTATGTCTGCCCTAAACTCTGTTTTCCCTTTTACCTTTCATTCTCACCTCCATCGAAACAACACTGCTGACATCGCCTCCCTCAGCCCTCCTCCGACGTCGTTTCCATCTCTGGTCTCCCACATCGCCAACCCTGCACAAATCCGTCCCATGATAAGCTTCTGTTTTCTTTCCACCAGTGGCTACCACCCATCGGATGTATCTCCTTCGACCGTATACGAATCCCATCTACTCACTGCCTCTGTATCATGTTCCTTATTCTATGTCAAACACAGACTCTCCCCCATCGTTTTCTCCATTCTACCTTATTCGCCTGCTTTCTTCAACCATCACCAAAAAATTAAATGTTTGTGACTTACCCGTGGAGAAGAACCCGACGAGAGACCATGTTGGAGTCGCTGAAGAACAGAGATGTATATTATCGGTGGCAGCGGTGGTGAGGAGTTGCGGACATTCAGAATTCAAATTTTAGGTATGGAAATGGAATTGAAGTTAATTTGGTTACAATTTCTGAATTCATTCGGTTCCTTCTCCCTCTATCTCAGGATATGCTCATTTCTTTCTTATTTTTTGGTTTACTTTGTCGACAGAAGCATTGATCGAGTCATGTAATCCCTACTAAGTCCGATTTTTTGGTTTCTTCTCCATAGAGCTCTTAGCAACCCCCCTTCAAGTACGTTTTCCATAACTTGGTGATTCTAATTCATTTGATTGAATTTCTTTTTTTGAATTTTAAGATTTTAAATTCGATTAGGGCTCTCTTTTTCACATATCGATTTTTAGTTAGGCAAGTTCAGTTTAACAAACATCTAAATTCGATTAGTCTTTGGTTACTTATTCTTTTGAGTTTAATTAAACATTCGATGTTTTATTGTTATTAGTCATTCCTCATTGTCATAGAACTCGATGACTGTTCCATTTTACAGATTAAAAGCCCATTTTATGGCTAACATATGAGTACAGTAATATGAATATATGATTATGGAACCAGTGATATATGATTACTGAAATGGACTTCATCTGTCAATAATATGCCATATGGATTTGTTATTTATCTTTATGTTTCTTTATTTCAGACATTTTCTTTCAAATACATGATTGTTTTTTGTTTATTGGTGTACGTTTTATATCTACAGATAGAACATCAAGAACTACTAGGATTGAAAGCCTTTGTGACTTGAGTGAAGCTGAAAATTCTCAGAAGGTTAAAACAGATTATTTGTTCCAGTTTTCCTCTTCATTAGCACAAATAACTGTGGGTGCATTATGATTTTTTATTATAGTTGCAATGTTATTTTTTTGTTGTAGGTATAGGAAGCAACATCTAAGTCCATATGTTTCATAGATACCTTCATATATCCGCTAAGTTTTCCTCTTCTTCATGCATAATCATCAATGTAAAACACCTCTAACAATTCCGAAGATACCCCTTTTACAAACATTATTGAAGCAACGACATCTGAAGATTAGTAGTTCCAAAGAACTAAAAAAAGAACTACTGCAGAAAGCTCCAGAATTCAAGGCCAAACCTTTACACAAGAAGGTATAAAACATTAAAACTAAAACTTTCATAATAAGTTTTCGTTCTTCTACTTAATTAACTTTAACATATATAATCCTTTCAATTCATGTAGATACTTGAAAGTAAAGGGGAGTTAGGGCTATTATGTAACAAAAACCGACAAGTCACAAGTCCTCAAGAATTTCATTTTGCAATTGATTAAAGAATTTCACCACGAAGAACAACCAATGATGTTGATTTGTTTAACAAGGTCTATGAGGAAAAAGTTTACATGTAGTTGAAGTTGCTAGTGGGGATTGCATTGTTGTTGCTGATGATTCACTATCATTCTGAAGTCCAGCTGCTAAAAGAAGAGTGAATCTTTCAAGTATCAGATGTCCCAAAATGGGAAATCGTAGAAGAGAGGAGAAACGTGCTCCAATTTCTCAAAACAAGATTAATGGGTCGTCAGGTAATTGTTACTAGATTTGACCTCTTTTTAAACAATTTAAAACGCTTTATTTGATACTTACCCTGTCTCAGAATCCTTCTAAGATGTGGGGCTAAACTTGACATTTGTTCTTGTGAACAGGCAACTTTTGAATAGATAAAATATTTTAAGCGGAGGGAGATTTATTGAAAATATGGTAATTTATTAAAGACTTTTTATAGGTACGTATCCCTTTAGAAAAAAATTTGCTTCATGCATGTTTTAAGGGTATGTACATCGTTTTTGTTTTGGTAATTTTGCTCCAGTTACAAGCCATCATCATTCTTTATATCGGATGAGGTAGATGCAACACTAGATAGTTTAAATGTTGCTAAGTTTAATGGATTCATCAGACCAAATTATATGGTTTAGAGAGTATATTCATCCAACTCAATGATACCTTTTATCAGAAGGCTCAACCCATGGTTAGGTTTCATAGGGATTCCGAGACAGGGTAAGTTTTCCTCTTCATACTCTATATATATTTCTTTTAATTATTGTAACAAAATTAATATGAATGTTTCATATTTCTTTCCAGTGCAACTGCTCAGGAATTTTGACATTTAACCTTACATAATTCTCAGGGTCATGACAACTTGGAAGAGAAGTTATTTTGGTGTTAAGAGTTAACTCCCAGCAGATGGAGAATCTGCTATATTTAAGAGCTTTGTTCTACCACACAAAACCACAATCTCTTCCGAGTATAAGATCAATAAAGGCTAGGTCAAAACTCATTCAAACCCGCATCAATAGTGCGGGGGGCTTCCGCTAGTTAAGCATAATAACAATATACGTACATACTAATAATAGCAATATACTTAAATTTCCATGTCTCCTCTCATGTCATTAGAAACTTGGTTTTTATTACTATCAATATAGCCACGTACTCCATTTGTATTCTATAGTAGCATTGTATTTGTGTTTTTACTCGTAATAACATCATATGTATATTTCTTTATTGATAAACATTAAACTCATAGAATATATTTCATTTATTGAGCGTAATAATAATACACCTACATCTTCAAAATAACAATATACTTAAAATTAATCTACAAATAATAATAAATTAACAAGATGTATATTATTATTATCACTGGAAAATATAAAAACACCTTGTTATTTTAAATAAAAATAAATGAATAAGAAAAACAAATTATTAACTCAATCTTATGTAAATTGCCCATAATAACAAGACAAACACACAAAATGACAACAGGCACTTGAATTGATGTTTCAACCTATTTTGTGCTAATGATAAACATTAAGTCAATGCCCATTCTTGTTGTGTTACCTCTCCTTTCTTTTGTCGGTTTTTATTGGCGATTTTATCAACAAAAAAAAAAAAAAAAAAAGACTTAACTTTTGACCTCTTTTTACCCTTGATTAAAATTGGTCAAAATATGCTAACAAACATGACCCTCGTGGTTTTAGTTAAATCTAGGTTCCTAAGCAACATGTTGGCACTGCATGCATTAAAAGTTATACTTTATAAAAAAATAATAATAATAATAAAAATGCTGGTTGATGGGTTGTTAAACATATAAGCCCATGTATTTCCAAAAGCCCGTTTCAAAGAACGAACCTATGAATTGGTCCATATTGAAAAGAGAAATTATATATCCTCTCATTTTTTTTTTCTTATTGATCTATCTATTTAGGATGATGATAAGTGTACAAATTTAACATCTCAATAAAATTTAAATTAAATTGAATGAAACTTGTCACTAACTAAAATAGATAGGAAGATTATACGAACAAAAAGTAGGAGCATATTTAATTTTTCGAATGAAAATATGTTCATGTTTTCTTTTAAATAATAACGGGTAATCTTAATGTTGAGATACTTGGGGTTCGTATTTGTGTGTGAAGTGTATAGTTTTAAATGATCATTAAGCCATCTTAATGTAGTTTAAGAACCGGTTATTGTTAAGAAAAGTTGTTAACTTCTTTTCTTTTAGTTTATATTAAAAATACTGCAATTATTAATTATTGTTGACGTTAAATTGAAGCAATGTTCTTTACACATAAGGTTAATTTAATAAATAGGAATTTTAAGTTTAAGGTAGAAGTCAAACGGGCTACAAACTATGCCAATATCCTTTTTCATATGACAAAGTTAATTCTTTTAAATATTGCATTAATACATTGTGGAGTTGTAATAATGCTAGATCCGTGGGTGTTTATTGAGGAGCTCCACAACATTTAGCTCAAGAAAACTAAATGTATCAAAAGTGAATCGTATAAATACATGTTGATTTTTCATGCACGTTTTCTAATGTTTTATCATTTTGCATAAGGAAGCTTTCTGTGACAACCAAGACAAAAACGTCACCGACTGCCGTTAGAAATCGACGCAGACAAATAAATGTGATAGGACAATAATATAATATTTTGACATATAAATAGATATATTTGATTACCTCATTACCAAATGTGATTATTACGACGAATCGGCTCATAAATAAATGCACAAAAAATCGTGTCATCTTATGAACAAGTTAACACATTTGAAATGTACGTGTCAGCGTGATTCCAAAAATATAAATTTCATAAAAATTCGACCTATCATGGATGATTTTTACAATACATAAAAATCAACCGCACATAAAAAGTTAAAACATCAAAATAAAAGAAGATAACGGTTGACTTATAGCAGAAGTCACCAAAAGAAAAAACATAGTACTCCTCAAAATAGGAATTTTGAGACTAAGAACGTCAAAAACGGTCCCCATATGAAGGAGTTATGATTTTTGCAAAGTCACCGCGGGTCTAAAATATAGGCTGAAAATGAAAGTTAAAATTAGCCAAAACGATCATAAGGAAAGTTGTAGTACACGTCGATACCTATGCGGGATATAAGACACGTCCGAAACGGAGCTCGTACGCGGGAGATACGGAACTTAGAAAACAGAGTTTTCGTCACGCGCAACACACGTTTCTGACGTCTAGATCCGTCAGGATACGGGTGACGTGACAAAATGTAAGGACGACACGTGGCAGCTCCCTGATGGAGCCACGCACATAAGACCTGCGGCGCTTCACAACTCACTTCTCTCTCGAAATGCGAGCCCTTCTTACCTCCCGAGCAGTCCCCAAGCTTTCGACGATCCAACACTTCGCCTCGGTATTCAAACACCCTTCAAGGGTGAGTTCATGGCCCCAAATTTACGATTTTCAAATGTTTTACAGAAGGAATACATGTTATAATACTTCACTGTTTTATAAATATTACTAATTTTATAGTATTAGTGATATAACTATGCGTAGAACGTTATGATAATATTATACCTAGTAGATATTATGCCCAACTTTTAGGATAATATTATGCCTAGTCATTACACTAACCAAACTTTAGTGAAAACATTATACCTAGTCGTTATGCTGGCGAATTTTCTAGGAAACATTATACCTAGTCCTTACCCTAGCCAAACTTTTGGGATATCATTGTACCTAGTTGTTACTAAACCCGAATATCCTACCAACACAAATTATACCGACTTAATTATATATATGATGATATATATAGAGTAAGTATAATCTAACGAAATAAGTAAAGTGAAACTATCGATACGGCTACACGTAAACAGTTGCTAAATAACATTTAGCTAACCCGACCTATAATCGTTAAATCTTAAGTGAGCGGGAAAGATATGTATAGATCTATACGGGGCAGACACCCCCACCTGCGGTTGCTAGCTACAACCTTAACGGTCGAGTCACGACGGGCATAACTTTCTAAACTTTGGCGATGTCCGATGAAGCGTCGATTTCAGGAAAGCAACGTCATAGCTCGATTACAGGAACTCATTGTAACATGGTTAGCCTAAACTAACTAAAACTAATAATAGGAATACGCCTAAGAAGCAGCAAACTCATAACAAACTCATGGATGTGAGTTCAACATATTAAGAGTACCTAAGAATCAATATATAGTAAAACCATACAAAAATGTTTTAAAACATAAAAACCTATGAACTCACCAACATTATGTTGACCTTTCAAAACCATATGTATTCTTAGGAGAATGAGTGGTGGAGATGACAGGCGTATCCCCGAGAGAGTGGTTGGAAGTATCTGTGTTGTAACATCCCAAAAAATCTAGGTAAAATTTTCATTTTTGATACCATTCCAAGAACCATAAGTGTTTACAAAACATAGTTCCCAAAATTCATAATCATGAATCAGAGTATCCCAAAATCAAATCTCATAAAAATTCGAAGGTTGTGTACGATCAAGCTTTTGCCTTGCCCCTGTCCTCTGAAGTACCTGAAACCATAACAATCAAACTGTATCCCAAAGCTTAGTGAGTTCCCTCAAAGTACCACACACAACCAAACTGACAACAACATGCATATATGAGCCTTCAGTATGATTGGACCGCCTCGTAGGGCCTACATCCTATCCAGACCGCTCTCTGGGCCTTCGGCCTAACTGGACCACCTCGCAGGCCTTCAGTCTATCCGGACTGTCCCGGGTATCTTGGCCTTTAGCACAAAGCAGGACCGCCTCAACCCAACAAACCATAACATGTCGACATATACAAGAACAATCAATAACCAACAAATACAAGTAATCATACAGATCTACCAATCTAATACATAACCAGTAAACATAGCTAATCAAACAGATCGACCAACCTATCATATAATCAGCATAACATCATCCAATATACCATGATACATATTCCAATGGGCCGACATTTGTGCCTTCGACCCACAAGTACAGTGAGGAAAACTCACCTCACAGTCTGAAATATAGCTGAAATGAATGTTGCTCCAAATAACAACTCTATAGGTCACCTATACAACAAACATGGACCTAATCTCAAACTACTGCTCAAATTACCCAAAATGCCCTTAAGTCAAGCTTGGTCAAATTCCTGGTCAAAGTGTAACATCCATAAAAATCATGATAAACTTAAACTTTTTTAAAACCAACCCAATTCACAAATTGTTTACAGACATAGTTTTCAAAAACATCTCAACATCATAGTTTCCCAAAATCATAAGTCAAAACATGAGGATGTGTGCGGTCACGCATTCGCCTTCATGCGGTCATCTGAAGTACCTAAAACATAACCCAAAACTGTAAGCTAATGCTTAGTGAGATCCCCCAAAGTACCAACACACAAACAAATAATACATACAATAACAACATGTCAGGTCCAATCAACCATCGGGTTGGAATACCACATGCCCCTCAACCATCGGGTTGGAATGCCAATACACTATGGTTCCAGTCAACCATCGGGTTAGAATACCCCATGCCCCTCAACCATCAGGTTGGAATGTCAATACACAACGGGTCTTGTCATCCTCGGGATGGAATACCCTTAGGCCCACTCAACCATCGGGTTGGAATACCCCTGGTTTGTTGGCTCACACACAAAGCAGTAAAGCCTCAACCACCCACCAAATATTTGCACATATACATAACAGATAAACATATAGTCAGTCAATAGACAATCAGATAGATCTTACAGATCACTAAGCATAACATCATTTTATCTACCAGGATACAGATGTAACAGATCACTACAGCATAGCAGCATGCGATAAACCATGATAATAATCCAATAGGCCGACCTTGGTGCCTTCGACCCAAAAGTATAGTGAGGAAAACTCACCTCACAAACTGAACAAAAGCTGATAAGGTCCCGACTTCGAATCTCAGCTCTCTAACCGACACCTAATCCCACAAATGACCAATTCCATCAAAATCCCAAAATACCCAAAATACCCTTAAGGTCAAAATTGGTCAAACTTGGTCAAAGTCAAAGTCAACTGGTCAACCCACCAAGTCAACTGAGTCAACCCAGTCGATTCAACCCAACCGAGTCAACTCGACCGATTTGACTCAGGGTGCGTACATGTGGCGTACTCATGAGGTACGTTGGGCATACACGAGGCCTCGCAGGTTGACCACCATCCGGGTGGTTGACCTCGTACACAGGGCATACCCTCGCAGGCATCAAAATCCATTTAAGAGCTTAATGGCTTAAGCTCTTATGTCCAAACTTCAGATCCATAGCCAAAAAACCCTTAGGAGTCATAAAGTCTCCAACTTTATGACCTAACATGTCCAATAAGTGCTTAACACAAGGTCTTATTCCATTAAGACATTCTACAAGATGGATGAAGCAAAACTAACCATTTGGAATCCATTTTTATGACTTAAGACCCCTCCTAGGTTCTGAAAGGACGACTCAAAGGTCAAGAACATGCCATATTCTAGATCTAACATTTTGGGGCCCAAAAGGCTCCATAAAACAGCCAAAACTAGATCTATGAGATTGAGGGATCATGTTTCAAGCTTTTTACCTTAGAATGGTTGCAAATAAAGTAGAAATCCCAGATCCAAGGTGCTTCACTCCTCCAAGATGAGCATGGCTTCCTTCCATCTTCTTCTAAGCAAACAAACACACACTTTTAGGCTAGAAATGGCTTCTCAAGAAGCACTAGGGCTTCAAACACGAATGAGAGGGTGGAGGCTGATAAAGTGAAGCGAAATGAGGCCATAAGGATGCTTAAATACCAGCCAAACCCTAAAAATTAGGGTTTCTTCTTTTAGCAAGTACGCCCAGCGTACACCCCGTACACATGATGTACTTTGAAGCCTCAATTTACCATAATGCCATTAAGGCCCTTTTTGCATACATTTCTTGAACTTTGGTACCAAATGCAATATAAATGAATTAAAGAGTGGAAATTTGAAGTACCTTATCATCGGGATGTTACACAAAGTCAAGGTCAAAAGTCAAAGGGGATTAACACAGAATGAGTACGCCCTACGTACTCAGTCATTACGATGGGTGTAGTGGCATTCTCTCCAAACTACGGGGCCTTTGCCCAGTACGCACTGCGTACCACAGGGTACGCCCGACATACTGGACCATCTCTCACCTTTCTCCATTAAATGCTTGTTCCAATAAGATTTCACGTACAAATCTCGAATCTAGTCCCAAATATCATTCTAAGTCATAAAGTTTCCAACTTTATAACTTTCCATGGCTAGTAGTAGTCCAAAAACTAAAACCCTAACTTAAAACAAAAACCCAAGCACCATAACTCTTGCATGGAGGGAAGAAAGGGGCCAAGATCACATTTTTATGGTTCCTAGCACTCAAAAACGCCTGAAATGAAAACTCTTATGGTTTAGAGTAATATATACTCCAGAATACCAAGATTATGGGACCAAAATGCATAAAAACTTAAGAACTAGCAAGATCTAAGGAAACATTCATCAAGTTCATAACTTTATACCTTCTGGAGGTTGCTTGCAAGGTGAAAGTTCCAGATCTACAATTACTTGAAGCTTCCAAGATGATTCCACTACCTTCTTCTTCCTTCAAGAGCACAAAAACACACCCTGAAGCTCAAAAAGGCTCACATAATGGATTAGGGTTTGCAAGGGACGATTTACGAGAATGGAGGCTGAAAGTGGAAAGGGTTTTGAGGGTTAAGGATGCTTAAATAGTGCTCAAACCCTAAAAATTAGGGTTCAGCGTACCTCATGAGTACGCCCAACGTACTCACATGCTCCTGCGATTCATTAAAGGAGCTACGTCATGCGTACACCCCAAGTACGCATGACATAAGGACCAACTTTGCAAAAAAATTCATACTTTGGGTCAAACTGGAAAATACATGACATATGGTGTTATAATTCTCTCCCACTTGAATCAGACTTTGTCCTCGAAGTCCGGTGCTACGAATAACTTTGGGTAGTGCTCTCGCATCTCTACCTCGGGTTCTCATGTCCATTCGGAACCCTTCCGATGTCGCTACTAAACCTTGACCAATGGTACCACCTTTTTGTGCAATGCCTTTGTCTTCCTATCCAAAATAGCCACGGGCCTCTCAACATAGTTGAGAAGATCATCAACATGAACATCGTCCAACGGAATAACTGTTGAATCATCAGGCACACACTTCCGAAGCTTGGAAACATGGAAGGTGTTGTGAATCTGAGTAAGCTCCTTAGGCACATCCAGTCGATAGACCACCTTGCCTACCCTGACAACTACTCGAAACAGCCCGATGAATCGGGGCCCCAACTTGCCCCTCTTCCTGAAATGCATTACACCATTCCAGGGTGATGCCTTCAGTAAAACCATATCGCCGACCTGAAACTCCAACTCGGATCGACGTCTGTCAGCATAACTCTTCTGCCGACTTTGAGTTCTCTACAACCTCTGTCTGATTAGTTGGATAAGCTTTGTCGTCTGAAGGATCGCCTCGGTCCTTCTTATAACCCTGTGACCGACCTCCCCCCCCCCCCCAACAAACTAGGGTACAACCAATACTAGAGTGGTAGTTGTTGTTGTAATAGAACTCAGCTAGGGGTAGGTAGGAGTCCCAACTCCCACCTAAATCTATGAAACAAGCTCTTAACATATCCTCAAGTGTCTGAATGGTCCGCTCGCTATGGCCGTTAGTCTGCGGATGATAGGTGGTGCTGAAGAGCAATCTCGTACCTAGTTACTCATGGAACCTCTGCCAAAACCGAGAAGTGAACCAAACATCTCGATCGGATACAATGGAAACTGGAACACCATAACGAGCGACAATCTCGCGCACATACATATCGGCCAATTTCTCGGCCAAGGACCTCTGCCGAATAGCTAGAAAGTGGGCACTATTGATCAAGAAATCCACAATAACCCATATCATATCAAACCCTTTAGCCGTCCTGGGTAACTTGGTGATAAAATACATGGTGATTTGTTCCTATTTCCACATGGGAACCTCCAAAGTCTATAATTTTCTGTGCAGCCTCTGGTGCTCGACCTTGACCATCCGACATGTCAAGCACCTCTCAACATACCAGACTATCTCCCTCTTCATGCACGTCCACCAAAAACTAAGTCTCAAATCCTTATACATATTTGTGGCCCCAGGGTGTATCGAAAATTTGGACTGATGTGCCTCCACCATCACAGTCTGCCTGATCATGCCAAAATCTGGTACCCAAACCCGACCGCACCGGGTCAACAATCTGCAGCGATCGGCAGAAAACCTGTCAATCTCACCCCTGATTCTCTCCTGCTTCCAACTTTTCCTTCTCGACTCCCTCGGACTGAGCCTCCCTGATCAAATCCAGAAGTGGCGAATCAATCGAAATCCTTATACATAGGCCCCCAACAGATGTGTTATCCGACTTGCGGCTCAAAGCATCATCGACCACATTTGCTTTCCCTAGGTGATATAGAATCTCGCAGTCATAATCCTTGAACACGTCAAGCCATCTACGCTATCTCATATTCAGATTCGGTTGATCCATGACATATCTCAGACTCTTGTGATCCGTGTAGATGGTACATCGGACCCCATACAGATAGTGCCGCCAAATCTTGAGGGCTAACACCACCGCCCCCAACTCCACATCATGCATCGAATATCAAACATCATGCGGCTTCAGCTACCTAGAAGCATATGAAATAACCCTCCCTCAGTGCATGAGTATTGCCCCCAAACCAGTGATAGAAGCATCACAATATACAACAAAATCCTCCACGCTCTCTAGAAGGGTCAACATCAGTGCCTCACATAAATTGTGTCTTAACGTATCGAACGTAGCCTGCTGCTTAGGGCCCTAACAAAAATCCATGCCCTTCCTCGTCAAGCGAGTGAGAGGTACAACAACCTTGGAGAAATCCTGAATAAACCTCCGATAATAACCTGTTAAACCCAGAAAACTCATGATCTCTGAAGGAGACTTCGTGACCTCCCACTACATAACTGCCTCAATCTTGGTCGAGTCGACTAGAATCTCGTTCTGGTTAACAAGGTGTCCCAAGAACCAGACCTCTCATATCCAAAAATCACACTTCGAGAACATGGCATAAAGCCTCTCCCCCCTCAAGACTCCCATCAGCTCTCGAAGGTGCTGCTCCTTGGTCTTGGAGTGGAGTAGACCAAGATATCATCGATAAAAACAATGAATGGTCGATCCAACATCAACATGCATACCCGATTCATCAAATCCATAAATGTCGCAGGCGCATTGGTAAGCCCAAACGACATCACCACAAACTCGTAATAACCATAACGAGTTCGGAACATTGTCTTCTCCACGTCCTCCTCCCTGACTCTCATCTAATGATGCCCTGACCTCAAATCAATCTTGGAGAACCAAGATGCACCTTGCAGCTGATTGAAGAGTTCATCAATCCATGGAGGTGGGTAACGGTTCTTCACCGTTAACTTGTTCAGCTCCCAGTATTCAATGCACATCCGTTGCGAACCATCCTTGTTCTTTACAAACAAATTCGGTGCTCCCCAGGGCAAACAGTTCGACCTGATAAACTGCTTGCCCAAAAGATCCTGAAGCTGAGAGGACAACTCCTGCATCTCGGACGGTGCTAAGCGATACAACGCCTTAGCAATAGGATTCGCGCCGAGAACCAAATCAATCTTGAACTCAACCTGCCTCGTAGGAGGCACACCGGGTAAATCCTCCGGGAACACTTCTGGAAATTCTCTGACTACAGGCACATCCGAAACCAAAACCCCTTTTTCTACCCGAGTGTCAACCACATACGCGAGATAACCTAAACACCCATGTTGTAGATACTATCGAGCTCTGGCAGCAGAATAAAAGGTTGATCCAACCCTAATACCATCTCCACGAATAGTCAGTTCTCCCCCACTTGGGGTTCGAACCACCACCCACTGCCCCTCATAATCTATCATGGCACCAAACCTTCTCAGCCAGTCTATCCCTAATATCACGCCTACATCCCCCATAGGGATAGGGATCAAATCGATCGGGTAAGACACCCCGAAATTCTCCAAGGTAAAATCCTGAAAAATGCTCAATGTAGAAACACCATGTTCGTTGGCGATGGAAACCCACAACAGACACTCTAACTCTCCAAGAGACATATCAAAACTCATACTAAAGGATTCAGACACAAAGGATCGACTCGCACCCGAGTCAAAAAGCACAAGAGCATGCAAGGAATTCATTAAGAAGGTACCTAGAAAAATTACATTCATAAGCATACAATAAAATAAGTTGACAGAATCATAAATGAAAACATACTAGTAACGACGGACGGCATCGCCATGGCCTCCTCTGTTGTGAGCTGAAAGGCACGACCCCTGGCCTTCGGGGCCTCAACTCTCCCATGTTGCCCATCTGTAATCATCAAAGTAGTCGGGGATGGTGCCTACACCGGCCCGACAGCAAGCAAAGGACACTGGGACTTCACATGGCCCACCCGATCACAATGGTAGCAAATCATGTTGATCGGTACTGGGGGCTTGCTCGCGACAATCCCTTGCATAATGCCCGTCTTTGCCACATTTATGGCACCCAATAGCTGATCGAAAAAGGCCCTCATACACCTTCCCACACTTTCCACAAATGCGGCCCCTCTGACCTCCAGATTGTAAAACAACATGTTGAACCGCTTTGCCGCAGGCTATGGCTGCACCAGAGCCTGCCTCTCCTCCCTCTTCTGGGTCTCAAACTCAATCTGCCACCTCCGTGCGGCATCCTGAAGCTCAGAGAGGGTACCATAACACTGGTAGACACAAACTGCCGAATATCCGTCTTGAGCATGCTCAAGTACCACGCCATCTGGGCCTGCTCTGAGGCAGAATACTCAAGACAGAAAAGAGCCCTCTCAGTAAACATCTTGGTGATCTCAGTCACCGACTCTTTCGTCTGCCTCAATGCCAGATACTCTTGATCCAACCTCTCCCTCTCTACCTGGGGAACATACTTTGTGCAAAACATCTCCGAAAACTGTCCCCAAGTAACAGCAGTCCTCTTCTCAGGAGTATAGGAACTGATCACCAGGTTCCACCAGTCCTTCGCACCCAGTCGAAGAAGTTTCAGGGCATACCTAACCTTCCAGTCCTCCGGACAAGAACAAGTGAAAAAACAACCCTTCACGTCAGAAATCTATGACATAGCCATGATCAGGTCTTTGAACTCGTCGAAATCCGGGGGCTTCGTGTTGCTGAAGTCCCGGTACTAGAATGAACCTCTCCCATGAATCCCCACAGTAGCAGCCTCAGACACAGTGACGTACCGGTCATCGAACAGCTCAATCATCATGGTCTTGATATACCCAAAACCTTCGGGATGGTACCCCGAACAGTCGTAGCCACCTAAGTGGCGATCAACTCACGAATGTCATCATCTATCAATCATGGACTCTCCGTTCCACTAGCTCCTGATCCAGAACCTCTCGTGAACACCATATTGAAAATGAACCAAAATATATCAGAAACGCCACAATTCTTGCTATTACCATCATTACAGAAAACTAAACCCTCAGGGTTTGTGACTTCCTTGCTACGCGTACGAGTCATGTGCTTCTAGTAGTACGGGCCCATACTACCTTCTACACTTATCCATATTTGTCTCAATGGATCACCACAGACCACCTGAATCCAAAACCCCACAACCAAGATACGCATACATCCTAGACTCACTCCCTCGAGAGTGGCTAATCATCCCTCAAGTTGACCTCCTACTATCACACTCACTCCTGGAACTTCCACCAACCCTGCAGTTGCTCGTGCATGCTAATCATACATAATGTTAGATTCCATAGACAGTCGAATACTTGATTCTACCCTAAGCCCACAACCAAACAAGTAACATGAAATAAGGCTAAATCAAACATTCTCAGGTTATAAAATCTTAGTTATGTACAACTATGATGCACACACTAAGAAACTACATTAATAATGTCAATTCCATCTAACATACAAGAAATTCTCCTAAGCTACCAACGCATCATACATAATGAAATTCTTTAAGATCCATAGCCTACTACTAGCATGTAGTTCTATCATAATCATCATACCAAGATTATGGGGCCAATATGCATAAAAACTTAAGAACTAGGAAGATCTAAGGAAACATTCATCAATTTCATAACTTTATACCTTCTGGAGGTTACTTGCAAGGTGAAAGTTCCAGATCTACAATTGCTTGAAGCTTCCAAGATGATTCCACTACCTTCTTCTTCCTTCAAGAGCAAAAAAACACACTCTCAAGCTCAAAAATGCTCACACAATAGATTAGTGTTTGCAAGGGACGATTTGGGAGAAAGTAGGTTGAAAGTGGAAGGGTTTTGAGGGTTAAGGATGCTTAAATATTGCTCAAACCCTAAAAATTAGGGTTTACATATCTACTGAGTACGCCCAACGTACCTCATGAGTACGCCCAGCGTACTCACATGCTCCCGCGATTCATTAAATGAGCTACGCCATGAGTACGCCCCAAGTAAGCATGGAGTAAAGACCATCTTTGCAAAAAAAATATTTCATACTCTGGTTCATACGGGAAAATACCTGACGTTTGGGTGTTACATGTGTCCTGATGGTTTATTTTGCATATGTCTTGTACTTATACCTCGAACAATCATGTAACCTATTTATATAATAAATAAAATGTAATATTTATATGATAAGATTTGGTGTGTTGCTCTATATCTGTGTTCTGTGATCCAACATTATGACGTCGCACAACCCGGCGTTTCCGCTGCCGGTCGGGGGTGTGACATTTTCAAAGAAGTTTCTCCTATAGTGAAACCGTCACTCCTCAATCCCACGAGAGTGGAAACCCCTTATTAGATTCACACATAGGGCCGACCCTAGGGTGTTCAAAATGTTCCATCGCATAGGGGCCCATACTAAATAGGGCCCAAAAATCATCATATTTACCTAGTAACGTTATATTATATATAATGTTATTGGCATGTTATCAGAAAAATCTTTTGCAGCAGTTGGTTAAGGGTGTTTCATTGACTTTTAATAGACTTGTGTTCAATTCTTGCTCAGCTGCGTTTTTTTTCTAATTCTTTTTTGTAGTTATATGTGTATATATAAATTAGCTAGAGATCTTATCTAGAATCTTTGTTGTAGGTGAACTGGATAGAATGCAGAGGCTATTAGGAGTCCCTTTTATATTACCTTAGTTCGATTCATAGTAGCCCACTTTTATTAATGGTTTTTATTTTATACAATAACACAATATATAATATTTAGGGTTTTTTGTATAAACGTATTTTTAGGAGGCCATTTTCGTGTTTGCACCGGGCCTAAGATAACTCAGGACTGACCCTGTCCACACATACGCATTTCCTCTTACCCGTCCAAAAACCAAAACGTCATTCATTCTAAGTTTTTATCTTCCTTCCAACGGACCAGTCAAGAAGTTCATACGTGTTTTTTTCTTAGCAGAAGCCCCGACACATCAAAAAGTGTAAAAAGAACATCCCTAACCATATTGTGTTGGTATTTGAATCTTAATATCTCTACACAATATACTTCATGTTTCCCAAAAGATTCCAAGCACACCTTGCGACAAACTGGACATATTCTATCAACTGAAAATAGTAGAAAATTGAGACAATACTTAAGAATAGTACGATACTCCACTGATGCCATATGTTGGCTAAGACCAGGATAAAATCATGAGCATGTTGTGCTACTAGACACTCAAAACAACTTTATATCTAACATATATGTTGAATTATACTTGTACCATCCTCAAAATGGGACTATGAGTTTTTCCCTTTTAGTTAAAATTAAAATTTTGGGAATAAAAATAAGATAAATTTATATAATAATAAATAAATAAATTATAAGATAAATTTCAAGAAGTTTTTAAAATATATATGGTGAGACTTTAATTAAAATAAGTGTTGGATCTAAAAAGTAGAAAAATAATAAGAAAAAGGACTAATATTTTCAAATAACAAACTTGGGTGCTTAGAATGAACTTGTCAAATGACTATTTAGTAAAGAGATGTGGATTTAGGGAATTTTTTGTGAAATAGAAGAGTTTTATTAAGATCATTGGTTAAATGGTGTCCATTTGAGAAAAATAAGTAATTTAGGGGCTAGTTATGATATATGAGTAAATATTAAGCTAGTTAGGCGGGGGTTCTCTCCATTTGGAAAGGGAGAACGGAATTGAAGAGGGTGAGACCCTATTGGTGATTTTAGAGCTTGAAAGGAAGATTTTGAGCAAATTGTTGAAGAGGAAGCTAGAGTTTGAAGTTATGGATCAAATCTAAAGCTAAGAAGGTATAACTCTTTTGTTCTTCCCCAAATTCGAGCCCAGGGTTTGGGTTTAAGACCCAAATCTGATAATGATTATTAGATTGATGATTAGTTGATGAATCCATGAATAGTTTTGATATTTGAGCTCCCATACTTTATTAGACCAACCCTAACTTGGTTTTTATGAGGTTTTGGTTGGTATGCAGAGCTTCAAGCTCCATTAATGGAGGAAAACTCCTTAAACCTTGTAATGGGAATTTTTTGATGATTGAAGTAATGATTTCAATGATTCAAATCATATTTCATGTGATTAGGATTTTGATTGGTCAATAGAGTGATCAATGTGTGAATTACTTGAAGCAATTCCTAGTAGATTAAGCTTTGGAGTAATATCATGTATGAAATCATAAATTCCATTCCATGGATTCCAATGAATAAAGCTTCCATGACTTATTAGGACATTAGAGAAGGATTTATAAATGGAAAATAAGGTATTTGGTTGACAATAGGTGTATTTAGACCTTAAAACATGATTAGACATTCAACGGTTTAGTATGAGAATGTTTAGATGAAAGTTGGCCAAATTATAATAACAAAACGGTTCTAAAATGGGATTACCAATTCGTTTCACATGGACAGGATCCTTAACTAATGTGGTCTGTGGGAAACATGTTTCAGACACAAACTTGTAATGAGCATAACTTTGGCATCCGACCTCCAAAATAGTCCATGTTATTTCATATGTCTAATATTTAACATAAGGAAGATTATGAAACAATAAAATTTCATATTTATCACTAAGATCTTAATATATGACTTAATGGATCACTTAATAGAGGTTTAATACACTTTTGATGCTATGGGTGACACTTGAGTTAGTACATCATCCTTGAAGAGAATGGTGTGTTAGAAACTTCTATGTACCATGAAATTTAAGGAGAATAACCTTGGACTAAGGTGAGTACTATTAAATAAATGTCTTATAAAACAAATCAATGATGTTTTCATAATTTGAAAGTGTTAAAGATGTTTATAATTATTTATTTTGTGTTTAACTATGTATGTACTTATGTGTGACATTCATGAAAATGATTTTATAAAAGAGTTTTGATAAAGAGTAAAGTGTTAATATGATTTGAAAATAAAGTGTTTAGCATGAATATATATGCATTCACGTAAGGTTGGGGAGAATACTTGTATGTCCCTACAAAGTCCATGGAAAATGAGACTAAAGAGACCAAAGAGTAGTGTGATATTCTATACATGTCACACTTATACGTGTACGGCTAGCTATATCATGTACGAGGCCGGTGATTTGATAGCTCACCCGTACCCATAATGCAACCAAATAGACACAAAAAGAGTCGTGATGTAGGATGCTTTGTGTTAACTATGTCATAGTATCTATTTCTATCAAAATGAGAAAACTATGAGTGGGACAAAGAGAGGAATATAGATGGGTGTAGTTGCATATTACATTACATTGCATTCTTTCAATTTATATTATATATGTATGTGTATACATTTGTAACGCTTGGAAAATTGGTAAGTTTCTTATGTTATCCCTAATCGAAAAAGTTTACAAAATGGTCCTTAAGGCTTGTACGTGAGGCGTACAGAGTGGTACGCTTAGCGTATTAGCCCGATGCTGAATCGCGCCTTCGGGCACGTACGCGGGCGTACGTGCGTTTAATGAAAATCCTAATTTTAGGGTGTTGCATCCTATATAATCCATGTGATAGCCTCTTTTGGACATGTTTACTCAGCCTCCTTACCCTTGAAAACCCTAATTCGTCCATTTGCTTTGTGTGGTGCTCTTGAGCCTTGGTTTTGATCTTTGGTGAGTTTGTGCTCTTTGAAGTGATAGAAGAAGAAGTTGGAAGACTCATTCCTTGGAGGGGAGCTTAGAGATCCAAAATTAGCTCCATCTTTTGGTGACTTTTGAGGTATAAAGTCCATACCTTGTCTACTCTTTAGCTTGTTATTGTTCTTTTTGGTCCCTTTTGGTTGGTCTTGATGAGTTAAGGCCGTTTTAGAAGCTAAACCTTGTAGAGCTGGACATTTTGAGGATTCCTTTGGCATAAAAATGCAAACTTTATGGTATTGGTGGTCTAATGCATTCATTAAGTCACTTTTTAAGCTCTTTTGAGCTCTAAGAGCCTCATTAATCCATGCATGCACGTAAAGTTGGCAACTTTACGAGATAAACCACCTTAAGAAGATAGATCTAATTTTTGGAGTGAAGTATTAACCGTTTAAGAGATAAATGACAAAGTTGGCCAAACAGGTGGGAGTATGTTGGGCATACAAGCTGGTACGTCGCGCGTACAAGCCCTAAAGCGAGTACGCTTAGCGTACAAGCTGAGTACACCTCGTATACTCAGCAGTGGGCTTCAGAAGTTGGGCTTTTCGGTATTGGGCTCACTTTGGACCTTAGGAGCCTAGGGATTTATTTTGAGCCATCAAAATATTGTTTTGGGTTAAGAATATTTTTGGGCCTTGGTTTACAGCCCATGAAGGGGTTTGGGCCTAATTTGGAAAACTGGGCCATAGTGGGCCTTGGGTGATAATTTTAGAATTTGAGCCGTTGGACAATTTGGATTGGGCTTGGGCCTTGGGCCAAATATAGGGAAGGATAAAAGGTTTTTACCATAGTTTGGACTCTTAGGGTAAGTCAGGATCCAATTATTAATTGGATGATGTTTTGTGATTACAGCGCAAAGATTTTTAGTGGGCCAGCAGCCAAAGATTTATCCGCAAGATTTAGCAGTGCGAGGTGAGTTTCCTCACTATGATTAGCGGGTCGAAGGCACCAATGTCGGCCCATGATTTTGTTATGTTAGGATGCTAGATGTTTGTGTGACTCGTGCATGTGTCATGTGCTTGTATGCTTACCGGGCGGGGCCCGATGACCATTTTGTATGTTATGTATCTTTGTGATTATTGCTTGTGTTATGTGTTATATGTTTAGATGTTTATATGTATGCCAGGCGGGGCCCGATGACCGGCATATCTGTATACCCAGCGGGGATCGATGCCGGGCGGGGCCCATTATGTGTTTATTTATGTATGTATGGTATGTGGTATTTGTGGAACTCACTAAGCTTTGTGCTTACGGTTTTCAGTTTATGTTTCAGGTACTTCTGGTTCCAAGGGGAAGAGCTCGGGATGATTAAAGAGCACACACCACATGATTCCTCATTTTGTGATTTACTATGATGATTGATGTTGTATTGATACAATTTGTTACCTTGGTTTTATGACAATGATATGGTTTATTATTTTATTAATCTAAAAATGAAAAAATTTCGGGTCCTATTTTTAGGACGTTACAAGTTGGTATTATAGCCTTGGTTTGAGGGATTTGGACATATTCTCGGGTGTGTCTGAACTCAAACTGAGGATTTTGTGAAGTTTTTCAAAAAGAAATGTAGTTTTTTAGAAAAGAGTTTTCTAAGACAAGAAAGGGTGTGGTGCATGCAATCGACCGAGCTCAAGTAAGTTTTTCGAAGATACCCATACATGTATTATGTTATGATTTGATCTGTGAATCGCATGCTAGTTAGGGATAATGATCTGCTCAATATCTGCATGATAGAATGCTAGGAGAGATGCCTTTGTATGCCTATTGTATGAGCTTGTAGACTTGCATGCTAGTACTGATCAGTCGGTGATAGGATGTCCTAATTAGGTGATGTTTGGTTCTGATTACTTGATGCTCGAATGTTGTTTTCTTTGTGCTTTTAGGAGTTCTCACTAGCCTCGGCTAACTAGTAAGCGAATATGTTAAGTTACATATTACTGAGACTAAATAAATTTAGAAGGTTAGGTTTTAACTCTATTACACAGCTCTTGTTTGAGTCCAACCGTTGTAGTGTGAGACCTCTCATTCGAAGATTTATCTGGTTTTGGTGATATGTAATTGTATTCGTGAGCTAGTTAGAGGAAGTTAGCGGGAGTTCCTTCTGCAGCTGATGGTACAGAGTGGTGTAGAGTTTGCCCTAGGGAAACCTAGGATGGGATTTAGTGTTGGGAGCCTTATCTTGATGAGGGATAATTGTATGGATAAGAAGTAACTTGGTAGATTCCAGGGAAACCTTGAGGAAAGTATGGATAAATGTGGAAGGTAGTATGGGCCCGTACTACTGGAAGCAGAGGATCCGTACTCGACTTAAGGAGAGTTGCGATGAACCCAGGAAGCTTGTAGAGCTTGTGAGTCCTTGATATATTTTGATGCTTATCCTGATGGTTTATTTGATCTATTTTCAGTATGGTGGTCACTCGAGCAGGATTTGGTAATGGTTCTGGTGTCGGTGAGGGCTCGGGCTCAGGTTCTGGAGCCAGACATTTGGATGATCAGACAAGGGAGTTCATTTTGTCTGAGATTACGCATTGCATTCTTGAGCAGACTCCTGTGATCTTTGGCACGGTCAAGGAGGGTATTCTGGAGATTCTGGATGAGCATCTGAGCTTTTTTCGTTATGAGATTGTGGCCTTGGTTGGGGCGCGTTCATTGATCTTCAGGGAGTTCTGGGCATGTGGAGCTCCGGACTATCACGAGGCAAAGGACCCGATAGCGAGTAAGAGGTGGTTAGAGGATGTTGCTAACGCCTTTCGCACCAGCAGTTTCCCTGAGGAGGCAAAGGTCAAACTTTCTTCTTGTCTTCTGAAGGATAGGGAACAAGATTGGTGGGAGGATGTGGGACGCGCAGTTGGTGACCAGGCTGTTGATACGATGACATTGGATGATTTTGTGATCAGGTTCAGGGTTGATTTTGCACCGGGGATCGAGGTGCAGCAGTTGGCGCGAGAGTGTCAGGATCTCCGCCAGACTACTGAGACGGTGGCTGAGATCACCGTGATGTTTTGGGAGAGGGCACTTTTGGTTCCGCGGTATGTGGCGGACAAGGAGATGAAGAAGGCGAGGTATCACGAGTTGTTGAGGAGCGATATTCGATAGTTTGTGAGCCGATCCAGCTGCAAGACACTGGAGGATATGATAGCGAGGGCTAGGGAGAGGGAGATTTATTTTGAGATGGAGAAGAAGAGGAAGCCAGATTATGTGTCGAATGATGAGGGTTCGGGCAAGAGGCCTAAGGTATCTGATTCCAAGACAAGAGGTCAGCAGCGCCGGAGACGCTATGGCAAGTGCGGCAAGATGCACGAGGAAGCGTGCAAGGGGATGGTTTAGGCTACTTCAAGTGCGGATGGACATGTCATATTAGCGGGGATTGCATTGCTACAACCACCACCACCCCCATATCTGATCTGATTTGCTTTCATTGCAATCATATGGGCAGAAGAAGGCCCATTGTCCGATTTTGGCTGCAGCAGGACCGGTGTCAGCACCCACTCCTGCAACTCTTCGGATTACTGACGGCCGCTAGGGCCGGGCGGATGCACCTGTGGTGAAGAGCATGAATTTTCAGTTGACAGCCGAGGAGGCTCGTACAGCTCCCGGTGTGGTGACGGGTATGTATCTTCTCCTTATCTCTTTTTTATATTGTTTTGTCTGCTTACATTTATGTGTTTTATTTTAGGATCGTTCCTCGTGAACGATATTTCTTCTTTGGTATTGTTTGATTCGACGGCTACCCGATCCTTTGTATCGCTTGCACTTAGCAAGAGCTTTGCTGGAGCTCTGAGGGAGCTGGATTGTCCTCTAGATGTCGATATTGCAGATGATAGATCTATTCGGGTTGTGAGGGTTAATCCGGGTTGTATCCTTCAGTTATTCAACGAGCAGTATCTGGTCGATTTGGTTCCTATTCCTTTGCGTGGGAACAAGGTTATTGTGGGTATGGATTAGTTGAGTCCTAATGGAGGGGTGATTGATTGTGAGCAGCAGTTAGTTTGGGTTCGAACCCCAAGTGGGGGAGAGTTAATGGTTCATGGAGAGAGAGCTCAGTGTGGGCCGATTTTGTGTTCAACAGCGAGGGCCAGACGCTATATTCAGCAGTATTGTTCTGGATTTGTCGCCTATGTTATGGACACCCGGGATAAGGACAGGTTGAGTTTAGGATTGATCTAGTTCCTAGTGCGGCTCCGATAGCCAAAGCACTGTATCAGTTGGCTCCTCCCGAGATGCAGGAGTTGTCTACACAGCTGCAGGAGCTGTTAGAAAAAGGATTCATTCGACCGAGCAGTTCTCCTTGGGGAGCACCAATCTTGTTTGTGAAGAAGAAGGGTAGGTCTCATCGTATGTGCATTGATTACCGGGAGCTAAATAAGGTAATGGTGAAGAACCGTTATCCACTCCCGATGATTGATGATCTTTTTGACCAGCTTCAGGGTGCATATTGGTTCTCCAAGATTGGTTTGCGATCGGCTAATCATCAGATGAGGGTTAGAGATGATGATGTGTAGAAGACAGCCTTCCGGACTCGTTATGGTCATTACGAGTTCGTGGTGATGCCTTTGGGGCTCACCAATTCTCCAGCCGCGTTCATGGATCTCATGAACCGTGTGTGCAAACCGATGTTGGAACTGTCTGTGATTGTGTTTATCGATGATATCTTGGTCTATTCCAAGACTTAGGAGCAACATGAGGAGCACCCGAGGGAAGTGTTGGAGACATTGAGGAGGGAGAGACTTTTCGCAAAGTTCTCCAAGTGTGAGTTTTGGTTGCGCAAGGTGCAGTTTCTGGGGTACCTTGTCAACCAGAATGGTATTCTGGTCGATCCGGCCAAGTTCGAGGCTCTGATGTAGGGGGAGGTTCTGAGGTCTCCATCTGAGATTCAGAGTTTCCTTGGTTTAGCAGGTTACTATCGGATATTCATCTAGGATTTATCCAAGATAGCGGTACTTTTGACTCGGTTGACAACGAAGACAGTTATTTTTCGTTGGAGGCCTAAGCAACAGGCAGCTTTTGAGACCTTGAGACAGAGGTTGTGCGAGGCACCGATTCTGAACCTGCCTGAGGGTGTTGAGGATTTTGTGGTTTATTGCGATGCGTCGATCACGGGTTTGGGAGCGGTTTGGATGCAGATGGGTCACGTGATCGCTTACGCTTCGAGGCAGCTGAAGCCTCATGAGGCGAATTATCCGACGTATGACTTGGAGCTGGGGACCGTGGTTTTCTTCCTCAAGATTTGGTGGCATTACCTCTATAGGGTCCGTTGTACAATTTACACAGATCACAAAAGCCTGAGGTATCTGATGGATCAGTCGAATCTGAATATGAGCCAGCGCCAGTGGTTGGATGTGGTGAAGGATTATGATTGTGAGATCCTTTATCACCCATGGAAGGCCAATGTGGTAGCCAATGCTCTCAGCCGCAAGGCGGTCGCGGCTCCGAGCAGAGCAATATGTTTGAGAATGACCGTGGTTACTCCACTTCTGGAGCGGATTCGTGAGGCTCAGATTGAAGCTATGAAGGAAGAACACCGGAAGAGCGAGTGTATTGTGGGTCAGGTGGCTTCTTTCGATTATGATAGCTGTAAATTGTTGAATCTTCATCGGAGGGTATAGGTTCCGTATTGGGGCGGTGTGCGTTAGGTTTTGATGGAGGAGAGGCACAAGTCTACGTTTTCCATTCATCCCGGAGCGACGAAGATGTATAGAGATCTTCGTCCTGGTTATTGGTGGCCCTGCATGAAGCAGGATGTGGCTTGGTTCGTAGAGCGGTGCTTGACTTATAGGAAAGTCAAGGCTGAGCATCAGCGACCTCACGACAAGATGCAGCCGTTGGATATTCCCATATTGAAATGGGAGGATATTACCATGGATTTCATCACGAAGTTACACCGGACTGCGCATGGAGTGGATTCGATTTGGGTCATCGTGGATCGGTTGACCAAGAGTACGCATTTCATTCTGATTCAGGAGAGTATTTTTGCAAAGAAATTGGTTGAGATTTATATCAGGTAGGTTGTGGCACGTCATGGGTGCCGGTTTCGGTGGTTTCTGACAGAGATGTCCGGTTTACTTCCAGGTTTTGGAAGTGGTTCCATGATGAGTTGGGTACTCGTCTCCATTTCAGCACAACATTCCATCCGCAGACCAATGGTCAGAGCGAGCGGATGATTCAGACATTATAGGATATGCTTCGGGCGTGTGTTTTGGACTTTGGTGAGAGTTGGGCTACGTATCTTCCATTAGCGGAATTTTCGTATAACAACAGTTATCACGCCAGCATCGATCGACCTCCTTTAAGGATGCTCTACGGGAGGAAATGCAGGACCCTGATTTTTTGGGGCGAGGTCGGTCAGCGGGTCATAGGCAGTACTGAGGTGGTACTCAAGAGCATAGAGACGATTCAGTAGGTTCAGAGTAGGCTCCAGACAGCTCAAAGTCGGAAGAAGAGTTATGCCGATAGTCGCCGGTCAGACTTAGGCCCCGTTTGATATTTACTGACCGAGAAAGTGCTGACTGAGAAAGGTCTTTCTGGGTAATAAATTCTGACTGATTAAGAAACCATGTTGTTTGATTGTACATCTGACTGAATGTGTTGACCGATACAAAATGACCATTTTACCCTGCTACTGTATACAATCATTTTAAATATTTGTTTTTATTAATTTACCGTTATACCCCTGTTATAATTTTAAGTTAATATTATATAATATTCTTCATAAACTTTCAAAATATGATATTTATCTAAATTATTGTTTTAATAAACTATAATAAGCTAAAAACTATAAATAATTAAATAATTAAATTTTATTAATGATTTTACAAACAATTAAAAGCATGGGTTGTACATAAAACTTTTCCATGGATAAAAATCTTTTAAATTAAAATGAAATCAACTTTAACAAGACAAGAAAATATGGGAAATTTCATAGATGGATTTTGACGAACACTTGATGTGCAATAATTCATATCAACCTTAAAGATTGGTGTCTGAAGGTGGAACATACCTGGTTTATTTATTATTATTTTTTTGTTTCTTCAAGTTACCGACAATCAAAGAACCAATCAAAGGCAAGGAGAAACTTTTTTTTAACAAATAGGAAACAAAAAAAAAAGATGGAAGAAAATGGTAACTTTTTTTGCTTGATAGAGAAGACAAAATCGAAGGAGAAGCTGTGAATTTGGTGGGAGTGTGATTGATTTTAAGAAAGAAAAAAGGTGTGGCATTATGTAGAAGGCGTACCTGATGAGAAGAGAAGAGAAGATGAGCTGAAAGATGACGGTAGAGCAAGGGCACATATGGAAGAAGTCTCTCCCTTTCTCAGTCAGCTAATTCACAATTCCTTAACGAGTCAAATGTTGCTTTCCCAGTCTGACGCTCAAAATTGGTTTGCCAAACACCTTTAGCTGACCGAGTCAGCCATAAATGTCTGACCGAACTCGTTCAGACCCATATCAAACACAGCCTTAGAGTTCCAGGTGGGAGATATGGTTCTCCTGAAGGTGTCACCTTGGAAAGGTGTCATCCTATTCAGGAAGCGGGGCAAGTTGGGCCCCAAGTATATTGGTCCCTTCAGGGTTTTGGCTCGGGTAGGCCGGGTTATATATCACTTTGATCTTCCAGATGATCTCAGTCAGATTCACAGCACGTTCCACGTCGCTCAGCTGTGGAAGTGCTTAGTGGATAATTTCGCAGTGGTACCGTTGGAGGACATTCAGGTGGATGACCGCCTGAATTATATTGAGAGATCGGTGGTGATTATTGATCAGAAGATGAAAACCTTGAGGAACAAGGTCGTGGAATAGGTAAACGTGCAATGGCAGCACCGTAAGTGTTCGAAGTGGACATGAGGGAGCATTATCTGGAGTTATTTAGTGCAAAGGACTTCGAGGACGAAGTCTGATTCAAGTGGGGGAGAATTGTAATGCTTGTAAAATTGGAAAGTTTTTGATGTTATCCCTAATCGAAAAGTTTGCAAAATGGTCCTTAAGGCTAGTACGCGGGTCATATAGAGTGGTACGCTTAGCGTACTAGCCCGATGCTGAATTGTGCCTACGGGTACGTATGCGGGGCGTACACTTGTGTACGTGGGGCGTACATACGTTTAATGAAAACCCTAATTTTAGGGTGTTGCACCCTATATAATCCATGTGATAGCCTCTTTTGGACATGTTTACTCAACCTCTTTACCCTTGAAAACCCTAATTCGTCCATTTTCTTTGTGTGGTGCTCTTGAGCCTTGGTTTTGATCTTTGGTGGGTTTTGTGCTCTTTGAAGTGATAGAAGAAGAAGTTGGAAGACTCATTCCTTGGAGGGGAGCTTATAGATCCAAAATTAGCTCCATCTTTTGGTGACTTTTGAGGTATAAAGTCCATACCTTGTCTACTCATTGCATTGATCTACTCTTTATCTTGTTATGGTCTTTTTTTGTCCCTTTTGGTTGGTCTTGATGATTTAATGCCATTTTAGAAGCTAAACCTTGTAGATCTGGACATTTTGAGGGTTCATTTGGAATAAAAATGCAAACTTTATGGTATTGGTGGTCTCATGCATTCATTAAGTCACTTGTTAAGCTCTTTTGAGCTCTAAGAGCTTCATTAAGCCATGCATGCACGTAAACTTGACAACTTTACGTGATAAACCACCTTAAGGAAGCAAGATCTAAGTTTTGGAGTGACTTCTTAACCGTTTAAGAGCTGAATGAGAAAGTTGGCCAAACATGGGGAGTACGCTGGGCGTATACGCTGGTACACCGCACGTACAAGCCCTAATGCGAGTACGCTTAACGTACAAGCTGAGTACGCCCCGCGTACTCAGCAGTGGGCTTTGGAAGTTGGGCTTTTTTTGTATTGGGGTCACTTTGGACGTTAGGAGCCTAGGGCTTTATTTTGGGCCATTAGAATATTGTTTTGGGCTAAGAATATTTTTGGACCTTGGTTTACGGCCCATGAAGGGGTTTGGGCCCAGTTTGGAAAATTGGGCCATAATGGGCCTTGGGTGATAATTTTTGAATTTGAGCCTTTGGACAATTTGGATTGGGCTTGGGCCTTGGGCCAAATATAAGGAAGGGTAAAAAGGTCTTTTACCCTAGTTTGGACTCTTAGGGTGAGTCAGGATCCAATTATTAATTGGATGATGTTTTGTGATTATAACGCAGGGATTTTCAGCGGGCCAGCAGCCAGAGATTTATCCGCGAGATTAAGCAGTGCGAGGTGAGTTTCCTCACTATGATTAGCGGGTGGAAGGCACCAATGCTGGCCCATGATTTTGTTATGTTAGGATGCTAGATGTCTACGTGACTCTTGCATGTGTTATGTGCTCGTATGCTTACCGGGCGCGACCCGATGACCATTTTGTATGCTATGTATCTTTGTGATTATTGCATGTTTTATGGGTTATATGTTTATATGTATATATGTATGTCGGGCGGGGCCCAATGACTGACAGATCTGTATACTGAGCGGGGCTCGATGTCGGGCGGGGCCCATTATGTGTATATTTATGTATGTAGGGTATGTGGTATTTTGGGGAACTCACTAAGATTTGTGCTTACGGTTTTTAGTTTATATTTCAGGTACTTTTGGTTCCAAGAGGAAGAGCTCGAGATGATTGTAGAGCACATACCACACGATTCCGCATTTTGTGATTTAATCTGATTATTGATGTTGTATTGATACAATTTGTTACCTTAGTTTTATGACAACGATATGGTTTACTATTTTATTAATCTAAAAATGAAAAGTTTTCGGGTCTTATTTTTGGGACGTTACAACATTTTAAGAATTTCAATGAAAAAAAGAGTAAAGAGTTTAATCAAAGAGTTTTATGTAGACAAATTTGCAAGAATGGTCCTTGTGGTTAGGTGAAAATTGCCACTTTGGTCCAAATAAGTTTGGCCTAGCACCAGAGATCCAAAGGTTTCATTTTGTTGCGAGTTTGGTTCAATTTGCTCTAAACTTTTTGATAATGACGATTTATCCCTTTGTATTTTCTTTTTTCCAATTTTTTTGTTACATAAATCAAAAAAAGAAAAAGAAAATACTCTATCTATCTCTCTCTCTCTCTCTCTCTCCCTCTCCCTCTCTCTCCCTCTCTCTCTCCCTCTCCCTCTCTCTCTCTCTCTCTCTCTCTCTCTCTCTCTCTCCGGTTTGGATTTGATACACCCAGGAACATATTCATAGATTCAAGAACACTCAAGGACATCATCTACCACCACCACTGTCCGCCACCATTTGTTTATCACCCACTGTCCGCCACCACCACCATATATCACCTTAATCTCTACCTAAATTTTTTCTGCCACTTCATCTTCGCTAAAAAATCATCCCAAAAACAAAAACCATACACAAAATTTGGGTTTTTTCTTGAGTTCAACCCTATCTGATGAATACACACACACACCAAATCAGATCTGATGAACACACACACATAAAATCAGATCAGATGAACATACATGAAATCAAATGAACACACACACATACACGAAATTTAATGAACACACACATGTAATAAGATGAACACATACACAAAATCTGATGAACACACACTCTAACCAAACAAGCAGATGGAAAATATACCAATCGATGAACATATCTGAAGCATATCCGACAAAGAAAAGAAGCTCGAACGGAAAAGAAGCAGATCTACGTTTCCCCTTTGTCAGACCTACATTGTTGGCCCCCTTTCTTAGATCTTACATTGACGTTCCACCTCAGATCTGTGTAGAAGGGAGGGAGAGAGAGATAGATAGAGAGAGAGAGAGAGAGAAAGAGAGAGAGAGAGAGAGAGAGAGAGAGAGAGAGAGAGAGAAAAGAAAAATGATGTTTCAGTTCCGACGAGTTAGGGTTTCAGACCAATGATTTAGCGTCGTTATCTCCCCAAAAACCCAAGCTCCACCATCTTCGCCAAATCATTGGTCTTGTTTGGGTTTGCAATACCTGTGGCTAGAGTAAAAATCCAATCTCCGATAGTGGACATGTGTCTTCGTCACCAACTATTCGCGTGAAAAGCTTGTCTTCATCACCACATGTTCACCTGAAAAGATTCATCTTCATCAAAGCTCACTGGAGGCCGACGTGTGTTAGGGGTAGGATCCCATAATCATATTCAAGATCCTTAATATTGTTGAGACCTCAGGATCCTTAAAATATATCGCAGGATCCTGATTATTATTACTAATATTTCCTAACACATATTATGGTTATGTTTTTATCTCTCTTTTTCTAACATGTGTAGAACTATTCAATGTGAGACTCATTCCCAACGGAGAGTCATCTCGACCAGGAAAAAGACCCGGAATATCAAGTCAAACAACGTCCATATTCTGATTCCGGAGGATCCTGGAATTATCGGACTTCTTGTTGATTAGATTAGACTATAAATAACACATGTAACTCACACATTACACATGCAATAAGCTCTAGCATTACAATTGTACTCATTTTATCTTCATTATCTCCGCAATCTCGAATTGAAATCAATAAAACACAACAAGGAAGGTGATCATTATTACCTCCCAAGGTTTAATGTCGAAGATCCTATAAAGGATCAAGGGCTTTCCTTGTAACTCTCTTGCCTCGCCTTGATTATCATTAGATACTTGCATTGTCTTAAACACCACAACCTCTCATACACCTTGGTTGATATCCACTTAGTCGATTTTTGACCAAAACAATTTGGCTCCCACCGTAGGGCCATGGTGTTTATAATCGTTCGATAATCATGTATACCCAACCAAACTTATCCTCTTCCTCCATTCCTCCCATTTCCTCTAAAAAACTTCATCCACCCTCAGGTGGAGCTCCCAAGAAAACTTCTGAGGCACCAAAGAAAAACACCTCTCCGATCGCTACCCAAGGATTTTAGGATCCTCTTGTAATGATTTACAATAGCGATCCATTATCTATGATGAAGAGATTGGAACGACAAGTCACTCGGTAACAGGAGGATAATAGGATGGTACTTAAGGAAATTGAGAGAATGAGGGCGGAGATCCACAAGCCCCAAGAAGCAGCACCCTCGATCTTGCAACACAAGATCCTAAACTTTGACAATACATGATCCTCAACAAACCGGCATGAGATAGGATCCTCGACACCATCCTCTGCTCCTGCTTAGGGTGAAACTCCAAAAGAAAAGGCTCATACGACCCAGGATCCCGGCAAAACCTTTGTTACTCCCAATAACAAGGGTCCTGGTAACTTCATCAATAATAATACTTTTACTACTAACTCTATGGATGTTGATGCACGAATAATCCCGATCATGGACAAAGAACTTCGACAACTACGACAGATGATTTCAAGCGTACTCGAAGTAGTCCAGCCTATATCGAAAGTTTCCCCAACAAGCCAGATAATCTCAAGATTCGCTCCTGCATCTGCTGACACCGAGGTCCCAAAGCGCTTCCAAACTCCCAACATGAAGCCTTATGATGGGACCACGGATCCTGAAGAACATGTGGCGCAATAAAAGGAAAGAATAAAGATCATCCCAAATCCCACACACTTGAAGTAAGCTTGCCTATGCAAGGGTTTTGGTTCAACCCTCACAGGATCAACCTTGAAATGGCTGCTAAATGTTCCTCCTTATTCTATTACTTTATTTTCACATTTAGTTAATATCTTTAATAACCAACTTTCTTGTAACAGAACATTCGAGAAGATCACTAGTGATCTCTATCGGGTGGTTCACGATCCTAAGGAATCCCTCAGGGATTTCGTGAACAGGTTTGGCATGGAAGTTCTAAGTATCCCCAACATCGACATGGAAACTATCGTAGAAGCCTTTAAAATGGGCTTGAAGAGAGACTCCCCTTTCTACGAAGACCTTGTAATGACTCCATGCAAAAGAATTGACGAAGTAAGGAGTAGAGCCCTAAGCTTCATAAGGCTCAAAGAAGACAATGAGATCCAAAAGAGGAGCAAACCACCAAGCTCATATGATAACCCCAATAGGAAGGCTGAATCCTCGGCCCAGAGATCCTATAAATCTAAACCTTGTTCCAGATCCGATCGTTATAGGGTTAATGCCCTTGAAGATGAAGGAGAGGAAGAAGAATTTCCTAAAATTTCTGACTACTGTTTTTCTATGGATGTTTCAGGTTTGATATTTTCTATGCAAGATCTTGGTGACAAAGTGAGATGGCCAAGAAAGGGGGAAAATTCCACCACTTGGAAAGACAAGTCCAAATGGTGTGCATACCATGAGGACTTTGGTCACATTACGGAAGATTGCATAGCCCTATGAAAGGAGATTAGTTACATAGTCAACAAAGGATACCTCAAGGAGATCCATGGAAGAAGAAAAGAAAGATCCAAAGAAAAAGATCAGGATCCTCATAAGATCCTAGAAAAGTTGGGATCCCCTACTGCGGATGCTAAGGTAATCAATATGATCTTTGGAGGATCTAACGTTTGTGACACCTCTTATTCTGCATCAAAAAGACATGCTAAAGTGTCAAAGACGGAGAAAGAAGAAATACCACAAAAGAATACATCAATCACAAACGAGAAGGAGATTACCTTCGATAGAACATATGTCCAGGATCCTTATCACGATGGATTGGTGATCACTCTTTAATCGCCAACCATTTTGTGAGAAGAATCCTTGTCGATGGAGGATCCTCAGTCAACATCATACTCCTAGATGCTTTAAAAGGTATGAACATCCCTGAAGCCGAAATAGTCAAAAGATCCTGAATACTAATTGGATTCAGTGACGAAACAAAACATACAGTCGGCGAGATAAAGTTGCCTATCTACATAGAGGGGGTAAACTCTATGCAACGCTTTTATGTAATTGATACATTATCCCCCTATAATGTTATACTGGGTAGACCATGAATCCACGATATGAAGGATGTGCCCTCGACATATCATCAGTGTGTTAAGATGCCCACTCTATGGGGAACAGTGAAAATCACAAGTGATCAACAAGAATCCAAGTAGTGCTACAAGACCGTAATGAAACCCTCAACGGTACCACGGAAAGCATAACAATTAAAGCAGGGGCCCCGAAGTGTGCTAGAAACAAGAGAGCAGGATGTGAAGGAAGTTCCCTTGAACCTCGAGGATCCTGAAGCCAAAGTCCTCATAGGATCCTGACTACCAGAGCATATCAAGCAAGAACTAATAATGTTCCTAAAATATAGAAGCAAAACATTCTCCAAGAAGCACGAGGACATGACAGGTATAGACAAAATTATTATAACTCATAAACTTAACATTGATCCTTCTTTCAGACCAATACACCAAAAAAGAAGGAATTTTGCACCGGAAAGAAATCAAATCATCCAAGAAGAAGTAGAAAAACGTCTTAAAACAAGGATGATCAAGGAAGAGAAGTTACTTGGGTGGATAGCCAACGTGGTGGTAGTACAAAAGAACAACGGAAAATGGAGAGTATGTCTAGATTAAACGGATCTTAACAAGGCTTGCCCTAAGGATCATTTTCCCCTGCCACACATAGACTTCATGATAGATGTTATTGCTTGCCATGAACTTCTAACGTTTATGGATACATTAGCAGGATTTCAACAAAATCTAATGGAACCATCTGACCAGGAGGATACCACATAACCCCAATAGGTATATATTGCTACATTGTTATGCCCTTTGATCTTAAAAATGCAGGTGCAACATATCAAAGACTAGTTAACCGGATGTGCAAGTATAGAATGGGGGACACCATAGAAGTTTACATCGATGACATGGTGGTCAAATCAAAGAAAGCTGAAGATCACCTCAAGGATCTTGAAGATGCCTTCAACATACTAGACGAATATAACATGAAGTTAAACCCTTCCAAGTGCCATTTTGGAATGTGATCAGGAAAGTTCCTTGGATACATGGTGACTAAAAGAGGAATAGAAGCAAGTCTGAAGCAGATAAAAGTTATCATTGATTTGAGATCCCCATCCTCGACAAAGGACATTCAGAGACTAACAGGAAGAGTAACATCACTTAATAGGTTCATCTCAAGATCCTCATAAAGGTGCAAGCCTTTCCTATGATATCTTGAAGAAGAACAAAAGGTTTGAGTGGACTAAAGAGCACGAAGATGCTTTTCAGGAACTTAAAAAGTATTTAAGTTCTGCACCCTTGCTAGTGAAACCACTAGATGGGGAACCACTCCTCCTATACCTTTCAGTATCCTCTAACGATGTAAGTGTCGTGTTAGCCAAGGATCTCAATGGGGACCAAAATCCCATCTACTATGTAAGTAAAAGTATCTTAGATCTTGATACCAGGTATTCACATCTCAAAAAACTAATACTCGCATTAGTAACTGCTTCCACAAAATTAATACACTATTTTGAAACACATACTATACGTGTAAGAACTAATTACCCCATTAAGAATGTTATGAGAAAACCAGAGATGTCAGGTAGGATGGCAAAGTGGTATGTGAAGCTAAGCAAAAATGACATCCAATATGAACCAAGATCTGCAATAAAGTCACAAGCACTAGCAGGCTTTGTGGCTGATTTCAGTGATGACCTACAACTGGAGGAGGAATTAGAAAGCAAGGACCTCCAAAAAAAGCATGTAAATATGGACACTCTTCACCGACTAATCCTCAAACTTTAGAGGAACAGGCCTTGGGATCATACTAAAATTGCCACATAGGGACATCATACCCCATGCAGTTAGCTGTAAATTCGATGCAACCAACAACGAAGTTGAATACAAAGCATTGATCACAGGATTACAGCTGGCCAAGGATCTTCAAATCAAGGATCTTCAGGTATTCGTTGACTACATGTTATTAATTAATCATTTTAATGGATCCTATGTAGTGAAAGGCAAAAGACTAGTACTATACCTCCAAATCCTTAAAAAGTTGGCCTCCGAATTTGAAACTTTCAGCCTAAGCCAAGTTCCCAGAGAAGAAAATGTTGAATAAGATGCACTAGCCAACCTAGGATCTTCCTTAGATCCTTCCAGAAGTCAAGATCCCTATAAACCATATATTGGTCCCGACGATAGAAGATCCCTCCAACAAACCTGGTGATCCCAATCACCATGACCAAACAACCAATGTGGCAATAATCGAGGATCCTAGCCCTCAACCACTTTCTCAGGATCCTACTCATCAAGATCTCAACATTCAGGATCCTTCGTAGCACTCCAAATCTTGGATCCAGCCCATAGTGGAATATCTCCAGAATGACACGATCCCAAAAAAGAGAAAAGTGACAGAGCATTCAAGATGAGGGTCTCACGATTTGTGATGATCCAAGGAAGACTATAAAGGAAATCTGTGTTAGGCCCATATCTTTGATGCTTAGAAGATCACGAAGCTACAGAAGTCCTAAAAATATATACAAGAAGGAGATAGTGGCAACCACACTGGGGGCAGATCCTTATGCTCCAAAGCATTAAGGACCAGATATTACTAGCCAACAATGAAAAAAAGATGCTTTCTTTAATGCCTAAAGATGTGATTTTTGTCAAAGACATAGCAACCTCCTTCATCAACCAGCAGAACCATTACATCCTATCATTTCCCCTTGGTCATTCATGAAATCGGGAATGGATTGTTGGGTTTTATTTCAAAATTAGTTTCATAAACTAGAAAATATGACAACGGAAGACTTATGATTTTCGAAAATATAAACATTTTATACCCACCAAGGATCTTCTTGCAATGTTTGGAAAGAAAACAAGCACCAAAGAGGAAGAAGTGTTTAACAACCTTTGTAGACTTTGAATCCTCAAGGGGAGGCTTGGAAGTTGATGAAGAATGTGGAACCTTTGAGACACCAACAATGACTCAACTTGATGAAGATGCTAGTCCACGAACTCTTAAGAACTCTTAAGCTTTAGTTCATATCAAAATATGAACCAAAGAGAGTAAGGAAATGCAAGTAAACTTCAAGGCAAGAACAAAAGATGAGAGAGTCTCATCTCTCTCTCTCTCTCTCTCTCTATGTTACGGTTTTGGTGTATCAAATCCAAGAACAAATGAGATCCTCAAGTCTTGTATATATAGTAGAAACATTATCCTACTTTTTGAATAAACTAACCAAAAGACCATGCCCTTATTTAAATAATCAAAGAGCCATTCTCTCATTTAAATAATTAAAAAGCCATACTCTTATTTAAATATTCAAAGAGCCATTCTCTCATTTAAATAATCAAAAAGCCATAATCTTCCATTTTTGACTCTTGTTTTATAAATAATAAAAGGAAGAAGGCAAAAGCTTTATATTTTATAAAACAAGTTTATAAAATATAAACTTTAACTTTTTGGTAAAAGACAAAAGAATTTGTCTAATCCAAAATGTTATGCATGACTTATTAATTCATACCATATGAATTATATATAATATTACTTGCTAATGAAAATTATTATTTCCTAGAAATATATAATTTCCAATTTAATTATAAGAGTTTATTGAATATTTATTAAAACCAATTTCTAATAAATAATCAATTGTATCAAGTTGTTGTTAGTGTGACCCATTAGTATCATATCTTAATTAGCAATATCACTTTAATATGATTCTTGAGCATACTAGATCTTTCAATCTCCCACCAGCGCAAGATTCATCTTAGACTGATATAGACTATGGTGAACGTCTAGCAACATTTCACTGCCCCCATCCACATACGACTTTGTGCCATTCTATCAACGCCCAATTCCCAAAGAGATCAAAACTACAATTGGTGTATAAGGTAAGCTTATCAGTTATCCCTTTGCTACAAACATCATGTTCAACATGAGATACGTATCGCGATCAATCTCATTAGTCGTTCAACTTTTGGTAAGGCGCCTTAGATGTCTAAATCTCAACACATAAGAGGAACATATCCCATATTGACTACATAAGCCTCTTGCATAGTTCACACCATACCTGAAATTGGCTTTTACAACTGCCCAGTTAAGGAACAACATTTGACCACATCAAAGCATAGTACTCCCTACACTTAAGTCCCACTATGTATCTCAGGTGTTAAGGATACAAAGATAGTACCTTTTAATCAAGTATCATTCATGATAGCGATCCATGAGATGATCATGATGCGGGTTAGTTCAATACTAGTTCTCTGACAAGTACCTATGAAACTTGGTTACAACCACTTGTCTACTTCAATTTAGTGAGAGTCAACCAATCCAATTCATATTAGTCTTACTTTATAATTTCTCCCACAATTATAACCGACTATGAACCTTTAGACTAATAACATTATTCATGGATTAAACATGTTAATATAGAACACAACAAGTATTAATGTGATGACTATATCCCAATATATCATAACATTATCTAATAGTTGTTGCTATAATGTTCCAATATCCAAATACTAAATCCAAATCAAAAACCCATTTCTAGAATAATAAAGTCTTATAGCTGAAGTGTGACCATTCATACTTAGCTCAAAAGAATGACTTTATCAATGGATTTGACAAAATTTAATTTGTATGAATTCTGTGAATACTATCATCTCCATACTTAACTTTACTCTAAGTATAGTTAAATATCTTGGATAATATGATTGGTGTTCTTTCGTGACATAGAGTCTCTTAGCTTGATTAAGTATACACTCGAAGTCACAAAGATTTCTATGTGATCCTTGAATGGCAGAAATCAACATCGTTTTTTAATGATCCCATTCATCTAATCATATTTGAATTCAACTTCTAAAGTAGTGTATTCTTATTTTGTGGTAGATTGTGTCATTATGTTTTTCTTGGCCCTCATTCCAGCAAGACTTACCCTTCATTCCATAATGAAGTCAAAATCCAATTATAATTCATAATTATTTATATATGTTTAGAAATTAACATCTTGTGTAGCTCTTTCCATAAAGATCCTTTCTATATTGATTGTCTCATATACATTCTCGTAGTTCTTCTGAAGTACTCTTAGAATGCTCTCTTAGTCATCCAGTGACTTAACCATGTATTCAATTAGTATCCTATGACATGCTTACAGCATGATCAAATACCATGTACTATGCATAATATGGCGTAAATGATGAATTCATTTGCCAAGAAAAATAGAATATACATCATTTCATCTAGTTTAAGCCTATGAGCTATGTACTTTTGAGGCTAGCTCAAAATGGTGCCATATGACAATGCCAAGAATTCTCCAAAAGAATCTTGTTCTTGATCCCTTTTAAGATATTATCAACATATGTATAAGGACATGAAACTTTTAACATTCAATTTATCTATCCCTTATAGATTTTACATTCCAAGAATGTATCTTCTCCT